>NC_132993.1:16726000-17337000 GCF_048564905.1 Vicugna pacos | reverse complement strand
TTAATGTACATATTTTCTGTAGCAAAGCAAAATAGGAAAAGGGTGAAGTTTCTAGTGGGGAAAATACTTTAATTAAAATTAATAGCATAGTACCTGTTACTCATATCTTTTAAAGCATAGCTGATATTATCATTATATGGGAGATACCTTTATTTTATTTTATGGACTGTCAGTGTACGTAGATGGTCTTTCCCAAGTTAACTCCTGAACCACAGATTCTGCCACCGTTGTTTTATGGACTTTTGACCATCCACGTCGAGTATCCATGCTGCTTTAATCAGTTTTAATATGATAAGTCATTTCTTGTTTTGAATTTTTGATCTGTGGTATAGTCCCCTTGGCATCAAACTACAGATTTATTAACTGAATTTATATTCTTTTGTTAAATTTGACAAGTAGGTGAAAGTTGGAGCGACATTGTAATAAAACCGTAGTCTTCCTATGTGGCACTGCCACTTCTTTGAGATCAAGGCAAGGCTCGAGGGCAGGTCTATCAACCTGAGTAAGAAAAAAAGACATAAGGTGGGGAGGGTATAGCTTTGTGGTAGAGCATATGCTTAGTATGCCAAGGTCCTGGGTTCAATCACCAGTACCTCCATTTAAAACAAAACAAATAATAAAAATGAATAAATAAACCTAATTACCCACCTCTTCCTTCCTCCTAAAAAAAAAAAGACATGAAAAAAATTTTTTTTTCATGTGAAAAATGTAGTAGTTCTCAGGGATAAGGCTCCTTCTTGGAGTTGCAGTTGAGAATTCACTTGTACTGCTTCTTTTCAGTGAACCTGACTTTTAATAATGTGATAGTTTCTTGTTTAAAAGAAAACAAAAACAAACCCTTTCCATTGAATAGCTTTTAGAAATTAGCTTTGGGAAAAACCTACAAGTATCCAGTATTTATTTTTGCTAATTTTAGGGAACCCAGTTCTTTCTAAAAATCCTCTGAACTTTATTTTTCCCTCAAGTAGCCTGAACTTGACTCTTTAACTGTATTCATTAACAATGCCCCATCATAATTTACTACTTGAGACAAATAAAGGGAGGAGTGGGCTTATAATAATAGGATTGAGAATCAGGTGCTTCACTGCTTAGGAAATGAGCATCAATTGTGTTCTCCCACTGTAAACAGAGAGGAGTGTGGTAACCACACTAACCAAGTGGTGGTGCTTAGTTTAGTAGATAATTTATTGTCCTGAGTGCCGAGTGCTTTTCGTACATGGTACTCTGGTCCTAAGTTAATGCCAGAAAACAAAGCTCAGTGCTAAAAGAAAACATTGAATGGAGAAAGCCTGCTTTTGATACCCTTTTCTTCTAGAACTAAGTGGGACTTTGGCATGGCTAAGACATAAACTGGCCACATCCGTTCTTAAGTTTGGAAATCATGTTTGATTTTGAACCTTAGCAGATGGAAAAAAAAGTGAATTATTTACTTCAGCATAAATTTGTTTGGAGGCATCTATAATTGACTTATTTAGAAGCAATGAGGTAATTCAGATAATTTCAGAAAATTCGCTTTTGAGAAAGAATTCTAATAAAGGATAATTTAGATAATTATATTATGCATGAGAAAAGACTGTTTACTAAAAAGGAAGTAATGTTACTATAGATAGTTTAAAATGAGAGGTTCTCTGTGAAAATAGTCTCTTTGAGATTTCAGGGTAAAAATTGCAAGGAAGAAGTATGACCCAGAAAGAGCCCTGTCAATGATTGCCACTGGGAATACCATAATTGAAGATTTGCCTGTGTTGATTGACTTTCAGTATCTGATTACAGAAGCTCTGAGCAGTGTATCTTATTCTTTGATCTTCTTTGTTACTTCTTTTCAGAAATGCTTGTAAAATGTGTCTGGTCTATTGATAGATTTTTAGATTCTGAGAAGGTCACTTAACCATTTCTATTTATCAATAGAATATATTCAGTTGATAGCAATATTAACATTATACAAAATCCAAGGTTAATTTACTAGAATTCTGAGACTTGTGTTTGGGGCACAAAATATACTTTTCTTACTTATCCTTTATAGAACCTCATATATATATATGAATGCTAGTGTTGAAATACTTCTTGATGTTGAGTGCTAGAGTCCTTTTAGAATGATTTATTGTTGCAGGTTATGTTTTGAATAAATCTGTCTCTAGGAATTAAATTCATTACTGTCAACATGAGAGTCTGATTACTTAGAATTTATTAATTTTTAACATTTTTATTGTGATGGTTCCTGTACAATAAACTACACATATTTCAGATTTTACAGTTTGAATTTTAATAGATGTATATACCCATGAAAGCACCACCACAATAAGACAGCTAACATTTCCATCACTTGCCAGAACTGCAGTTTTTGAATTCCCAATTTATCCTTTCCCACCATCATTGTCCCCTGATAACCATAAATTTGTTCTCTATGTCTATGATTCTGTTTCTGTTTTGTAGATAAATTCGTTTGTCCCCCCCCCCTTTTTTTAGATTCCACATATGAGTGATATCATATGGTATTTTTCTTACTCTTTCTGGCTTACTTCACTTAAAATGACAATCTTCAGGTCCATCCATGTTGCTGCAAATGGCATTGTTTTATTTTTTATGGCTGAGTAGAATTCCATTGTATATATACATTTTCTTTATTCAGTCATCTGTTGATGGACATTTAGGTGGTTTCCATGTCTTGGCTCTTGTAAATACTGCTGCTGTGAACATTGGGGTGCGTGTATCTTTTTGAATTTTACTTCACTCTGGATGTATGCCCAGGAGTGAGATTGCTGGATCATAGGGTAAGTCTATTTTTAGTTTTTTTTTTTTTTTTTAGCTTTTCCTTTTTTTAAGGAACCTCCATACTGTCCTCCATAGTGGCTGCACCAATTTATATTCCCACTAACAGTGTAGGCGGGTTTCTTTTTCTCCACAGCCTGTCCAGCAATTACTATTTGTAGACTTTTAAATTTTGGCCATTCTGATTGGTGTGAGGTGATACCTCATTTTAGTTTTGATTTGCATTTCTCTAACAGTTAGTGATGTTCAGCATCTTTTCATGTGCTTGTTGGCTATTTGTATGTCTTCTTTGAAAAGATGTATATTTAGGTCTTCTGCCCATTTTTTGATTGGGTTGCTTTTTTTTTTTTAATATTAAGCTGTATGAGCTGTTTGTATATTTTGGAAATTAGTCCTTTATTGGTCACATAGTTTGCAAATATTTTCTCCTACTCTGTAGGTTATCTTTTCGTTTTGTTGATGGTATCCTTATCTATGCAGAAGCTTTTAATTAGATCCCATTTGTTAATTTTTGCTTTTATTTCCATTACTCCAGGAGCTGGTTCAAAAAATACACTGGTGTGATTTATGTCCAAGAGTGTTCTGCCTATGTTTTCCTCTAGGAATTTTATACTATCTGGTTTTACATTTAGGTCTTTAATCCATTTTGAGTTTATTTTTGTATAGGATGTTAGAGAATGTTCTAATTTCAGTCTTTTACAGATATCTGTCTAGTTTTCCCAGCACCGCTTACTGAAGAGACTGTCTTTTCTCCATTGTGTATTCTTGCCTCTTTTGTTATGGATTATTTGATTATTTGTCATAGATTATTATAAGTGTGTGGGTTTATTTCTGGACTTTCTATCTTAGTCCATTGATCTGTGTGTCTGTTTTTGTGCCAGTACCATACTGTTTTGATTACTATAGCTTTGTAGTATAGCCTGAAGTCAGGGATTGTGATTCCCCCAGTTCTGTTCTTTTCCAAGATTGTTTTGGCTATTTGGGGTCTTTTGTGTTTCTGTACAAATTTTAACATTTTTTTTTGTTCCAGCTCTGTGAAATGATTATTTAGAATTTAACAAGGGCAGAATGTGTTAATGGACTTCTACTTAAAAAAAAAAAAAAGACATCTGTATCCTATTCTGCTCCAGCTCTGGGGGTAGCCTGCACAGTGTAGATTACCCATAAAAAGCTACTGTAGTGCCCCAGTTGACCATCCATTTCTGTGTAGATTTCCTTGTTTTCTTTTGCTTGTTTAGTTTGTGGTTTTTTGAAGCTGTACTATGTTGCTAGAAGTATCGGTGGATGAAGTAAGAAGACTATGTCAGAAAATAGACATAGGTAACTAGCTTCTTCAGTTTTGGAATCAGTACATTTTAACTCTTAAAACTCTCAGTTCAGGTAGCTACCTGACCAATTGCACATGATGGCAGCACATGAGGAAGAGGGATGGGCCACTGAGGTCCAGTGTCTGTCACTCATAGTTCCCACCAGTGGCCCCTTGGAGTGTCCCTAAGCTGGCTGTAAGGTGCTTGGTGCTGAACAACTGCTGTTATTTTGGTTAGACATCAGGGCAGGAGGCCTTGTCTCCGTAAGTTCAGGTAAAAATTCTTAGCTTGAAGGGCTGGTCATTGTTATGTCAGAGATCATTTCATAGGAGAAAACAGGGTCCAGGAGGACCCAAATGCATTTCTATTTGACTCCCTACATAAGTGCTGTAACCAGTAAGAACCCCAACCAACCTTCATGGAGCCTTTTACTACCCGTGAGGGTGGCAACTCCCTGAGGTAGATATTACTATGTCCCCACTTTACGGGTGAGAAAATTGAAGCCAAATGACCTGTCCAAGATCAAGCTAGTAGGTGACAGAGAGGGAATTTAAACTCAGCCAGGCTGGCTCTAGAATCCTGCTTCTAGCCTCTATACCAACTCGATGTAATAAAAATAAAATGCGAGCTACACATATAATTTTAAATAATAGCAAGTAAAAAACCAACATAGATTCCTGTCCACATGGAGCTTACCTTCTACAGGAAGAGACGTGGTGAACAGCAGGCATAATAAGAAAATTAAACAACAAAATGCAGTCTCATTTTCTCCAATGTACTGATTTGGCCTCAGTCGCAGGGGAGTAGTTGGTGAGGAAAGGGAAGGTAAGGAAGGTGAGGTCTTTGTCCTCAAGGCTGTGAATAAGATATCTAACTCCAAGTCTCTGAGAAAAATTGTATGAGGTCCACACTGCAGTTGAGAATGCTTTTCCTAAATTAGCATAGACCAGAGAATATTATTTCAGTTCCAATGAAGCACTTGGTTTGTATTTCTAATGCCGTATATTTTCATAATCGAACAGTACCATCTACCTTTTGGCCATTTTGTTTTGCTCAGCACTTTTGGTCTGTATATTCATGTTCTTATTGTCATTTTTGATTTAGTGTAGGATTTGAATAATGACTGTCTACATTTTAAACGATGTCACGTTGTGGTGTGTATTTACTGAGATTTATGTGTAATCAGTAAACACATGTTTTTGGTGTTTCCTTTCTGTTTCAGAGATGCATGTTTGGCTGCAGTTGTTTTCACAGCCCCTCCATTTTGTCCTGGGTTGAAGAGCCTTAGCTAATTTTAATCATCCTTGAGCTGTCACTTCTGTTCGTCACTGTCACATTAGCATCATTCCTGTTCATCAATGTCACATTAGCAGCAAATCTGAACTTGCTGATTAGTAAAGTGGATGGAAATCACAGCTCTGTGTGTGTCCAAATAGCTACTCATCAGCAAGGCTTGTGATGGGGTCTGATGGTTTAATGCAGGCCTTAATCAAGGGCGAGAAATGTTTTCTCTGCAGTTTAACCTTGTAGCATTGAATTGCATTAACATGTATATACACTCACGTATACACACACAGAAGTAGTGTTACATCAGTGTTCAAAGCCAATCAGACCGGATCAAACAAAGGAAAGAAATAGACTTTGAGGATGGCTTCTCTTGTGATTTCAAGTCAGCCTCCATAAACAGTGTATTTACCTTCGGTCTCATTGAGTTGTTGATATCCAGCTGAAGAACTGCTTGATTGAGAACATACTATCTTTATGGGTAGAAACTGAAAAGCCATGTGGTAGATGGGATAGATTTCATGTTTAGAGCTGACGTTATCCCAAATAGGTTTTATAAGGATTGCATTTTAAAAAAAATCCTCATAATTTGATGCTTACAGTCATATCTGTGGACCACAGCTATCATGAACCCTAATTTCGCTTAGAATAAGTGCTAACATTGGAAACAGCACAGAAAGCAAGGATGACACCAAAATTTACAGCAGCGTTCTCTGAGAGGATTGTAGGATTTGCATTCAAACTAAGGACAGCATGGGGATCAGGAGTCTGGTACTGTTTTATGGCAGCCAGTGTAATGCGTATTTGTAAAGTAGGATCAATTTTTTCATCTGATTAAAAAGTCTACCTTTTAGTAGATTTTTCTTTGCTTGTGGAGACTCTCGCCCTGGAATGGTATATACCTATCTTCTAAACATGTTGTCATTTTCTTTCCTCTGTGATTGGTGAGTGCATGTTTAAGTATTTCCAGCATACATTTTGTTGTTCTCACAAACTCTGAATGAACATACTCATTTTGTTCCGAAATTTCTGTTACTATCACACTATCACTTTTTGTCCCAGTGGCTCAGATTAATAGAGTGCTATCACATTTACTTCTCCTGTCTTTTATGCCAGTCTGGTGTTTTACTTTGATTCTATTCTGAGTCTAGTTAGTTTTGTTCAGAAATAGAACTTTGAGACAGCAGCATCATGGAATGGCAAGTTATGGAATTTTGAGACAAAGACCTGAATTAGGATTCTTGCTTTCTACTTACTAGCTTTTGGAGTTACTGAATTTCTTCCACCCGCACTCCTGATCTGTAACAACAGGGATTAGTTGGGTTATTTCAAGGATTAAATAGGGCAACTGAAGAGAAATGCTACTGGTCCCTTACTCAGAGTGAGTGTTCAATAAAGTATGATTTTCCTTCATATGCAATACAGTTTCCCATACTTTTTACTAGAAGTTCCCCCCACCGCCTCCCCAGCTCTTTGTCTTTCGCTCTTGTTCACAACCCCAGAGTTCTAGTGATTCTTAGGAGATCACAGTTATCCACTTGGAAGATTGCTTTGACTATGTGCTCTGGTCATTAACTTTGACCAGTAGGGTCATCAGTATTGTTTCTAAGTAGCTTTTTTATTTCAGCAAAGTATGCCTGGGTACCATCTTCACCAACACTTAACCCAGCCCTACCTGTTGTCTCCCAACTTACTTACCTGTTTTGTCTGAGCTTCTTTGTCAGTCCGTTTTAAAACTCTCCTTATTAAGGTGACAGACTTCCTGCCAAACATCTTTATCTTGGCTGTAGGAGTAGGTTTGGTTATAAATAAGAGACTCAACATTACAGTGGTATAAACAAGATAGAGTTTTATTTCTCTTTCACATAAAAGTCAGGCAGTCAAGTCCTGGCATGGTGGCCTTGATCGATGATGTCCTCAAGGATCTAGGCTCTTTCTTAACTAAAGTTTCATCATGTGCGTGCTTCCTTCTTGATGTCTCCTCCTGGTCCCTGATGAGCACTTGAACTCTTGCCATCATACTACATATTAGTCATCAGGAGGTAGGCAGGGCCCAGTTGGACAGGTTCCTCTTCTTGTATTGTACTTTCTCTAAGTCTGCACTGTCTGGAAATACAGTACCATCCGTACTCCATTTTGTTCATTTTCTTACCAAGAGAAAAGTGTCCTTACTAGTCAGATTCTTTGTTCCCTCATGAAGCAGCAACCACGATCCCTGGCTGCACGCTTAGCAGGCAAATCTAGCTGAATGCCAGGTGGATTTTTTTTCTCTGAAAGTAATTCAACACGTGGATATTAATATTGCCTTCAACTAGAATAATGGTGCGGTACAACTCTGGAGTTTATCTTTATCAACACATCTGTGGAAATATAGTCCATATTGAAGATTTATCAGTACTCAGGTATAATCGTGAACTGTTTTGAAGATGCCATTATAAAAAAATTCACATTTTGATCACAGTAGCTCATACTTTGGGTTCATTTTGTTATCTTTTCTAAATAAATGTTTCTTTTCTTTAGCAGCAACAACTACAAGAATTTTTCCTGTTTTTTTCCCATTCTTTATTGTGAGTGACAAGTAGGACATAAGAGTACTTTTATTTTAATAGATAAGGCCACTGGGTTCAGGGGTTGGGTAACTTTTTCCAAAGTCATATAACTAGTAATCGGCAGACCTAAGATGCAGACCAAATTCAGTTCCTTTTGCACTATGGTACAGGAGCTGGAAAATAAGCACATTCTTTTCAGTTAGCACAGATTGTGAACTCTCGGAATTCCCTGTTGCTGCTTTTTTTTTTTTTTTTTGGTAACAATAATTGAGTCATCCTTTATGGGTGAACCCTCTTTTCCCCCAAAATGGTTAGTGTAAATAAAACTGCTTTCCAAAAACAGTTTTCTCCTCATCCATAGCTTAGCAAAGGTCTCCTTCCCTCTCCTTACAATCTTTTAGTCCTTTTTTTCTTTTTCCTATGATTAAATTTATGATATATGTAAAAAACTGTATCCACGCTCTCAAAGAACTTAAATTTCCTTTAGGGATACGGACTTTATGTATGAAGAGAGGGTTACATTGCCACGCTTGTCTCAGTGAAATTGCTGCATGTGTATGTTTTTCTTTTCTTTTAGTTCTTTATCCAGTATGTTTTTAATATATTTTGATACTGACCTGCATGTCATCCTCTATTCCAGAAACATTTACTTAATTGTCTTCATCTTTTACCCATGTATCTTGTACTGATGGTATGCTTAAGACTCTGCTTTACTCCATTACTTCTAGGAAGAACCATTTTATATTTATACACACACACCCACTTTGTCATATAATTACAAAGAGTGGGACAGAAGGCAGAGAGTCCTTCCCTGTAGGGAAATGGGGATCGCATCAGTCTTCATTCTGACCTCCTTCAAGCATTGTGATGCTTTGATTATGTAAGAGATTTTTTCTTTTATTGTCATCAGCTGATATCTGATGCAAATAGCCATCTCTCCTATATTTCATTTTGTCCTTAACCTTACCCCCTGGACTGTATTTGTCCATTTTGCATAATTACTAATGTCTGAACTTTAAAACAATCTCAAATCGCGAAATCAGGGACCAGCTTCCTTTGGGAACATGGACTTAGCACAGTTCTGGATCTCAGATGCATTCTGTTCTTTGCTCACTTAAGTGAAGACAGGCTATCTTAGTACCTGTTAATCAAGAACAGGAAAAGCCACTTGTCTCAGACATAAGTTCTCTCTAGAAGCTAACCAGAATATCTATGTAGGATGTGATGAGTTAATAATTTGGAGTTTTCCCCTTTTTTGTGTACATAGTTTTCAGTATAGTATATGGTTTTATAAGCATGGAAACTTCCCATAGATCACATCCTGGATATAACCTGAATTTTCAGTTGCCCTTCTGGAAGAATTTCATCACTGTATGAAGTTTATGACTCCCTGGACCTGAGAATCTGTAGACTCCGTCCCAGAAAATTCTAAGGAGGCATGCCAAGGGGCACATATCATTTAGTGGTAAGAGGTTCCCTGTAGATAATGTTTCAGAACCCCTTCTTGCTTTATGATACTTTGTTAAAACTTCTTTAATTCAGATAGTTTAAAAAAAAAGAAAAGAAGCCTACCAGCAACCTCCAAAGCCTGGGAGGAGCGGTTAGCTATTTCCCATTGGTAGTTTTGAGTATTTCAGAAGGAAGGCATTAGATAAACATAAGGCATTTTTTGTTATTACTGTTGCCATTACTTGTTATCATTTTTGTAGCACCTGCCTCACTAATGCAATTGCTTACAGGAGCTGCAATTTTGTTCCTGATGGCCACTTTTTGTCATTATGTAATCTGCCGTAAACCACATCCCATCTAAATGTTGCCACTGGATTTCTTTTTTCCTTTAAACTCCAGCCTTCGAATACTGTTTCTGTCCCATTTGTCAGTGAGCCACTAATGGAAATTTTTTTTTAGGACCATATGGTACTGGGTACCCAGGAGAAGAAAAACATATTAAAAACCAGGGTGACTCCAGCTGATTACCCCATCATAGTTCTTATTACCTCAGAAAACTATTAAAAGAACATTAATAAGTTTTCCATGCATGGCTTCATTTTTATAACCAATTGCTAAATTGCTAAGTTGCCTTTTTATTTACTTTCAAATTTATAAACATAATTTCCAAGTCTATGCTTTCTTTTACTAATGTATAGTTCATTGTATATATGCATGTGTGTGTTTTTCTGGTAAATTACCATTTCTTCCTTATTCAAAAGCTTTGGGTCTCTTATTCTGAACAGTGCCTGCCAGCAGGTATCAATTTGTGTGTTATGGGACGATATATTAACCTGATGGACTTGGCCAGTTTCGCTTGCAAGCTAATAGCTTCCCATTATAAAGTAGAGAAAGACTGCATTGCAGAAATCAGTTTATTTATTCTCTGTTTCCTTCTCATCAAGAAACTTCAAAAATATCATTTTAGAATTTGGAATCCCTTGATTTGTAGGGTATGTTTTTACATAATGGGTCAAAGCACTTCTCACTAGCTATTTCCCTTTTTCTGACATTACTAACATTTGTATTTTTAATTCTAGGAACATGAAAGTTTTCACATTAAAATAGGTAACAATAAGGAAAATCATGGCCCATCTTTTGAATATTTATATCTACATGAAATAATTAGGCTTAATTAGGCTGATTATAGTCTTTATTTACTTTTTTTCCTCATTGGAAGTGATTCTCCCCCAGTTTTTTCAAACAATTTGAGAATTTGTGCACTACACAGGAAGCAGTGGTCAGGTATACCATCTCTAAGAACCTGTTCCCAAATGGCACTTGAGGTAATTTTCCATGTCTGAATGTCCATCACTCTTACCACCTTCATCTTTTGGCACTGCTGGTTAGCATCTCTGTAATAACTTTGAAAGCTGTTGACCGTGAACACTTGGGAATAATGATGCATAGTGCCCCATAATTAGTTCTTTTTTTTAAATATGAATCATCCACCCACGTATATATGTATGTTAAAGAAAAATTCTTACCTGTGTCCTTGGGCCTTTACTTGGAGGAGGTTTCAGTAATTGGTAGAGTAAAAAATGTCATACAGTGTTGAGAGTACTTATGGGGAAAGAAATTTTGCCGAGGCACTGTATTTGCATCCTGTGAGTGAAGGGTTACCAGTGAGGAAGCAGAGGCTCAAGTCTCTCCTGTGTCGTCATGCACTGTAGAGTCCTAGGAGACTCCAAGGTCCTAAACTCTCATATCAGTCTCTCTTTTTTTAGTACACAGGGTAAGTGCATTTTATAAAGTTTTATTTTTGGGGGCGGCTTAAAACAACAAATAATTATTACCAGACAGTTGCTGTGAGTCAGGGATGCGGGAGGGCTTAGCTAGATGATTCTGGCTCATGACCCCTTATGACATTATAATTAAGATGCTAGTCAGGACTGCGGTCATCTAAGACTTGACTGGGGCTGGAGGGCATGGCTGCCAGCTGGAGGCCTCAGTTGTAAACTTACATTTTAAATTATTTTGAGATAATAAGTTGCTTGGAGAATGGCCATTT
This sequence comes from Vicugna pacos, assembly GCF_048564905.1. Classification (NCBI taxonomy): domain Eukaryota; kingdom Metazoa; phylum Chordata; class Mammalia; order Artiodactyla; family Camelidae; genus Vicugna; species Vicugna pacos. Next base: position 17,325,592 of record NC_132993.1, on the reverse strand, counting down.
ATTCTTTCCTTTTTATTATTGAGCTATAATGGACATAAACATTGTGTGATCTTAAGGTGTACAACACGTTGGTTTGATGTGTTTATGTATTGCAGTATGATTACTACCATAGCCTTAGCTAGCAACTCTATCAAGTCACATAATTATCATTGCTTTTTGTAGTGGAAACTATTAAGATCCGTTCTCTTCGCAGCTTTGAAGTTCATGATACAGTATTGTTGAGTACAATCACTCTGCTGCACATTAGATCTCTAAGACTTATTTATCAACTTGTTGCAAGTTTGTACCATTGCACAGCATCTCCCCAAATTCTCCACCCCCAGCCTCTAATAATCACAATTCTACTCAGTGTTTTTATAGATTTGGCCTTTTTAGACTCCACATGTAAGTGATATCATATAGTATTTGTCTTTTTCTGCCTGACTAATCTCACTTAGCATAGTACCCTGAGGGTCTATTCATGTTGCAAATGGCAGGATTTCCTTCTTTCTCATGACTGAATAATACTCCATCACACACCCACACACGCACACCCACACACACACACCCACACACACACACACACACACACCCCCATCTTCTTTATCCATTAGAGGAAGAGGAGAGGAATTGCTGGATCATATGGTAGTTCTATTTTTAGTTTTTTGAGGAGTCTCCATTCTGTTTTCTCTACAGTGGCTCCCACCAATAGTGCATAAGGGTTCCCTTTCCTTCATATACTCAACAAGACTTGATATCTTTTGTCTTTTTGCAGATAGCTAGAGAATGCCCATTTAAAAAATGTCCACAGAATGATTTGAAATAATTTGAAACTGATTTAATGAGTAACATTAAATTCTGTATTTGATTATTAGTACCAGTTTTATTTTTCTTGTGTATATTCAGAAAAATTTGAATTTTTTTCAAGCTTGGCAGATTCAGAATTAAAACTTCAGAGATTAAAAATATTAATAATATTGTGTGTGTTTAGATTAGAAACCTGCAAAACAGGAGGCAGAAGGTGACCAAAGTTATAAAAATAAAATTTTCCCTATTTTTAGTTAGATCACAGATACAACAGCTTGACTGTTTTGGGAAACTTGAGCTTTTTAGATTTGTCCTTGAATTCTTGGTTGGCTTTGCAGTTTGTTTTTGATATCTATTTCCTTTTGAGTTAAGAAGGCAATCAGATGTTTTTATAAGTCTTCCAAAATTCTCTTTGTATGTAAATGGCATCACCTAAGATTTTTCCCTAAGGCAGATTTTTATGTTTCTATTTAATTTATTATTTCTATTTAATTCAGTATTTCTTTGGAATCTCAGTAGATTACCTTGAGTATCCAGGTATAATTTAATTAATTCTATTGATTCCACTCAAGCTATTGTTCAGTTGCTGTTCTCTAGTGTTAAGTTTCAGAGGAGTGTTTTTTAAAATTTTCTTTTATAACTTTCAATACCTAATGGCTATACTGTGGGCAGGTTGCTTTCTTCATTTTACCTGATTGCTTAATTCCCGTATTTGCTTGAGTTGCTCCCTTGAAAGCTTCACCTAGCCTTCATACATTAAGCTTTCATATGTTTAATAACTATTACTAGGTTAGCCTTATGCTGTCTTTTCTTCAGCCAAAAATCATCTCAGTTCCTCTAAGCTTTATTTCTCTACTGCTTTTATCCAGGTTTTAATAATTTTAGAGGCTTCTTCTAGATCTTCTTTAGAAAAAAGTGGCATGAGATTATAAAATGAACCTCCTGCTTGAAGTGTGCTTGTCCTTTATCCTCTCCATCAGTCAAATTCTTTGAGATCCTCAAACGGAAGCCTCTATAGGAACATTTATTATTTGTTCAAATATGGCCATAAAAATCGACTTTGCAATCATATTGAGTCATCTTGACAGCGCTGTGAGTGACAGAAACTAATCTTATCTGCCGGCTAGCATTTTAAAAATGATAAATGGACCCTCAGTCTTTAGTTAGCCTGTAAATGAAATTAGCTTTATCTTATTTCTCCCAAGAAATAGCATTACTTAGAAAATTGTGAATTATACCTTTCTGAACAAAGTTAAATAGTAAAGGCTAGGGGCTACATTTTGATGATTATTATACAGACTTTTTTCCCCCTGGCTTTTAGCACCAAATAATGATTCTTTGGGAAAATGAAAGTGTTATGAACTCAGCACGTATTTCCTGAAGAGAACAAAAGACCCTCATCATTTCTACTTGCAACCAAACTTAAAAATTATTCTCAGGTAACCTGAAAAATACATGCTTAAGATAATTTTTTACCAGGTATTTGTGCTTTGCTTTTTCCCCCCCAGATTCCATCTTGATAATCACAGCATGTCCAGGACTAATGTTTTCATGGTTTTATCTGTCTTCCTTCTAGTCCCTTAATCATTTAAAGATCACGTTGAAGTGAAATCTAGTATAATTCCTGCTGGTAAAGCGACTTTTATAGTAACTTCCGCTATTCATTTGTTTTCTCAGTAGGAAACTGATTTACCTCACTTCATGTGATTCAGGTATCTTTGTTTTGAAGTTGTCTTTTCCTTATCAGTCAGGATCAAGCACTTTAGAGCCCATTTTTGTCAACTCCTATAACAAATTAAATTTGGTCACCTCATGGTGGCTAATTCCTTTTTCTTCTACGTTTTAACTGAAATTTTTAGAACCTCTACACTGTCATTTTCCCCCCCGTTTCCTCTATTCTTAAGCCCCAGGACCATGCTAATAAGTTTGTTAGATGGTATTTTGTCAAATGTGAGGTTTAACCAAATCAAGGGAATTAAAGCAGTAACCTTTTATGTTCTGTTTCTAAAGCAACGGGATATTGATGTGCTGGGTTGATTGGGTGCGGAAAAACCTTGTTATCTTTCATTTGTAGATTTCTTTACTTCGTCTTCCTGGTCAGCATGCTTCAAAGCTTTGTATCTCATACATGAAATAAGAGGGAGATAAGGTTTGAATGAATAGGAGGATATCTCTTTACCTTTTGTTCTGATTATTTTGTTTTTTAAATTCTGTTTCAGTTTGGGCTTTCAAAAGTCGAGGGATCTGTATATATATTTGATGTCTGAAAAGTGGCAAGGGATTAAAAAGGTCACTGAAACAACTTTTTTCTTTGATTGTGTGACAGTTCCTTCTCTGCCAAGTACTCATAAATGAGAGGTTTCTCCCTCCTACACTGCAGGTTCAAGACTCCTGCTTTATGGAGGAAAACAGTGTAGTAATGCCTCATTTGTTGGTATCATTAAGAAACAGTGTCCCTCAAAAGTTAATTTTCTATATAACTAAATTCTGCATCTGGGAATCACACTGGCATTCAGTGGACACAATGTGGGCTTTCTAGTCAAATCCAAGTAAGAATCATAGCTCTTCCAGTTTCTAGATGTTCAGCAAGTTGTTGAATTTCTCTGAGCCTCAATTTCTTCTTTTCTAAAGATGGACTTGTAATAACATCTACTTTAGTGGGTTATTCTGAGGGTTAATGTGTATAAAATACCTCGTACAGCACTTGATTCCAAATAGTCATTTACTACATACGGGGTTCTTCCACTTTTCCTGTTAAATATAGTAACTTGATTTAACTTACCTTTCTCTTATTTCTTCACATTCTCCTAGTTGCAGAATCATTTAGACTTTACATTCAGATAGTTTTCTTATCTTCCTTTCCATATTGCTACAGGTTCTCCAGTTCAGTTTTTTTCATCACTCACTTGAACTCTGTTCAGTATTAAAGGATCTTAAAAGCCATTTAACTTGACTATACTTGGATTCTCTCTGCATTAATTCTTCAAGGAGTTTTCCAGTCTGTCTCTGTTGCTTAAACATACTGCTCCTGCTTTGACTCCCTCTAGCCTTGGAGAATGTCTTATCTCAGTTTCTTATGGTGGTCCTTGTGACATGTGACAATGACCAGTACATTCCCCCTGAGCTTTTTCTTTTCCAGGTGAAAGCCATCGGCTCCAAGCTTATTGCTGGGTTTTCAGCACCCTTGACATTCTGATTGATATTCTTGACTATTTCAGCTGGTTCCAGTGGCTCTTAAAAAAAAAAATAATGCTACTCTTTTCCGGATAAGATTTGAACTCTCCTGTCCAGAGGAGAGTTGGATGATTTACTTTTCTTGTACTAGATACTGTATATCTGCCAATGTGATCTAATATTACTCCAGATAAATTTTATAGCTAGTTACTCTGTTGATTCATATTGACTTCTGAAAAAATATGTTTTTATTGAAGTAGAGTCAGTTTACAGTGTTGTGTCAATTTCTGTTGTACAGCATAATGCTTCAGTCATACATGGGCATATATATTTTCATTTTCTTTTTCACCATAAGTTACTACAAGATATTGAATGTAGTTCCCTGTGCTATACAGTATGAACTTGTTCTTTTTTCTATTTTATATATACTGGTTAGTATCTGCAGATCTTGAATACCCAGTTTATCCCTTTCCACCCCCTTCCTCTAAATTCTGTCTTCATTGTTTTCCCAAGCTCATGACATTCATCAATATAATATGCATTTTGGCTGTATTTTTCTTCCCTGTTACTGGGGGAAAAAAAGAAACAGCTGGCCAAAAACAAGAGCAAAAGCGGAACCCTTGTTTGACACTAAAGAACATTTTCTAAGTTGACACTTACTCCCTTTTCAGTCTCTTGTGGTGTTGTGCTTTAAACTACCTAAGCACATTATTATTCTGCTTATATTTATACATATATTTTAACCAAGGGCAGCACAAGAAATCTTGGCAGGTGCTTTGTTGAAGCCTGGAACAAAGTTTTCATCCTGGATTTCCATTATGTAATAGTCTAGTAACCTTTTCTGCCTACTGACATGACTTTGAAACTATCATATGGTGCACTCTGTTAAAATTTGTGTTTCTCTTGTCATTTCTGTTCCTTGATGGTTTTAATTTTGTAATTTTTGTGTCTCGTACTTTCCATTTGCCGTAAGTGGTAAGAAACCAATGAATTTTGTATCTCAACTGACTTTTTCTAATCAAAACTTGTATGAAGTATAAGACATTTTCATATTTGAATTGAAGTCATGGTTTTTGTTAAGAAACTTTTGTCACTTTCATTAGATAATAAGCAATTGTACATTGGTAAGGAAGAGTTGTTATGTAGTAAACCATTTACATTTACCAGGTAAGTTTTCTGAGGGTATGTACCATGTCTCTCTGGTGGACCACTGTGACCCTAGCATCATGCAGAATTCCCAACCCATAGTATGTGCTCCCTAAATAAGAATCATTGAGTCTAGACCCATCCCCTTTGATTACAGAATGTACTATGTTTAGTTGTATTAAATACCAAGCCCTTTTTAGGCTTATATTTATGGCCATCATTTATGGTAAGTTATTTTTCCTGCATGAATTTAATTAATAAGTTTTTTTTTTTAAATAGAGCTCTAAGTTTGAAACTATAAAACCTGTATCTCTGAGCAAATCTTGGGTTGAATGATGTCTAGTTTTTGGGCAAGAATAATGGCCTTCCTTTTCTTTTTTTACACCACCAGTAGCATCATTAGTTTAAGGCTTTTTGTACTTTATCATCCATTTTCATGAATTAGAAAAAGAGAAAGAAAGAAAGCATAAGCACTCAGACTTAGCTGGGATGCCGCTGCAGGAGTGCCATCCGCTGTTTTCTGTCCCCACACCTGGGGCCAGGTTCCAAGTTACTCCCTCTGATAATCTCTTTGATGTGTCAGCTAGCTAGTCTGCAGTCCCTACTTCATTCAGTAAAACACTAATCTAGGTGTTGTGGTAAAAGTATTTTGTTAATACGATTAAAGCCCATAATCAGGTGACTTTAAGTGTGGAGGGCGATCCTAAATAATCTAGATGGGCCTGATTCTGCCATCAAAAGTCCTCAAAGCGGAGTTGTCCCTTTCTTGAAGGAGAAGTTCTGTGTGTGGCAACAGCTTCAGCTCCTGCCTATGGGTTAGTGCCTACCCTTCCAGACAACCTTCTCTGCCGAATTTGGATTTCAGACTTCCCTACTGGCCCCCAATTCCTTGTAATCTCTTACTCTGTATCTCCTGTTAGTTCTGTTTCTCTGGCTGAACCATGACTGATCTATTACCCTATCAGAGAGATAGTTCATAATTAATAATGATTAGTATGATGCAGAGCATGGTTCCTAATTCATCAGTCTGGTCCTACGTTATATGTTATAAGAGTCTTGCTTTATGAGAAATGCCTCTATTGTGCAGACTGTTCCATTGCACAGCTGCCCTAAACTGTACTGCTATAGCTTTGCCATTTGATTGCACACCCCCCACCCCAGGTTTTTTTTTGGAAGGGAGGTTTCATCTTATAATTTTCTGGTTTAGTGTATAGGGAGGTAATGTTTTTGTCGTTTTAGTTGTTTTGGAATTGCTCTGTTTACTTTTTTTGGAAGGAGAAAAGTAACTGCTGTGCATTTTGACTTACTGTATTCAGTGGTTATACGTAGAATATGTCAGCATGAGATTTTGACACGAATGTTCGAGAACGCCGGTACAGAGTTGATACAGAGGGGATGTCAGTTATTCTGAAGTTACATTCCAGGATCCTGTCACTTGCTGATAGAGTGCCAAGGCGTATGGATCTCCATATGGTGTTTCTTTTGGGGTTTTTACCACCTGTAATCTAGCTGATTTTCATTCATTTAAATTTGTCCGAGAGGTAAGCAAACTAAATATGGAAATGGAAATAATAAATATGCCAGTGTTAAAATGCTGAAGTTTGGGATGAGTTACTGTTGTTATATCAATCACCAAGAAAAAAGAATTCCTTAAATGAGTGCATTAGTGTTTCTATCACCTCATTAACAGCGGGGAGCAGCGTATCCATTTCTGACTTGCGGAGTAGAGAGGGAAATTAATTTTTTTATTTTATTGAGTCTTCATGGGAAGATAGAGTTAGATCATTTGGGGGCATCTTTAGAAGTAATAATAATAATGAATTTAAATATGTTTTCATGGTTCAAGAGTAATGGCACTGTGAATGGCATTTGGCATTTTGATTGCATATAAAAAGTAATAAAACCGGTTGCATTCTGACTGCATGATACTGCAATTGTTTTATATCATTAAGAACCTTTGATTTCAGAAATGAAAAATAACCCAAGGAGCAAAAAACAAAACATAGCTCCATTGAACCATGGTTTTCAGACCTCATAAAAATGTTTCTCTAACCTGCAGACAGAGTTATTGGTTTATGTGTCAGCCAGCATTGTTTTATACTGCATCTTAAATGTTTGAGCTTCTCTTCAAAGCAGCTGTCTTAATAGACAGGGCAGAAATCATTGAAGATGTCTTTGTGCTACTGCTGTCATGTGAAAACAAAAGAGTCCTTGTTTACAGTCTAGCAAACATTGGAAACTTTGACCCTTTTATTGATATACACATGATAGGGAAATCGAGACATAGTTATTGATATTTGAAGTTATTTCAAAAGCCAGATACAGGAGGCATTACCTCCTTGTCCCCATAGCCACCTCCCAGGGACACGGAGACATTGGACTGTTACTGCAGGCTTCTTTTGCTGAAACTCAGTGGTGACTTGGAATGGGAAATGGGAGGAGGGGGTTCCCCCAACTGGTGAGGGAACTGGTCGCACATCTCGTCAACACAACAGCCCAGTCAGCCTTCATGAGTGTCTTCCACCATACCCATAGCACCTGGCACTGTGTCTGGTGCAAAGCCCTAAATACCCAATTTTCTTGATAATAAAAAATCAAGCTTTTCTCATTTAAATGTTTCTGAAATTGAGGCACATCTTAGCATTAATGGGTTGTATTTACCCGTCTCTTTAAAAATGTTTATTAAATATTTGAATAAAATGTGTTTGAGATATCAGAGCAAAACTTACCCTTCCTCATGTCTGACCTATTTGCTTTTTGTAGAGTTGAAGGAGCATCAGGTTAACATGCGCTGAGCTCTAATACTCCCCTTACCATTAGTAAATACTAGTGGGTAGGTAACATTTGGCAAGTTACAGTATCTCAGGCATTGGTTCTTCATTGATAAAACAGAGACAGCATTTTATATCCTACTTACTTTACAGGATTGTTATGAGAATCACATAAGATAATGAAGATAAAGTTTTTATGAAGTGTGGAATGGACGTAAAAGGTACTATTCTATTACAGTGTATCTGTAATTTATTGTTTTCATTCCCATTGTCCCAGTTAATTCAAGCCTTTTCCTACCTCACATTGAGATTCTGTCTAATCTCCTACTAAATAAATTCCCTATCTCTGGCTTTTATAGAATGTGTTGACTAGTCCTGAAATAATATTCCAAATATGTTACTTTCCTTTTCAAGACTTCTTTCCAGTGCTACCTGTCTGCTCTGCCAGCTTTATTTTCCCTTACGTTTCTGCCTTGCCGGTCCATTCCCTAAATTACTTGCTGTTCTTCAGACTCCCTGCCTGGCACCTGTGTGCCTTTTAAGTGCTGTTACTTCTACCTAGAGTCCCTTCCTCCCTTTTAAACACGACTTGTATCTACTCAGTAAAAGTCTGATCTCTTTCAAGGCGCATCTTAAATATGATTTTCTACCTTTAATTATTACCCCTACCTTTTTACCAGCCCCAAGTTTTCTTTTCTAGAAATGGCATGGATAATGGGAACCAGAAATAAGGGATGGCAGCGGGGGGAGGTAGTATAACCCAATTTGATTTTCTCTTGTTCCAGCATGGTGAGAGGTGATCCCAGGTTTGATTTTGCTGTTGAAAAGTTCAAAGTTGTGGCAGGTTTTTCTCTCTCATGTAGCATGTCACCCACCAGAGCCTCCTGTCCACACTTAGGTCTCTTCTTTGGTGCTTAAATTTTTCTTTACCTAATAAGTGGATTGTGGGTAGAGCAATAAATATTCCTTTTTTATATAATATATACATTTTAAATAAATCTTACAATGTCAGTTCTTTAGAAAATATATTGTTTAGAGGAATAGACGTTAGATGTCTTGAAAGTAAAAATTCATTTTGTATATTGAAAAATTTCAGTTTATCTCTTATGTAAATTTAGGTTTCTCTTTGTCAGCTTTTCTGAAGTCATACTTCCTCCCATGTTAAGTGGTAAATCTGGAGGTATGCAGCCCTGGCCTATTCTCTGGAAGTCTGTATTGTTAAAAGGTTTGAGTAACAAGAGTCATGAAAAAGATGTTTTGGTTCTAAATTCCTAAGCTTTCTACACCAAAAATAGAAATGATAGACTTTTTGTCAATTTCAAAGTAAATCGATCTCTGGGAGAGAATTTCATTGCTTCTGCAGCCTTCACCAGGTGCTGGGGCAGGATCTACACTGACCTGCCTCATCCATGCTTCAAAACGTGCAACCAAATTGACTTTAACAAAATTACCATGAATCAGAATTCCAATCACAGGGCCCATTTCAGGTTTTAGGTTTTGTGGCCATTGTATTTCCTCTTCATTACTGTACTTGAATGTGCTCTTTTCCTTGGCCTGACCGTCACGCTACAGGCTAGCATCGTGCATGTCACTTTTTATCAACAGAGTGCCACCTGACCTCTCAGAGTTTAATGTCTTCTCTTTTCTGTTCCATTAGCTCCTTATACATGAACAATTATCACATTGTATTACAGTTTTTATATATATTGTATATTTATGTATTTCTTTCTCCAACTCAGTTGTGAGACACTGTTGGGCAGGAGTCACATCTTACTAATTTTTTAAAATCCTGTGCCTTGTAACTTACAGGCAGTGTATGTGTGTGGAATCAAAAAATGTATTAACAATCATAAGGTTCCTAATCTTCTAATTCCCCTTAGGCAGAGCAGTATGTCATGAAATATATAGAAACCTCCAAGGCTGCTGTGGATGAAAAAATATTTGGGAAACCAGTGGATTAGAAGTTATTGGAAAAATTGAATCTAGCCTATAATATCCCTTGGGTGTGGATTAATTCCTATAACACAGCATGGCCTGGGCATGTTGTTATTTATCTCAATTATAATGAACAAATATTTATTGAGTCCCCATCAGCCTAAGGGACTGTGCTAGACTTGGCCATTCTGTGTATAGACTGAGGCATGTACACAGATTGTAAAACTAGCAATAATTAAAATGCCTTTTTTCTTTGCTGGTCACTGAGTATGTGGTGGTTAAGAACATGGTAGTATGTTAGCTGTTCTGTTTTCTCAGGTAAGACATTCCATGTTTCATCATCAAAGATAATCTGTAATTTTTTTTTAGTTATATTTATTTCTTTAGTAATTTTTGAGTGATACCTATGTACCCTTCTTTTTAATTTTTGTTAAAGAAAATTCAAATACATTAATAACCTTATCCCTCTGAGAACCTAGGTTTATATTCAGAAACCTTAGAACCACTTGAGATACATAAAGAGAGAAAGAGTTTAGAATCAGACTACCTGGGTTTAAACTTCAGCCGTGCTACTTCAGCTGCATGATTTTAAACATGTTTACTCGAGCCATCTCTTTGCTATTTTGTCATCTACAAAACACTGCAGACAATACTAGTATCCGCCTCATAGTTGATTCTAAGAATTAAATGAGGTAACGCAAATAAACAATGATCATTAACCATTATAACATACACTCAATGTGCAGCTGTTTTTAAAGTAAAAATTCCAGTTTGGCATACTCTTCCACAGCATGAAAAGTGCAATTTTGAATTTTCAGAATTTTAAGGATTTTCGCCTTTTGTGTATATGAAGTAGTTATGCTTTTATGACAGAATTGACCAGATAAGGTTGTTTCTGATAGAAATGGGGTGTGTACATCACTGGGCAAATTGTAATCACTTCAGATGGTTTTTCGCTAGCTTCATTTTTCCTGTCAGTTGTTGCCCACAGTAAAGTTGTTGCAGTGTAGCTTGGTACCTGTGCTCTTTAACTGGTTGCCAGATATGTTCCTAATGAATTGTTGTAACTTTAATGAAATCCAGTCTGGCTGAATCACTACACCTGCTTTCTCTTAGAAGGCTCTTTATTGGGACCTGACAGATCACCTCTCCAGAGCCTTCAGATGTCCTGGCTCTCTAATTCTTCTCCATAACGAGTTTTGTGCTGCATGATAAAATATTCATGTTAAAATAGGTTCTAAACTAATTATCTGCAGCCAGCAGTTGCCAGTACAGTCATTTGCTGTTAGCTTGGCTCAAGTTAATGGCTTGTATTTCAGTACAAATAGTCCCTTCTGGCAGTTCCCTGTCGCTGATTCTTATCCTAAATGGAATTTCCATACATATCTAGAGTTAATTCTTCTTAGTTTGAAAGGAGATTTCTTGCCCTGCTTTTTCCATCTCTTTTTTCCTGTTGGAAGATGAGCTTAATTTTAGTGACCAGTTCCTCGTGGTTCACCTCCATCTTCAATCCTGTGTCACTGCCAAATTCACGACTCCCAGGCTATCCAGAAAGAGAAAGATCAAGTTCCAACTTCACATTTAATAGAATATATCATGTCAGCTTTTTAAACAAAGTAAGACGTATCACGGTAAGGACGAGTTTCGGTGTGTAAAAGGAGAGTTTCTGCTTAGATGCTGGAGACCCATAGAGGGTATCATGTTAGGAATTAGCCACTTTAGGAAGAATTATAGGGCTGTACACGAAGGAGATAAGGCACTAATGGAATTTTTTGGGTGGATATTGGTGGAAACGATGAATGAAATGCTGAAAGAGTGGATTGATTCAAGAGCAAAGGAGTAGGGACTTGGCCTCGCTCTTGGGGAAATCCAGTGATGTAGAAGTGGAAAGGAAAGGAGCCTAGCCAGCAAGGAAGCCTTGCTGATACCCACAGACTGGATGGTTCTCCACCCAGGGCTTTCTTAAATACTTCCTTCTTCTTCCCTTTGTTTTAGCAGTGAGTGAGCGAGTGAGTGTGAATGAAGTTAAGTCAGACAGTATGTAGTTAGATGGGTAGAGGGTGGGCCCCCTTTGGAATTTCTAAGTGTGTTTCACCTCAGTGCTGGTCATCTAGCTCTGCAGAAGAGAGCACTTGCCCAAAGCAGGTAATTGTCGTGTTTGACCATGGAGACCATAGATACCCATCCCTTCAGTGTAAATAATAAAGCTTTTATTCAGTGAGGCTTCCTTAGAATGTTGTACTCAGCACACTCTTAAATACCACCCAGCCTCCTCTCCTCCTTCCCTAGTGAAACAAACACCAAAATCTTAGGTTGCATGTTGATTCTTGGCCAGTTAACTGATGCATGCCATATGCATATTGTAAATGGTCTAGGGATTTCATGAGCCCAGTGCGAATGACTTGATTTTAAAATCAAAGCTTGCCATTTTTCATGAACTTTTTTTAAAATTAGAATTTCATTTTGAGTAAATAGAATGGTTAGATACATACTTCTAGTACGTGTCAGGATGTTGAGATACAGGTGTGTGGTGCATAAAACATGCATGATTTTTATGGAGCTCTGAATATAAGGAAAATTCTCCTGACACTGATTGTCCAAATCCAACAGTTCATTCTTCATTGTACTTAACAGAGCACATGCATGGGGAATTAAAATAAGTGTTTTCCCCTCATGCGTTGTTTCTGCCCTATGTCATATGTTTTTTAATTCATCTGCTTTTTATTCCTTGATCAAAGCCGAAATATGTCTGTTAGAACACCCACAGTGAAATGCTTCCTGAAAGGAAATGTTAGCTGGCATTTTGGTTCTGTTTCCTTTTTTTTTTTTTAGTAAAAACATTTTTGCCCTGGAATCTGTTATAAACCTAATAACAGCATTAGAATTGTGGTTCTTAGAGTTCAGATAGAAGTTGAAATTAAAAGTTACTGTGTATTTTAATTTGCATTCATTTTCTAGGTACAACTTCATAATAATCAATTTCTTCAATTAAATGTATGATTAATGCTCTCTTTTAAGTTCATGAAATACCTGAGGCGTTTTAGAGGAGTGGGCAGACCATTGATTTAATGGGGAAAATGCCCCCCCCCCACCATGGGAGAGCAGTCATTTTGGCAGTTACAAACAAATGTTGTACATAGTCTTTATATTTCTATTCCTTTCTTTCTTTTTTCAATTTTAAAGGGATTAGTATATATGTTATGTCTTTCTGATAGTTCCTATAGGCTGCGGTTATGCTCACTGAAGAGATAATGAGATATAAACTTACGTTTAACAGAATCCTGATTGTTTAAGATATCTGACAGTTAACACTGTTGATACTTCAGATCATCCTGTAAGCTTTCAGTTGCCTGTAGGGGAATGCTGCTGACAACTGTCTCCAGGAGAAGCAGGAGGAGCAGAAGATGGAAAGTGTGTGCTCCACTATGGTACCTCCCAGGGTACCTACATATATATGGCCAACTTCATTAGCCCTCTGTAGTATTTTTAGACTAAAGGGGAGACATACATGATAATATGCAATCATGTAAAATGCTTATCAGATCTGTGATTTTTAAATTGAAGTTTAGTCAGTTATAGTTTAATTTCTAGTATACAGCATAGTGTTTCCATCATACATATACATACATATATTCATTTTCATGATTTTTCATTATAAGTTACTACAAGATATTGAATATAGTTCCCTGTGCTATACAGAAGAAATTTGCTTTTTATCTATTATATATAGTAGTTCATTTTTAAGCACTTAAACCAATTACCCCAGATTGGTTTGCATTTGGTGTGTGTTTCTATTTTTTTCTTTCCAAATTGCCTATTCTTATCCCTTGACCACTTTCCCATAGTGGTCTCTATTTTTCTTGTTAATTTGTATGTATTACATACATCTTTTCTTAATAAGTGTGGCAAAATAAATTTCTTCCAGTGTGTTGCTCATTTTTTTAAACCTTGTTTATAGATAGTATCATTATGTAAGAATTTAACATTTTATGTCAGTTGTCTTTTTTTCCTTTAGAGCTTCTTGATTTTTAATTTGTTTAAATAAACCTTCCCTACCTCAATATTTAAAAAAGAACACTTTTTCCTAGACTCCACAGTTAAATGTTTCTTTATTATATCTAGGTCTTTATGTAATACAATGTTTGTTTCCTTATTATATCTAGGGTCTCTGATCTATATGAAATTTAGTTTTGTGTAAATCTGAAATAGAATAAATAGGATTGCAGCTTAATTTTTTCAGATGTGAAATCAGTGACCCACCCACCTTTTATTGATCAATCCTGTCCTTTCTCCAGTGATTTGAAATCTCTACTCAGGCCCATATGCATAATTAGGACTTCTTGATTTCAGGTGAAAGGGAGCCAGCTTAGTGAGCTTAAGCAAAAGGGGCTAATTAAGGAGAGTGGGCTTCTTTCAGAACCACCGAACAGGAAATGTGGTTGAGTCTTGGGAACAGCTATGACCAGTGACTCACATGCCATCAGGTTTTCTTTCTCTTTCTCTTTTTCATTCCCCTCATTTCTCACTTCCTCTTGTCTTTACATACTGGCTTCATTCCTCTTTCTTACCATGGACTAGACACTGTAGACTGTTCCTGAGTTTTTCGTCTGCCCAGAAAGGGTGCACTCCTTCAGGCCCTGGTCCAGAAATCTCAATTTGGGTCAGCTGCCCTTCATTGTGTCCTGGGAATGAGGTCATGTGAAGACACAGCCCGCCCTACCAGAACCAGGCGGAAAAGGTGCAGTGACTAGTGGCAGGCTAATACTCCCTTAGGCGCCCACTGATCCTTAGGCATGTGGGTCTGGCTCCGGGCTCTCTAGAAAGGACAGTGTAGCTGCTCGCCCAGCCTGTTCTGATTGAGTGCTGTGGGCTGTTGTCCTTCGAAAACCATGGGACAAGTACCTTCTCATTTAAAAAAAAGATATATTATTGACTGGTATTCATTAAGATGAAATTTAGAATCAAGATGTTATATTTCTTTATGCATTCCATCGTTCTTTTGCTGGGAATATGTTGAATTTCTAGGTTTATGAGCTGAGGATTGGCCTCTTAATCTGAGACCCAAATCACGGTGTGACTATTTTTTTTCTTTTTCAGTCTTTCTTTTGTGTGAAACTATCTTACATGGCTGTATTAATATCAAACGGATTTTTATTCCTAATTTGTGCTTAACCAAATAATGCTTCATAGAATAATAATTCAGACAACTCATGGGAGTAAAGGAAATCAATAAAGATTTCTTCTAATCCTACCACTCAGGGATCGCTGTTTACATGGAGGGACATGACGGGATTGCATCTTCCACAGGAGTTAGTTTTTTGTTACAACAAATGGCACTTGTGTCAGTTGAATGCGTTCACTTGTAACAGGAAGGTGTTACAGCAGGTGTTTATTCTTATTTACATAAAAAAGTCTGAAGATAGGCAGTTGGTTCAATGACTCAGTGAAATCAGAGCTTATTCTGTACAATTCTGTCGGCTTTTGTCTGGTGGGCACAAGATGGCTGCTGCAATGACAGTCATTACTTTCATGTTTGAGGCAGGAGGGTGAGGCGTGGGATGTGTTAACTTGTCCCCTTGTTAGGGGAAAAAAGGTTTTCCAGGTCACTTTGGCTTATGTCTGCTCACATGACCATTCTTCTATGCAAATGAAGTTGAGAAAGGCAAGTGTTTGGCATTTTAGTTCTGTCTTGGGAAGTGGGGTTGGACTGGCCTTGGGCAGCCAGTCAACACCATCTGTCTTTACAAATAAGATGAAAAATCACCCTTGAAAATATGTTAAATTATATAAACCCAGTTTTGTATCATAGATGATTAAGTTTCTCTATATCTTCTTTAACCAGTATTTCCCTATACCTCTTGGTTAATTCCTCACTCTTTTCCCTCAAGAATTTCTAAGAGGCCATTATCCCTACTTGCCTACCACCTGTGCAGCATAGGACAGCATGCCAGAAACCCTAGAAATCACTTACGTTTCATTTCTATCAGTTTCAAATGTCATTCTCGACTCTTTAATACTGAAATACCTTGGGCATTCGTCATTAGTTGGAATGGTGGCTCTATTTGTATTTACCCATTTCCTTTTTTACTGTGAAGAAATATAGTTGAACTTCTGTGCTTTCACTCTCTCTGTCCACTTTGCCTTCCTGCTCTGGGCTGCCCGTGCCCAGGGGTTGGTTTCTACTCTGATGATAAGAAGGCAACAGCTGAAGTTTCACTGGCCCACATCTGACCTGTGGATTAAACGCTCACAGTGCTTCTCTGACTCCTGAGTTCTGCCTTCCTAGGTCTTCCTCTGCCTTCCGAAATTGCAGCCTTGTGCTTCTGGTGCACGTGGTTCTCTAAATCCCATTCATCTGACATTTCCAGACTTGTCATTTTTATTAGGTCTCATTGCTTCAGCAGCTAGGGCTTACCCCTGACAAATAGAGTTCTTTCTTACCTAGGAAAAACATTAGCTTTATTTGAGCCATAGCTGTTTTCACAAGTGTGTAAAGAGCTGGAAAATTGCAATTAGTTTCAGATAAGCACAGCTGAAATATTCTTGCTTTGTACTAAGGCAATAAATTGAAAGAAGGATTGAGGGCATGAGTCATTGTAGTTTCTAATGATGCAACTAATGTATTGTGGGGTTCATGTTTCATGTTGAGACCTTGTTACTTATGAAATCTAAAATAAAAGGATCTTAATGTGTCCTTAGTAATCTTCATGTCTCTTAATAAGAGCTTTTAATTTTTCGGCCCTGAGTCATCACATTTTTGTGTTGCCAGCCCCCCTGTGGCCAAACTGAATACTTGACTAATTAATTTTAATAACAGAAAGACTGATTAGGTCTGCTGGGATGGACTGGTGACTCATGAAGTCATTGCAAAGAGGATGAAATCATTTTGGTCATTTCAGTGTCACTTTGTTTAAAATGGCTGTTTCAGGCCAACGAGGACTATCTGTGATCAGCATTCGGGAGGTTATGTTACATTTCGTTTGTTTGATTTGTACTGGTGGCTTGTCATGCTCTGGCATTCATGGTCATTTTTGATGGCCATTTTTATTAACATACGAAATTGAAAGAGACTGAAGTGTTGGAAGTAAAACTGTGTTTTTTAATTACTGATTAAAGTAGCCAGAAGGAAATGGCCATTTTGGGGGCAGGTCTAAAGAAATGTATGTTTTAAAAAGTAAATCAAAATTGGGCAGATTCCCTCTCATGAACATCTGTAAACATTGAATTGAATTGCCCTGCAGCTGCTGTTGGCTGGGAGGTTTCTAGTTTTATTCCCTCATTGTTACGAGTCACTTTTCTGCTGTTGCCTAGGTCAGATGCGTTTCCTTCCATGGAAAGATTAAGAGGCTCAAGCTATTTTTAAGAACCTAAAGACAAGTGCCTTAATCTGTTCAAGCCTTTTCCTTCAAACGCCTGTTAACCACTGCATTGACTCTGCCCCAGCTGTAGCCTAGTTGTGTGCAGATTGAGTGGGAGACATCCGATAATGTGGTTTGTCTTTTCTGTGTTTCCGTGGAAATGGATTTGGTAAGGTGGCATAAGTTAGTTGGAAGAAGTTAGACAACTCCTATTCTAGATGAAGACCTTGCAAAATAGGGCCTTAAAATGTAGTGGTTCAGATACACTTGCTTCCACTTGCAATATGAAGGCAAGATTGGATGATGGTAAAAAATTTGTTTCTGCAAAATTCCCAGGACTTGAATTAATTGCACACGGAGACCACTGTCTTTTGACATCAGCCATTCTATCCATTTGAATTTTCCTGCTGAGTTACTTTTTTGGAGCATAATTCTATAGAATGGATTTGTATATCAGTTGTTTGATTTGTACTGGCGGGCTGTCCTACTCTTGGCATTAGTGGTCATTTTTAATGGCCATTTTTAATGCCATATGAAATTGAAAGAGACATGAGAAAAAAATGAAGGTGCTGAGAATTTGTTTTATTTTTCCTGACATATCTATGACTCAAATTGAGCTTTTTTATTGAAAGATTTTTTTGCTTTATAGGAATTCTTTCATTTTGCCTACTCAGTTGCAGGTCACAGTCAAGTTCCCACCTTTTTGGCCTCTTTCTCCACTTATTTTAAGTGAGAAATTAAGTTAGGTATAATAAACACGTTTTAGTCACTCTGTGTCATACTTCTAACTGTATTGTACTAAACCAAACTTCTAGTGATCCATTTTGAAGGTCAGGACCAGTCAGAGTGCTGAGTTTTAGCGAGTGACTAGTAGGAGACAGGCTGAATTTTAACTGTTCATTTAATAATTTTTCATTGTTTGTTGTATATAAGGCTTTTGACATGTAATGGGAGGACAAAGAAGAAACAGAGTTTTGATACTGCTCTGAGTGAGTTGGTATATATCCTAACCTGGGGCTTAGCTACTGGTCGTTGTGCGCCAGCAGGTTGAGGCCTGTGGGTAGAGGTTACTAAGCCTAGTTCCAGCTGTCTGACTCGTGGAGTTCCAGGGATTCCATGAACCCAGGCTTCGCCCGGCCCACTGTACATAACCCAGGGCTCTCTGGTGAGTGGGGAGTTACAATAGAAATCTCCAGTGTGGTGAGTAGTAGTGTTGCATCTTCCGTTGTATCATTTTTAGTTTGAATTAGAAGCCTAGTTAGTGACTGTGGGAAAGACGTTTCCCATTCAGAACTGCAGCAAAGTGAAGCTAATTAGGACCCAGGGGAGAAGCTAATCCCAAGGATGGGGCATGCATGGTAGAATCCATAAGGAAGATTAGCAGCTGGATGGGCTCTCGCAGGCATGCTGGATCCTGGGCTTAACCTCTTTTCTTCTTAGTTTTCTCATCTATGAAATGATAATAGTTAACAATAGTAGTTACCTCTTGAGGTTATTTATGGACCTTAAAAGAAAATCCATGGAGAATAAATACTTAAACCAGTGCCTGGGCCATAGTGAGTATTCAGTAAATATGTTGACTGTTAGAGATGCTATATGCTCAAAGGAATTAACTTCGTTAGACACAGACTTGGTTAGAAATGGCTCAGGAAGGAGTTAAAGTCTGAGTCAGTGGTTCTCAAACTTTAAGCATGCATCCTTGAGGATGTTTTGAAAGTGATCGCTAGGGTCCACCTTCAGAATTTTTGACTGGATTGACATTCTGGTGCAGAGTTGCCAGATAAAATCTAGATGCCCAGTTAAATTTGAGTTTCAGATAAACAGCAGCTAATACTTAATTATGTCCCATGCAGTATTTGAAACATACTTACACTGGAAAAAAAAAAAAGAAATTCATTGTTTATCTGAAATTTGTGTTTAACTGGGCATCTTATTTATTGTTTTGATTTTGCTGAATCTGGCAACTATAGTCTGTGTGGGGTCCAGGAATTTGCATGTTAAATAGGTTTGCTTGTGGTGATACAGCTGCTACTGGTTCAGGGCCACACTTTGAGAACCTCTCGATATCTGGCCTGGGTGGAACTGAGGACTGTGATAGTAATTGTTTTCAAAGAACTGTAGCACAATATGTAGATAAAGTTCCCACAATATGTAGATGTAAGTTCAGGGGATGTCAGAGATAGAATACAGTCGTGTTACTGTCTAAATAGTGAAAATTCAATGGGGGCCATATATATGTGGTATAATTTTTTTAAAAAATAAGGAATATGAAGTCTCTATCATTTATGAAGGTATGTAAATGAATTGGCCTAAATGAAGTGAAGATAATAGATTCCATTTTTTAGCATGATTTTAATTTAGCCATATCTTCATGAATTTCAGATTTAGAACCTTTTAATGCCAGGAATTATATTTTGGGTTTGGAGTGAGAGGGCCAAGGGCCAAACTTTTAAACTCGTCTGTACTGTATATTTTCTTTTTAAGTCAGAGACCAGAAATGAGTCAAACCTGAGGCGGTATGTGAGAGTAGTTATTTTATGACCTTTAGAATTAGACAGTTATTTAACCCACCCAAGATTCAGTTTTCTCATCTGTATAGTAGACATAATAATAGTACCCATCTCATAGGGTGGTTGTGAACATGATAGATGAGAGAACAGCATGGCTTAGTGTGTAGTAGGCAAATGTTGGCTAAAATAAGATTAAGGTTAATTCAGATCACTCTAGGTAGATAAATTCTTAAGCTATTGTTAATTAATCCTGTGAATCAAGTTGGGTTTTTTTTCTTTTGGACCAAGAAACATCATTGATTGATGATGCATAATCAATGTGCATTCATTAAAGTTAAGTTAGTTGGTTTATTTTCCATTAGATTAGCTGCCCAAGTGCAAGAAGTATCTTTGTTTTCTTCTCTGTTTTATCCCTACAATCTAGAACAGTGGCGTGTACATAATAGGTACTCAGTAAGTACTTGTGGAAAGAATGAAGGATGACTGCCATTGGCAAATACTTTGCATAAACTATATTTTAAAGATTTTATAGTTAGCTGTAGGTGATCTTGTTATATTGGAAGATTATGTGTTTATGGATAATGTTAGACTAAAATTTAAGAGTATTTTAAACAACAAACCTGGGCACATGTATAAAATCACACAGAATGTCAAAAAAAATGGAAAGGTTTTTACACATTTGTGCATGTTTTTAATAGTACTAATGTGAGAATAAAGTCATTTGACTTATTTTCCTTTTTCTTTTTATAACCTTTTGATGCTACCTTAAAAAAAACTTCTATTTTTAAAAAGTAAACATAAGTAGGTAGTAGTACATTTGTCTGTCTCAGAATTCCAGAGTTTAAAAACGTAGATGGTAAACACCTCCCTGCAGCCTCTAACACCAGCTGCCCTGTTACCTTTCCCACAGGCGATGATATCGTTAGTTTCATGTGTTTTGTCTCAAAGATAGTTTTTGTATAAATAAGCAAATATATCTATATTCTTTTCTCTCATTTTACACAAATGATAGCACACTATAGTGTTCTGGACATTGTTTTTCTTCATTGAATATATCATGGAGTTTTCTTCCTTCATTCTTTTTTATGGTGAGAGAATATTTCATTGTATTGAGGTACTATAATTTATATAACTACTCCCCTATTAATGAGCATTCAACTTGTTTCTGGTCCTTTGCTATCATAAGCAGAGCTTCAACATGGATGTTGTGTGACTTTCATGCATGTGTGACTATATCTGAAAGATAACTTCCTGAAAGTGGAGTTTGTAGGTCAAGTGGTATGTAGATTTGTGAATTTGAAGGACACTGCCATACTGCTCACCAGAGTGGCAATATGCTAGTTAGTTGTGGCAGTGGCCGACTTACACTTTGGCCAAGCTGTATTTGAGACTGTTTCCTTTCCTTCTCATCAGCATATCGTATTACTAAACTCTTGACTCATTTCAATTCTGATACGTAAGAAATAGTGTTTCATTTTAGTTTGAATTAGACTTTTTTGTGTGAAGTTCAACAGTTTTTTTCCATGCATTTAAGAACCTTTTGGGTTTCTTTTTTGTGGTCTGCCATTTTATTTTGAATAATTTTTAATTGCCTCATCTGTTCCCTTTTTTATTGATTTCTAGAAATTCCTTATCAGGTTATTTAGCACTTTGAGATACGAGTTTCAGATTTTTTCATTTATCTTTTGACCTTCCTTACCATTGGCTTTGCCATCAGAAATCTTTGATTTTTATTTTGTGAAATATAACAGGCTTTTCTTTTACCAGTTCTTTTTTTGTGACACAGTTGAAAAGACTTCTTCTGGCTTACAGTAGAAGGACTTTATATTATAAATGGCAATGTACAATATAAATTTTACATATATACACTATATGGTTATAATATAAGGACTTTTCTCATGATTTTTATTACTTTTACAATTTTGTTTTTGCATTAAAATTTTTAATCCATTTGGAAATTATCTAAATATAAGTTGTGAGAAGATCATTTGACTTCTGCTTTGACTTTGCTTTATTTAGGACCTCACTAATTGAACTAATTCTGTTTTGAGTACCATTTATGTGCAAAGAAGTTTGCTGGATACTCTTTTATAGGACATCTTATCACTTAGTAGGGTGGATAGGATTTCCAAAACAAATTACACATGAAAAGGCATTATAGGTACAATGGTAGTGATGTTTGATGAAAAAAAAAAAGGTAAATTCTTTCTGTGTATAAGGAAGGACAGGATTCACGATAAGGAAATATGATCGTACTAATTTTTGAAGTGATTAGTATCTTAAAACAATTTAGATTTATAAGATGCTCACTGAAAAATTGATTTACAAAAGCAGGTGCAGTCTGAGTTACAAGAATGTTGAGTGTAAGGTGTGAGTAGATTGATGATATGATTCACATTTGTAAGTCTGGTATCCCTAGTGATACATTTTTTTTTATTAGGGAAAAAATAATAAAGAGAACTAGGGAAACTAACTTGAGAGAGCCATCTTTCAAGATGGAGAGGATGATAGTGTAAGAACAATACCATACCAACTTTATGATTTTGAAACCTTTATGAACCAAGAATAATTAGTAAAGCATTTTTTAAAAGGCCAGAGTACCACTATGCTAGAGCCTTGGATAACTAGAAAGGTGATAGAATAAATTGTGAGGTGATAAAGGGCAGCTTAATCATGTGAGGAAATGTGTAACACGTGGTATAATTGATGAAGGTAAGCAGTGAGTTTTAAGTCACGTTGTAGGACTTGAATGAAGGGGACAACAAAGATGTGAGGTATGTCCAAAGGGCATAAATGATACAAGAACAGCTCAGATTTTGAAAGGAAGAATAAATGTGTAAACTGACAAGCTTCAGAAAAGTAAACAAAATGTGATGTCAGGTGCCAGTTAGTAGTTATTTTCAACTGGAAACGATATCAAGTTGTTTCCAAAGCAAAGTAGAGACATACAGCTTTATAGTTAAGCATACATTAACCCAGTGTTAATAAGAGAATAAAGAATGTAGAAGATTCAGTATTGGAAAAAAACTCAAAAGTGTATGAGGATTATATTAAAAAAATACATGTATATGTGCATGTATATGTATACACACAGATATTATAGTAGGGCATTAAATTTTGTTCCTAGAGAGCCGAAATAATTATAAAATATCTAATAATTCTTTAATTTTTGACAGTATTCTGCATTTCCTGCATGAAAATTAATATTGTTCTTTTCCTTTATAATTAAATCCTTGGGTTTCCAGGCTTCTCTCAGTAAATGTGAGGCAGCTGCTAGAGATTCTGTACATTTGCACAACTAAAGTTTTACATATGTATCTCAACTGGAATTTGTTTAAGAAACCTAGGCTAATCGCCAGTGTACACACTCCTCTTTCTCTTTCCATCACTAATTTTTATAAGATAATGACAAAACGAAATAAACTATCGAATGGTTGCTTAACTCCTTCTGTACCAGGATGGCAGTGCTGCTGAATCTGAATTACCTGAATAATCCTCTGTGGATTAAGTGGAGATATTTGGCAGGTCAGTTTGAGTATGTGAGAGTCAAGTTACTAGTGCCAGTGTTTAATGTATAATGGGTGGCGCTGTGTGAGTCTTGACCTCATGTATTTAGGGCCTCTGCAGACTTAAAATACTGTGTGCAGTAAGGGTTGTCAGGTCTCTTAGGACTGAGGATTGGGAGTCTGAGGTCTTACAGCCTCAGCAGTTAGTGATCATCCAGTTGAGTCACATTATACAGTTTAGGTCAGTAAAACCAAAAGTGGTTTTTTTCTGAGTATACAAGCCGATTTGGTGGCAGAAGTGTGGTCGACAGTCAGGTTTTCTGACTTGCTTTATTGCTTTTTTCCCCCAGCACATATTGCTCCTTTGCCATAGCAGCTCTCCATTTTCAGTGCACCCAAATGATACTTGGTAAAAATATAGGTTCCTGATCTCCACTCTCAGGATTTTGATTCGGTGGTTTGGTATCTGGGCTCAAAAAATCTACATTTTAAATAAACATCCACTCAGATGAGACGGTACTTGGGCCACCTGGTGAGAAGGATGGTCTGTGTCCTGCATGAAGCTGGAGCACATAGCTGTTACATAGCCATGGTCTCCCGTCTGGGAAGTGGTGAGACTAGGACTTTGACTCACTCTTCAACATCTTTTTGATGAATGATTTTCATGTGGAATGTGAAGTGATTCCACTTAGATGTTGGGAGCAAGATTTAGAAAGACAAAGACTTGTTAATAACCAAAGTAAAATTGCCCAGCATAAACCACCTTTAAATAGGCATTTAAAAGAAGTAAGACTATGATAACTAATGTTTAAAGTGATTTAATTTGAAACTGTTTTGAGGAGCTAATTTAAATACTAGTATCTTCACATTTTCTAGTCGTTATCCTGTTGAGTCTCCTAGGTGGCATTTCTTGCCCAGATGGTGGAATTGAGGGTTGTTTCAGGACTCCGCGTTTAAGTAACTTATGGAAGATTCAACTTAAATATGTAAAGGATTAAGGGACAATATTTTTAAAAATGATTATTTGGTGATAACTTGTATGGCTCTAGGTCATGTAACGGTTGACAAGAGACAAGTGTGAATCACAGTAGTGACCAGATAAGCCCTTTGACAGTCCATAGAGATAAAATGTCACCAGACAGAAGGGAGCCAGTGAGTGCGGAAATTACTAATAAAAATTAATGCTTTTAGAAGGAAATTTAATGAAAAATTAGGATTCACTGAAAAAGTAGATGTGGAGATTTTCTTTGTTACTGAGTCATTGGTTGAAAATAAACTGGAAGGTGATGGAGAGACTCTAATGGAAAAGGCACTAGTATTTACTAACGAAGAATACGTCAGCAGATGTTAAAGAAACCAGACAGTTATTTGAATGGCCACTCTTATTTGTGCTTTGAGGTACTTTAACACAACATTCAAGTCTATTTTCTCTTGTTTCTCCATCATTACAGCCTAAATTCTTGTTTAGAATGCTGTCTAAAATTCTGTTCCAAATTTGCAGTGATGCAAACAGGAAATCTGAATCATAGCAGTGAATAATTGAATAGGCTCAAACACGAACCTGCCTGGAAAAGATGACTGGAACTGAAAAATCAATAGGCTTAGGGAAAAAGCTTGTACAAGCTTGCTCAAAATAAAAACAGCAATAAATCAAGAATAATAAACAGCCAAGTTGCTTAGATAATCGTTTTTCTTTGAACAACATAAACAAAAAGATTTGATAGTTTCTGTGTGTGTATATAAGATTTCTAGCCTTTGAAAAGTTACAGCAGAATAAAGGAAGTACAAACAAATAATAGATAAAAGGAATTCCTTCTGGCATAACAAAAATCACTTTAGGAAAGTAAAATAATGAACTTTGGGGAAAACATATTACTGATTCGGATAGCCGTTGGCATTCTAGGGAAGCATTTGGGACATCTCTAAGTGCCGTCCCACTGAAACACCATGCTTTTGATTGCTGAGGAGTAACCCAAGAATGCTGATATCTGAATAAAATCTATAGTGACTTAAAATGGCTTGTGACTCAGCCTCCTACTCTAACTACTAGAAATTTTCCACTTAATAGACTCATGTCCTCACTGTGAAGATGGGGAATGTTTTAGGGAAACAGTGTATTAATTTTAAAATTTGCAGTTAG
This sequence comes from Vicugna pacos, assembly GCF_048564905.1. Classification (NCBI taxonomy): domain Eukaryota; kingdom Metazoa; phylum Chordata; class Mammalia; order Artiodactyla; family Camelidae; genus Vicugna; species Vicugna pacos. The sequence goes on along the minus strand of NC_132993.1, from coordinate 17,300,266 downwards.
GTATCTTCCACTTACTACGTAGGCAGATTATGAAGTAATATTTAAGGATATGACCATATCATAAAGCACTTATTATAACTAGGTAATTAGAAACTATGCTAATTCTGGAAACAAAAGAGCGTGGTCATACATGGCTGTGATAATATATGAACATTAAAGCTGGAATATAGTTAATGTGTTGATTTCACAGCTTCTGATTAAGAAAGCCAATACTAGTCTATGATGTATGTAATACTCAAAAGTTTACATAGAATGTTAGAGCTGGAAAGAACCTCATTTTTAGTGTCTGCAAACAGATCTGGAGAGGGAAATGACTAGTTACAGACAGAGAAAAATAGGAACTCTTTTCGGGAGGGGAGCACTAGTCGTAAAAGCCCTGGGGCTATTTAGAAAAGTGGAAGGACCAGTTTCAGTGTGAGATAGGGTGGATGGGGTGGTGCTTCGTCTCCCCATCAGCCTCCGCAAGTCTTCACCTCTGGTCTTCTACCTGGGCCCATCCAGTTGAGGAATCACCAGAGGCACCTCTAATAACTGGGGAACTAGAGCCCCAGGAAGATGTAGTAACGCACCCCAAAGTACACAATCCTCTAGAACTTCATGGACTCAGAGCCAGGCCTTTTAAGTGCCAGCCTGGGGTTTTGATTTGTAGCCGTCAGGGTTGTATGTGCCTGTGTTAAGTAGGGATTAAAGATCCTGGAGACTTTACTTTTGCTGTGGGAAGATGTTCTTATCAAATTTTAAAATACCTTTGATCACATGTTATAATTACTTTAGTTATAAATTTAGTGCATAGAAGACATTTTGTATTTTCAAAGTACTTTTTAAAAATAGAGGTACTGGGGATTGAACCCAGGACCTTGTACATGCTAACCACACACTCTACCCCTGAGCTAACCCACCCCCTCAGAGTTCTTCTTAGTATCGTAAGTTATTAGGTAAGACTTCTAATAAACTATTGCACTTAGTAGTAGTTTGGGTGGTTGATGATGTATTATTTTTTATAACCAGTATCATCTACCATGAATAAGTAGAAAGTAGTACATGAAGAGATAGCTCTGGCTCTTGAATGCGCCGCAGTGTGTGTGCATGTGCACACGTGTGTGCATGTACGTGTATATGTACATATATAATTATGTACTGTCATATATATGATACTTATAGTTTTTACATATGCAAAATTACATATAATTATTTAAATATTTATATACACATGTACTAATACACATATATGCTTTTAAAGATATATTTAGGGAGAGAATTTGGCTCAGTCTAGATTCTAATAAGACTTTGAATTAGACTGTAAGCTTCTTGAGAGCAGGCATTTTAAAATAACCTTGTTGCTACTCTCACTTAGAGATGCTGAATAAAAATATTTGTCGATTGCCCTGATTTTAGTACTAAGTAAAGCAGCGTGTTTTTTGTTTTTATTTTTTTAAGGATAATTAAGGTCAGGCCTCTTTCTATGTGTCAGTCGGCCAGTGTTTCTAAAGGGGCTGCCGACCTGCCACGACTGCTACTTGCCTTTATCCTGAAATGTCTGCTCTTCACACGCATGAAAGATGAAGCCCATGACTGCCATAACCGTTGCTTCTCTGCATTGTACACCTCCTCCCTCTTAATGTTGTTGTGCTTGTGTCTCATGCTGGCTGCTCTCCTCTAGTCACAAGAACATTGTCTCTGCCCTTTGCACCCTTGTGCATCTGAAAAGATGGCACCTGCAGAGATGCTTTTTGATGAAGATGTGGAACCTCTTACAAGTTAAAATACTATCTTTTCTCTTAAGTAGTGATGACAAATCTGTTAGAAGCAAGTTGTTACTAGGAGTATTATGAGAAAAATGGTACTATTCATGCGATGGATGGCCTGGTGGTTCAGTGTGTCCTTATGTTACCTGTGTTGGTGAAGTGCTCACCAGTAGTCAAATAATTGTACACATTTGTTGAAAAGGAAGAGATGTACTTAATTCTTAATTCTTAGCTAAAATGGTTTCAAAGTTATTCCCCGCCACCAAAAGAAGTTAGTATGTATTCATCATATGTACTTTTGGAGGTACTACATTTCTTTTACCTCCTAGGTCTAACCTGTCACCAAACTTTGTCATGTTCTCTTTCATTTAGATTTATCTTTTGTGGCCTCACTGTTACCACCTTGTCTTTGTCACCTCACGCCTGCATTATTATATACCCACTGTTCTCTCTACTAATTCTGATCCATTCTATGTACCTCATTACTCAGGGCGCATTATTTATGTCTCAACTGGAAAGCTTGATCACAAACTGGACCAGAAAAGTGTTGATTTGTAGTACAGCCTTAACTTTAAAAAGACCTTTTTTTCACCTTAAAAAGTAATTGTGGAGCCACAGCACATACAGTGCTGCTTATGCTGAAAACACTTACTATTCACTGACCATCTTGTAAAGACCCACACCAGAGTTTCCGTGCAGAGGACCTAGGCTCCAGCTGTGGCCACCGCATAGTTTTACATGCAAAAAATAAAGTGAACGAAGCCTGTTTGAAAAAAAGAAAAAGAAAAAAGAAAGCACTAAATATTTAATGAATTGATAAATTCCTTGATTTAAAAATTGGACTGCTTTGGTGGTAGGCTGCAGGAATGGACTGCCTATGGAGAGGGATGTATCCAGTATGTTCAGTGTCGCAGAGAACCAGTTCTGGGAATGAGTAGACACTTTTCCTGAATTGAAAGTTGTACTAAGCACAGTAGAGCAAAGTAGGTTTATATCCTGCTGGTCCTCTGATGGGCAGTGGTGTACAATTCAGACATACTCTGGTAAGTGGGTGTACCAGTCCTCTCGTTTTCCCCTTCCCTTTCTTCACCTCCAGGTTCATCCTAGATGAACCTCTCCTTGGTCGCATAAGGCCAGTCTGTTTTTGCACTCCTCACTTCTGATTTCTTTTGGCAGGGAGACTAGATGTGGTTGACAGATGATATCTGAAAAGGGCTTTGGTAATTGCCCGTTCTGTTCGGTGACTGTGTTGCTGGCAGATGGGCGCAGCGAATGTTGAGAGTGTTCTGGACCTCCGCACACTCCTTCAGCGTATGAGTGGTAAACGCTGCCAGGGTTTTTCTTATTATCTATTAGCAAATTGAAAAAAGAATCGCTTGGATCTTTCCATCTTTTTTAAACCTTTAACTATACCCATGTTTATGGCTAGGTTCTCTCCCACCTCTTCTCCTCCCCCCTCATTATCTGTTTTTTTTTTTTTTTTTTGGAATAGGGAAAATTCTCAAGATGTTAGTGCAGGCTGGCATGAATGGGTGCCAACAGTTCTTACAGACTTGTTAAAAGATTTATTTTTTGCCCGAGAATTACACATATGGCCTAGAATGATAATATTAGGATCTGTGTTGGTTGAGATAATTGGCAGATCACACCTTAAGAAAAGTGATTGGTTGGCTTGGCTCTTCCATTTTAATCTGTTGTCTCCGTCACAGTCAAATTACCATTATGTAGTATATTACTATGCCTTTTTAAAAACTCGACTTATTTAACCCATTTACAGGGGGCATCTGTTCACTGAGCTTGAATGATTTAAAACATTCTCTTACATTAGCCAGTTTAGTAACAGCCAGCAAAATCAAAATGAGCAAAGGAGGGGATCCCAATAATCTCAGATCCTTCGAGATGGTTTCTTAAGGGGGATGAACAGTCACCACCCAGGTGACATTAGAGATGATCTTACACAGTCCCAGTAGAAAAATAAACATTCAGAAGTGAGAAGTGAGAAGGACCTGTGAAACCATCTAAATGAAGACTGATGACCAACACAGAGCCAGGATGCTGGACTCCAGTGTAGGAGGTGACTGTGGGACCTGTCCTTGTAAAGCCCTTCCCTCACGCAGCATGTCTTTACTGAAGTCCTTGAGATTTAGGGCAGATTAATTCCTCCATTTAACTTCAGTGATGACAAATGAGAGGATGACCTTTAAAACATCCATAGTTGTGGTAATTATTAATTCAGCGTTTGTGATTGTTGGCATTGTACCTAATTATTGTGATAATAATAATGGACATTTATTTCTGCTTATAAAAAGATGCTAAGTTAACTTAATTTGTTTTTGCTTTCTGGTTGTTCTGTTCAGTATTTATGTGCATGTGTGCACATGAGTGAGAGAGTTAATATGCTCAGGGTTGGATATATATTTTCATTTATTAACAAATGGAAGAAGATGCTTACATACTTGTAGGCACAGAAGCTTGGACTTGGCAGTCTCTTTCACGATCTAAAGACACATAATCCAAAAGAATAAATTATACAGATGATGCAGCTAAGACACACCTTTGTTGAAGTTTGGATAATATTTTAATTAGAAAAGTAGAATGTGTTATCTCCACCCATCCTTAAATATTCACTCAATGCATTCATCAGAGTTTAGGAAGCTAGCAAATACATGATGAAGTAAGAAACTTGTGTTTTTCAGTCTTTCCTCTTTAATAATATCTTTCTTTATGAAAATTTTGAACTATAAAAATGCTACCTTGTGAATTCCAGGATCACTACCATAAGCATTTTCATTCTCTTCCTTATGATAACTGTTCTTAAGACAACTGTTCCCTACAGATTGTTCCAATGATTATTATAAAGTTAGAAGTTCTCTTGGATCAAGTCTAGTTTTTGTTACAGAATTGTTGTAGAAGAGATAACTGAGGCCCCCAGAGTTAAGTGTCTTGTTAAAGGTTGCACATTTCAAATCACAGAGTCTGTGGAGGAACCCAGATCTTGTTACCAGTTAGTCCTCTTGCTTCTAGTCATGCTGCCTCCTGTCATTCTCAGTCTGAGTTGCCTGTAAACGTCAGGAGGATGCTGTTTCAGTCTAGCAGTTATTATCAGTGTTTTTATTATGTTTTGATAATAGAACAGTGGAGTTCAAATTTGTTACCTAGGGGCCTTACATATAAGAATCATATTATTGATTGAATGAAACTAGTAGGGGATTTTTTGTATATGCAGTTTTTCTAACTTCCCCCCAGAAAATGTTAAGATAAAAAAAGAAACTAAGATGGATCCATCTGGTTTATTTGGAAGGATATCATCGCGTGGGTAAATAACAGCACAGTCACATTGTGAAAATACATGTTCCTGATCGGAGACAAATCAGCATGGTGGTGATCATAGATTTTCAGAATAGTACAGGTGTTCCTTTCATAACCTCTCAATAGGTAGATGCTGATTTTCCCAACTCAGCATATACATTTCATGTTGTTATTCTTATATTGTCCTAATTTTTGAAATGGTAATATTTATCTTTTGTAGTGGGATTGTCACATGGGATTCAAAGGAAAGGAAGCCCATGTTCTATATCCCCCCACCTTGGCCGTATTTCTCCCTTTGAACTCAGTTTCACCTCTCCTCAGATACTTAGTGGGGTTTTCATGATTTATCCAGCCAGTCTTAGTCCTTAGAAAGAACTCTTCTTACTTTATATAATGCTACAGAACCTTAAATCTAGTACCCACGTTCCTCATTATTTATTGGGCAACTAAAAATCTTATTTTCCAGTCACATGATTTTTGAACTTAAGATGTATTTTTATATCTCAAAATCAGTGAGGATTAGAATTTCTCATAGCTATTGTATTTCTTATCATCATGGCTTACTTGAAATCACAACATGATTTAAAATATGTCTAATCCTGTTATGGTGATATACTTCTGATAGCTCCTTGAATTAATAGATTATTTGTACTATTGCATCAAAATGTGTTGCTTTACTTTTGGCAATTAAAGGTCAATTTGCATACTTTTTTTATAATGGAAAAGTGAAGTGATGAGCTATTAGTTTTATAAAACAGTTGGCGTAGTTGTCAGAATTCTTAACATTCATTGCAGTGTTAGAGCTAGAGTTTTTCAGTTCATTGAAAGAAAAAGCAAAGAAACAAGTCTTTAACAACATTGCATTCTTCATATTCTCTTGGGCTTGTAGGGAAGAATAGGTGTTGGGGTGGTGGTGAAATTAGTTTGGAATCTGAAAAACTAAAATACAACTCTTTCAGATGGCTAGGGCAGAATGACTTTGGGACACCACAATTACTGTGCCCCCATCTGAGAAAATGCTGCTTATGTTCAATAGCTTATATTAACCTATAAAACTCTAGGATTACATACATAATGAATGGGCCCAAAATGCATTGGTTTTTGTAATGCAGATGAAGGTAAGATGTCTTATAGGGACTGAAATTTGCATATTAGAATAGTTTAGTTATATTTTCTTGTTCTTTAAAGAAATAAATGGCAATGAATATTCATGGACTCAATTAAAATATTAATGGTATACTGATACTTCACTTTTAGGTCTCCAACCATCCATAAAGAGTTTTACTTAAACTTGATAACAGTGAAGGGATACTTTAGCATAGAGTGTAATATATTGGCTTTTTGTTTCTGAAATGAAAATGTAGCACCTGACATGAGTAAATAATTTGTTTATTCTTGTAATACATCATTTCTTTTGATAAGAAAAGACCATTCTTGAGTATAGAGTAAGGAACAGACATAGTGTGAATATCTTTTGGTGCTTAAGTGCTCTTTTTAAAGCACTACTATTTATCATTGTTATATAGTAAGAGTTTATTGAAATGCTTCATTGAATTTATTTTTAAATTTTTAAATTTTTATTTGTGGTAAAATACACATAAAATTTACCATCTTAACCAGTTTGTACTGCAGTGTTACTAAGTACATTCCCCACCATCCATCTCTAGAATTTTTTAATTGTCCCTAACTGAAACTCTGTACTTATTGAATAGTAACATCCCATTACACCCTTTCCCTGCCCCTGGCAACCACCATTCTACCTTCTGTCTCTGTGAATTTGACTAGTCTAGTTACATTTTATAAATGGAATATTATGATGCTTGTGTTTTTGTTACTGGCTTATTTCACTTACAATAATGTCCTCACGTTTCATTCACGTAGCATGTGTCAGAACTCTTTCCCCTTTTTAAGCCTGCATAATAGTCCATTGCATATATATACACACCACATTTTGTTGACCCATTCATCCATCTGATGGATATTTGAGTTGTTTCCTGCTTTAGCTATCTAAGTAATAATATGGGGATACGGTGAATAATGCTGCTATAAGCATGGGTGTACATACATCTCTTGAAGACTCTCCTTTCAGTTCTTTAGAATATATTCCCAGAAGTGGAATTATGGGGTCATATGGTAATTCTGTTTTGAATTTTTTGAGGAATCACCATACTGTTTTCATTTTACATTCCTATGAGTAGCACACACATGTTTTGATTTCTCCACACCTTCACCAACATTTGCTATTTTCTGTTGAATCTATGGGTTTTAAGTTATGGGAGTTATGTATACTTATTGTAGAGATTCAAATAATGCAGAAAGGTATAAAGTGAACTTGAACATGCTTCTTCAGTCCCTCTGACTGATTGGGTGGAGGAAGGAGAATAATGCAGGGAGAAAGGTGAAATGACTACTGCCATGGGAAACCGGGCAATGGAGGGTCTAGCTTTGAGGGAAGAAGAGGAGGATATAGAGATGAGGAGTTCAGACTGTTGACTTTGAAATGTAGGAGGTATTCAGGTGAAGTCTGGAGCTTGGGAGAAAGTACAGAACCATACATGTATTTAGGTTTAAGTAGTATTCAGGTGGTAGTTGATACTGTGATTGTATATTTGCTCATTCAGGGAGCGAAGAAGTACAAAGAATTGGAGAACAGAACCTTGGGGACCTCGACACTTAACTGAAGTCATAGTTGTCATCTCTGCTCAGAATCCTTTTCTTCCCAAATTTCCTTGTTCTCTCAAAAGAGCAGCGTTGTCACTGTAGCTGGAATCCAGAATTGCGAGTCCTCTCTGGCAGTTATCTTGGCCTAATCTGTTACCAAGTTCTTTTGCTTTTTTCTTTTGCAGTACTTTTCAAATCTGGCATTCTCCCTGTCTGCCCCCCCAATCATTGTTTTTCAGGCCTTTGCTTTTAGTCTACTGCAGTTTTCTCGTAAGCTACCTTCTTGTCTCTAGGGTTTTCTCTCAAAAGACAAAGAAAGGCTCTACTGTTGAAGAAAAATGAAGTTTGAAAGTGTTCATTTGTTTAAATACAGGTTGTGACATTTAAGGCCCTGCAACGTCTATCTCTAATTTATCTTTCTGGATGTAAATCTCAGCGCAAATTTTAGATTTTTGCCATTCTGTAATATTTGATCTTCCTGAATTTTCATTTGTGCCTTTTCTTGGGCTGTTTCCATTACCTTTACTCCTCACTCATTCAAAGGCCCAACACAATAGTTCAAGTCTCCTCATTAAAGAGGAGGCTGTGTGATGCTGAATAAACAAAGAGCTTTGTGTAACTCCTTGGGCGGCTCCTCTTACCTGCGTAACTTTGAAGAACTTTTTGAATTTCAGATTCCTTATTTGTAAAATAAGCCATTGTGTGGGTTAAATTAATAAAAATTGATGTGAACCATAGTAGATAGTATTTCTGATCTTTATCTCTCTGGGACATCTAATTCATTCACATATTTATTCATTCAACAAACAGTTTTGGCACTATTGGCAGTGGAGATGCAGCAGCGAACAAAATGGACAAAAATCCTTTCCATTGTGGAAGAGATGAATGATAAACAGGATAAGAAATAAAATTTTAGGGGGAGGGTATAGCTCAGCAGTAGGGTGCATGCTTAGCATGCATGAGGTCCTGGGTTCAATCCCCAGTACCTCCATTAAAAAAAATAACAAATAAGAAACAAAGTTCCAATAATGATAAATGCAAAGGAAAAAAATTAAAGAAAGAAAGGGAGACAAGAAATATCAAGAGAGAAGTTTGAAATTTTAGATGGGGTGGGTGGGGAAGACCTCTCTGAGAAGTTTTCTCTTTAGAAGTCCTGAAGCACTTGACTAACACTTAGTACTTAGTCTATGACATGTTGTTCTTTGCCTAGAAATGTGTTCAGACCTGAGCTCTGACCTCAGCTCCATTACGAGCTCCTGCAATGAGGGATTAATTTGAATTCACTCTTTTTCTCCTCACCCCACTTTCACTGCAGTGAAAATACATCCTCCTGACAAGGCATTGATGCAATATCAAAATGTAACTGCAAGTGGTGGAAAAGGTCTTCCTATCTAAGAGGAGGTTGATGGCATTCCATGAAAATGAAATATTTAATACTTGTTTCATCTAATTTTTATTAGACCAGATGCTTAGGATTGCACAATTGAAACCAGAAGAATAAAGATTAGTTGCCTCCACGAGGCGTTATTTATTTCTCTTTGGAGACTTGGAATGAAGGTGGCAGGGACTTTGAGTTTCATAATGGAAATGGGACCTCCGAGGGGAAATTACCTGAACTGAGAACTAAGTGAAACTCGAGTGCTCATGCTGAAACTGAACTAGACTGGCATTAGAAAGGTGCAGAGCCTGCGGCCAATTTTACTTTAAATCGTTTGTCTCTTACAAGGTGTTTCCATGTCAGACTGACCAAAAATCAAGTAAAATGTCCGAATTTTAGCATCATTGTTGGAACCCATCAGCAAAATCAGATGATGACTTGAATATGTAACTAACAGTTAAATTTGTCCTCCAGATTTCTTTAGCTTCCAGCCTACCAGGCAGGAAATTGGAATCAGAAAGAGGAACTCAGAAATGCGCAAACTCCCATTTCTGGTTCAGTTTTTTTTCACCCAAAGAAAAGTTATCCTGGAAAGAGTTAAATTTCCTGACAGCAGTGACATGAAGGTTATCTTGTTGCTATTGCTTTTGTTTTGAACTTTGAGAAAAAGAAAATCCACCAAACACTACTCTTTGATTAGTTCGAGCATTTGTTTTCCCTTAGGGGAGACTGTAGACTATAATTTCATCACACAAAAAAGTGGTGCCTGAGCTCCCACCAAAGTTTGAGTTGGTTTTTCCCTTGGGGATTTGACATTTTCTGTTTCCTGACATTTTTACCATTGTTAGGCACACTTCTTTGTATTCTTGCCCTGTATTCATCCCCTAAGGGAATTGGTGTATTTTATCTACAGGAAGGCAGGTATGCCTTCTGTTTTGGACAAGCCATTTAATTGTTCAAATAAATCCAGCTATAGTGTAATAGACCAATCATTAGGAACTGGGCCATGTGGCAGCATTTAGATTCATGAGACACAGATCCTCAGTTCAGTCCAGAAAGGAAATTAAATACCACATACACAAGATGAATGATTTTCTTCTCTCTCTCTCTCTCTCTTCCCACCTCTACCTGGCCCTCCCCGACTCTACCCTTTTAAAATATTTAATAGCATCCAAAAAAAAAAAAAACCAAACAAACAAAATGCTGTTTGTTTCAGTATTTCTGGCTGGCTTTTTTACGGTTTTCTGTGTGAGTGAATCATCATTTCTTAGCCATTAAGTAAAGTAGTAACAAAGATTACTTTTTTTTGCCATTGTCTTTTCTTTGTTTCATATAAAATAAGAGGTCTAAATAAAAAGGATATGAAGACCTAGCACTTTTTGGCCCCCTTTTCAGCTACTTTAAGGTAATTTCCTTTTAATAATAGCTAAAAAATACATATGTGGTCATATTTCCTAGCAACACTGCCTCTTTTCCTTCATTTTTAATGCTGTATATATTTGTTTAAAAAATACCTCTTTTCCAACTAAAGTTGCTGATATGAATTTAAGGGGCTTATTTAACTGCAGAAGTGAGTTCCTCTAGGTCTGTACACTTCTAGACAGAATGGGCGGCTGGTTAGATTATAAAAGGTGGCACTTGGTTTTGGGGGAGTTAATGTGTATAGATTTGAGAGTTGGTTCATTGGCTTTCATTTGCCTTGTGCTGTGGCAACAAGGAGGATTCAGTTACGTGGACGTGTGGCAGTGATGTGTGTTGTATCCTGAGAATATCATTTGAGTCTGTTGAACCTCTCACCCAGATGTTGTATTTTTCCCATTCCGAACTCTGAAATTCACCTGCTGGGATGATTCTTTGACCAAACAAAAGCATGGCAAGATCTGGGCTTGAGCTCTTTGCAACTTAAGAAGCCTTTGGAAACCATTCCCCTTTGGCCACTATATTGCATGCAGGAAAGTACACACTTGGGATTATCTAGTGAGGCCTTGAACGATCCATCCAATAATTAAATAGAAATTAATCAAAGGGATTTAATATTCAAAAATGTAGGAAAGTCTTTTGTTTTAGTCTTAATAATTCTTCTCAGTCTTCATCTGTTGTGAAACACAGCAGAGAAAAAGTACTACAAACAGTCAGCACTTGTGTGCTGTAGGTACTTCGCTGTTTTATTTTGTTTTTACAAGGGAAGCAGGAGAATGAATAACATCTCAGCAAGAGAGATTTGTCAAGGCAGGATTGGAGAAGCTGCTTTACTGTTCTGGTTGTAGACCCTGGCATTGCTTCTTTAACCTTTGTATCTCCAGTTCACTATCTGAAATTAACTCTGGTAATCCTTACCCAGCAGGCATAACCTTCAGAGCCGGAGATAATCCAGCTAGAAATCTTTAAGCCATAGGCCATCTTACTCCCTGAATTACTAATGTGTATGTAATTGTAAAATGGGAATCAGCTCATCTTTGGGAATCTGGATTGAGAAGAATGGCAGATAAAGTTCGGTTGTCAGATCTATACAATCAGAGGAGATCTTTATGGTTGGAAGCTCTTGAATTATAGACATCCCTCCTGATTTGAGATTCTTCAGTTCTGTTTTCTACACACTGAAGGATTGACTTTAAGAGACACTTCTTTTTTTGTTGCATCCAGTTGTCACAACTCCTGTACCTCACTTTTCCAAAATTCATGTCACAGTGTGTTTCTATAATAGATGAGCAAGGCTATTTGAGCAAACGTAGTAAAATATACATCTTAAAAACAATATACAAAATAAATTATTAAACAAACAAAAATAAGCCAGTTTTGTGTTTTATTCCTATTAAATATTAAAACAAGAATAAATGCATTCTAATTTCCTATCAATTCATATTTCATGTGGTTACATAAAGATGTAATAGAATTTAATAAGTCTTTAAAAGCGTATTTATCAAAAAAAAATTCCTGTGATGCCTAGCTGTATGTTAGGTAAAAATAAGTAATGTTTTTCCAACAAGTTGACTCGGTGAGTGATGAAGAGGCTGTCCTCAAACCAAAGACAGTCATACTGACCATTCCACATGTCACTGAGGCAGAACTGTCACAGCCTAAACTGAGAGAGAAATTTTAGGATCTAAGAGTGATCTAAGGTTTAAGAAACCTTGAAGGGGAAATAATTTGGTGCAGGTTAAATGTTGAAATTGTGTGGAATGTTTTATGTCCAAAAGCCTACCTTTTATTTATTCATTTATTTTGTTACCTGTGATGAGATATTTGGGGGGAAAGTGGTACGATTTTACTCTACAAAGTGCAAATTAATGTCCAGCTTTACCCTGTTTTCCCTAAATAGCGCTCTTTAAGTAAATTATGTAATGGGTGTCAGAAACTAGACAGGTCCCTTGACTTTGGAGATGTTTGAATGTTCTTCCATTGCCTAGCATTTCCATTGGTTTTAAACCCCTAGCCATCTGTAGGGATCTGACTCAGAGCGCTGCACCTTTCGTGTCTTGATTTTCTCATCAGTTGCTTCAGTAACACAGTGCTCTGAGGCTCAGATGAGAGTGTGACTGCGAAAGCAATTTGAACATTTAGCAGCTATGTTACTGTAAGGCATTGAGGTTTGTGTCGACCTATTTTCTTCTTCAGTGAAACGAGGGTGCTGTGGTTTCCCACTTGCCCAATCATCTAGGCACAGAGTACCCTCTATTATTTGCACTAATGGAGAGAATCAATCTTGTAAATTTCCCAGAAAGGCGGATAATTAGAAAATCATGTACAAAATATTTCAGCATTTACATGTGGGTCTCTCCGATGTTTCAAGAATTCATAATTCAGGAAACATAAGCAAAAAAAAAATTCGATCTTACTCAGAAGAAAATAAGAAGCTTTACAACTTTGCCATCTTCTCCCTTTGTTCCCCCACAGCCTGTTGTGGGACAGAAGTGCATCTCTGTCTCTAACCAGTGAAGGATTTTAGCTTAAGGCATCGTTGCCTTATTTTCTTAATATTTCAAATCTTTAGTCAAATAGAAACAGGCATTTGTGAAATAGCCTTTTTCTTAGCTTCTGTAGAAGCATCAACTACACATAGATGATGCCAAGAAAGTACATGATTAAATATTGTCAATATACATTTGGAAGCAGGTTTGCTGTGAATCACTCATCCTGGGAATAACCCCCTAAAGATTGTCCTGGTAACGGTGACTAGAAATGCAACAGATGTAGACTCCTTTGCCTTGCCTCGCCTCTCCCTTGTTTTTCTGCCTTTTTTTTTTTTTAATAAAGAAGTATTTTATTTGGCATGTTCTTTTCCTTCTTTCTTTCTTTCTTTCTTTTTTTTTCAATAGACCTCTCCCCTTTGTGATTGAAGTGTTTGAAAGAACACTTTCAGGGGTAAAAAAAAAAAAAACTCAGATTTTTAAAAATTTAATTGAAATGCTTAATTTTAATGTTTATTGGCCTGGGATATTCACTCCTAGTTACATTGCTTCTATTCAGAGGAATTTCTCCCCTTTTATTGGTAGAAAGGTCTGGTAGAAAGATCTGGTGATATAAAGCAGTTTGTGGAAATGTTTGGAGGTGTGTGTGTAACTGTGTGTGTATATACATATGTGTATTTCTGTATGCATATGGGCATATGTTTTTTAAGAATTAAGAATGAACTCATTCCTTTCATTTCTAATAGGCTATAAATCATTCTGAATTGTTGTATTTATATTCCACCATCATAAATTATATATAATGTCTTATTTTATACATATACACATATATACATGTATAAAAATATATATTATATAAGCAATATAATACATATTATATACTATATATGTTTCCTGGTGGAAACCCTCTTTGTAAATATACAGAACATTTCAGTACAGCCTCTCTCCCTCCCCGTGCCCCTCCACTCCCTGCTACTTCCCTCCATTCTCTCCTAGATGGGGAGAAGAGAACAGCCCCCGAAATGGAAGTATAGCAGACAGGATGGACCAGCAGTGCCTGCTTTTCTTCTTTCTCCTTGATGACAAAGAACGGCTCTGCTGCTCTCTCTCTAGCTACAGTAGACTTCGTGGCACCTGCTGTATCTTGAGATATGATCATGACCTTTGCCATGTCACCAGGACGTAGCCTAAAAATAGAGCTGGTGACAGAGTTAAGTCAAGCTTTGTGGCTTTGTGAACATCTGGGACTTGTGTCTGTTGCCAGCAGAGGCTTGGCACCAAAAATGCTCTGTCCTCAGTTTCTAGTTTGAAGAAAGCCTCCAGATCATCTCTGGGACACCCAGGCCATCCCATCCAGATCCTGCACCTGTGCATCCAGCTGGTCACCAATTACACAGGTTGACATTTTGCAGTGCTTTTGTTGACTGTATAACCTTAATTTTGTGACTGCATGCCTAAATGGCAATGTGTATGTGGGTGCGCACGTGTGTGTATTTATATAAATACACAGTCCCATATATGGATGTGCTATATAGTATCATAAACAAATTTTATCTGTAGAATGTGTATAGATGTAAACTTCTTAGAGTTTTGCTAAATTGGGTCCAGCATGATGCTGACACACTGACTTTTATGAAATTGGTTTTTATTAAAGTCTGCAGGTTATTCTTGTACTGGCAGAGGCTTTGATTAAGCACTGTATTAGGGTCATATCCTAGAATAACAACATTTTGAAATCCCTGGCTGTTTTTGAAAGAATTGTGATTAAAGTTCTGGCTGTTTTCCCGTGATTACTAATGTCTGCTGAGTTTCGCCGGTTGTTATTGGTGATTGAGTTGTGTGGCAGCCCCTTGTGCTTTCTTGCCAATATCACTGGCATTCTCCAGGGGGAAGTGATTTTTGCATGGAAATGCGAGAACTAAAAGCTGTAACAAAATTAACACAGGGTCTGGGGTTTCTGATGTGACAACAGAGCTAGAATGGGACTGTTTCCTAAAGTCTAATTCATCTGTGATTGAATTTCAGACAAAACAGTGCTGCCATGATGAGAAGGGAGAGAAACCCATCTGAAACAGATTATGGATGAATAGGCTGAGGAATACGATATGGCAGGGTGAAATCTAGACAATCGGATACTTCAGCTTTTGTCTGGGCCTTTCTTCCTGACAGGTGTGTTCTGTGCTTTGGCCTGAGTGCCCCAGGCAGCGGCACACTTGGGGAACCTGTGGTATTAGGAATGATCTCTGCCTACCAGTGGGAAATGGAAAGTGAGTTCCTTGTGTGCGCAGAAAAAATTAGTAAGTGTGTGAGTGTCGAGTAATGTGGTTACCTGAGTTTTAAGGTATACTGTGGTGTTCTGGTCATCAAAATAAAAAAAAAAATATATTGATTGTCTGTTACTACCCAAGTTAATGATAGGTTCTTTTCCACACTGAAAAAAAATTCCAGATTAAAAAAATAAGAATATTGGATATGAAATTTTTTTTCCCCAATCACAACCAAATTAAAATCCTGTGTAATTTTATTCTTTTGTTTGCTGGTCTTTTACCTTTGGAAATTTTAGGACCTGGGTCTTTATTTTCTACCCACAAAGGTTATAAATTCCTTGATGGTAGGTTACGGTATCTTACACTTCTTGTTTTCTCTCACTATACTGTGCACAAAATAGTTTTACAATACCTATCAGTGGATTGATTTAGAATTTACCCTTTGTGCTCTATTGAAAGTAATTTTTAAGCTTAAATGGCAGTGTTATACAAATACCTAAATAATTAAAATGAACTTGAGAGAGTTCTGAACTTGAAGAATTAACACACTTGTTACTTCTTGGTTGGCTCTTTTTTCATATTTACATGAATTTTTAGGACTGGTTTCAAAATAAGAACAATGGACTTTTGGTCTTAGCTCTGCTCCTCTTTGACACATCATTAAGTACTGATGTATGAAGAAGAGAGAACAGTAAAATGCTATTAGGTGTATATATGTGTATGTGAACTTTAGAGTGTAACTCATCAAATTATTCAGCCAAAGTTTTCTGAGTACCCACTGTTGTCAGATGTTGTTATAGATTCTTGAGATCTAAAAGCAAACAAAACAAAGTTCCTGTAACCTTTTATTATTTTCATTTTATTTTAAATGTTTTTATTGAGATGCACTTCTCATACCATAATATTCACTGTTTTACAGTGTACAATTCACTGATTTTTAGTATGGTCATAGAGTTTTGCAATCATCACTACTATCTTAATTCCAGAACATTTTTATCAGCGCCCCCTCCCCAATAGAAATCTCTAACTGTTAGCAGTCACTTTCCATCCCGCCTTCCCTCAGCCCCTGCTAACCACTCACCTATGTTCTGTCTGCAGATTTGCCTATTCTGGACATCCAGTATAAATGAAACAGTACAACATGTGGCCTTTTGTGTTTGGTTTCTCTCAGCATAATGTTTTTGAGGTTCATCCATGTTGTAGTATGAGTCAGTACTTTACTCTTTTTTTTGCTGAGATAAGGAAGGCTGTTGGAGGAGCTAGTAGGGAATGGGAGAGGTTGGTGAGAGGTTGTTTTTGGGTAAATTAGGATCATTCCTATTAGCATTCCAGTGGAGATGCTGAGTAGTTAGCTGGACACACAAGTCTGGACTGGAGTTATTAACTGAGGTGTCATTGGCATATGGATGATACTTAAAGCTGCCAGGTTAAGTGGAATCTTCTATGGCATGTATTTAGAGCAGAAAAAAGGGTCAAGGGTTGAACCCTGGGATACTCAAATGATAAAAAGTCAGGAAAGTGAGGAGGAATTGTCAAGAAAATGGAAAAGGACTGACTAGTAAGTAAAAAGGAGAATCAAGTGATGTCAGGGTCCTGGAAGCTAAGTGAGGAAGTTGTTTCAAGAAAGAAAGGTTAGTTGAGTCAACTGGTGCTGCTAGATCCAATAAGAAAGATGAGGATTGAGAACTGTTCATCAACTGAGACCATTTTAAGAAGGTAGCTTTAATACTACCATTGAAGAAGTGAAGGTGAGGGCCTCAAGCCTGGGTATATTCCTAGTAATTGTCATGGTCCTTCATCCCCCGCAGTTCTTACAGGCTCATGTCTTTAGTCTGTTCCATGGCATCATGCCCAGTATCTCACTCAAATCAGTTACTACAATGAGCCCAGGGTCCCAGTTATCTTACATTCTCAGGCCCATTATCCCCAGTACTGCTCTGTACATCTCCATTTTCCTCCTCTGTCCAGTAAAGTTACCCATCTTGTCATTGCAAACCCTTTATATCCCAGATGTCTTTATTGAATGCTCTTTTAACCTTCTTCCTAGAGCAGTTAGAACTAAGACCCATCTCCCCCTTGAGAGCCTGTTCCCCTTGCTGCTGTTTTAATAGTGGCTCTTTTCTGTCACATACAGGGATGTGGTAATCTTTCTTGCCTCTTCCAGACCATTTTCTTTCTCATCTCCCTAAAAATTCCCACACTGTCAGATTATTCCATCTGTTATTATTTCTTGGTGTAGTTATTTACAGACCCTAGCATTGGTCCAGTTTTTTCCTAACTGTAGATCACAAAATATGTATTTGCTAATTACAATTCGTTTTCCCAGTTGGGGCAAGCATCAGTGTTTCTGCCTGGCTTCATTGTTTTTTATAAGAGCAAGGACAGTTTTTTGAGATCAGTTTTTTGAAACAGTAAATATGGAAGATGACAAATGCATTAGTCAAACTCCTGCTGTAGTGGCCTGATCCTAAAAAAAAAAAAGATGCGTGGGTTTTAAGTGATTTATATAGTTGAAAGGATAACTTAACACATGTGTCAGATATGCTGATCAAATGATAAAGTGGAGGAAAACTGAGCCTCAACCTTTTGTGCAGCCAGTGAAAGTAAATGCACATTGCAGTTTTTGGAGGCAGATGGAAACAACTAATAAATCAGGTTTTGAAGCATTGAAGAACAACTTATTTCAATGCATATGGTTTTGGATCTTAGACAAGATAGTACTGGGAGTAAAAATAGATTAAGCAGCATCAGAAGGACATTGTCCCTAAGCATCACCTGCATAACAATATTTAAATCCACTTCATGGCACCAAGCTCAGAAATTTAGTAAATAAATAATTACAGTGCGCCAAGAGGAGCCTGCAAGATCTCCATGGAGTTGTACATGAAAGAGATCAGAGCGAAATTGTATTACCACAAGCATTCTGTGATCAGTCTAATATTTCTTTCTCTATTGTGCTTTAAGAAGATCAGAAGACTATAATCACTTTATAGATGTCTCATAAGAAGCATTAACAGTAGAAATGCAAATTTTCTTAACGGACAAATTTGCATCTGCGCCTGTGAACCTGCTTTTATTCTTGGAATGTAGCTATACAACCATCTCTTTTGTTCACATACTGCTATGAAATGGACCATTTCATAAAACTATATACAGCTTAAGTGGGAAAAACAGATTTTAGGAGAGCAAATAAGCATGACTCTGAAGTTTGAATTCATTATTTGTGAAGTAAGGATGTGGGTGGGAAGCAAGCAAAAATTAATGATTTTAAGTAATTTTAGGTCATCCTTGATTGACTTTTTAAGTTATAAGTGGAGTAAGGAATTTTTCCTTTTTATTTTATTTTTTTTTATTTTAATAAGACATTTTCAGTAGAATATGCTTCAACTTGAAGATGTTCAAAGTTTCATAGCAGATTTTCCTGGGAGGTTTTTTTGATTCTGGATCCTAACACTTTAATCTGAGATTGGGGCTGTTTTTTGGTTGAGTAAATGGAGAACATGAAAAAGACAGGAATTCTCTTATATCTAGGATATCTAGGTTAACACTGGGCTTGATGACATCATTTGAATTTGTGGTAATTTCCTTCTGCCTTCTCAGAATGGTGTTACATTTATTGGGTTCATCAATTACTGAACACTGTATTAGAGCTTTAGGCATTATACTTAACTGGAGCTTAAAAAGACCCTGCCTTCAAGATGGTCACAGTTCCTGGGGGGAGAGCATGCAATACATGTAATTGCCTGAAAATGCAATGAAAACAAAGATGAAATTAAATATTAAAATATGTAAGATTAGCTTGACAGAGCAAACATTTGTTCTGGGCCCAGAATGTAAAACTTTTTTCCAGTTATGGTTAACTTGCGACAGTCTTGTACCCAATTGTATTGTTTTTCTTTCAGCCTGTCTTATGATTTGGAGGGGTACTGGAAACATATTTTAAGTCAGGCTGTTTCTTTAGTTAGGTATTTTTGAGACCACTGAATGCCACCCCCGAAACAACTCTTGTTAAACTTAATGCTTTTGATGATACACATTGAATGTCATGCTGTCAAGCCTTCGACTTTGCCTAAATCAGGGCTTCCTGAGTGTGTACCATTTGCCAGGCCAGTACTCAGCGAATGAAACTTAAAATGACTAAAGACAGGTATTTACTTTGAGGGAGTTTCCTTTAATAGGAGAACAATTAACATTATGAATACAGTAAAGATACCTGTGCAGGGTCAAAAAAGAACCCTAGGGAAGTCTAGGTGGCTTTATGTCAGTGCTTTTGAACTGGTGGTTCCTCTCCACAGTTTGGGCTTGAGTAGTTAAAAGTGTTACTATCCTCCCATTGTTAATAATAATAATAAATATGTATATAGTATTCAGACATGCTGAAACTGGATTTAGGAGGGTGTTTACTAACTGTAGTGGATCCAAGGAAAATTAATAAATGTTTTCTGCGTTAAATATAACTACAAATTTTCCTTGACTAATGATGGGGTTCCATCCCTGTAAGCCCATCGTAGGTTGAGAATATTCCTAAGTGAAAATGCATCTCATACATCTAACCTGCAGAATGTCATGGCTTAGCCTAGCCTACCTTAAATGTGCTCAGAACACTTACGTGAGCCGAAAGTTGGGCAAAATCTTATAACACAAAGCCAATGCAATAATAAAGTGTGAATGTCTCATGTAACTTACCACATGCTGTACTGAAAGTGAGAAACAGAATGATTGTCTGGGTGCAGCATGGTTGTGAGTGTGCTGGTTGCTTACCCCTGTGATGAACCTTGTGAGCTCACTGCCACCGCCCAGCCTCATGAGAGGGTATTGTACTGCATATTGCTAGCCCAGGAAAAGATCAAAATTAAATTTGAAGTATGGTAGCTATTGAATGTGTATTGCTTAGTCAAAAAATCATGGTCAAAAATTGTGTTAAGTTGGACCATTGTAAGTCAGGGACCATCTGTAATGTATTTCTGGCAGCTTTATTTGTTTTTTTGCAGTGGGGTGGGGAGAATTTCAGATGAACTTAAAAGGGAAATATATATATATATATATATATATATACACACACATATACACATATATATATACTGTGTGTGTATATACATATACATATATTTCTGTATATGATCATCATCCACATTCAGTAGTTATCAAAGTTTTACCTTATTTGCTTCATCTCCTATTTTATTCTCCTTTTTAATTCTTTGCTGAAGCACCCAGACAATGTGTCGTTTTATACCTCCATGCCTGAATATGCGTCTTTAAATACTAAGGATACTTGCTTAGCTAGCCACAGTTCTGACAATTGTTTAATATGGTCCTGAGCTCCATGGAAATGCTAGGAACTCTAGTTACATATCTTGCCTTCATTTGGGGTTCACCAGTTAAGAGGAGGTGGTAGAAATCATTTTTATTATGTGAAATCCACCATAAAAATACAGAACTCCTTCATTACTATTTTAGGTATGAAATATTTCCATATTTAAATTGAACTTAGGGAGGAGGGTATAGCTCAGTGGTAGAGTGCAAACTTAGCATGCACGAGGTCCTGGGTTTAATGCCCAGTACCTTCACTAAAAAAGAAATAATAATAATTAAAAAATACATAAATAAACCTAATTACCTCCACCCCTAAAATTTTCTTTTAAAAATTGAACTTGTAGTTGTTCAAGGTTGTAGTTCAGAAATTTATATCAATTAGTTTCTCCACCTTTGTGAATTCAGCATATTCCAATTGTATATGTATATTGTACCTGCTATGTGTTAAAAAATATTAATAATTTTCTGATATTATTAATTCATAGTAAGTCTTAGCCATTGCTCTATTCTTCCTCTGTTGTGTGACAACCATAGGGAGTGTGTAGAAACCCTCTGAGGAGAAATATTAATGGGGGAAAATTTTCCTATAAGCTCACATATGGAGACATAAATACAAATATATATATATATTTATATTTATATATGTATATATGTTTATAGTAACAGAGTTATAGCCAAGATGGGAAAAACCTGTATCTAAAGGAAAGATATCGTTAACCATACATGTGCTTTTTGGTGGAGAGGGAACGGGGTGATAGTAAAGTTGTGCAGTAAGAATCACAAAAATGGTTTCAGACTCACTGGCGGGCCATGGGAGGCTCGCGCTGGCTCACCAGAGCTGACTGTGAACGTTTCCTCCCAAATCTGTGTTCTGTGACATCATGTTGGTAGCTTGAAATTGACCTTGACAGGAGTCCTTACACCACAGAAATCAGCCCAGGCTACAGATCAGGAATTCTGCCCCACCTCGGAGAGCTGGTTATTAAACATTTACTAACACATCAGTGGTTATAGTCAGTGAAGACTACGTACTATTTTACTATACACTGTTTTATAGTATATAGTACTTTATTACTATATACTATTTTATAGTGCTTCTAAAATAAGATTTAAATGGTGCTTTATTGTTTTGTGCCCTCAGCTTTTTTAAAAAGAAAAAAAGAAAACCCAAAAAACTGTCTGCATTGCATTATAATCATTGCCTCTTTAACAGGGGCAATGTTCCTTTGTATTCTTGATATCACTAGACGTAAGTGATAAAATTAGACATTAATTTAATTTCATTTTTATCATCCTATATGACTGTGATAGAATATAGTGGTGAATTCTTGAGGGAAGTTGGCTGCTATAGAATCCTTGGTGATGGTCTTTGACTTAATAATATTTATAGGTTTAGTCTCAGGACATTTTTTAAAAATTTTTTAAAAATCCCAAAATCTCACCGTTGGAATTGATTCTTACTTTCCAGTCATTGCTTTGACTCTCCTTCGTGGTACCTCAACAACTGCACATCTGGCTTGTCTCAGGAAAATCAAAAAATAAAGATCTTACATTACAGGGAAGAAACTGTCCCCTAACATAGTCATTACATTTTTATGCTCCAGTAATCCTGGGTAAATTTTTCCTTTTATAAAGCCATTTCTGCCCTTTTGAGGGTTCTATCTCATTTGTCTTAATAATGTTTACAGGACTACACAGAATACAATTTTATCTCCTTTTTCATAATGTAGCCCATCGCGTATCTGAAGACAACAATCATATTCTTCCCCACACTCCCATTCCACTAAACATTTCCCCTTCCTTTTACTCTTAGTTTTATTCTCAGGTGTTAAACATAAATTACTTGAACCTGCTTTCCATGGAGGTTTTGACTCTTGTAGATTCTTTGTTGGAGGGATTAGTGCAAAACATGACTGAGTCCATGTTATAACTATCATTCATACCGTGCTTTACAAAAATTTTACAAAAAGCTTCACACACAATTTTACTTATTCTTTATATTAAGTGCTTGAGGGCAAGGAATATATTATTATGCTGGTTATAGATAAATAAAGATTGGAAAAGTGTACATGCCTTAACCAAGGACAGACACAGAGAGAGGAAGTAGTGGATTTGGAATTTGAATCCAGATCTTTCTGACTCCAGGAACTCTCCTAATTCTATTAACACCTGGGGCCTCTGGTCTTGAGGCTGTCTGTGTACCCCCTGGAATTCTGTGTAAAAGTTTGTCTTCATGTACATGTGCTTTTTTTTTCCTGAGGAGAGCCACAGTTTACATCAAATTCTGAAAGGCTTTTGTGACTTCACCAAGGTGTAGAACTATGTTGCTTACTTCTCTGAAAGAGTATTCATCAGGAAATTATGTGGAGGTAGAATCTTCTATCAAGAAAAGATTTGGCTTTCATACTTCCTTTCCTGTAGAGACACAGCTTTCGTTGGATTCACTTCATAGGGCAAAGATGCCTTGCCCTAGGCTGAATCACCTGGCTGTATTATAGGATTATGTATGTAATAAACATTTTACAGTTTTTAGATCTAACTAGATCTCCCTCCACCCCCTTCTCTAGTGCGCTCTCTCTCTCTCTCTCTCTCTCTCTCTCTCTCTCACACACACTTATGTATTTTATATTCTTATTATATTTTCCATTTTTTTCAAATTTTTAAATTTAGAAGTCATTTATTATTGGCCTTTTAAACAATAAGGAAATAAATTTTGAAAAAATAAATCTGGTTTCTGGAACTTGTCTTATTACTTTATTGTCATACCTCATTAAATAATATTGAATTTCTGTCAGAGTTTAATGTGTGCTATCAATTCTCTTTGGTTATTTTGAGTGGGGCTGCATTTTCATTTATGTAATAAGGTTAAAAGTATTCCAGGACTCTTAGGGATTAGCCTCAGGTTGGGGGAACTCTGAAATGCTTAGAAGAAGGCTAGAGTGGGTATAGATGTAGGAACATTTGTTTTTCTGGGAAAAGGAAGATGGCAGATGTCCAGGTTGTTGGTATCTATTTTCTCTATAAAATAAAAAGCAAGGTCATCTGGTGAGAGTGAGTCATCTGGTGAGAGTGAAGGAGAAAGGAGTATGGTTGGGGGTGGAGAGGGCTTGATATAATTGTGTGGACAATGGGAGAATGAATTATTCAGAAAAATGTAGTTGACTTGCTTAAGCAGTGTGGAAGGGCCGATTTTCTTTAACCAGTATACCTTGTTTGGTGACTCTCTATAGCAGCGGTTGGTGAAAATACAGAGATGGCAGGTAATGGGGCTTCTGTGTGGTTGGCTTTTATCAGGCTGGTCTTACGAAAGGACAGAAGGGTGAGTGATGATATTAACAAGCATGGTCCTTGCATTATGCATCGTGACATTTTGGTTGAATAAGAAGGAGAATGAAAGATTAAAAAAAGGTGGTGAAATGGGAGAAAGATAAAGGGACTGCAGATTGAAAGTCGTGTTGGAGTTAAAGAAGATGGTGTGAGTAGAGTGAGAAGTGTGTAGTTAGAGCAGTAATCGATGGTGGTAAGTCCGGGTGGGGACGGAGGGGTGGGCAGCTGCTGCAGGTTGGTCCAGAAGCAGATACAGAGATCAAGACAAAGGTGCAGGATGTCTAATGGGATCACCACCTAGGAGAGCATCTGGGATGGAATTAGGATTTTGCAGAAAGAAAAGTGAAATTGGAGACAGGCTCTCTAGAGCCTCTGCCAACATAGCAGGGGTCAGCGGAGTGGATCTTACCCATCAGAATTGTCTTGCATTGAGCTGCAGTGGCTGGGATGTGGGCCTCCAGAGAAGAGGCTGTCTGCAGCTGAGGCAGACCTTGAAGTGGCTGACAGCTGGAGCCTGTATGCTGCAGTGTGTGAACCTGTGTCGAGCACAGAGGCTGAGGTGGAATGAAGGAGGTTATTGGAGATAAGACTGTCACAGCTCTCAGTGGCCTCTTGAGTTTGATGGGCTGTGAACATGAACATGGAGGTTGTCGTCCTAGATAGGGGAAGAACTTCAGGTAAAAAGTCGATTGTGAATCAGGGGCCAAAGTTCTTAAATGGTAGCCAAAGAAGATAAGGTATGGTGCTACAGCACCATGGGATGGGCCCTAAAGTGTCAGAATTTTTAAGAAGTTATTGTTCAAGTGCTGGAGGTGCAGTGGTCTGGAAGCTGCCCTGGGCTGCCAGCCAGTCTAGAGAGGAAATACCAACAGTTCAGAGACCTGTGGAGAAATGGTTTTCACAGGAGAAAACCAGGGGATATCAGGGAGTGTGAGAGATTGGAGAAAAGTAGGCTCTGAATCGGGAGCAAGGAAATTCGAAATATTAAGAGGAGGCGAGTCAGGTGGTAGTAGTTACTGTCCAAGAGATTGGCCGATGATGTTTTGTCACCTTTAGTTTGGTTGATGGTGGTCCCAGGAGCTGTAGGCTCTGTGTGCTGCTTGGCAGGGAGACTAGGAGACTTCCATTGGCTTTGGAGAAGATATGAGAAGCATTTGGAAGTAGACGTTATGTCAGGATAAAAATTAAGGAGAGGGTTGTATTAGAGATTATTCTGGGTTTTAAAAAACACGGTCTTATATTTGCATTAAATCACATCATCCCTGCTCCAAATCGTTAGCAACTTCCTATACTTAGGATGAAAAACATGTCCTTTCCTTAGCATGACCTAGCAGGTCCTGGCTGGTCTGGCCCTGCCTACTTCCCCCTCCGTTTACTCCTCTTCCTCACTAGCCTTCAGTCACTGAACTCAACGCTTTCAGGGCCTTGACCACGCTGAGCTCTTTCTAGCCTCAGGACCTTCCCACATGCTCTTCCTCTGCTCTTTACAGACCAACTCTTCCTCCTCTTCAGGCTTTGTGTAAATGTCACTCTGTCAACAAGGTTTCTCTGACCTTGAAGTAAGTTAGCCCCTGATAGGTTACTATAGAGATCATTAAGTGTTACAGAGGTATCATGGTCTCCCCTGCCCGTCTGTTCCAATCTCATAACATAGAGGACAACTTGTAATTACATATGTGTTTGTGTGATAGCCTGTCTATCTCATCACCGGGTAGTCAACCCCGTAAGGGCCTGGACTGTCTCTTTTTTGATCACTTTGTATTCCCAACACCTAGCATAGCCCTGGCATGCGGCAGACTTTGCAATAATTGCTGAATGGTGAATGTTTGTGCATCCCGACAGTATTATGCAATCTTGGATAATCATGTTCTTAAAGAATATTTAATGACATGGGGAAATACTCAGGAGAGAAAGTTAGGGGGAGAAAGCTGGCTCGGAAATTGATATATGTGAGGTTTCAATTTTTTATGGGTATGCTTTAGTGATGTGCTTGTGCGAGTGTGTCATTTTAGCAGGCCTTCCCTGTGTGATAATGTCCTCAGAATTCTATCATCATGGCCAGATTACAGGAACTTAGTTTTTTATCTGCTTATAGTCACTGGTATGGAGAAATATGTGCTTTTGGCTGATTGAATTTATTATTTAAATGAATTCATATTTGACTTCGCTTTATTTTGCATACCAGGGAAGGGCTTATTGGGAAGGAAATAGCTGAGTAAACACCTGAAGGAGGTAAGGGATCAAGCTGTATTTATCTGGGAAGAGTGTTGTCAGGCAGAAGGAACAGGATGGACAGAGTCCCTGCGGAAGACGCATGTGTGGTGTGCTCACAAAAGAGCAAGATGGCCGGTGTGTCTGGAGCAGAGTGAGAAGGGGAAGGAGCTGTAAAAGATGAACTCAGAGGAGTACAGGGCAGGCAGTAGAGTCTTCTTGGTCATTGCAAGAAGTTTGTTTACTTAGGATGAGATAAGAAACGTTGTAGAGAGAGGAGTAACTGTATTTTAACAGAATCTCTCTGGCTTGAAATGTTGAGAATCCCCTGAAAGGGGGCGAGGATGGAAGCAGGAAGCCCAGATAGGAGAGCAGTACTCCGGAGAGAGGTGGTGGTGGCTTAGTCTAAAGCAGCGGCAGTGAGGGTGGTGACAAGTGCTGGGATTCTTCGTCTTTTGAAGGCTGAGCTGAGGGGCTATGCTGATGGACTGGATGAGAGGCATGAGTGAAACAGAAGAGGGAGGAGGACTCCCGGGCTGACGACGTGAGCAACCAAAGGTTGATGTTATTCTTACTGTTGGCAGGACCTTATCCAGTACCTGTACATGCCTGATACTTAGTAAACACTTGTTGAATGTATTTGAATTTAATCTACCTCCTGTATTTTTGTTCTGGTCTCCCTTTAGTTCTCTGTTGCTGGAGTGGTGCTTGATCGTTGAGATAAAAAAAGTGTTTACACGGAAGCTGTGTCCGTGGACCTTTAGTTTTGAGGCCTAAGGGCTTTGTCTGGTATCCTCAGAGCCTTTGTGTTGGTCACCTTGGCCTGTCTCTCCTCCCGCCTGAGCTAAATTGACAAGCCATTCTTTTGTGTATTTTGTTTTAATAAAAGCCTTGGTCTATATTTTAGACTTTTGAAAAACAGCATTTAAAAAGCAGATTCACCGATCTTTGAAGAAATACAAAAGAAAAATACTTTTCCAGGAAGAGATTGTAGCAATAATTTTGTATGATGTATTTAGAAAATGTTGATAAGTCAGTAGCTCCTTTGTTAGGTGATTGAGCCACTATTTTTGATCAGCCAAATGGAGTATTTATTGAATACCAATATTAGGAGTTCTGTATTATGTGCTATTATTGCCCGTCTGTTTTCTTGTATTATTAATACCAGGCTACTTTGTACAATGTCATTATTTTCTCTTTGGAACAATGTCATTATTTTCTCTGCCAAACAACTGCAGCTTTCAAGTATCTTCCCGGGTTTTATTATGTTTCTGTAAGTTGGTTTCCAAACTCAGGAACAATAGTTTTATCTTTTTGGAATGCTATGTTTTCTTTCTTTTGGTATATTTCATAATAGCTTTTCCTCTAACTTTTGCTGTGTCCTTTTTTATACCTCAATTATAACATGAACTCCTTGATATCATGAGCTGTCATTTAATTATGTTTATATCACCATTAAGCTCACTCCTAGGCACAAAAATACTGAGTTCCTGACTATAGAATAAGTTCAAATAAATAAATAGTGTTTTTCTATTAAATATGTTTCTTTCAGAATTGCTTATTTGGAAACCATTGATTATAGTGATTTGTTTAAAATTCTGATACCTGCTTTGTGATGAATAATTGAGAAACAATTTAGGTTAGAATTGTATGGACATGCCATGAATTTTGCCCATTTTATTTCTCTGCATTGGGGAATTTTTGTGATAATCACAGCAGAATTTTAGATGCTTCTCATAAAAGAAAGAGAGCATAGGTGGTTTAAAAATGCCAGCCCCAAATAATACTAATTATTTTTTCCTGAAGCATAACTAATATCCCAAAGCAAAAGTATAGTTCATTTTCATCTGAAATATTGTTAGAATTATTGCATATCATATTTCAGTCATTATAATTGGCATAAATTTCTACTTGGTATAGGTATGTATGTTCTATAGTATCAGAAAGTGTAAATAAACTAAGGGTTAAATATGTAGTAAAGGAAATTTTATAATCTAGGAAATAAAAATTCATAGATGGACAAGTTTCTCAAGAATTACACTAATTCATTCTCTTTATTTTATTGATAAGAAATAGAAGGCAGAGAGGTTAAACAACTTACTTAATGTTACGTAATTACTTGATATCAGAATTGGAAAGATAACTTCACTCTTCCCATAGCTGATTTTATAATTTACTATATCAAATTGCATTTTACTATATATTGTTACTTTTCACCATATGAGACTGATAACATTTAAGGCAAGAGCTATTTTTACTGTTTCTATTGTATCTTTAGTTCCTTGTATTATTTGTAATGATTATCATAGGATAAATATGAAAATTGATTTAGAACAGCCAGCTAGTAATAGGGATATCTGAATAGAATCCAGTTGCACTGGAATAACTGAATTCAGAGGGAAGGTTGTTTGTAGACTGTTCTATGAAGAGCAGATTGTGTGGAGACTTCTCTTTGTAGCAGTATGACTGGTACCTTCACTGAACTTCCCAGGAAAAAATTGTAAATGTTGGATAAAGCATATTAACATGTTGCTTTGATAAGCTAAGAAAGTTAGGATTATTGAAGCAAAAAAAAAAAAAGGAAAGAAAGAAAGAAGATAAAAGGACTACAGAGAGATATTGGAGAAAATGAAAATGCTACCAAGGTTAGTTTTAACCCTGAGGGTATTTGCCAAACCCAAATGAACTTGGAAAGCATAGAATAGAAACAAAGCCCAGAACTTACGGAACCTAGGGCAGCCAGTAGAACATACCCCCAAACTCCACACAGAGTATATGGATCATCTAGAAATACCATCTCTTTTTTGTAATCTCTCCCCCTACCCATAAGGAACTGAAAGAAAGTTGGTCACATTGGCATAGGGTAAAGGGAGGAAAAATTGCTGGAGAACAGTTTTGTTGCCAAAATGTGCATCTTCTGGGCGATGTGAGAACATTTCAAAGTGAGAAGTTAGTTTACAATGGGTTCCAGGTTGGTAGTTCCTTTAGGTAAACTACTAGAAGCAATAGCTAATGTTTTCTGGTGGAACCTGCCTTCCAACTAGTTCTCAAAGAATTGCTCCAGAAAAATTTCTAAGAGAATGAGCTTCACACACACACACAACACACTATACACACACACTATACACACTATACAGCAAATATAGGGAAAAATCAGCAGAGGTGAGAGAGAAGAGAATCAGATCAACAGACTTCCAGTATTAACAATTAAGAGACACATAATATGAGCTTAGCTCACAGTGTTGTAATTAATAACCTTTTGCTGTAATGGCTCCTGCCTGTTATCTTTCTCTTGCCTAATTGCAATGTCTATATATTTTTAATAACTGAATCATATTCCAGTTATAGATATCTATACCTGTAAATGTTTGTGTGTATATATATATGTATATATATTTATATACACACATATTTGTGTATATATTTATAATCAAGTCTCTATTGTTTAGAATTTTAAGTGATTTTTTTAAAAGTTTGATATATTGTTCTGTGATGAACTTCCTTGTCAAATCTTAAGTTCACCCATGATACTTTTTTATTGAGCCTAGGAGGAAATTCCTAGAACTGAAATTTTGGCGTCAAGTCATATGTAAAATATTAACACTTAGGCTATGTGCTTTTCAACAATCACTGTTGATCAAATGGAAAATTAAAATTTTGAGAATAAGTTCAAGATATAAGTGTGCCAGAAAAATGTGGAGCAGATATGACTGGAAAAATTCACTGCAAATTCATGAGTTTTTGGTTTGGTGAGTAGCTGATATTGAACTTACTGCATTTAATGGAGGATGGAGGTCAGCATTTCAAACGTAGAAGGCACTTTTTTTTCTAATGGTTATTATTTCAATTGTAGATGAGTGAGAGGGCTAGCTTTCCTTTTTTAGCAATACAGGATTCCATTTGGGTAAAAAAGTGTATTGGTCTTGGGAAAGCTGCAAGGAAGGAACAGCCTAAGTAGGTTGTAAAACACTGATTATTTGTATCAGTTATTTGCTGAACATTGGGTATGCACAGTCCTGTATTGTGCTCAATTTATGTAACAATAGACCCAAAGATGCCTCTGCCAGCTGTAATTCCGAGTGTTGATCATGTCATGGCTCATGTTTAGCTAGCCTGGAAGATCGATTTTAATTCTGTGGAAATATTGCAAGAATTGTTGCCTAGAGTGCCTGGAAAGTTGACTGTTGCCGATTAGACCTAAACAGTGAAGTTATTTAAAGCCACCTGTGCCTCAGTACTCCAGATGCTTCCAGTGAGCCATGAAATAATGCTGTTTCTGTTTGGATGCCAGCACTGATTATCTTTGTCAGGGAGGTAAATGCTACCATGTTTTGCCCCTTGTATCTTGATTCTTAATTTGTACTTAAAGAGACCTTTCTCTCTCTTCTCTTAGTCACTTTGTGTTCTTAGACTTCATACCTGTCACATCAAGCCCTTCAAAGTAATACCTTTCAAACTTTGGGGGTACTTAGATTGAAGCACATCTCTGAGTATGAAGACAATAACAGCATTTAACAATACTATTTCTTCCAAATGAACTAGTGTATTTATACACTAATCACTTCCAATAGCCTGGGCTCCATCGTAGGCCATTTTACAGGAAAAATAAGATTGATGAGCTCAATCTGTTTTCAGCTTGATGCTTTTTTGCACCATAAATCTGCCATTCAGCTGGCCAGAGATCATCAGAAGACTCCTGACCAGTCAAACATCCGTGTTAGGTCAGTACTGAGGTGGGTTCATCTGATTAGAGAACTCTACCACATTCTGTCATCCTTCATAGCAGTCTTGCTTTATTTTAACAAGAGCTGTTGAACAAACTACTGGGCAAAGAGCAGAATCTTCTGCAATCTGAAACTTGAGTGAGGAGAGAAACCTTATTGTCGGTTTTAATCACGGGTGATGAACCAGCACAGACACTTAGTTGAAACAGTACAGATAGCATGGACAGTTACTCAGCTGTACCAATGCCCAAATGCTTCTGCCCTCACCATCACCTGTTACATCTAATAATGCTTCCTTAATGATAGAAACAGACAAGGCCACCCCTAGAGGACTTGGGGAGGTCTGACGTTGGTGCGAAATGGTTATTCTAGAGAACAAAATACTCAAACTTCCTCTGTGTGCTACCCATCGTAAACCCCCTCCCCAACCAACACACACACACATTCACATTTTCTTTTAAATAGTAATTTAAAAATAGAACAACAGTGAGCATTAGGGTACAGACTCCTTGGAAAACAGTCCACTAGTTCCTCAAAATTTTAAGATGGATTTACCACATGACCTAGCAGGTCAAATTCTCGGTATATACTGAAGAGAAAACATATGTACACACAAAATTTGAACACAGTGGCATTGTTGATAGTAGCCAACAAGTGGAACTACCCAAATGTTCATCAGCTGATAAATAGCTGAACTAAATGTGGTATATATGTATACTGGAATATTATTCAACCATAGAAAATGATGAAGTACTATACTGACAAATGCTCCAACATGGATGAACTTTGAAAAGATTTTGCTAAGAAACCAGACACACAGGGAGTAAGGTTGGGGACTCCAGCTTAGACACATGAGAATCTCTGCCACTAAAATACATTTAATAGATTCAAGATAATGAAAACTGGGAAATCCATTAAAGAGTGGAAAGAGAAAAAAGAATCAATGCAATCTTCTTATGTAGCCTTAAAGTGAATTGGAGGATAATGTCACTAAGATAGGAATGTTCCTCAAAGATGGTCAATTAAACTTCCCTTGTGCCTTATTGATCAACCATTTAAAAATATGCAGACAGTGACTGTGGATCCTTTGCTAATTGGCTCATATCTTACCTTTTGCTCTTCATAGAGCATGTCATTTCAGACTCCATTACAGAAACACGCAGTACTATTACTGATGGAACTTTCTTTGACTTAAACTTATGGAAGAGCTCCAGGTGAACACATTTTACTGATGGCTTAGGATATTATTTACCTCAAAAATTGTTACTGCACTTTTCTTTGTTCCTTTTCATCCCATCCTCCAAAACCTCTTTTAAAAAAACACTTTTAATTGATTGTTAGGGAGATAATTAAGGAACTGGTTTTTTTCCTTATGTTTTTTAAAACCAAGGGACCACCCCAAAATAATAGATGATAAATTTCACTTGTTCTTTAGGAGCTAGAATGTATTCAATTCTTGAACTACAGAATGTTGATTTTTATTTCTCTGTAAGAATTATTTCACAGTCTTTAACCAAAAAAATCTTTGATAGATTGTCTTATTTGAAACAGACCTCAGATGAGTTACTTGCTTCCTAGCAGCCTGTTCATATTGAAATTTGCAGAAGATGTAAGATAACTGCACGTGCACATCCTATATGGTTTGTACTTCACAACATGTGCTATGTGTCTTTCTCACAGTAGCTCATCATTAGGCAGACCCTAATTTAGATGATCTTTCCCTACATTATACCTTCTACCTGTGAGTGACTCTAGGGGGAACCAAAAGAAACTTCCCTTTTTCCTCTGGGCTGAGATTCTTGGAATTTCCTTTATTTCTTTGGTTCCTTAGTCTTAATCCCCGTCCCAAACTTTGCTGCTGCCTAATTCTTTAACTACCTAACATCAAACTTAACTGCTCCCCCAATGGCACCCCGCACCCCCGACACACACATTCACCACTCTTATTTCTAATTCAGGGGAGGGCTTCTGGTGCTTGTGACCCCAGGGAAAGTGAGGATGGATATGGTTCTAAGTATGTCCTTCTCTGTTACTGCCCGTTCCTTTCACATCTGTTCTCACTGTCACTTCAGCCTCGAATGCTCTTTGACCTTGTAGAGACCCTTGAGTGCCAGCTTCCACTGTTTTCGTTCAAGCCCTTTTCAAAGTTCATTTCTTTTTTTAATCAAGCCTTGACCTATGTGTGGTTAATCACCTGAATTTTTTTCTTACTAGAATCTTCAACTTTCCCCCCCTTGTTCTTCTCATACACCAGCTGGTAAATCCATAACTCTGGCTCTCAGAGTCTCTCTTCTACACACTTACTTTTTCTCTAGAATATTCCATAATTACATGGTGTTGCTGTAAATTCCAGTTATTTCATCTCACCTCAGTTCTCGGGAGTATAGAAGGATTATCAAGGAATCCTTCATCAGTGTTTTTTTCTCCAATTTCTTTGAAAGATTAGTTCACTTCAGCACCACTCACCTTAAGCCTACACCCCTCCAAGGAAGCATGAGTTGACTTACCCTAATTCTTTGCTTCTTCATGTCACCCTCAGGCACTCATTTTGTGTGATAGAAGTAAGTACTCTGACAGATTGTTCGGGGGAACGTTTTTGTTTATTAGATTGTTTTGGTTTGTTTTTGGATCCTGACGAAGGAACAGTGTTGAGCAAGTGACATGGTTTTTCTCTACCACAGAGGTGGGAAGGTTCAGTCAGCTCCTAACAGTTGTTGTGGCGGCTTTGAACACAAAAGGATTCTGTTACTTGGCACTGAATGCGAGTGCTTATAAGAGGAATGAGTGGCATCCTGAGTGATACATGGCATCCTTATTGTATTACAATTTTTGAGTACCGAAAGAACCCACGAACATCACTTACTTTTCTCATGGGGTTTGCTATGTTCATATTAAGTTACAGATGGTTGAAGGTCAGAGGAGGGAGGATGTTTTTCATGAGTATTAGCCCAAAATTCATGCTCAGGATTTTCAAGAATGACAGAGGACATCAGAAGTAGAGACAAGGGTATGGTATAATTGAAATTCGCTAAGAGAGTGGAACATAAGCATCCTTACAAAAAAAATAATAAAGATGTGAGGTTCTGGATGTGGTAATTAACTAGATGGGAGGAATCCTTTCACAGTGGGTATGCATATCAAGTCATCACAATGTACACTTTAAATATCTTACAGTTTTATTATTTATACCTCAAAAAAACTGAAAGGAAAAGGAAATACAGACAAGGTTTTAAGTTTAAAAAAGAAAAAGAAGAAAATCAACTTCATTTACCCACTTCGACAGCTCATTTTATTATGAGATCTTGAAGACTTTTCAAAACTGTATTTTTCCTCATCTTCCCTTTTTCCTTTGTTGCTAAAATTAAAAAACCATAAGACATGGAATGGGCCTCAAATGAGTAGACATGTTGAACTGACCTGTACTAAAAGTAAAGGAAGCATCAAAGAAGGGCTGTTAGAATTTTTTAGTTAAAAGGAGAAACAGAAAAAAAAAAAAAAGGAGCTTCTTTCAGTGTTTGAGATATTAATACAAGCAAACTATCCAGGTTCTCTCCCTCAAAGTCCCAACTCTTTCTTTCTGCTTTCATGTTCTCGGACCACCAAGGAGCCGATAGTTTGGATTTGGATGGGTCATTATATCCTCTACTGGCTCTTCCACAGAGATGGGGGAAAGTAGAGTTCCACTTCTTGCTGCTGCCTGACTGTATTAGAAAGTGTTATTTCTGGCCTCGGTTGGACCATTAAATGTGTAGAAATATTGTCTTCACGATGGCTTTATCCATAGAATGTTTTTCTTAAGCTTCACTTACATTTTTGTTCAAAAAGGCATTTTGTGCATTGACTTGGATAACTAACTGCGGTTTTTAGTGTTTCTTACATGGAAAATGCATTTTATGTGTCAGACCACTGTAAAATCAGGGTTTACAACTCTCTGTTTTAGAATTTTCCTGTATCACCATTGACATCATTTTATTGAACCTATGAGTTTCTTGGGACCATACATATTAAGCACATTGCAGTATAATAGTTGGGAAAAAAAATCGAATCCTGAATCTACCATGTGTGTGACCTTGAGCAAGACGCATCCCCCCAACCCCCCTGTGAGCCTTCATTTCTGTATCTCTGTTAGGTAATAATATTACAGGGATATTATTAGGATTAAGCGAATGCCAGTACCAGATTCCTAGTCAGTGTTCAGTAAACATCAATCCCCTTTCCCACTCTTGACCTTCTTCCTACACCCTGTGTAGTAGTTTATGCCTGTCTTAATTACAGTACAACATTAGCGGTACCCAGGAATAAAATACAATTGAGCAATGAGATACAGGCAAGCCATTTACTTCTCTTATGGTGGGAATAACTAATTTGTTTCTATTTGGGAGATTGTCTTCTGTAAATATCTTAATCAATATACTTTTCCAGCACTTTATTGAAACATATTTCTCAGTGAGCATAGTTTATGCAAAACACAACTGCTATTTGTTCCTATGTGGTTTGTACTTAGAATTCACTTGGTCTGAAAGAGATATGCTTTATCATTTTCTTTTGTTTATTTGCTTATTCATTTCTTTAATTTAACTATACTTGATTTACAATATTGTGTTAGTTTCAGGCGTACAGCAAAGTGATTCAGTTATATACGTATTTTTAAATTTTCCATTATTACAAGGTATTAAATACATGTCCCGTGCTCTATATGCTTATTCATGTATCTATTTAACAAACATTTACCAAATGCTTATTAGATGACAGAAATTATTGTAGGCAGAAGGGTTACATCTATGAACAACAGTGTGTGCAAAGTATTGTTATTAACAGTTAGACACAAAGTAAGAGTTGAGTCCAAAAGATGATCTTTTACTCAAAGAGGCTTGTTGCCTGGATTTTCTAACCAGATCCAATAGCAATAGACTATCATCACCAATCCTGATTTGCTTGACTTGCATGTAATAGTAAGTCATTTGAGGGTAAGGATAAGTATTTTATCTTTGTTTTCTTCTTAATCTAGCACCGAGCACCAAGCTCATGCACAGACCCTGGTTACAAGTTTGATGGGTGGTAGCAGCAGCAACAGCGCTAAGTCATCATGATAATTTGTGCTTTAAGAAGCAGCTCTTGCTAAATACATAATCTTAATTAAAAAAAAAAGAACACCTCTGGCAAGGTGAGAGCTGTGAATCAGGGGACTCTTAGACCATTTAGCTTGCTCCGAGAGCCAATTAAAGACCCTATTTATTGACACAGTCAGGAATTCCATATTCATGGTACTGTGTACATTTTCATAATCCTTAGAGAGTATTTATGAAGCAAAATATTTGCTGTAAAAAAGTTCACCTTCACTGTGATTCTTTTCTACGTGGAAAAGCCAACTTTAAATCCAGAACATATTAAAAAACAGTGCTTTCTGTGGCTCCACAAAAGTGGCTGTCTGATTCTATACTATTTTTATCTAAGCACTTAGGACAAAGCATTCATAATTTTAATATCTATACCTTTAATGTTGATTGTTTTTAATTGAAAAATTAGGAGAAAGACTAATTTCCTTCTGTCAGGCTGTAAGTGTTCTCAGCAATTTTTTTTAACTTTCACTGCAATGATATTGCCCCCCCCAAATCAGACAGATGTGTTGTAATTGGTCTCATTAATGGTATTGACTAGTACAGTGTTGCCTAAAGTAGCAAGGACAATGTTTTTTTAATTTGAACCTTCTGTTTTTCAGTTGAGGTTTCAGTGATGTGTGTGGGGGGTGTGTGTGTGTATACGTGTGGTCAGTTAGATTCTTAACTGCTCAGTGAATCTAAAGGGAAAAGTAAACAACCATTTATCTGAGATGTGCTAGGTGCCCAACAGTACTGAATGCCCTCGAGGACAGAGTTTTCCTTAAACGTTACCATAAGTCTCTGAGTTTATTGCAGTCAGTGTTTTACAAATGGGAAAGTTGAGGCTCATAGAATTTAAATATTTTTGTCACACTTTTACTATTACTACTAAGTACAGATCTGGGGTCTGACACAGAACTTTCTGATTGTTCCCACGGTACCGTAGTCCTCTTAGCAAGAACATTCCTTTCCACTTCTTTCTGAGGCTTTGGTTTTCTGTTTCTGTCTTATTAGCATGACTATATTCATTACAAATGATACCAAATTCTAGCTGGGAAGAAGAATCAAGGAATAAATAAGTTAGAAATACTAATTATAAGTGAATAAATTCTAAAAGAAGGGCCTAGCCTGCGAGCGCTATGATGGTCTCACCCCCGCTGTCATTGGTTGGACTTGGTGCCTTTGGCCGGTCACCTGAGGGAGCCTGTCAGCCACTGTCTTCATTGTTAGGAGCAAGAAATATGACTGGGACATTTCTTCCCCACCTTTCTGCACAATATGTGTTCTACTTACAATACTGTGGTCAGTTCCCCTTTCTTTCCAGCCATCCATCATCATTCACCGTTTTCTCTGGTGCCTGTCACCTGGCCTCTGATAGCCGGGATTAGACTGTGAGCATAATGAATGAAGGGGAGGGAGATGCACCAGCCCTTTCCGTTATGTTCTCAGGATTGAGCAAGGATTGTTCTTTAAGAACTTTCATGACAGCGTCTCCTAGTTTACTGAATTACTGGAAGGCACGTGCAGAGAGGCGAGTTTTGTTTCTCACCCAGAATATTGAAATGTTGGAATAAACCTCAGAGGATAGAGACTCCAGACCATAAGGTTTTGGCCATGGCCTTTACTTTTGGTTCTGACAGCTTTATTTTCAAGAATATTTTCATTGTTTATTAATAATTTAGTGAGCTAGGTTTGGACTTCTAGTCTGTAAAGAGGATATCGCGTCAAATGCAGTGTTGGTGGCACTTGGTAATGGGACCGAGAATATACAGGGTTCCTGTCAGTGGAATTTTGGAGTGGGTGATTTAGAGAGGGGAGTTTTTTTTTTTAATAATTCTGCCGAGATTTTACTTTTTAATTAGTTTAACCCTACTGTGTAACTCGGTAATGGTTTTTATGTAGCTAACAGGGATTTAGGATAAGTGAAATGCTTAATGCACTGCCTTCGTGCCTTTATTTTCACAGCCAGATCTTCCTCTCACATTTCTAGTGGCCACTGTGCCTTACTTCTGGTATCTCTGTTCCCCACAAGATTCTCATCAATAAATGTTGACGAAGCACACCTACCACCTGTGAGGCCTTGGGGACACCACGAGAATCGTTGACATTGGTCAGCGTCTTGGCAGTTTACCAGAGACTTTTATGTATACTTTCTCATCTAATTCTAATAACATTCTACTAAGTTAGAATGAAGGTTATTGTTTCTTCCTACCTTCATTCAACAAATGCATGCTTTTTATAAGTACTTTCCAGAAACTTACATTCCAAGTGGGGAAAATGTTACGGAAGAATTTTGACAATAGCAGAAGAGACCTGTGTTAAGGATATATGGGTTATTGTATAAAAAGTCACTGTTAATGGAATTGTGGACATCAGGAGAGGGGCATTCAACAGTTTAGGGCTAAACCTGGGCCCTAAAGGAATGGTAGGAGGGGAGAGGGCTCCCCAGATAGAGCCCAATGTGACTGAGGCATTGAGGTGGTCCTGCATATAATGCATGAAGTGTGCAGGAAGGTATAACTTTGACCTGGGTTAATCAGGTCTGTATTTAATCACTGAGTACCTAAAATCAGAGAACGTCAGAATTTTAGAAATCATTAGAGTTCATATAGTCCAACTCACATTTGTCTTTAAAAGATATGCTCACCCTGAGTAGATTAGTGCGTTATTTTTTTGTGTGGATGTGTTTATTTCATAGGAAGTCATTTATGTTGTTCCTGGAGTGCGAAATGTACCTGGTTTCTTCCACCTATAGGCCCATTTCCTTGGTGATTCAGTTTTGACTCCATGTTATATGATCTTAGAAAGAGAGGTGCTAATAAAGAAATTTTCATCCTTTTTTTTTCAATCTATAACCACACCTTGTGACCTTTGGAAGAGGATTTTTATTAGAGGAGTAGTTTGTGTTGTAGTCTAGATGCTCTCCTTTGTTTTCCTTTAAACTGACTAAAACCACTGACTTGGCAGAACACTTAATAACTCCAATGCAAATGTAATAATACACGATGGATTTTTTTTCCAGATGAGAACAAACAGCTCATGATTTTGAATCAAGAGCTGTACGTACTATTGTATTTTCTATTTTTCTTAAGAAAAACCATCCTTTGATTAGTTGATGGAAACAACTGATCCGAATGGGATTTGTCTAGACTCTGGTGCCCCTGGGAAGACTCGATGATCCGGCCTATTTTCTAAAGCTTCACATGTTTTTATCAGTCAGTTTCCAAGATACCTCAGAGACCATTCAGACAGATAATAAATCAGGTGAGATTTAGTTATGTTTGATATCATGCAAAGAACTACAATGAAAAAGAAATTGTTTGATTTAGAAAAAAATGCAGTATTGTAAGTGTAGATTGTTAGGGTTTTGAGGAAGCCTGTGATACAGCACGGCCTCTCCTGTCAGAGCTCTGACACTATTAAGAAATAATACGAGTAGGTAGATGGCAGGTGAAATACCACTTCTGTGTTGAGATCGGCTGGACTGAGATGTAGCCTCATTTGAGAGCAAAATGTGTTTGCTAACCAAACATCGAAATTAGACAAATTGACTCACTCCTTTACAGAAGGTGCTGGACGACTTCATCTTTCTCTGACAAAGTGGGATGTTTGTTGCTAAACTTGGGGAGACAGCACTCACTTTGTACAGACATTCTGGTTCCTAAAGTGGAATAAGAGAGTTGCTGAGCTGGGGATGCCCAGTTTTTCCTTCTAGATTTTATTAAAGAAATTATACTTCACTTCACCTGAGAGAGTGAACGATGGAGAGAAGCCAGACATTACTTGAATTGAGCTTCGTTTTAATGAAAAGAAGCACGAAGGGTGGGGGGACAGGGAAGCATTTCTCCCATTAGCCTCAAATGTACGTTTTTTCATGTTCTAAACTGTCTGAAAGTAGGATGTGTGTTAAATCAACAATATCTTAATGGCTGTCCACTGAGAGATAGTCATAATGAACTATTTTTGCTTCAGTATGTGTGAGCTGAGTGGTTATTCTTCATACCTTGATCCTTCTGTATTTGAATTAGTGAACCTCTTAAGGACCATTTGAAGAAAGAGTGTGACTGTTGGTTGGCTTCTTAAAACTTCTTAAAACTTCTAATAGCATCAAGAACATAGTAACATAAACCTTGCAGATTGGGTTTCAGCACCTTGGAATAAAATACTGAGTGCACTCTTTTAAGAAATCCACTCAGTGACACTGTTTTGAAAACAAAGATAGTGACAACTCTGAGCCAGTCAGAAGAGTTGGACTCTGAATATTACGTGATTTAAGAATGGCTTAACCAATTTATTTTTCTTATATTTCCTTATTAAATGTGTATGGGAGATTTATGCTAAACATCTGTTTATTAAAAAAGCTTTTAGAAGCCCTTAAATAAATCTGTTTATAAATACAGGCTTGGACACCCGTGAATTGCACTTTTTCCTTCTTTTGAAAGTTTCTTGTGTCGTACTGTCCAAGGTAGACGCTGGTGACTAGAGATGAAATTTAACCTTAACTGGGTTATAGCCTTGCATTATTTGTTTAAATATACCATTATTCTTACTGTGCTTCTGCATCCTTCATCTAGAGTGGAAGTGCAAACCGTTTATTTAAAGAGGAAGACTGGATCAGGTCATTCAAAATAATTTTGTAAATATTGAGAGCAGTTGTTTCCAAAGATGATCTTCATGATGACAGTCTAACATACATCTAATGGGCTTGGTTTCTTTCTTTGCAAAAGTTCTAATAAGCTAATCTCTCTCTTCTCTTGTTTCTGATAGGGGGTCCTGATGACAACTTAATTGAAGGTGGGGGAACAAAATTTGTCTGCAAACCTGGAGCCAGAAATATTACCATCATATTCCATCCTTTACTAAGGTAAGCCAGATCCTCTGTACTCACTGAAGATCAATATTTTCATTATTTATGTTGATGTACTGAATGCCAATAGGTCAGTCAGATTGAAAGAAGTCATAAAAAGAACTTGTTCCATTTCGTAGGGCCTCACTATCAAAGTTTGTCAATAGAAAAATAATATCAGCTGTACTAAGTAGTTACTTGCTCTCAGGAGTAATACTTCATACATTTATTGGATTTTTCTTTTTTTCCTATTCCCTGCCCCTCTCCTTATCACTGTCCCTCCCATCCCGTCCTTAACTATTCCAGGGGTTGACAAACTATGGCCCACAAAAGAAATCTGGCCTGTCCCTTGTTTTTGTAAATGAATTTTTATTGACACAGTCATGGTCAACCATTTATGAATTGCCTATGGCTGTTTTGGTGCTATCATTGCAGAGCTGAATGTTTCTAGCAAAACCCATATGGTCCACAAAACCTAAAATATTTACTTATTGGGCCTTTACAGGAAAAAATTGCAGACCCATGGTCTGTCTCACTGATTTATGCTAATGACTCAGATGTCCTTTGAGAATTGGCAGGTCTCTGAACAAACATGATTTATAGAAACTAAAAGATATTATATTGATCAAATATATGGTTTTATATATTGAAGGATAACTTGATGGTGACTAGAATGAAATTTATTAAAATGCAGTTTATTGTGATACTATGATTTAAGACAATAAGAATCCGTGATACTTCTGTTAGGGGAGAAAAAAACAACTTCTAAGCTCCAAATACCTTTAAAAGGGTACTTTTTTGAATGGTTCACGGGAGGGGAATTGTTATTCAGTGGATCTAAAGCTTCAATTTTACAAGATGAAAAAGTCCTAGAGGTCTGGACTCATGTAGTTCACACTACTGTGCTGTATACCTACAAAAGTTTAAGAAATGGTAAATTATATGTTACGTGTTTTTGAGCACAACTTTTTGGGGTACTTTTTAGGCACAGAATATAATATAATACTAATTGTACATTTTCTCTATAATGAACTAGTATTTTGTTTTGCTGTATCTTTACACAATGGACCAGAAACTCTGGGGTTCATTAATAGGTACCTTGGATCACCACATTAACTTTCTCAGTAACTTCTATAATACTTGAGGCATTTAGAATAACAGTTAAATAAATGCTGCTGAATTGGCCAGAGATAGTACTGAATATACTTTTCCAAAACATAAGCAGTTTATTGCTGAGATTATCCTACCTTCTCCTTAATGAACACTTAGTGAACTGAAATCAGTAGAACTAGTTCACTGCAAATCCCTTATTTAGGTAACCAGTTTTAAAAATTA
Source organism: Vicugna pacos (assembly GCF_048564905.1). NCBI lineage: Eukaryota > Metazoa > Chordata > Mammalia > Artiodactyla > Camelidae > Vicugna > Vicugna pacos. Next base: position 17,258,143 of record NC_132993.1, on the reverse strand, counting down.
TACTGGCATACCTTACCCAATTAGTTATATTTGTATTTTTGTATTTAAAAGTTGAACTACAAAAATACCTGACTTTCACACAATTAAAAATAAGAGATTTTTGAAGAAACATCACTAACCTTAAAAAAATGTTTTAGCAAACATTTGTAGTAAGTAAATTCATGTGAGTTAAGAATCATGGAATTAAGAGAATTAAAACTATTCCTCTGTGAATTTAGCTGACTATGTATAAGTATAATTCTTTACATATACGTATATATAGATAAAATAAGTAAATTACAACATACAGAATTTCTAAATTAACAGTGCTCATATATATTAACTGACTGTGGTAATTAGCTAATTACTTACACTCTTTCAATTCCAATTGATTTCTACTTAGTTAGTGTTGCTAATTGTTAGGAAAACGGGAAGATAGCTTATCATTACGGGCATCTTCTGACCTAGATTTAGTGCTATAATTTACTGCCAAGTTACACTATGGCTTCAATAAATAGAATCTTTATGTTTACACTTGTTCTTAACTATGGAGTAAACCCTTTGGAAGCTTTTTTTTTTAAAGCAGTGTTGTCAATAACCACTTTTCAGGGGATTTTTTCCTCCTTCAACTTTTTCTTTTTTAACGCAAAGTTAGGAGAATGGGAAAAAAAACATACTTACCACACACTTAGTAAAATGCATTTCTGGTGATATACTGGTGAAGTTTAATGTATTACAATTCTTGACGATTCTTTTTACTGTTGCATTTATGCTGCTTCACTGGAGAGTTGTTTTAAGACTTGATAACACTCCTACTAGTTTGGCTCACTTGTTTGGTCTCTACTTTTATTCAATATTTTGGTTTATTATTGATTAGAACTGGATAAAATTTTGTTGCATGATATAAAGTTGATCATTCATTCTTTCGCTGTGTAACTCTTGAGTAGAAGTCACAAGACTTCTGTGGTCTGCAGGGTAAGTTAATTCCTTCCTAAGCAGGTGATCATTATAGACTTTACATTAGCCTTTGGGTTAAATTGTAACCTTGCTTCTCAAGCTCATTATAGAGCCTCAACTGAAAACCCATAATGGGTTTATGGAACTTCAAATGACTAAGATCTTTTAATGGTTTGGGTTTTTTTTTTTTTTAAATTTCAGTTTTTACACTTAAGCATTAGCTGATTATTGGATTTATTGTTCCTTTTCAAGTTTGGAAGTTTAGTTTTGATAGTGACAAGAATCTGTGCATTTTCATACTAGTATATTTCATTTTTTACTATTATCATAAGAATTTCTCATTTCTTTTGTAGTCATTCATTTATTCCTAATCAACACTTTTTTTTGAGGTGTTTATTACACACTTATGATGAGTGTTTACCTTTGGATGTGGACTCTTGTTTAGAAATAGTCAGTTTTATTTTTAATGGGATTTTATAAATAAAGTATGTAGAGATATCATTTTCCATCCTTTGAAATGTCCCCTTGTTTTTGGTTTTCCATGCTAGTTGAAAATGAATGTGATTTAGCATTTTATTATTTAAAAGACAGTATAACACAGTGGGAGAGGCAGTGTAGAAGAATGGAAAGACAGAGAAAAAAGTACAAATTTTGAAGTAAAAAATGGAAACCGGAAGTTATCTAGGTTCAAATCTAGGTTCCTTTACTTCAGTTTTACTCACTGGTTATTGGACTCTGATTCTATACCACGTCCTGAGGAAACCAAAAGAATATGATCAAACCCTTGCTTAAATGTACTCACTTGGTAGCTGTGTGAGTGACAAAAATTAAGAAGCTTGAAAACACCAATTATTGGAGAGGATGTGGATCAATGGGATCTCTTATACCCAGTGTGTAAACTGGTACAGCCTCTATTGAAGCCAGTTTGCCATTATTGAGCAGTGAGCAGTCACACATCCTGTTACCCAGTGGTCTGCCTCCTGATGTGCTTCTGCTTGTATGGAGTGACTCACATTATTTTTCCATCCCAATTTTCTTTCTCTAATTGATTATAATAATTATTCTTTATACCGTATATTCAAAAAGTGAGTTTGGATGGGACTTACCACAAGTTGGCTTTTATCACAGCCAACACCTATTTAGACATTGTGTCATTGTTTTCTTACACTGTCTCTCAGCGAACTCAACATTTCTGTGTTGAAAGGGAAAAGCCCTCAAGTGTGTGGGTCCTTTATTTTTTGTTGCTGTTGTTTGCCTTTGTCTGGCAACACTTGTATTCTGTCTTCCTGAAACTTTGTATGTGGCTTTTCTATACTTCATTTGCTTAAAAATACTCTTTTCATAATTTTTATTCAAATGACAGTGCCTCCTTTGCATCCTAAAGATTTTCCACATTGGAAGCTCTGAATTACTCTGCTAAGAAGACCACATGGCAGATTCCCATTATACTGTTTCATATATTCTTACTGTTGTTCTTACTGTCCTTCTATAAAATCATTGCACAAGGTCCCAGATCTGGTACCCTTGTAAACTCACGCTTGTGGTTTTCCCACAAGCACGGCAGTCCCATCACTAGGAAATCACACAAGGTTCTAGAGGCAAATATACTACTGACTTCTGATTTGTTCACTACCCATTAACCATGCTGGCCCCTTGCTTGTTTAATGCTTTTCTGTACTATTTTCTCTTTCTAGGTAAGAAGCCAGCAAATTGTCTCTTGGAGTGACATTTAGAAAGATGATTTATAGTATTCCTTATCTTGTTTGCTTTACGTAGCATAACAAGACATTGTGTGCAATAAAACCTTTAATGTAAGCTTTTGATAAGAGGTCATCTAATCAGTTTTTCTCCAAGTGGGTCTAAATGAACAACAGCGTACTGATGTAGAAAGATTTCTAGCCGTGCCTGGGTAGATTCTGAAATACTTTCACCAAAATACAGTCCCTGAAAATGATAGGGCTAATACCTTTTTCCCCTCCACTGATACATTTGCTGTTTTGTAGTTTATCTGGAAATATTCAAGAGGAATGGATGAATTCACTCTAATTTTGTGGGATTTTATTTTATAGGCCTTGATTTGGGAGAACAGAAGGAAGATATATTAATGTTGAAGCTTGAATGGCGTATTTCCTTTCTTTTGTCTAGGTCTGACATGCATTTAGATTCTTTTACAAAAATTACTTTTTAAAGAAACAAAATTTTGGGCAGGGAGGTAATTAGGTTTATTTATTTTTTTAATGGAGGTACTGGGGATTGAACCCAGGACCTCCTGCATCCTAAACATGCACTCTGTATCCCTTGTGCTATACTCCTCCCCACCCAAAATTACTGTTTTTGAATAATTACATCATGGTAAATATTAACCGTGATCTAAATATAAATACACCTGTACCAACAAAGTGTGCATTTTATTGAGATATCAACCACAATTTGATATATAGTAAATTTTTAGTTACAATTAATATATAATCTAGTCATTTCAGGAAATTTGAAATTATTTTGTGGCTGCTATTTGTGCGGTTTTAGGGGAGGGGAGTGAGAATTTATTTTTCCTTTTTTTTTTGTTTATTATTCTTTATTCTTTAAAAGCCTAAGAACAGGACTGATATTATGCCTTACATTTGTTGATACAGTTCTTTAATATAGCAAAAAATAAGTGACAACAAAAATTATTCCTTTAAAATCTAAATGATTGCAACATCTCAGTAAAGCATTTAGAAAACAATCTAAAGCTTTATCCACCCCCCCTTTTATCACATGCCTTTTTCATGACACATATTTATTACACATTTATTAATTGCATGCATTCTGGGACACTTAGGCACACTGGGGAGGAGTGTTATAAGGTGTTACTATTGAAAACAAAGTCCTATACTTGACTGTTGCATCCATCATCTCACATGTGTAGATTTTTGATTTTAAAGGTGAAATCATCAAAGAAAGGTGATGGGATTTAATACAGCCCATCATTGCATGAGAAACAAAAATTCCCAGTGTTCAGAGCTAGGACAAGTCGGAAATGAGGACACAGGAGTCTAGAGAAGTCTTGTCACTGTGTTCTCACATAGCCTCTTTCTCTTCTAACAAGAACACTAGCCTTATTGGATTGGAGTCCCACCCTTATGACCTCATTTAACCATAATTATCTACTGCAGGGAATATACTTTGAATTTTGCAATTAGAACAAACTTGGGAAATTGATTTATTAAATGACTTACTTAATCATTCTTTTGGCACTAGAGCCATTATTTCAGTGGAAAGGAGTTTTGTGTATTGCATGATGGAGATGATGGACCACTGAAATAGGGCTGGGGGATGTGTAGGAGACCACTTTTTAGTCTTTGATGTTGGCCAAATCCCTATGTGTCTTAGTTTTCTGTATCTATAAAATAGAAGAGTTGGTGGGTCTGGATTTTGCTTTCTGTCTTCAAGTCTGTAATATTGTGACTGGGAAATGCTTTTATAATATTTAGGGACTCCAAAGGCTTGACATTTAAAATTTAAAAGTCCAAATGACAGTGATTTTTTGTTTTGTTTCATATTTTTCTCACTTGCTTCAACTAGCTTTCAAAAGGCATTTGGCTCTTTAGGGTAATGAACACTTTGCATTGATGAAGGACGTTTCTTACGAGACAATTGAAGAACAGATGTTTGCAGTCTTGGGGTGACTTGGCAGAGGTAAGAGGCTGGAGAAATAGTGGATGACAATGGTATTTGAAGTTGCAAAAATGTCACTCATGCTTGCTCTGTTGACCCCAGCCAGAATATTGAATATCCGGGCTGTGAGCATTTTTCACTATTTATTTTCAGCCACAGTTCATTAAATCAGGGAGCAGTTAAAGGCTTCCTGGGTAAAACCAAAAATGAAGTATTTATTGGTCAGTAAGGAGTGGGCTGGCATTTAGGTCGGATAGGAAGATGAAACTTTCTTGACAGCCTGCGCCTTGGTGATAGGCAGTATCTCTCTGGGTGGCTGTGTGCCTTTCTTCAGGCAAACAGCCGTGGGAACAACAAGTAATTGTAATCATACCGTTTAATCATATTTGTCTGTACTTATAGAGAAGAATAACTTCTTAAAGTTAATCCTGTCAGATGTAGAAACTGCCAGCTAGCAGCAGTATAGGGAACTGTTTCACAGTTATTCATGGCCTGATTGTGAATGAAACAGCCTTGAAATGCCTGTGAAGGCTAAGAAGTGCTTGGAGGTCAGGAAGTAGCTGAAACCGCACCTGGAGCAGTAAAAGGCTCCAGAATTGATCATGCCATTAACATGCTCCTAAAAGCAGTATTCCTAAGTTGATGACAACGGGTGATAAACACTAACATTTTTTGTTTTACTAATTATAAGACTTGTAATATCATGTGTTGACAATACTGGTTGATCAAAGATATAAAAAATTGTTATAGTTAAGCATAATGAAAATCTGTTCATCCAGTTCATAAAATTTATTGAGCACTTACTTTCTGCCAAGTCTTCTCCATCTAGTAATGAGTAAATGGAATTTAGTCTAGTGGGAAAATCAGAGAATAAAAATGGAAACCAGTATACTTGGAAAACAGTATTAGGGAGTGATCGTTTTATGCAGAGCAACGAAGATTTTGGAATTTGATAGTGACTGGTGGTGGTGAAGGAACTCTATTTTAGATGCAATGAACTGGAAAGGCTAGTCTAAGAATGTGACATTTGATTAGGCTTGAAGTGTGGGAGGACACCTTGTGAGTATCTTAGGGGGAGAGGGACCTGGGCAGGGGTCATTGTAGGTGCAAAGGAAGCAGATGAATATATTCAAGAAGCAGTGGACAGACTAAGGTGAACAGGGGGATGTTTATTGCTGGTGCACATGTTGGGGCAGAGGAGTAAGAAATTTGTACACAGGATGGGTAAAAGGTAACAATTTTTCCTTTTTTATTTCAACCGCAAGGAAGGCATTGTATTTAGATACATAAGAAACTTTTGGGATTTGATCTGAAACTTCCACAGCCTCCTGAAGGCTTAGAGAGAACCTGATAGAATGGCTGTCAGTAAAAACTGTTTTCTGAGACTTCATCTTGCTGTAGTTTGAATGCTCAGTAAGCCCTCTTTTTAAGGTGAAGTCATTAACGCTCCTCTATTTGGTACAGTGAAAGTTCTCTGTCCACCCTAACAATTAGGTCTCCTGAAATGGAAAATAAATCTTATAGCCCACTTTGACAGTATTAGCCAAAGATATTGAACAATTGTTACTCTGCCATTAGCCTATCAAGATGTTATGAAGGAGGTAGTCCTGTGTGACATTCCAGATAAATGAAAGTTTTTAAATGGTTGTGAGCTATATATTTTTCTCTTAAAAATTTTTTTGATGAACTGCTTTGCAGAAAGCCTGTGGTTGGTTTGTTTAGTTTCTTTGTAATAAGCTTTGCCAACAAATCTAACAGTTATTTATAGAAAATAATTCTGGGAAAATCACTTAACTACATATGAATTATATATATTGTTAGTCTAAACCTGCTTGAGCAGAAAATATCTTTTCAACTTTTTCTGGTACTAACTTGCTTATTAAGTGAATTAATTTGGTAAGACTATTTTAGGTCTTAAACTCCAAATCTGCGTTCCTGTAACATCCTGGATTTCTGCCCTTTGGAATCTTTCCTTTCTCAAATCTTTTCCTAATGTTACTTCTACAGTTAAGGGAGACTGGTAGTTCAGATGTGTCTTCTCTATGAATGAGGTATACAATAAATATTTGTTTAAAGAATTAAGAGGTAACTTACAGGAGTGCTTAGCAAACATTTGTTGATATGAAATGAATGTTTTTCCATCAGATATCAATAAAAATATATAGGAAATTTTGTTTAGTAATGATATGGAAATGAATCAATCTTTCTTTTGTACCTAAAAATGGTACACAATTCTTTTTAACATCATTTTACAGCTGTTGTAACTATAAAGCGTTTGTTAAAAGGTAAACTATAGAAACGTCAAGGTGGTGAATTTAGAAATCTACCTTTTTTTCCAAAATAGCATTGATCTTAAACTACTACTCTTTTAACTAGCCTCCTATTTTGTTTTTAATAGTTATTTATTAGAAACTTAGATACATCTTCCTTTCACCTTTTCTCTTATTACTACATTGAAAGCTTATGGTTGCATAAAGTAACTTTTACCTTATTATTCTTTCATGAATTATGGGAGCCCCTTTCAAGATTATAAAACCTTTTCTAATAAAGGAAACCTTGCTTTAAAAGCTTTCTTATGTAGCTCCTTGTTCTGTTTCTGTTGGATTTTTTTTTCACTTTTATTTAAAAGGGTACCATAGCCCCTGGATTATTTCTTGATATTAAATAAATAGGTAGTATGTGTGTGTTGGGGGGGTGATTTGAAAAAGGAATTTAAGTTTGATTATTTACAGTAACCGTGAATGTCACAAACTGAAATAATCCTTCTGTAGTTCTTTTCCTTGAGAAGGGCATAAAAGTAGGCAGGCCCACCCCTGTCAGCTTGACGGGTGCATTGGTATTTGGCGGAATATTATTCTGAGTGTTCCCAGGTATGTGATATTTTTGTACGGATACATGTTTGTTCTTAATGAGCTAAAGCTTATATAGACATTTTGAAAGATGCTGGTGATTAGACAGTCTAGCAAATAACACTGTAGATCATACATTATTCATGCATGGGAGGAAGTGTGGCTGCCCTATTGCATTTTTATGAAACACAATGGTTTTTTTCCCCCTGTCCTCAGAATTATGAAAAATACTGCTATCTTCTCAGACTGTCTGACCTGTGAAGGCCTGTGAAACACTTGGGTGGTGGTATGTTTAGATTGCAAACCCCACATTTCAGTCTCTGCTTTTGAATTTATATGATAAGTGTTAAATGCTTTTAATCTTCAAACTAAGTAACTTTTGGAGATTATAAAAATTTTCTTTTCAAAGCTTTTCTTTTACTTTTGTATTTTCAAAATATGTTGTATGATATATGGCTGAATACCAATCGCAACTGACTGGCAATTTTATATTACTGAGTGAAACGGAGAGCCAGTCAAGCTTCCAACCCACATGTCCATGCACGTTTCAGCGACAGTGGCAAGAGAGGTAAGACAAGCCAGTCTAGTTAGCCGAAAAATACAGGAAAGAAACAGCAGGGAGAACTGAAAGTGCTAATGCAAAACAGAAGTTTTGATACCTATTTTCAAATATATGAATGTCTGTCACTTAAAAGAGATAAAGCAGTTCTGGTTTTTGTTGTTTCATAAGCCTGGATTAGAAGTAATTAGGTGGTGTTAAAGAGATTCAACTCTACATAATGAGAATTTTCTAACGAGTAAGGCAATCCAGAAACAGGAAAGTTATCCTTGGAAAGACAGTATCCTTCCTGGAGAAGCTTAATCAGAAGATGAATTCAAGATGCAGTTAACAAGATGCTGAATTGTCAGGTCTACACATTTTTTAAATCTATGATTGTAAGTCTTTATTAAGTCTTTATTTACACTCTGCAGTTTCAGAACTCTGGATAGAAACGGTTCTTCTATTCTTGCTCATTTGAGTTGCTTTTTTATACTTGAGTTTAATGCTGGCGATGATCACTGACCAGGTCAAGGTGTTATAGTTGACATCTGTGTCATTACAGCTTTGATTTCCTTCTTTCTGACACAGGGTTAAGAGAGAAACTTGGGTCATGGCTGTATATAGAACAGTTTTTAGAAGAACTCACCCATCTCTATAATGGAGTCCTTCTAGTCTCTGTGTTTTTTCCTTCTCTGCTCCTGTTTTTATATTTTTTCCCCTGTACCAGTACCTAGTACATGTGATTGTAAGTTAACCGTCTCAGTGACTCTTAAGGCAAAAGGAAAGCATGCTTGCTTCTGTGGTACAGCTAATACGGAACTAAAACTGTATTTTCAGCTAAGCCTAAAATCATCATGACTGCTGCAGTGATTTGGACTTAGGTTTAAGCTGATATTTTAGTTGGTGATTTTTTATCATTATCAATTAAATTTTATCATTATCAATTAACATTATTGGGAGCTTACTTATAAAAGACTGTAGAGGAGATTCTTTTCAGTGCAAAATGTTTGCATAATTTGTGTGCTGCTTTTTATGTATTCTGAACATGTATTTGTCTTGGACTGTAGTAGCCAAAATATGCTTATTCAGCATTCAGTGAAATATGTTTATGTCCAGCCAGAGGCACGTTCATATCTGATTTTAAATCCTAAATTGATAATGTCATTTGGTATCAGAAATAACATAGGAATACCTAGTGGTAAAATACAGTCCCCACAGTGTTTCCCTTTAATAACTTACCTTCCTCCAGGGGTTAGCTATACGTGGTTTCTCTGTATGATTTGGAAGATTATTCTACCATTCCCCTTGCCTATCAGGAAACACACACACCCTATTCATTTTGTTCTCTTATTTCTGCTTCGCCTACTTTGTTACAGGGCTCTTCCTTGGTCATTTTCCACTTTCTTACTTTCAGTAATTATCATTTGAACATTTATTTAATCATTAATATTGCCTACTTTTTTTTAAGTAATTCATACCACAAGTGAAATATTTTCCATTTTCATTTAATTTTCCTTTTAATTTTAAAAACAAACAAACAGAAAGAAACCTCAAACTCAGCACAGTATTTTTTCTTTGAGACTTTGGTGTTTAGTAAGTGAGAAAGGAGAGTTCTTTGATTCAAGCGAGAGGAACAAGAACAGCCAGGTTGAAAGAATCCAGGTGGAGGTATTATAAAAGAAGATTTAATTTTTAATTACCTTCATTTTGTTTTTTGGTAAGAGCAGTGATTTTGAACTTGGGAATGCTGGGTTTTTCCTTTCCTTTCTTTTGCAATTGAAATAGATACTGGTGTTTTTAATGTCCTCAAGTAGTTTTCAGTACTTGGGGAAGAATGTTAATTATTTGGTGATTATTATTGTCAAAGTCATTGAGCGTTCTTTAAAGCCTATTCCTGTAAGCTTTCACATGGTAAATAGGTAAGAAAATAATTTGATTCACAACAAGTAGAAAGAAGTGTAATGCCATAAAGTTTCTAGGATATTGCTCTAGTGAAAAAATGCTGAATATTTGACTTAGTTGGGCTTGATGAATTCAAAATCTAGAAATATTTTAAAAGCTAATCTGTTTTTGTGCATTTTTATGGAGATGTGACATACATTAACATGTCTAAATTTTTACATATAGTTACATATATTCATATATTTGTATGAATTTTTATGTACATATATACAAATGTAACCACAACCCAGGTTAAGATATGAAACATCGATATAGATCATTTTCGATCCCCCAGTAGACTTCCTCCTATTGACAGTTGATATCCTTCCCTAAGAGGTGGTCACTATTCTTATTTCTATCATTATAGATAGATTTTTACCTATGCTTGAACTTCATCTAAATGGAATACTACAATAAGTCCTCTCTAGTGTCAGGCTGCTTTGGTGCAGCATGTCTGTGTCTGTGTCGGTTACTGTGTTATTGGGAGTAGCAGCGGTGGTTGGTTCCTTTATGTTAGTCATTGTATCAGTATGCCACTGAAATTTTCAGTTACAAAAACAATATTTAATTATTGTTTTGGGATCAATGAGAACTTCTTAGGATTTTATGGTCCTAAGAGCTCCTTACAATTTAAACTTCTTTAAAACACCTTTTCCAGAAGTCTTTTGATTTCCTAACTTGTGTGAACAAGGAACCTTTCAAGCAAGGAAGAGAGATCTAGGGGAGCTGGGGCCTGGTCTAGCTAGGCGGTGAGCCACAGTGCCCAGAAGCCAGACTTCCTAGATGATGAATTTAGACTGTGTCCTGCAGCTTGGAATTAAAAGCCTGGGAAGTTAAAATTAATTGGCTCTGTATTTCCCAGACTTTGGGATTTATGAATCAATCAATGAAAAAGTAATTGGACCCAACATAGGTTTCCAGTTTTATTAAAGAACAAAAACTTCAATGCTAGGAAAAGTAAAAAAAAAAAAAAATTATTACTTCAGAATTAAGAATTAACCTTTTTCCAAGAAAGATGGTTGGAAACTAAGTCAACATTCTTATGCATGTATCAATATGTAGGCTAGTGTTTGGAAACAGCAAGAGGGAGGGGAGAAGTGTGACATGCGGGAGTAGCCAAGAGCCAGCGGGATGTAGTAATATCGCAGGAAGCCATGAGCAGGCCTGAGCCTAGCTGAGAGGCTCACCATGATTGTGGTGAGTAGGTAAATCATGTGGTTCTGGTCCATAATGGACGGCCAGTAAAACTGTTTCGAGGAAATGAGCAACGAATTATTGGTAAGTGGGTGGGCGGGTTGTAAAAGTGCAAAATAAGCATGATGGGTATTAAATATTCTTTTAGGAGGTCTTGGGAATCTTGCATTTTAATTCTTGCATGTTAAGAGGTTGGTGTTTTTAACCTCTTTATCCTCCCTTGGGTTTATTGTTAATTATAGTTATTCATTGCCTTCATTTTAGCTACTTGGTGATTAGCATATATAGTCCATGCAGTCACATTTGTCACAGCCACTTCGTCTTCTGTATTTTAATCCACCTGCAGCCTCTCCTGTGGCCACTGGAACTCCCTGTCAGCACCGATTCCTGCCACCCACAGGGAGCTCTCCCACTCGGCCCAGCTCAGGGCGCTGCATGAGCAAAGCCAGCCATATCTCGTTTGCCTATGTTATTTACTTTTTAAAATGTAAGAGTGGAAATAAGAATAGCAAAGAAAACTGTATGAAAAGAGGCCACAAAATCCATTCTGTAAAGTGAACTTAGAAATGTTGAGTGGGTTTGATAGAGGTGCATCAATGCTCAGAGATGCATCTGAGTAAATCTGCAGTTCTTTCTTATTTTGAAGCTTTCAAGATAATTGAAATAAGGATTGCACTGAAGAATCAAAAGGACCCAACATCCTTTTCTGAAAGTTGGAAGCCCTCTACTTTATAAGCCTTAATTCATTACATTTTCTTTTTCACGTTTTTGACTGACATGTTGATTTTTCAAGATGCACCTCTGATGTTCAATAGAAGTTGACTGTACTTAAACTGAATTTTCAGGGGTGAATTCTTCAATGTAGTCATGTTTTTCTGTTAATTACTATTTATTCATTGATTGAGTTTTTTTCACTAAGTATTTATTGAGAGTTTACTGTGTGCCAGACATTACTCTTGCCTTTAGAGACCTTTTGTTCCTTATTAAAGTATCCTGGTGATTTGAGAATAAAAAGGTCCCCGACAAAGAAGTCTGTTCTTCCGCCAGTGCTGCATTTTCTTAATTTTTCTTCTTTACCTCAGGCATTTATTGTAGAGGCACATCTCATTGGATCCCTTTTCTTTTTTCAGAGCTATTATCTCTTCTAGTCTTAATTCCATTTCCTTCCCTGCCCTCTGGGGTGTTGTTTATTTTGTTGTTGTTGGATCCTGTCTTTCCTCTTTAGTCTTTCCCTCTCTACTGGCTCCTTCCCTGGGACCTATAGATATGCTTAACCTTGCCTATCTTATAAAATCTTTTTTCGTAATCCTGGCATCACCCCTCTCCCCAGCCTATCACTGAAGTTTCTCTTTTCCTCCCCACTAAGCTGTTCAAGTTTATTCTATGCTCTTCATTTTGCTCCCCCTCTCCCCCGGTCCTTTGCACTCTCTGACTGTTCACCACCTCATTGCCATATCTCGAGGGTATTTTTCAGCCCAATCTTACCTGATTTCATCAGTATTTTACACAGCTGATCGTGGTTTTGCATTTCAGCCTTTTCCTCCTCTGCTTCTCCGTCCCCGCTTTGTCTTGTTCCTCTTCAGACCATTCATTCTCGGGCTCAAGAAGGTTCCTTTCTCTTGACCTGCTCACTCACAACACAAGTTCTCTGCAGTCTTCCCTGACTCTTTTTGCTTACTCTGCCGTTCTATCACCCATTCAGTAGTTTGAGTTATTACTTTCAACGTGTTATCTTCAAACTGAACTCTCGCCCAAGGTCCAGGAAGCAGGTTCAGTTCTAACACTGGACTGATAATAATCATCAGTCTCCATTTTCCATCCCCAGCCTCTGCTCCCCTAGACGTACCTACATCCTTGTCCAAATGTACTTCTGCTTCTAATCTTCCTTTATTCCTTATCCTGAGAAACGATGCCTTCAGCTCCTCAGTCACCCAGACCAAAAAATATCTTGGCTTTTGCCTAGGAAGCTCTCATCCCCCTGACCCTACTCATGCACTGTCATTCATTTTTGTCAATTCTGCTCTGTAATTATGTCTCAAATCCATTCTCTCCTTCCCATGCCTGTTGCCATTCCTTTACTCTCTCAGCTTTCTAATTGGTTTTTATTACTCTAAACCTAAACTTCTTGAATCCATCTTCTGTACCTCAGCCTGCATGATGGCTGCTTCTCTTCTTTGTGATTTCCATTGTCTGCTACTGAGGCCAGAATACCTCTTCATAGTGTATAAGGCCTTCTTTGACCTTATCCACGTGGCTCTTGTTGTCACCTTTTATACTCCAGAGCCTCACTGGACCTTTCCTTTCCTACATCTGTCATGCTGTTACCCATATTTATTTATTTTTACTCCAAATCTGCCCGTCGTCTATCACCTTCATTATGTGGCATACACTTTATCCTTCCAGATTTAGTGAAGTCAGCTTTTACCTGGTTTTACACTCACCCACCCTTGCAAAATATGAGTTGAACACATTTCCTTCATTTTTAGAAAAAAACTGAAGTATAGTTGATTTACAGTGTTGTGTTAGTTTGTCAAGTATGGCACAGTGATTCAATTATGCATATATATGTTCTTTTTCCTAATCTTTTCCACTGTAGGTTATTACAAGTTATTGAATATAGTTCCCTGTGCTATACAGTAGGACCTTGTTACTTATATCTCTTCTGCATACAGTAGTTTGTGAATACATTTCCTTTTGAATTTTCTGAAATTCCCTTTTGAAATGTTTTAAGTTTCTGTGCTTTAGACCTATTTTCATTATAGCACTTAACCATCAGTTTGAGATGGCTCAGGGAAGGACACAGTCTAATTTTTTTTTTTACTTACCACAAATTTTTCTCATCATATTTCTAAACCACTTAAGATATATTTTTAAAACTTTTTTTTATTGAGTTATAGTCATTTTACAATGTTGGGACACAGTCTTATTTTGAAATTAATATACCCACATCTAGTGAAAATGTTAGCATGGAAAAATAACCTCCTCATCAGGGAACATGGACACTACCTAGTGATGCTTGGGAAGAAGAAGAACAGGGATGAGGGAAGGAGTTGGATTATATAAGAACTCAAGATCTCTGCTTGAATATCTCCTTGACATCCAAATAGGTAAACTACACAATTTCCAAACGTGTTTTGTGGTGAAGTTATTTAAGGAGAATTGCTTCTTATTTAGGTCATTGTGGAGATGAGGATGAAGCCAAAAGAGTCAGTCCCCTGTTTTGTTATCTTTAGTGCTTCTGTGAGCTGACAAGGCTGCCTGTGTTGATTAAAAATGATAGTCTGTGAAACTCCTTAAGGTAGACCGTTAATTTCCCATGACAACGTATAAAGCTCCTCTCTCCTCCCCTCCCCAAACCCAAGCACACACACCAGAGTTACCTCCTGTGTGAGACATTTGTTTAACGTTGCCTGTCAGAAAAGGCGCGGCAACAAGTCACTCAGGTTTGAAGTTTGCAAACATCCTTCCACCTTACTGAACATCACAAAGGCTGTCAAAATTTATTTCCCCATATTTTCTTTTCTCTCTAGAAGGAAAACCACTACAGATGTAAATGTTAGAAGCATTTTATCATAGGCTTTGGAGCATCTGCAGGAAGTTTTATTCATAGTTTAGATTGGGAGAGGAAGTCAGTCTCTGCTGACATTTTGAAATCTTTCTAGCAATTTAAGTCAGCTACACTGCCAGGAACTAGATTTTTTTTTTTCTGTTCAAACTATTAGTGATATCTCATTTTCTTTTTTTCCACTTTCTCTGAAAAGTGGGTCTTGCTCTTTCTAAAATTTCTACTGAGTTTTTCCTTTAAGTTTCTTAGTCTTCTAGACTCTCTACCAAGCCCATTCTTGGATTAACATCCACACAGGGATTTACCTGGGAGTTGGATGAAATGTATTTATGTGTGCTACATTTTTTCAGATATTATTTGGTGGATGGTGACTAACTACTGAGAAAGAAACCAGTTGCTCTTTTAAATATAATTAGTAACCCCAGCCTAGAAGAAGTTTGCATTTGTTGTGATGATGCCTGTGGCATGCCCTCTGCAAAGACAAGACAGGGAAGATGGATGCATTTCTAATGCAATCAGAAATCCCCTCTATAATTTAAATATATTAGCATATCCTGAGAAAGCTGGTGTTTGAATGTCCTTAAGATAACTCAAAGTCTCTCCTGAACAAACATGATTGAATTTCTTGCAGGAACGCATTAAGGCAGCAGGCATGGTCCTTAATGGATCAATGCTGTCTACGCTCATTATCACAGGAAACTCCAGGAAAACTACCACTGAAGTCATAAGGAGTCAGTTTATTGATGCAGTCCTAGTGATTTTGCTTGGGTTGCTCACATCCAATTTGCCTCCCAAAGTTTGATGCCTTGCAAACATTGCACTTCTGGAATGTTAATATTGTTTCCTACCTAGACCCAGAAAGAGTAATGAGTATACATCTTGAATCCTTATATTTGGAGTTACATACAAGAGAGTAAATAATAGTTTTGAAACATTCTGAGTTCTAGGAATGTTAGGGTAATGCAGGGTGGCATTGATCATCCAAGTGTCCATTCTGGGTGTTACTTCTGCAGTCTGCTTGTGTATTGTAAAGGTCTCAGTCAACTCAAGTAAGTAATGAAGAAAATAACCAATATTATTGAACCCTAATGATATACCCAGTTACATCATGGTGTTTTATCAGTGCTTAACATGTTCTGTCTAATTCAGTCTACATGGCAACTCTATGCGGTAGGGATTGTTATTATCCCTACTTTATAGGTATGGAACATGAGGCATGGAGTTGAAGTAGCTGGGCCAAGATCACACTACTGCAAGTGGAGGGGCCAGGATTCAAGCCCAGGCAGAAGTACCCCAGAGCCCAAGTTCTTACCTCTACTCTGTATTTCAAGGGTGCACCTCCATTCAAAACTCTTAAAAGAGAAGGTTTCTCAGGCTCTAGGACTTTTTCACGGGAGTTGTTCCTAAACATAATTCTCTTAGTGGGTTGGAACAAATGAGTTTTCTGTTAAAAAAAAAAATTAAGATGGAAAGACACAATATGACCAGCTCTGAGTCCCAGAGACATCGCAGGCCAAGTCCAGATCAGAACCTCAGAGTACTTTGTGTTGGTGGTCTAGTCTGATCACTATGCCCTTCTCTTAGTTTTGCTTCTAGAAGATAAGTATCTGAAAGTAGGTGGGCTGACTTAGAAGAAAACTTTATGAATTTAACTGGTTCATTTAGATGTAATTATGTGCAGAACTTAAGAACTTTTTAAATAGAAATTTACCCAAGGTAAATTTTCAAACCTATTTAGAATATAATTTAATTTATATAAAGGAAAATTTCTCAACATGGATCAGGGATGTTTCTATTGCAGAAAAGAATTAGTCCTTGGATATTTTTAGAATAGAACATTGTGGTCTTCCTGTTAGCTTTGAATCTTGATATGAAGTGAAAGGAAAACTTGCAAGAACCTTTTGCTACCTGCAGGAATATCTTCCTGATAAATGTTCTCTATTGACATTATCTTCTGGGAAGCATGCATCCCCTATATTTTGTGCCATTCCATTATTTCTCAAATGACTTCTGCCATTGTGGGCTCTTCTTTTTTTCAATGAGATGGGACAGGAGTAACATTATTCTCAAATATTTTGGTCTTTGTGATGCTCTTAGAAATTGACTTTAAACATATAAAGCTCTGAATGTATATGATGTATTCCTTGTTCCTTATTTATTTTATTTTATTGAAATATAGTCAGTTACAGTGTGTCAATTTCTGGTGTATAGCATAATGTCCCAGTTGTACATATATATTTGTTTATATTTATACACACATACATACATGTATTCATTTTCATATTCTTTTTCATTAAAGTTTATTACAAGATATTGAATATAGCTCCCTGTGCTATACAGAAGAAATTTGTTTTTTAATCTATTTTTATATATAGTGGTCCAGGTATGTGACTGCATATTCCTTATTTTAAAGCAGGATAATAGAGTAGGAGCCCAAAAAAGAGAGGGAAACAGTTCTGATGTGCTCAGGCCATTTGTTTGTGTCATCGTGCTAAATCTAACTCTTATGTTAGGAAGAATGGACCCATATATGTATTTATTTGGAAAAGTTTGAGTAAATGATCAGCAGTTTGTTTCAGAAACTTCATTAATTTTTTAAAAATTGACTTGTTCATTTCATGTTTATGCTTTTCTGACAAGAATGTGAGACGGCTGATTAAATACAGTTGGCCCCTGAACAACGCAGAGGCTAGCTCACCTATACCTTGTAGTCGGCCCTCTGTAGCTGAAGTTCCTCTGCCTCCTTAGATCCAGCCAGCATTACTCTGTGTAGTATTGTGGTATTTACTATGGAAAAATAACCACGTGTAAGTGGACCTGCACATTTCAAACCCATGTTGTTCAAGGGTCAACTGTATTTTGCTTCAGGAGCAGTTGAAAACTGAAGTTGTAGGAAAACAGTGCCAGAAATAATTTATGAAAGAGAGGTATTTAATTTTGCTGATTCATTTCTCTTAATCTACCTGTGCTTTTCCATCCCATGCCTTAAAAATTAGGAAGAGCGAGAAATGAAAGGAATGATTTTCCACTATGGTGGATTGCAGTGAATACTGAGTAGACCTTTTTTTGTCAGTGTTCCACTCAAGGGAAAAATCAATTTAAATTCTAAAATTTAGCTTAGCATTTTCTTAGGCTTATTATTTTAAAATAATCCCCCTTCCTCTTTTGAAAGTACTAATATTGCCAACCCTTTTATAATTTCTTCCTAAGGTTTGCAAAAAATCCCCCTGTGGTTTTTTTCTGTTCCTGTGGAATTTCTCATCTCCAGATATTGACAAAATCATTAAAGCCCGAAGCTTCATGATTTCTTTTCCAGCACCACTTCCATTGCTCTTTATCATTCCTTTTAGTTATGTTTCATCTAGTTTTCAGTATGTGACAGGGTTCATATCCCAGCCAACTGGAATTAATTTGATAGCTAAGCATTTCACGTATTGGCTCCATAATATACTCTGCCAGATCCTGCCATGTGGGAAACATTACTAGTTTTTTACCACCGAAGATTATTTATAACTTGACTTCTTCCATGCTCATTTGTGTTTCTGAAGAAGGCAGGGAGGGGTGTGCCTGCTCTGAGTGTCTCTTTTGGCTTTCCTCCATGTAAACCTCCCTAATGCTTTCAATCAGCACCTTCTGTGTCTTTCCCTTTGAGCAGGAGGAGGAAGATGGAATTGCTCCGAATGCCTTGCCTTGCTTCTCAGCAAGAGAATGCTCTCAGAAGCTCTGGTGTTACTCCAGCCTCTCTCTGTCCCTTCCCATTCATTCGTGGGTTGAGAGGGTATTGAGATCAAGATTGTGGTTTGGTGGTGAAACTATTGGAATGGATCTCAGTAAATAATTTTTTAAGAGCTTAGTCCTTAGAAGGGATGCTGGACTGAATGGGAAACTCTTGAATATTATATTACTGCTTTGGGGAGAAGTAATTTTAGCTAAATATTTCAGGAGTAAAGGAGACATTGTGTTTCTAAGTTTGGGTTACGTTCCAGATTTTTGCCCTTTTGTAAGTATCCAAAATGCACTTTATTACTCTGAACCAGCTTAGAATGCAGTATTTTATTTGACCATTTTTCCTTTATCAGTTTGATAATTTAATTTTATGGCCAATATATGTTCCCTGGCTGAGAGATTTCCCTCACATGGCATGATTAGCAATCGTGTGTGAAATGATTATGTGGAAACATTACTAGCGAATTACTGCTTGTCTAAATACTGTATGTTTTCACTTGAGAACATTGGCTCTGGAATGTATTTCTGGCACTGCGAAGGGAAAAAAAAAAATCTTGATGTTAAGATGCAGCCAGAATTTAATTTGTGAAATGGAGCTTTAAACTCGGTTGTTCCTCCCACTGGCAACAACTTCAAGTTGCTTATTATTTCCTTTCTAGAATAAAAATTACCCTTTAAGACTACGTAGTCATATTTTTAATCTTCAAATTGGTATTTTCTTATATAAAGTGCCAAAACTTTATACAGCCCATGCTGGCGTCTGTGTCTTACATAAGATCTAAATTATAAATTCTAATTAGTACCACTTAAAGCTAATGGAGTGGCCATTTCAAGGTCCCTTACTACAGTAATTATGCCTTGGAACGGGGCAGTGAATTTTTTTTTTTTTTTCTGGTGAAGATACTGAGGATTGAACCTAGGACCTTGTGCAGGCTAAGCATGCTGTCTGCCACTGAGCGATACCCACTCCCCACTGGAAATGAATCTTATGCTAAGATTTTATACTAATAATTCTAGTTGACTTCTCAGGCAATGTTGAAGCCTAATTGGAAATAGTATTCTTATCATAAATACACTCAATAACCTACCCTGCCAGATATTTGCTGTTTGGGGGGATTAACGCTAATCTGTAAAATAACTGTAGTAGAAGAAATCCAAAGAGGGAGAAAAGCCAGGAGGCGTATTCTTATTGTCTAGGTTATTTTATTCTACCATAGAAAGAAGTTTTTCATTTTAGCTTGTAAATAAACCTTTCTTACTGTTGAGATTGGTCGTTTTCATTTCTGGAATGGACACTGCTTATGTAATCCCCGAAGGAAGGAAAAAAGAGGGGAAGGTGATTTCTTTGCTGGTTTAATTATTAGGACCATAAAGTGTTCTTGGAATATGTCCTAAGTACTCCCCCTGTGAGAGAAGAAAAAAATTGAAAGAAGTCATTCACCACATTTCCCTCCTTTTTGCCCTGAAGAGGGCCTCAGGGTTCTGTACTAAAAAGTCACCTTCTCATCAATCCCAGCATTTGATATAGATAATTGACAGCATGCATGGAGACTTAGTCTTATTAGGGTGTAGGCCAAGGAAGACATCATAGCCAAGAACTTCAAAACTCTGAACTGAAGCAGAAACTTTCATTCAAACCTGAATAAATACAGAGGAAAAGGATGATATAGCATCCAAAAGTTAAAAATCAAAACAACATGATTTAAAAAAATCAACACCTATAGACTCTCAGCACTGCACATTCTGTGTTTGTTTTGAATTGAACATTTTCAGAAAAACATCATGATTCATTAGTCTGAAAAATTATTGTGTTATCATAAGAAAAGGATTGTTGACTCTAAAAGAAATGGGCTTTGGATCACTTATAATATGAACTAGCCTCCTAGCATTAAACGGTAATGTGAAGATACAGATTGCTTGTTCACTGAATAGGATGATTTTAAATATTAATATGAGGACTTCTCTCTGATACCAGAATTGCCCACAAGGACCTTAGTCTGTAACTCTAAAACCCTAGTAGGCAGATACTGTTTAGTAGATTGATTCTCATTAGTAAATAAGAGATAAACAGAAAAGCTGGTTGGTTTCCTTTTCCAGATAATTTGGCTATAATGGTGATGGTTTATAACTGCCATCCCCCTTACGACATTCACAGCTAATAGTCTCAGTGTAGACGCAAAGCCACCAGCATAAGCATTTATGATAGATGGATGTATTTTTTTGAAATGAGTATGTAGGGGGGAAAAAGTGAACCGCAGTTACTTTCACAAATAGCCTAAAGATAGAGGATATTTTTAATGAAGATAAGTGGCACTTGGTGGAGAGTTTTTGCTTTGGATTACCCCCAAATAAATTGAGTGCTACATACTGGTACAGTGCAGTTTTCTTTCTCGCTTGTTTTGGTTCTTAGGAAAATACAAGCTCTGTAATTTGTCTTCAATGTAATGTAGAGATTATGTGCTTTATTTGCTAAACAATTTGTTTAAAAAAAAATCTCAGTTCTGTTTAAACCACTTAGAGGGAATGGAGCAAAGGGAAGGAGTGGAGAGTGACAAAAGAACATTAAAGAAAAAAGAAGAGAATGGCATGGTTCCAGAGAGGAGGAGAAACAGTGGGGAAGGCGTGGGACAGGGTTCAAGGAGGAGACCTAGGAAGAGAGAAGTGGGAACAGTGTGGCCGCTGTTGGGGTAGAGGCAGCCCCAGGACCAAGGGCCTTCAGTGCCTTTTTTTCGGCCTCAGAGCAATTGACTGCTTTTACTTTTTTTTAATGAAGTTTGGACTGTTTCTCCACCTCCAAACTCTAGTTCATAATACTCATTTTTACTTACAGATAGAAAAATAAAAATAGATTTTGTGGCGTTTTCCTAAAAACTCACAGGCCAGGTACTCTATGAATGTGGACCCCTTTTGGACTTAAATATTAACCCTGTTTTTCCTGGGTGAAAAGAAGAAAAACAAAGAGTAAAAATGACCAAGACAAAGAAGTCTGAAAATTGAAAACTATAAATAACAATGTCAATGCTCACTATTTTCTAATTTCCTAATTGGGGTGAATTTTAGGAAGCAAGCAAAATGAGTGAGTGAGATTGTGTCCTTTCAGGGTTTTGAAACCTGAAGTTACATATTTGCATCCTTTTTTTTTAAAACATCTTTTTATTGAGTTATAGTCATTTTACAATGTTGTGTCATATTTGCATCCTTAATGGAGCAGTAGTTTGTAGTAGTTCCTGTAGATTTGGACAGGCCTGAGGGGAGCTTCTAATGAAACTTCAGAGAGGAAGGAAAACGTTATTAAAATTACCAACAATAATGTTTTGTATTTGTGAGTAGATATTATACTTTCGGATTCTTTATGACATGGAATTGGTCTGGAATCCAAAAACCATGACTCAGTTTTCAGAAGCTTTTCTTCTCCTTCCCTAGAGGCTGAGGCAAGGGTTCCCTGGAACCCTCCGCGTTCGCCAGGGTCGGACTCTGTCAGCATCCCGGCTGGTCACAGCTGAAAATGCCCGCCGTATCAGCACACCCTTTCATTTGTAAAACTGTGTCTCAGAGTCATTTTTCGAAGGGTGTACAAGACTGCTCTGTACTGTTTTTGCACTGGTTTTCTTTGGCACCCAAACACAGCCTTCATTTATCTTTTGGGACTTTCTCCTCTGTGGCAGGTTCACAGGGCAAGAACCTCCTCTAATCTCTTTTTCTCTGGGTCGTCAGTTCTGGAAACATCCCCTCATTCCTTGTCAACTCGCCAAAGCTCAGCAAATACCTTTCCCTGGATAGCTGGATTTTCTTCTCTGTATA
This sequence comes from Vicugna pacos, assembly GCF_048564905.1. Classification (NCBI taxonomy): domain Eukaryota; kingdom Metazoa; phylum Chordata; class Mammalia; order Artiodactyla; family Camelidae; genus Vicugna; species Vicugna pacos. The sequence continues at coordinate 17,235,933 of NC_132993.1, read as the reverse complement.
GCTCTGTTTTCCTCTCTTGTGACAGATAAAAGTAAGGAAACCTGACTTTATGAACATTTTTCTGTTGTCACTCTCCAAAGAACTTTGCGATTTCTGAAATTCACAGAATTTGAAGTGAACAAACTAGAGCTATGTGAGAATGGGGTGCTCTCTGTTTGTAGCTCTTGTCTTGATACTTGTTAGTGGTAGGAGGGGAAAGGCATGAGCGGGCCCAGGACGGCAGAGAATTCAGGGCTGGAGGAATTCAAATTCTGTTAGGCAGGGTGAAGGGGAGGTAATTAAGAAACCTAGTTGGAAAGATATAGGCAGTCATGGGAAGAAATGAGTTTCCTCCTAGAGATCATGTATTTTTTCCCCTTTGGGACTCATAAAATGGGGTTTCTAATATACGGAGGTTTTTTTCTAATAAGAAATCAAGTAGTGAGCTGGGCGATGTCTGTCATCCTGGCACTGGTTCTATGCATGCGTGAATAAGAGTTTATAAAAATCAATCCTGCACGAAAGAATATGCCTTAGTAGGAATTTAAAGGAGTACCTTTAGCTCATTAGAATTCTGAGAGTGGTGAGTGAATTTAGCCCTGAAGGCAGAAATACTGTTGAGATTCAGGTGGTTGAGTCAAACCATCTAAGTTCCGTTTTCCATTTTAGTTACTGAATTTCAAGAAGTCTCAGTTTCTGCATCTGTAAAACAGGAATAATACCATGAGCTTAAGAGGATTTTTAGAAGATGAGCAGATATACTTAAACTACTTAGAACTGTACTTGAAACATAGTAAGGTCTCAATTAATGATATTTGTAGAGGTGGTTATAGTGGAAACTGAAAGTGGACAGTTAAATGGATTACCATTTTTAGATGATGATAGGATATATTCCTCCTGTGCTGAAGTAGGGAGGACCTGGAGAAAGATCACTTGCCCTTAAATTATTTAGGGCTGAATGCTAAGCTTTACTGGCCAAGATAACATTTGGGGCACTTTTCCTACTAATACATAGACTATGCTGCCTATGTGAAGATCATAGTGAAATTGGACACTGGAATAAATAGAAAAGTATATGTAGCTGCAGTAGGGAGAATTATCTTTAAGTTCTAAATACATATACTAAGAGGGTAACAGTAGCCCCCCTCAAACACAAAAAAGCGCTAGTAAAATGATGAATGATCGAATAATTAAAATAATGGGGCAAATGAAATGACAGTAGGATATAGATGAAATTAGCCCTTGTAGACATGTTTACATTAAACCAATTCGTTGTGCAGACTGTAGTGAACCCTCATGGAGTAAAAAGATAGGCAGCAGCCTATTTTAAAATGTTTCCATCTTCTGCAGACAATATTTCTAAAAATAACAAGAACTGCAGTTATTTGAGTTAATTGAATCAGGCCCGACTCTATATATGATGTGTCCAAATTAGTTAACACCAACTAGAACATTGTCAAATTATATAGTACATTTTTTAATGATTTCTTTGAAAGTTTTATATAATCTTCACCTACATTTTACTTTTGATGTCCAGTTTTAGGAGTTAAGTCATGGAAAGGGGGATGAATTTCTGATTTGGGGACTTAAAAAGAATTTAGTAGAGTATTTCAAATAATAAATGACATTTAAGGGGAAAAAATAAACCTCATTCATCTAATTTAACTTGTGCTGTGAAGATGTGAAGACAGCCAAGGAGATCATCAGAAGTGGCAGGTATTATTTCTTGGTTTTTTTGTTCTTAGTCTAGTAAGGTAAAATGGCATTTCCTCTAGGAAATGAGGCATGGTTAAAAAACAAAAATGTAAGTCATGCCAACTGCATCATGATAGTTGTTGCTGACCACTTCTGTCTTATTAACTTAATGGTAATGAATGAATTTCAGCAAAAGAGAGTCACTGCCATCAATTTCTTTCTGCTCATAATTAATATTCACCCCTAAAAAGAGACTGCCGTTCATGGTTATTAAGAGGTTCTTAGAGTTTTGTTACTGAGAGCATTTTTTAGCGTGGTTTTTAAACATCTTTGAAAATTCTATATTAATCTATCCCAGACCCCGACAGACACAATTAAATTTCAGTGATGTTCCAAATTTTTAAATATCTTTTCACTAAAGAGGGTTATTATACTTTTAACATGAGTCATAGTTGTAAGCAGAAATGATCATCCATTTCCTGAGCATATTATTTCTAGGGGGTATAAGTTTCTTCTCATCTAACAAGAGTCATATTTTTTAGACATCAGTGTGGCTCCTGCCTTGGTTGAGTGTGGAATCATCATTGGGAGATAACTGAATGGTAATGAGGCTATGTGGGAAAACTTGGAACCAAGAGAGGTGTGGCGTTTTTTAATGCATCTTTTAATGGTCTGCATTGGTTTGAGCTTTCAGAAAAATCAACTCATGGTCTTCGCTTTTAGGCACTTTGTACTACTTCCAGGAGACCAGTACCTTGGCTGTGGCCTCTGCAGACCGATAGGGATAAAACAGACGTGCATGTCACTCCCGGGCCTCGTTGTGCTCACGAGCTAGTAGGGGAGCTCCGCAGTCCTGAAGGAAGCAGCTGAGTGCCCGAAGGCTGGGAGAATAGAGTAACCCAGCACAGTCTTTGAGAGTCAGAGAAGTCCTCCTATAGTAAGAGATGTGCTAAGACCTGGAGGATGAGCCGTGCTCAGTCAGGAGTGGAAGGAGAACTTACCTGTCAGAGTAGGGCATGTGCAGAGGCAGGGAGAAAGGGGAGGAGGAGAGATCCACACACGTTTGTGAGGACTCTGCGAGTCTGCGACCTTGACTGTCAAGTTCAGGGATTTCCTGGTACCACCACCAGACTGCGCTGGTGTGAACTGCTTTGGTCATTAGCCCTTGCTATTCCTTGACCATGACTTGAAAATGCCCCCCACATGACCCTCCCGGTGTGTTTCTAGGGCCTTACAGAATCCCAGTGGGTTAAAAATTATTTTCATCTGTCCTGTGTTTAAAATTCAGGGAAGATTTTTTTCCGGTTAAGATAAATGAGGGGAGAAAAGGCTATTACTAGGGCTGGTTTCTCCAGGACAGAAGCAGCTGTGGTCTTCCCTCTAAGAAAACTGTCCTCCAGTCATTAGCCATTAACTATCTGTACTGTGCTGTAAGGTAGACTTAGCTCCACAGTTTTTTGTGTGACATTGGGCAGGTTGTTTAATCTCGGTGTCTTCAGTTTTCTGTTTCACAAAGTTGCTGAGGTTTATGTAAGTACTCAGTGAGTGGTAACTGTGACCTAACAATCTGCTAAGGGAATAAATATTCAGGATGCTGAAAGAGCCTTGTCATCTAGCCCTCTTTAGGGAGAAGTGACTGCTTTTGTATTGTTATTTGAATTTCCTCCTCTTTTTTTTTTTCTTCCTCCAAAGCAAAAATGATTGCTTTTTATGGTTCTGTTTGATACTTTTGCAGTGTTTGTCAAAGGGTCTGCCAAGAACCACCTGACTCAGTACCAGCAGGGGAGTTTATTGAAAAGGTGGATTCCTGGTCCTTACTTGGACCTGCTAAATCAGAACTCTGGGTGTGGTGTGGGGGATCCACGTGCTAAACAGCTCTAAGTGGGTGGTTCCCACCTAATAGGCCCCTAACCTATTGGGATCACATGGTCTCACTGACTTCCCATTTAGAGCTACATTAAGGAAAGGTAGCGGTCACCTTCCTGTTCTTTTTATCGTATGAACTTTCTTCAACTTCGTTTCTGAAGAAACTGTCTTGCCTTACTTGAGATGGAGAAATGGCGGTTTACTTGTTTAGCAGCCTTCTTTTACACGGATTTCTTCAGAAATAAGTAAGATACGACTCAACTGCCTCTGGATACGTCCTCTTTTACTAACACCCATTTCTCGAAAACTCAAGCAGCTAACACCTGTCTGCTACCAACCTTCAGTAAAATGCAGTTAGTAATGTGCTCTTCCTTTTCCAGTCGTAGGGTTTGTTACTGCCCTTGGGCAGTATGTTCAGGACTCACAGCCTGAATGTTAATAGTGAAGCGAAAGAGGACTGAAACTTCTGCGCATGTTTTCATTAATTTTTTTTTTGCAGCCTTGAATTGATTGCTTCCCTTCCCCCAAAGCACACCCAGTGTGACCCTGATTTAGTGTGGCTTAATCAATAAACTGCAGAATGGCTAATTTGTTTCCAGTCATTTCTTTACAGAGTGTTTTCCAAGCATAGGTGAATATGGGAAAACTACTGCCTGTGAGCTAGAGCGGAGGGAAATGTGGAGGCAGAGATAGACAGCTGTGCGTCCATGTTTACTGCAATAATTTTTTAAAAAAAGAATAAACAGAAAGGGAGAATGAATGGTCGTAAAGATGCCCTCTCTCTCTAAAATATTGTTTCTGCCACATTATGTGAAAGACGTCTTGATAACAGGCATGTAGCACTTTAATGCCTGTTGTTTTTGTTTTGTGTTGCTCTCTGTAAGCCATGGAAAAGATAAATTCCATCCTGAATGGGCCTGGTGGAACTCTGTAAATTTTAAAAGCATCCAGTCAGGAGAATATCAAACCTTTGAGTGCAATTTAATGTTTTCCTCTTTCTTTTTTTATTCTCTCAACTTTGTTCCTTCTGATTACTTGATGGGGAGATCTGATGCCAGTTTTAGTCTGTGGGGATAAGAACACAATAAATACCTCATTCAAGTTGAGTGCAGAACTGGATGGAAAGGGGGGTGCATGGAGATGTGCCGCCACCTGCAGAAGTCGCCCACACACAGCTTGGGGAGGGAACTGCTGCTGTTCATTTCTTAGGCCCCAGCTGTGTACCAACTACTTTTCACGTGGCTTATCTTAATTCTTCTAACAGTCATTTGATTTTAAAAATCAGGAGTCTGAGAAAGATGCAAAGTGATTTGCTCAAGGCCATAGAACAAAGCACCATGTGGTGAATTTTAGACTTGAACTCATGTTTGTTTGGCGCTAAGTTTTGTTTGTTTATCAGCATGCCACTCAGTCCAGCCAGGGTGTCTGGGGGTTTAGGAGGGGTAGTGAGAGCCCTGCAAGAGCAGACGGATTCAGCAGCATCTTTGAGAGAGAGGGATAACGGACTGCAGCCCCCATCACATACACGTCCTTCTAAGTCTCTGCTGCTCCGTGTTCCTGGAGCACCTGTGTATTCAAAGAGCGAGGCACTCAGTGGGAGTTAACACTTTAAGAGCTGCTTTTGGAGGGAAAGAAACACAAAATCACAATGAACCCTGTACCTGTCCTACTATGTTTAGTCATTGAGGAATTCTGTACATTTAGTAACTACCTCCAACACCTGAGCCCTAGTGGTGGTCGGCCCCCTTCTTCTGGGCAAATGTAAAAGATTGTAGCTACAAAGAAAGTGCAAAGCTCACGCAGAAATGGTAAAATACTTATTTTATTGGCCCTGTGGATATGTTTTCTTAGCTACTTAATGGTTAGGAGCTATGTATTTGTGAAATAAGAGAATTTTAATGGCAGTGAGAAGCTAAGTTTCAGAGCAGATTATTGGTAACTTGAGGTTTTGACAACACATAACAGAATATCCACTAAAAAAAATTAGCAGTGAGCTCCCTATCCAGCAGGAGTTTGTGTGACAACATACTTAGAATGTTCTTATAGGTGAGAATGGGACAGGTGTAGGTGCTAAGTGTTCTGTTAGTATTTCTTCCAAGACAGTTCTTAGCAGGATAGGGTACAGTATTTGAAAATGAAATGATTTGTTATTTAAAAGATACTCATATCTACAAGTTTTTTAGAAAAGGAAGATACCTTAGAAGCAAGGGGTTCTGATGTTCCCTGTGACATTTCCTGGACCAGTGATTCTTGACAAGGGTGGGGATGACTGAGTAAATAAATGTGCTGTTTTATTAATAAAAACTGTAAGAATGAAATTTGAGCAGAGGCAAAGAAAATAGAGTAATATAGTTGTAGAAGGAACAGCCCAAAGAGATCGTGAAACACCTTCTAGACATTCTTACCGTTCCAAGTTACGTTTCTGTTACTGAAAGACCATTTTAGTCATCACTCTCCTAGGCTAATGTTTATGGAATGATTTACTATAATTGACTCACTAATGATACAAGAGTAGATCTTCTCTCATCTCTGATGTCCCTTAATTATTTTGTCTTTGGTTCACAAAGAGCTTGAGGGAGCCAAATGACTAATTCCAGTAGGCAACAGAAATTTGACTTGAAATGAAAAGAGGCTGGAGCTAGGAATTTTTGTTTGAGAGTCACAACAGTAGCCAACGATTTTTGCCTGCTCAATTTGTGCCAGTCTCCATGATGAATCTTTCATAAATCAGCTCATCTAACCTTCACAAAAACCTCACAAAAACTCTCTGAAGCAGGTAGTATTAATACCCACATTTGACAGATGAGGAAACTGGCACAGAAAAGATTTTTGTGGTTTGCCGTCAGTCGCACAACTAGTAATTTTTACAGTGAGATTCAAAGAGAAATCTTGGTGATGCTTAACTCCAAGCTCTTAATCCCTGTGGTATTTTGCATAGAAGTGATTTTTAAGCCTTGAATATAGGTGAAAGCTGTGGTCAGTTTAATCTTAGAACATGCCGTATTCAGAGGATGATGAAAGTGATGAGATAGCAAAGGACATAGAAAGCCAGTTAGGGAAACCATGCAAGAGTGTTTAGAGGATGAGAAAGTTATTTTAAACGGCTGCAGAGAAATCAAAAAGAAGAGAAAGAAGTTATTAGATATAGAGATTACATGTCTTTGGGAACTTTGCCCCGAGCAGTTTGAGTAGCCCATTTAATCATATCTCAATATGCCATTCATTTTTGAAGCTTTGGACTAGTTTCCTCAGTGATTATCCTCGGGTATTTGGTCTAGGATACTAATAGTTTTGAACATTTTTTTAGCATGTGAGAACCCGTATGATATTTCCTTCATTTCTTTGTCCCATTCCATCTTTCCTCCTAAATGAATCAAAAAGTACACATAAAACAAAGAGGAAAAAAAGCAACATGGTATCTGCCTTACTGAGAACAGGAGAATTTTTTTTTTATCTTAAGAAGACTTACTGAGAAGTAATAGGTACAAGATGGCAACTGGTGATGTGCTAAATGTATTAGTGGACTCTATTTAGAGTGAGATTTTCTCTGCCTTTTACTAAGACCTCAAAACATTTCACAGACATGCTGATTTCTCATAAATAAAATATGACGTGTAAGGCTGTTAATCCCTCCCCCCCTTTTTTGGTAATAGAGAAATTGAGAAAGGGGTGGCATGGAACAAACAGAACCCAGTTTCCCATTTCTCTGCATTCTCTCCTGGTCTGCACTTTTTTTGCTGGTCAGGACAAAGTGCTACCACTGTTGTGACCAGCTACTTTGACATGTTACTAAACCTGTCTGTGGTATTTAATGTGGCTAATCTCTCCGTCCTCTTCTGAAGACTTTCTTCACTTGGCTCCCGGGACCACACACTCTTCTAGTTCCTCCCACCTCATTGGCATCTCATGAGTTTCTTCCTCACCCACTGACCTCTTAGCCTGTAGTATCCTGGGTTTAGTCCTTGGCCACCTTCTCTTTTTTGATCTACACTCACTTCCCTTGTGAGTTCATCTCATCCTACAGCTTAAAATATCTTTTCAAGCTGTTGACTTCCAAATTTATGTCTCCAGCCTGTGGACTTCTCCAGTGAACTCCAGCCTTACATGTTTTTCAGCTTACTTGACATTTCTGTGTCTGTGTTGTATGGGAATCTCAAATTTAAAATGTCCCCAACTGAGATGCCAGTATTTCACACCATCTGTTCACCAACTGCTGCCCCTTAGTCATCCCCATTTCGATAAATGGCAGCACTGTTCTTCCAGTTGTTCAGACCAGAAATCTAGGAGTCATCTCTTTTTCTCACACCCAGAAGCAATCCATCAGCATATCCTATTGGTTTTTCAAAAAAATACCCAGCATCTAACCACTGCTCACCACCATTGAAAGTACTCCCCTGGTCAATGCCACCACCGTCTCTTGCTGGGATTCGTGACCTAACTGGTTTCATGCTTGATCTCTTGATCTCCTCCCTTTAGTCGTAGTGATCCTGTTAAAATGCAAGTCAGGTCATATAAATCTCTCTAATGGCAATTTCATGCAGAGTAGAACCCAGAATTCTTTACGATGGCTTACCAAGCCCCACGTAATGTGCCCCTACCAGTTGGTGCTGAGTGCATTTCCTACAGCCATCTCTGTGGATCACTTCCTCTGGCCCCACTGGTCTCCTTGAACTTTTCCTTCAGCCTTTGAACAGTAGTTCTTCCACCCGATGTCCCTGTGCATCACTACCTTCATACCTTTGGAGCTCTTGTCAAATGGTACCATCCCAGTGATGCCTTCTCGAACTGTCTTATTTAAAATGATAATATGCCCTACTTTTTGCTCTTCATTTCCCTTTTCACCGTCTGTGTACTTTATCTTTAATCTGGCTTATTGCCTATCTCCTCCCACTATGAATGTAAATTACATAGGGGCAAGGATTTTTGTCTCTTTTGTTCATTGTTATTTCCCTGTCACCTAGAATGGTGCCTGACGCATGTTATGCCCTCTGTTAAGGTTTATTGAGTGAAAGAATGAAGTTTCAGAGCCTAAAATTGAGTTGTGGAGTCAGGGTATGTAAGTAAACGTGGGTCTGTGAGTAAAATTTTTCTCCTGGTTTCTGAGCTCCAGCCCCAAGATGACAGTTACCTGTCTCTGAGCACCCAGGTCTCTGTCCCTGTGAACAGCCATTGCCTGGTAGAGCCAGTGTGATGGGAGAGGCATATGTTCCCATCTCCAATTCTGTAGAGTCCCTTTGGCCCAGAGTGGTTTCAATATGCTACCCTACAAAGGCAAACAAATCCAGAGACCTTAGCCTCTGCTGCGTTAGCTCAAGATAAATCTATGCAGAGTTCACGGAAGGGAGCAGACCACTGCATTAAGCTGTATCATGATGAGCACTGACGACCGTGACAAGATGGGCCTCTGTGCGCTCAGTGGCCGTGTGGGGTGGGGACTTCTCCTTTTTGATAACGGTAATGAGACAGAACAAAACCACACCCAGAGAGGCGATGAAACAGCCTGCAGGCCAAGTTCAAGGGGATTTTCATGGTGCCTCTCTGTCTTTCCTTTCCCCTTCCGTAGGCGCCTGCATCCGGACTGTAAAAGGTACAGATGCTGTTGGAAGCGGTGGGGGACTCTGCTGTTTTACATAGAAATACACTGCCCTCTATTCTCAGTCGCAGCCTGGTGTAGTTCGTTTCCTTTTCTGTGGCATATGCGTTGTCCTGCAAATTGTTAATTTCAGTTTTTTCACTCCTTGCTATTTGTGCTTATAGACACTTGTACCTTTATCTTAGTGAGCCATACTGATTGATTCCAATTCCTGTCATTCTTTCCCATTCGTAATTTAAGTGAGGAGCTTGTTAACTAGGTGTGCTGCTCCTCCCCGTTTGATTTTCACATGGTTAACTTAGTGGTCTTGGGTAAATTAGTTACCTTTTTCTGTTGCACATGATTCTTATGAGGATCAAATGCATATGGATAAATATGCTTTATAAACTACGGTAGACGTTTAAGTTAATGATGCCAGTGTGGATGTTAGACCAGTTGATCTCTAAGATTCCTCTTATTTATAGAACTAAATTATTCTAAGACTTCCCAGAGCAGTCTTTCTAGTATATTCTGTAAACTTAGGTAATTGGGATATATAAATATAAATATTTCATGTTCACCTCTAGAAACCATAGGTTTTACATATGTATATCTATAATCTTCATGATCGTATATAGTCTGGTCTGGTCTAGGACTTTTTACAAAATCTGTTCAGGATGTCAGTATGAACTACATATCCTGGATTTTCAGCGTTTGCTTCACAGATAATCAGAACACATTTTACTCTACTGCAGAATTATTTGACAACACATTTCCTCTCTGCCCTCTGAATCTCCATGGATGATCTACCAAAAAATAGCATCTCCATTTGTTACTAAATAAAACCCTGGTATGACTCTTTTCTATAAATCTAGTTTTATTACCTTCTTCCAAAGTAGTTTCTGATAATCAAGCCAGAACCTTTACTTTTGTTATTTTCAAGCTGGATTCTTGAGAAAGAGGACCAGCTCCAATTTTAGCCTAAGAAGAAAGGATTACAAGGCAAATTTCAAGACCCTAGTTTTGCTGCCTAATCTACTAAATTTGTAACTTCTAGAAATCCATTTACTTTTCAAAACCATTTTTGTTCTTATTTTCAGTGCCAGTTTGTTCCCTTCAGCTTTCCCACACGCGTGACTTTTATGGCCCCATATAAAGTAGAGCGCTCTGCCATATTGATTTAATGGTATGTTTCAATAAATTTCCCCTGTTACAGTGCTTGCTCCATACCAGGCAGCCAAAGGGGAAACAAACGGATGTGCTGGTTAACTAATTTTAAAAGAGAAAAAATTTCATTTTCTCCATTCTTTAATGTCATAGCTGTCCTGCCAATGACCTGATCCTGAAATGTATTAGGTTCCCCCTGACATACGTTACAGGAAATAGTGACCTGACCTTTTAAAATTTTTATTAACATTTATAAATTTGTTTTAGTGTATTATGTTGGGAGCCATGATTTTTCTTCAGAATGGGTTGGGGTGACTGGTGTACAGATTGATAGCCATGTCATATATTAAGCTGGCGGAGATTTTATAGTGTATATAGATGCTGTCTTTTTATTCTCTTCTCCTACATTTAAGACTTAAGCTCATGAAGATGGTAACATTTAAAATTTTTCTTTAAAGCATTTTACAGACAACTTTATGGAGCTGGTGAGATTTTGATAATTGCCTGATACAACACTGAGGCATAGGTATTCAACCATTCTTTCATTCAGCCTTTCCTCAGTGCCTGATGTATTCCAGACACTCTTCCAGTCACTTGGGATGTAAGAGTGGTTGCCACAATCCCTGTTCTCAAGTAACTTGCAGACTGATGGATTAGGAACCCCTTGGTATACAGTTAAGGGTCTTATCAAAGATTTTTTTTCTTCCCTGTCTCCACTCTGGGTTTGAAGCCTTGATCTGTACCTTTTTAGTTTTTTAAACTATTGTATTTCAGTTCTTCCTAGGAAAGAATCTAATTTATACATAGTGTGTGGGCAAAAATATTTGTCATAGATTAATAAAGGGCATCTTTTTTTCATGGAGATCATTGGAACTTAGCTGTATCCAGGTCTACTGACTTAGCAATTCTCATCTTTCTCTAAGAAATTGAGCAGTGTGTGGTTTTATGAAAAGGACATCTTTCCCACTACAGCGAACACAGGAGCCAGGCAAGTTGGCATGCTGCCTTTCTAACCTGTTCACCGAAGTAGCATTCGTGACGGTGATGATGATTGACACTCCCATCCATCATCTGCCTGTTCCCAAATGCTTCTGAAACATAAATTAAGCCTCCCAACTGCTGAGTGAGTGTGGATTGCTGTTTTGTTTTACAGTAAATATTTGCTTATTTTATAGACAGGGAAATTGAGGCATTGAGCATCTAAGTGGCTAGATAAATAAGTTAAGGGCACTGCTGGGAACCATCAGCTAATGTTTATTGAGCCCGTGTGGAGCAGAGTACTTTGCTGAGCCCTGTGCAGTATATGTTGTTCCTGGCTTTCCCCCTTACTACTCGAGGAAAGCATTCTGCGGAACCTCTTGGCCTGATTTTACCTTTTTGGTCCTCATAGCAAGCTATTGTTATGATGTTGTACATTTCTCTTTTCCATTTGCGTTTTCTCAGTACATTTTGCTTTTTACATTAGTACACAAGACCTTATTAAAAAAACATTAGCCATATTTCCAGGTTCTGGGCTTTTCCAGTTTTTCAAAAAAAATGTGAACACTGTCAGACATGAGAAACTTTGCTAAGGGTCATGCCCAAAAAGGTGAATTCAGACACAGTTCTTGTCCCCAAGAAGCTCTATTTGAGTAGATCCTTTTTAGTACCATAACAGTGTCATATACTTTTTGTTTGTTTGTTTGAGTGATTGATTGATTGAGTTTTGTTCACTTGATTTTAAAATGAAGACCCCTTTATTGAAGAGCTTTTCAGAGCCTTTTAATACAGCAGGTTCATTGTAAGTCTCCAGAGGCAGATAGCATATGCAGCATTTTCCGAGCTAATGGAAACAGTAAATGTGTTACTCAAGAAGTGTATTTTGGAGTTTGTATTCTTTAGAACACATCTGAAAGAACAGATGACATGGCCATTTTCCACCATCTACTTGCTTGACAGCACTAGAAGTAAGCATGGCAGGCTGTCCAGCTGTTGAGAATCTAATCTAGTGACCCTTTAAAGCTGTTTTTACCCCCAAGTTGAGTAGTAGCGTATGAAAAAGACAAAGACTGCCTCCCCATGGCTCACACTTATGCTCAATCTGTAGAAGGTATTTTTATGCGTGAGGCCAAAGAAATCTTAAAAGATAAGCAGTCACCTAGTCTAGACCCTCTAAACTGAAGCTAGTAGAGAAAGGCTTTGTGACTTATCTAGCGTAACAGAGCTAGTTACAAGCAGAGCCTGAGAAAACCCGTCTCCTGATTCTTCCATTCTACCACACTGTGCCCTAGATGATACCGGGTAAGACATCTTCTACCCTAGATACTTGGAACTCCAACACCCAGTGCATGTGGTACAAACTCCTGCGTAAATAGACTTTACACTCAAACAGGCTAAAAATAGCCTTTACTATCAAATGCTTGTTTTGATGTTTTCCCACAAAATATCTAAATGAGACAGCTGTTCGGATTTTACTTGATGATTTTCTCGTCTGCCACCTATTTCAACATGATGTTTAGGATGTTTTACCTAAATAGCCATGTTGTGTTTCAGGCTCTGCTGAGTTTCCCTCCTCCATACTCCACAAGTGAATACTGCAGTGAGTCACAGTTAAAATCTGATGCACTACCGAGGCCCTGTGTAGGTTAATTCTGAATGGTTTTTTATGTCAGAGGAAGTGCAATAAATAGAGGCTGGAGAATAAAAACCAGTAAATATGAGTGGAAAATAAGTTATCAGAAGGCCTTGCTTTAATCATAAATGTGTTCCAGAAATGCACATAAGTCAAATAAGAATACGTACATTGTATGATACAGTCTGTGGGCATCTTAAGGAGTCATGTTCATGATTTTTTGCCAAATTGCCTGTTTCCTGAAGTTCTTCTATAACAGGGTACCCAGTAGCATCATTACACTATAATTTCATACTTGTATATAGATTATCGTCCATACATCTAGTTCATTTGTTAATGTTTATAACTCAGAATGCATTTTTCTCATAGAAATCATCTTATTTGGTGCAAACCTTCACAAAACAGTTTTTATCCATAATATATCTCTAGTCTTATGGTAGCTTTGTCAGATTTAACTGAAATATGAGCATGTGTCCTGGGAATGGATTTTGAGTTTGGCTTGGGATTCTGGGAGCACATCTCTTCTTACTGAAACCTGTCAGCAGAGTCAGAAGGCCATATGTCATTTGGACTGTGGTAAATGGGAGAACCTTAGAGATGAGCCAGGCCAGACTTCTTACTTTAGAGATGAAGGACACCATCCCCAACGTGCCCCCCTTGTGGGTACCAAGGCCTGGAGTGGAGCGTTCTTCCTTGAGAGCTAGGTGGTGAGGGGCAGCGTCTCCAGGGGCCATTGGTGTGAGGAGTAGGAAGCAGCCTGGATTAGAGGGCAGTTTTGGGATGAGGCAGGGAAGGTGAAGTGGTAATGGGGGTCTGGGCAGGGGAGGGACTATGTGGCCCCTTCTTGAGTGGCATGAAGGAATTGTTCTCCATTTTTGTCTCTCTCTTTGTACTCTGTTCCATCTGCTTGCCCTTGTTAGTTATTAAGGCATGTTGGGTGAACCCCCTTTCTTGTGGTAAGAGGGCATTCCTCTTTCTCTTTCCCATTGGCACTACCATGCATCAGAATAGATTCCCCCCGTCCTCAAGGAGGCCATGACTGGAGGGAAGAGATGAGGAGCAAACTCTGGTGGTTACAGAGTCTGCAGTGGTGCAAGGAGGTGCAGTGGGAATGTTTGTAGCAGCAAGTAGGGAAGAGGAGCTTCTTTGGCAACCCAGCTGGGGTGAGTCAGTAACGAGGCTGCCTGAGTACAGGGCTGGATTCCCACATCACAGTGCTGGGGAAGCCATTGTTGATGGGGAGAGAGGTTAAGGACGTGTAGAGAGAATAACAGTTCTGACTTTGAGGGTAAGCTGGGGCACCTGTGGGCATGTGGAGGCAGAGGGTTGGAGGGAGAGTCTCAGTGTGTTTCTGGTGAATCAGAATTTGTGATATAGTGACGATTGGATTGTAGGCAGCAAACATTCAAACACCACATGGAATGCAGAACCATATTCATGAAATGGGCTGACTATCTTTAACACACAAGAAAGTATGTCCCTTTACCCTGAATCATCTCAATATTTATGTTTTAAAAGATAGAAGTTTCCAGTAAAATGTAATTGTGTATGTTTAGAGTAAAAGGCTGGTTGAAAAGAGGGGAGGACAGAGGCACTGACATACACAATAAAATTCTTCAGAGGCCCCTGAGAAGAATGCCGTGAGAGTGAGTACCTTGATTCACTCAAGCTTCTTGAAGGTTGAGAGAGAACATTCTCGTTTCCAAGCAACACCTGAAATGACTCTGAAGGCTGCTGTTTCTCTTACTGTATTTTTATATGGAAACTTTATTTTCATAGGTTTTGGGGGGGGTTGTTTTTTTTTTAAACCTAATTTGGCTTTGTAGCTATGAGAGTGGGGGGGGAGCCATTAGGAAGCTCATTTGATTTTTAAAATTGAAGTTTCTGATGTAATTTTGGTAACTTTCTGGAGGTAAGTTATCTCAACTCTTGATAGTACCATTCGATATTGGTTTTAGTGATGAATGTTAAAACTGGAAATAACTGGTTTGAGTGGACGTTTCTTAGTGATTTTATGTGTCTGGTTCAAAGGTTGGTCCCTACATTGCTAACTTGGAATGCTGCCGCCGGTAGCCATATTAACTTATCACAGTTTTCAGAGTCTTTGGAGTCACATTTAGGTTAAAATTCTAGCTGGCCAGCTCTGTGACTTCGGGCAAATTCTTTTGTCACCTGAACTTATTTCCTCACCTGTGAAATGAGGCAAATGATAACTAGCTGGCAGTGTTATTCAAAGTGGCAACTTAAAATGATACATAGGACAGGTCCATGTGTTTACTAGTCCCAGCGAATGTTCGGTTTTAGTTTGATTCCATTTCCAACTGTGTGCTTGGCCTGTTGCTAACAAGCAGACTGAAACAGCAGCACAGTCTGACTGGAGGGTATTTGTTGAACCACCCAACCTGCCATCCGGCGTTGGCTCTGCCAGGAACAGGAGCCCCTGGAATTTCCTGCTTCCCTTTCTTGGTTCCTGAATTCTCTCTTCTTCCTCACAAGTACCTTGTTATTGGTGGGACGCGCTCTTAAATGTTTGTTTCCACCTGGATCTCTGTATTTGTGGATTCTATTTGCCTGATGGAGGTCATCCCAATCGGTGGACTGAGTTGGTGGATCTAGAGAATGTTTTTCTATACATTGCTCTGTTAGGACATTTATCACAATGATCTGATTTTTTGTTAATGTTAAACAAATATTTATTTACTCCTATTATGTGTCAAGCAATGGAAAAAATAAAGTCCCTGCTGTCATGGAATTTATATTTTAATGGGAGAAGTCAGACCATAAACCAGTATGAGATACCTCAGTGTGGTAAGTGTTACGAAGGAAGACAAAGCAGGGCAAAGAGTAGAATAGCATGCTGTTTTCCCCCGATTGTGCAGAGAATGTGTCCAAGCAGAGACTTGAATGAAATCCAGGAACAAACCATGAGATATCTGGGAGAGGAACATTTTAGGCAGAGGAAAGAGTAAGCCCCAAAGCTCTGAGATCAGAAGAGCTGAAGGTAAGTAAGCAAGGAAGGGACTGTGTCAAAGATGAAGTCTGAGAGAGATGCTGGAGACAAGGTTAGTTCAGGCCTTATGGATGTGGTCAGGACTTTGGATTTTCTCTTGAGTGAGGTGGAAAGCTATCAGAGAGCTTTGAGTAGAGGAATGTCAGAATTCGGTTTAACTTTTCTAATGTATTTTTTTGGCCACCATATGAAGACTATGCAGGGGCAGAAGTAACAACAGAGAGTAGAAAGCTATTGCGATAATTCGGGTGAGCATTGTTGACTTGAACTAGGTTGGCAGCAATGGAGTTGAGAGGTGGTTATATTCTGGAAGTATTATGAAGATTTGCCAATCAATTGAATATGGGTATGATAAAAAGAGGAGTGCAGTATATCTCAATGGTTTTTGGCCTAAGCAACAAGAAGAATGAAAATGTGCTCTCCAAAGAGCATGAAGACACTGCGAAGAGCTCATTGGTCCTGAGTTCAGTTTTAGAGATGCTAAATCTGAGATGTCTGTTAGCCAGGTGTGTATGTTGAGTAGTTACTTGAACATATGACTCTAAAGTTTACACGTGCGAGCTAGACCAGCATTGTCCAAGAGAACTTTTTGCTATGATAGAAATGTCCTATAACTTCATTCTCCAATATGGTAGCCATTAGCCATGTGTGCCTACTGAGCAGTTAAAATTTGGCTAGTGCAACTGAGTAACTGATTTCTTTCTTATTTTACTTAATTTTAATGAAATTAATTAAAATTTGAGTGGCCTCGTATAGCTCAGGCTACTGTATTAGTCAGCATGGACGACAGTAGATACATATTTGAAAGTCATCAACGTGACTGGATAAAATCTACTTGGGAGGGAGCGTGGGTAGAAAAGAAAAAACGTCTAGGATCAGGACCTATAATGCAGAGAGGTTAGGTAGATACTGATGTTCAAGGAGGAGACTGTAAGGAAGCACAGGGCCCAGAGAAGTGGTTTCCAGGAAACCAAGTGAAGAAAGTGTTGTAAGGAGAGTGAGCCACTCTGTCTGCCGAGCTGCCGTCGCCCTCCTTACATAGTGAATCACTTAAGCAGCCTTTAGAGAGGCAAGTCCTTATCCCCAAGCCTAGCAAGTAGTTGTTGCCTTGTAATTGCCAAATGAAGAACGTTGAACAAATGAATGGATCACTCCATCAGCTTTTAACAAACTTAGGTTCAGGAAATTTGCTCCCTAATTTAATGTCAGTGCACTGAAATCTTAGAACTATTACCTTTTGAAATCCCAAACTGTGCTTATTACCTCTTTCCCACTGGTGCTTTCACCATCTCACCCTCCCCAGTACAAACGGGGCATGATTTTGGAGAAACTGGGATAGACAACATCAGCATCTCTTACCTCAGTGGTTGTCATGAAAGAACCAAACAGGCGTGGCCCTAGGCTGTCTCTCCAGTTGTCAGTGTACTTGGCCTGGGCCAACTTTAGGCCAATGAAGAAGTTACTGGGTCTGACTGGGATGAAGCAGATTATTTTACCCCAAATCCCTTCATCTAATTTTTTTTTTCCTTTTCTCAGCTTCCTTTTTTAGTCCTTCTGGACTCTGAGTGTTGACAATGGATTTTATCTCTCTTGCCTTTTCTCTTGTGTATGTTTTCCCCTTGTTCTTTTCTGCATGCATCCCTCTATTTTGAAAAGTTTCATTCATTGTCCCTGTGCCCTGACTTAGACTGTTACTTGGTCTAACCACCCACATCATTGCTTTGTCTTGCTGTACCCCAATTTGCCTCCATGTGGAAGCTCTCCCCTGCCGCCAGACCTCTGACTTTATTCTCCACACCTGGCTCTGCCTTACCTTCCATTCAATGTTTGTTAAATTGCTTTCTGTCATCCCTGATTGGCTTGGAGAGAAATCTCAAAAACAAAGAGATAACAGGCATGTCTTTTTGCTTGCCACCTTTCATATGGTAATCCTCTTAGGTATGATTTTAAATATTACTGTGATAGTTTGTTGTTAATACTCATTTTTTCTGTTCTTTATATCAGTATTGTGCCACCTTATAATACTAAATAAATGTTATAATTGGCACAGAAAATCATTATCATTCCTATTGTTAAAACAAACACAGCCTTGTGGGTAGCGTTGGTTAGCACTGGATGAGGAGGAACAGATGCTGTAGTATGAGGCCGGACACTTGAGACCCATGCTAACTCTGCAGTAACATCCAAAGGAGGCAAGGAATTTGTGTCCTCACTAGCTCTTCTGAGTTTAAATCTGCTGAGGGAGAAATGCAGAGTCATAACTTGCCTTCAATGATTAAAAGTTGCATGAGAGATGGGGAAGGAAAATCCCAAAGGATTGGTGGCTAGAAAATCTTTTCTAGTCAAAAGCTATACCAAAAGCAATTGCATGAGACCCCAGAAATCAGAGATGGAAATGAGAGTGGATTATATATAATACAAAAGACAAATGCACACACATTCCCTGCCGAATGGGCTTTTAATAGAAGACAAGCCAATTAAGACAAAATGTACCGTAATTAAGGGACGTCTTAGGAGGAGTCAGGGTTGCCGAATCCTTCACCCATTCATACGTTCAGTTTATTTTGAATTCTTCTATTATGATAATTACATAAGGTGTGAATTTTTACAGTCCGTGAAAATGACAGATTAATGAGTGAGGTTTGTGTGTTTAACCTCGTGATTCGGTTACATGCCATCTATGTGCCTCGCCTCGAATGTTTGCCTTCTGATATATCTGTGTGTGAACCCAGCTGCCTCCTTTATTGCTGCCATATTACAATGAATGTTCTCTGCATTTTTATGAAGAGCCTATTAGCAGCTTAGTCTTGATTTAAAGAATTTCTTCAGTTTATGAATACAGTTCATCTCTGTGAATGAATGTAGCACTCTAATGCTATTTATTTACTCCACACCATAAAATGTAATATAATAAATAATAGGTCCCTTGGGCTTATGGTAAAACTCAGTGATCATCCTCTCAGCAGGAAGATGAACACAACTTGAGTGGAGAAATAATAATCAAAATTCACCACGCTCACTGGGATGCCATTTATATACCTGAATCTAATAAAGGCAGAATTACAATACTTAACATTGTGCTTAGTCCTGCCATCCAAACATAATGAGACTGGGGAAGGGAAGCGACTCAGTCATGTTAGCCACATTTTAGAAAATAATATCAACTCCAAATTAGCAATTCAAGTAAGAAAGTGTTCTTAAATGTATATAACACCTAATTTCTTGTGCTAAATAAATGTTAGGTTAGTGTTTTCTACTATCTTCATTCATAGAAAACCCTTGGACTTGGGGGGGGCTGGAGGACAGTGTTTCACAGTCCCTTCATTATCTACTATCAGTTTGGAGGTTCTCAAGATGACCCTAAGTGTTAGTTATCCATAAATGAAATATCTGTAAGCCAGATCCTCAATATGGTCCTTGGTCAGTAGGGCCATTTTATTTCACGGTTGAAGTCCAGAAAGAATTAAGTCATGAATGTTCAAAACTCTTTGTGTATAAATGTACACCCTGTTATATCCTGAGATTATTCAGGTAATTTTTGTATTATCTTTGCTTCTATTTCCCTTCATTAGACTTTTGTTCCTTGAAATAAAGCATTGCAAATTTATATGCCTATAGAGCTTGATTGATAAATGAATGACTTAGGCAAATTGGAAGACCTTTGATCCATTTAAAGGGGTCAGCCTCTACTCGGGGCCAGATCATCTTTGTTATGTATACTACAATCTCAATGGAGCCAGACTGTCTAAATTTGAAAAACAAACAAATAAGCAAGTCAGGTATCTTTGACTTTCATGTGAAATCCTCATATATTCAATTGTCATCTATTTAAAAGTTAAATACTGTAGTCTTGTACCAAATAGGTCAGCATTCTGGTTTTGGTGCATAGGTTGCCAGCTTGATAATTCTGCTTTAAAGTAGAAGTTCATGAAAATGTTGATACAGTCAAGACTCCTGTTGAACTATTAGCTCCAGGCATCTCCATTTTGCTTCTCCTTGGTCTTGCCTGTTTACCTCATGTTACACTGCCGGGGGTTTTCCCTGAAAGAACATCACTTAAAACCTTTAATGTCTTTAACAGAAGAATGCTGACTAAAGGGAGGTTCTGCAAAATAGAAGTAGATGTAACATAGCAAGCACAAAACACTCAGTGTTTTTTTTTTTTATATTGTATTTTTATTTTTCAGTCTTTAAAAATCAATACAATTAAATTTTAGTTTAGTGTATATTTATACAGAAAGACATGGAGGGTAGAGGGATATGCTGAGGTTTACCTTTATGGTAATAGAGTCATAGGCACGCAATTTGGTGACTGTGTTTTGCTACTAACAACTGAGAAGCCTAGGTGCCACCAAAAAGAAGAACCCGCTGCAAGCTTAACTTTTTAAAAACTACGTATCAGAGTATTTTCTTGGTTTATTCAAAGGCATTTGCTAGAGTCATGATTTTATTGTTTATCATGTGATATGCAGGATAATCCATACTGATCTGTCTCTACAATCCAGTGTTGCTTTTCTAGATACAAATTTATTTGGTATCAACTAGGATGGTTTATTTGTATATGTATATAATAGTGTATCAATCTAAGAAGACTTTTTGTCTTCCTTGTTCTATTTAAGGATATGTTAAATCACCTTAGTTATCCGTAAAAACCAGGCAGTGCATTATGGAAATACAGTCTAGGCTGTGTATAGGGCTGTGGTTCTCGATCAGGGAGAGTTGACTTTATTCTGAAAGATTCTGAGGGCTGATTTACTAGTTGTCTGCTTCTAGTGAGAGCAAATTATTCTACTTTGTCGACTGTTCGATTTAGAGCAGGCTGTACTTCTGATGGCCCTGCTGAGATAAACAGCCCTGGCCTGTGTTTCCAGATAACAGAATAAGAGTGGGGAACAGTATAAAATAACCCTCTGATGAGAGGCTTCAGAAAGCACAATTTTGATTTGGGAAGCTAAGAGCCCGATTCTTGTTTCTTTCTTAGATTGAGATGAGATCTGCCTTCCTGTAATTTTTACTTCTGATTTCTTCAACCTCTGAATTCACAGAGCGCTGCTTGGTTCTCTTCTCTGGCAGTTGACGGTTTGCCTTGTGCAGTATCTATACTCGGCTCACAAATAAAGAATCGCAGCATTTGGGAAGGTTGCCTACTCCATGAGTCTGCAGCTGTGCTGAAGAACCCGAGTTAGACAGATGCACTAATGCAACTCAGTCAAGCAGAGGGTCACAAGATCAGTGGGATGAGAGTTGCAATCATTTATTCATTCCAAAAATTGTATTGAGTGCCCGTTGTACACCAGGTACTGCTCCAGATACTCAATGGCACTCATCCTCTGATGCTAGGTCTTAATTTCCTTTCTAGACTTTATGCTCTATGAGAACAGGATTCTTGTCTCATCACCTTTGTATCATGTACTTCACCTAGCACAGCAGAGTACATTACGTGTAGAATGTGCTCGACATTTTATTTTTTAAATAAGCAAAATATGTAGTATATGTATTTTGAAGAGCACCGTAGATCTAATCCCTTTGTGACCGCCATTAAATATAATAGTCACATGAGCATAATGTCTAGGCTGAATAGTCCTAATTTCAACAGTTCTTTCTTCTAAGTAGTTGGGTTGCCCTTCTTTGGTTCCTTAGTAGTGTATTGCCTCTTTTCACGTGCAGGAACAGGACTGAACGTAGCATTCATGATGGGATTTGATCTATACAAAGTGGAGGAGAGGGTACCATACTTCCTATGATTCATTAGTTTTCCTTAAGGCATTTATTAACTACCACCTTCTTTTTCCCAAGGCAATCTTTTCTCTCTTCATTAAGTATTGACAGTAATGAACAGGTATTAGATATCTGTGTAATACCCAAGCATGCAGGTCTTTGAACTATTTATTTTCCTGATAATTTTTGCAAGTAAGAAGATTGTCTAAGATTATGTCCTTTTATTTGCAGTAGGAAGTTCTTCTACGTTTTATAGAAAGCTTTTCAAAAAGTCATGTAAAATTATCATTTACTGGTACAAAAATACAGTATATGTGTGTGTGAGAGAGAGACAGAGACAGCAAATGAGATCAAAGTGATGAATCTCCAAGGTCTGGAGTTCTTGCCTCCTTGATGGTGATGGCTATTCTTGTTTATACTGATAACACCTGTCTTATCCTTACAGAGTATTATTCTGTTTTATTTGAACTCCTTATTTCCTATGCACGACATGAAACTAACTGGTTTCATAATTTTAGGTATTTCCCTTATTTCGTATTTTTGAGATCTCGAGGAAAGAATGACAAGATTCTTATCGACATCTTTGTTATAGTTAAGATGTGTTGCTGTTTATAGGAACAGATGACAAATCTCCATGTCTTTGTCATTCCACAAGCCTACCAAATCCATGGTTTAGAGAACTCTATCTAGGTGATTTACTGGGCTAGATGTGTTCCATGATTTCATCATTAGACACTTCCAACTTTGTCAGCGCCATACTGATCTCTCTGCAAGAGATATGTAGTAGAAATCCTCAGATGTAGATGTATTGCATGCAATTTAAAAAACAAACAAACAAACAAAAGCTGACTGTCATCCAAGTTACCAACCATGAGGATACAATTCCAAAGCTTCAATTTGGAATTACAGGCTTGTGTTTTGAAGTTTGCTTATTTCTGGTTTTTTATTTTGGCTTTTGCTTTCTTTCTGTTTATCAGTTTCCTTTATTCTTTAATTTAGCAAGTATTTAAGTGCAAAAAACTGTGCTCAGCACCTTGATGGTTACAAACATAAATGAAATCTCCTTTACATTCCCCACTGCAAAGCCACCCAATGAAGCAGTCACTCTTAAATCCTTCCCTTTCTGGGAAATAGCATCAAAATTGAATGCTTTGGGGGTTTTTTTTTTTTCCTTGTTAGTTTTAACAGAAAGATATTGTATATTTTATTTCATTACTAGATAGATATTTCTTAGAGAGCACTTATCACTTAGTGGATTAGAATGTTTATTTACTGTCCTATTATGTATTCAGTAGTATACTGGGCTTAAAAATGCATCACTCTAATTATACTCTTAAACTTTCATAAACTGTTTTTAATAAGCCTCTGTTTTCTCCTGTTTTGCTCAAGTTAAGCATAACCTTAAAAACAGCGTAAACAATGGTATCAAAGTTACATTTCAGTAAAGCTGTCATGTATACGTGGATTAACCTAGAAGATAATATTACTAAATAATACTGCTGTATAAATACAAATAGCTTTCTTTGGTTAGATTTAATCCTATGTATAACAAATTTGCTGGGCCATTTTGCAGCACCATAGATGGACTGCTTTATTCCACCAACCAACTCCAGTTCTAAAACTAGATGAAATCTTATTTAACTAATTGAAACACTTGTTTGGATAAGAACTTAAGCAAGGTTCAGTAATTCTCAATTTCCCACTTTGCTTGCAAAACACGATGTTAGTACAGAATTACACTCTTCACAGCTTATTACACTGTGTGTTCACTCACAAGGAAATAATTTAATGCAATTTACTCCCAACTGTTTCCCTCATGCTGACCCCTTTATTAAAGTAGCTGATTTCTCAAGGTTAGGTTAATTTTGAAAAAAATAAAATATTTTTGGAGGTCATAAATTTAGTCACACACCTGTTCTCATTCTCCTTTTATTTTTTTCCCCCTTTTAAGTTTCCACATTGTGTCTCCAGAACATGCTCTTGATGGCTTTTACCCACTCTCTTCCCCACTGGTTGATCTCAAGTTACTTCTTTCACTTGAATATTCTATTTTTATATTTTTTGGTTATTCTTTATGTGTTTAAAACCTATCTCAGGACTTCTGTTTTGTTGAAAATACTTCGTATCTATTACTCATGAACTTAGGCCCTTGACTTAGAGTATTTCTCCCTATGCGCCCAACCTTGGACAAGCAGTCCATGTTTTCACCTACTGTCCTGCAAGTCTTAAGCTTCTCTCCCATCAGTTGTTCTTTTGGAGATGGCCCATCATGGTGGAAGTGAGTGCACCATTTAGGAAATTTTATTTTCAGAATTTTCCAAAGCCTTTTCTTCCCTTCACCACCTTTATTCCAAATCCTGCTTTTAAGCTTACTTTGTCTCAGAGCAGTTTTGTTAACAATGCTGTCTTCAAGTTCTCCTTCTCATGACCGATTGTGCTCTTTCATCCCTTCCCCCGTCTCTGAGGGCTTCTGAGATTTCTTCTTCTTGTAGATTGGCCACCCCACAGCCACTCAGAGCAGAGCCTGTGGCCTGAAGTTCCCACCTCTCCTGCTGAATCACTGTATCGTGCCCAGGAGCTGGTCCTGGGCAGTATTTTTAGCTTCACTTGGGTTCCACCTAATCCCCATAGAATGGCATGGACATTATATTAACTATAACGCTTTATAACCAGTTGAAATTACTAGTCATTACTCATGGCAGGCCTTTTTTTCTCCTAGATTTTGCATTTTCTCACTGCGCAACATCCTGTAGAATGTTGACTCTAAAAGATGACTCAAAATGGGCATAGGTAATATTTGCCTTACAACATTAGTTTACTAATTTGTCTATGATCTAAGTGTGGGAGTGAATAGAAAGTTTAGAATGGTGAACAAATCATATCTCATCGGTAAGTAGTGATTTTTTTGAAAATTAGGTAAAAGTCCTTCATATTGATTTAATGACTTAATTTATTTCTCCCTTCCAAGGAACCACTTTTATTCCTCAGCACGATCCCTGTGAACTAAAGGCTAAAAATCTTTGTTTTACATCTGGCAAACAAATGGATGTTCCCGCTTCATTCTCAGACAAGAGGGTGATTGATGGCTTTGATATCAAATTCTTAACTGAAATAAATTTTGTCTCAATTTGAGAGAAAACAGTGATAACACAGGGTCCTTTCTGCCAACCAGCTCAGGCATATGGGACCTTTCTTTCATCTTTCTTTATTTACTTGTACCCAAGACTGAAAAATCTCACATTTTCTCGTAAAATTGATTTACCAATAGGGCAAACATTTTAAAAGTATCCCAAATAAAGAGTATAGCACATTCGACTGACATAGGAAGCCAGTAGTTTACACATGCTTGGTCTAATGCATTCCTCACCTTACGTTAATCTCCAGAAAAGCTACAGGAAGGAAACACAGTCCCCCGACACGACAGGGTGTAAAATGGATATAAACCAATTACTTTTCTCAGTTCTTAGTCTCAGGAATACTGACCCTTCTGACTTTTTCATTTTCAGGCAAGCACTCTCCACCCCAACCTTGCAAGGAAAAATAATTGAGCCGAATTCCTAGCAAGAAACAAATCAAGGTTTTCAAAGAATAGTTTTGCTGGGACCTACACAACAAATCACCTTTAAAACATGCCAAAGATGGGTATTCAAATACATTTAAGCCTCTAATCAAAGAGGCCTTTGATGACCTTTTCCCACTTTAAATACATCAAAGTAAGTAAAGACAGTAGAGAAAGCCATTAGAAAAGCATTATAATAAACAGCAGCATTGATCTGCCTCCCTTTGGAACCTCCCCTCCCCTTGTTTTAAGGTATTCAGGTGGGCTTTATAGAGTGAAGTCATCCACTCGCACAAGCCATCAAAACAAAGAAATACAAGTGATTAAAAAGAATGCTGTAAGATTGCAGTGAACCTGGTCAGTCCTGTGAGTGCCCAGGTTTTAGCTGTGACTTTCAAGCTGAACCTTTCAAAGGGAAACAGTCTCCTGCTTCTGCCTGCGTGTTTGGGCTTTAAAAAATCAATCTCTGAGAAAATGGGCTTCCATCTTCCTTTCAGCCCCGTCTCCTTTGATGATTGATGTTAATTCAGTAAGCTGCTGACCCAAGAAAAAAGAATTGTTTGTGCTGTTGTTTTGAATAAATAAACTTACAAAGAATCAATGGCTGTAGCTTAGAGAAATTAGATGGTGGAGAGCATGAAGTCTCTTTCTGCCGTGTTTCTCATGTAAATAGAGGAGGTAAAGGGCATTTTGGCACCAGATCTCTTTTTGAATGATGGAAACTTGCTTCGAAGTAGAGCATTTTGTTTTCTTAATTTAAAAAAGAAATGTTCTCTCTGTATCTATAGTGAAAAAAAGTCTGCATTTATGACAAAACAGGACAACTGCTTTTTCCTGTAAACAATTCTAGACTGGCAGTAGCAAGGCAGGTTTCCCCATTCAGTGGGCCTTAGATTGCGTACAGTATTGTTAGCGTATGGACTTAGGGCTCCCCACTGTAATGCAGAGAAACATTTGTGAACAACTTGAGAGCGTTTTACTTAGTTTTAAAATAGAAAGGCAATGTGGTCTGCCCAAACAAAATAGTTAACCCAGGTGGTTTTTCTGATCCAGCTGGCTGTTTATTGACTGATCATACACGAGCGATTTTCCTTCGCCCTGTCACAATTTCCTTTCCCTAAACCACAGCACCAGATATTATGGTCTTGGAGGGAAATCATGTCATTATCATGAGATCACCAATAATGACTGTTATTCAGGCAAAAAATGTGATTCAGTGGGTTTCTGGCCAGGAGACTTACATCCAATATTACAGGCAGTCCAAGATATTTGAAAATATAAAGACTGCTTGCTTTTTATTACCTGTGTGTTGTTTTTTTTTTTTTTGGTACCACTTACTCAGCAATGTCTAATAAAAAGACTGTGTTTCACTTTTTAGTTTATTTAATCCACAGTTCCAGCCAAACCAGCATACATTTATGTTAATAATACCTGCAGGGCCAGAACATAACATTAGCCATATCCATGATAGTTTTATAAATTGTGAACAACCTAAATGTCAGGAAATAGTGGGAAGGCTAAGTAAATTATGGTATTTTCAAATAGTGTTCTATTATATAGCCATTAAGTGGGTTTGGGTTTCCTATAAAATGGAGATCATAATACCTGCCGTATAGGGCTGATATGAAGACTACGTTCGTATGTGTGAAGCCCTTCGAACAGTGCCTGGCATGTAAGCATCATATAGCTGTTGGCCATTTTTGTTAGTGGTAAACACTACTAAATGTCCATGAAGAGCCTTTATTAGCAAAAAGGACCTGTGTTTCAAGTTTTTGTGATCTGTGATTATAGACAAAATATGATCTTAACTGTGTAAAATATTACTAAGAAGTAATATTAACAAATAACATAGTTATCCCATGGTGTTGTTTTCCCTACTTTTTAGTTTTTTTCTCTATTTTTTATCAGATGAACCTGTGTCCTGTGATTCGAAAAAATGTGATTTTAAAAAGTGTCAATAGCTCTGACATAGTCTCCAAAAAGCGTTTTGTCTAAAGGTAATGATCTGATACATCCAAGTATGCTCAGGCCAGTTCAGACATAAATAGAAAGAATGAATACCCATCAGTGTAGAGCAAATGTAGATTTACAGCATAATATACGTCTGTCTAGTTTCAAGTCCTAATGTTGCCAGTAAGCTGCTTAAAACCTTAGAAGTCTCATCTGTAAAATGGAAATAAGGTGGGGTTTTTTTCTGTTTATTTAAATTATGGTTGAAAGGATGGAATGAGGAGATAAATGGAAAAGTGCTCTATAAATATTACCTAAAAGTATGCAAAATATTCTATGTAGGCTTTTTTGTTTTTTAGAATTTAAACATTATGAACTTTCAAGTCTGGACGGTATTAACTAAAGATGTTTAGAGTGAAGTGTGATTCAACAGTTAGAAAACAGGTTTATCTGAAGCTGTATCTTAGGCTTCAGCCTAAACTCTATCCCCCAGTGGGATTCAGATGTCTTTGAAGAACTGGTCAGGTAGTTCAGAGTCTAGTTTATTTTTTAGGAAAAGAGAATCAAGTAGACATTCTTCTTAGGTCAGGGAATAAGTCTCAATTTAGAAGAAGAATGGTGATTTTGTGCACACGTAGCTGAAGTATCAAACACTTAATTATCTCCTAGCCCAGCCCTCTTCTTTGTTTTCTACTTAAATTTACTCTGCAGTAAAGGGAGTTAATCTGAATAAGTGGGTGTGCCTATTTGGCCCCCATTTCTGTTTGGACAGTGAAATCTCCCAGTGCTGATACTGAGCAACAGAATTAGCACTGCCATGTGGATTTACAATCTTCCCATGAACTTCAGAATTTACTTTACCCTTTTCTCATAGTGAGCTGAGTCAATGTTGTTCAGGCTCAGTTTATCTATTCATAAGATAAGGGATTCTTGTGAAGGGCAAAGAAAATGATATATGTAAAAATGGCTTTTGAAAAAAACCTAATTAGAGAAACAGGATATCTGTATAGCCTCAAAGTATCTGTCCCGAAGTATTTATTAATGACTGTGATAGTTTTAACATAAATCCACAAATTCTTTGATACTCCTCCCTCCAGGAGAAGGTGAAGCCATTTCCCCTGCCTTATAGTGTACACTGGGCATAGTGACCCACTTCTAACAGCCAGAGTGTCTGGAAAGGGAAAAAGTAACTTTACAGTAGGGAAATTTGATAGACACCACCTTGCTGAAGATCAAAGTTGACAGCACAAGTAATGAGGCATGTTGACACCACGTATCCCCTGGTGTGATGAAATGAGAAGAGCACTTCACCTCCATGGTATTCCTCCCCCAAATCCACAGCCACACACTCATCCCGGACAACACCAAAGAAACAAAATAACTAGCAAGTATACTCCCAAAAGTTTTAAAATCATGAAAGACAAAGACCAAGGAACTATCATAGATTGGAAGAGACTAAGACAGGACAACTAAATGCAACAAAACATTGAGGATTAGATCCTGGGACAGAAAGAGGACATTCGTGGAAGAACTGGGGAAATCAGAATAAAGTCTATATAATATTATGCCAGCATGAACTCTTTAGTTTTGGTAATTGCACCATGGTTAAATAAGGGGAAATAGGTGGAAGGTATATGGGAACTCTCTATATTGTCTTTGCAGCTCTTCTTTAAGTGCACAGTTATTTCAAAATAAACTGTTAAAAAGAAAAGTCTGGTACATGGGAAGTAGACAGGTGTGTAACTTTATTCAAAAGAAGTGATATACTGGGTGCTGTATTCAATTGTATACAATAGAAACAATCTGTATCATCTGTATAATGAAAAATTTTACTAATCTGATGATATTTGACCTAATTTCTTTTGTTGCCATTTTAGAGTATTCTATTTCATTATTTTTTTCTTTTTTCTATTGTTTATTTTTAAATAGGTTCCTGTAACACATTGCCATTTACTATCTAGGAGGAATGTTATAGCCAAATTATTGAGATGGAAACTCATAAAAAATAGAAACATTGACATTTTGGATAACTGATATAGAAATCAGGAAAACAAGCCTGTTAAGCATGATAAAGCTAATACTGCTGTTAGGATAGCTAAGAACTATGGAATGGTATAAATCTAGCACTGTTTTAATCACTTTACATATATTGATTTGGTTCTTATTACTAAAACTTAGGACCTATGAGGCAGGCATTGTTAGTATCCTCATTTTGTAGATAAGAAAATTGAGGCACAGAGACAAATTCTTACAATACATACATCAGCCTTTTTGCCCTACTTGTGAGAGTCCATGCACTACTGGGCTCACATAATGTTTACTAAAGAAACACTCTGGTATCCATGGGTGGCGCTACGAAAGAGGAGCATACTCCGAGCAGCTTCACAAGCCACCTTTCTCACGCGTACGTTACGATTTCCTTGCCTAGCTCTGTGCCATGTACAAGTGGTATTTATGGTCAGACTTTTTCACCACCTCGTAGGGTCTGAGGCTTTCCATCAAAATGATTCAGAAGCTACACCTGCTGGGTCCTGGAGCACATTGTTATTTTCTCAATGCTTTTTGAAGGAAAGGAGTTGGTCCACAGATGGCAAAAGGATGCGTGGATCTCCCCTCTGCGCTGAGCGCCGTGAAATGCTTTTCTTTCAACGAGTTGGCGCTCTGATCTTGCAGAGCCTTTGTCGTTCTATGAAAGGGGGAAAAAGTATGAGAGTTCCTTTGAAAGACCGCCCTACCCACCTTGATTTTCTGAGCCCTGTGACTCTTTTGATTGTCATCTCTCCTCTTCTTTTACTCCTGGCTTTGTGGGGCCCCACTTCTCCTTCCCTGTGTGTTTATATCACATGGCTCATTCCAGCTGACACATTTTGTTAGTGTTATCAGACAGATTAGAAGGAGTAAAATCACTGTGGGTGTTGTTTCTCATTCTTTTGGGTCAACAGGCTTACTTTCAAAGATAGCACTCCTTGATTGCTCTGCTTGGGGCATAATTGATCAGTAGCAGGTCTGCAGCTTATTCTGCATCTGACTTGTTAATGTAACTCACAGTGTGCTGATTTTATACACAGTGCTGCTTCATATCCTAGGGCTTACTACCTAATGTATATATTCAGCTGTCCAGACTCTGGCAATAGCAGTGATTTACAATTTGCTCATCTAAGCCATTATAACTAATATCTGTAGCTTTTGAATCAAAGAAAACACAGTGATTGTTATTCTTTCACGGATCATTAATTAAGTATTGTTTAAGGTCAGAATTGGTGAAAATAATTTCCAGTAAAATCCTCATTTAAAAGCCCTATTCCTACTAGAGGTTTGTGGTCTACACAGCACACCATCTCTTTTGCCCAGCTTTGGGGAATTTACATGAGATTTTTAGGCATTCTTGAACCAAAAAAAGCAATTTTGCCAGTTTTGTTTAAAAAGTCACTTTTGTGACACTTTTTTTTTTTAATAAAAAGAAAATTCAGGTAATTTATATGAATGTAACAATATGAAAAGCTGGTGAATATTTTAACCAATACATCTAAATATCCAAAATAAAAGGATGTAAAATAAAATACCTAGAAAGTAGGAATTCTTCCCTTTTTATTGAAACATAGCATGTTCAGCAGATGATCACAACGTATGGTCACGTTTGTTTATGCATGCATAGCAAGCTGTCCTAGGTCATTTAGAAAGTAAAAAAATCTCATTTGCTATTTGAAAGATGTATTATTCTGCCAATGTAACATGCACGATTTATCCGATTAGTTGCTTTAACAAACCTTAACTAGCGCATTGCTGCTGAGCACATGTGAGGATCTGGTATGAGGACTAGATGTTGTGCAGAAAAGATGTCTCCAAATGTCATATTATCCTTCTGCCTTTTGGTACGGCTACTTGTCAACTATGAAATAGTGTTTTACAAATGAAAGGTGAAGTATTAATCTTGCAGTATGATTTATTAAATTTAAAATAATTAAAATTTATCTTAAATGCCAGAAAATGTTATTCTTTGAGTTTTAGTGAACTCTTGTAATTTCGTAAATGATGCAAAAGTATGGTTGAATTATACTAAATGTAAACTCAACAAGCTTTTAAAGACAAATTATTTTAATACAAAGTTACCATCTTTTTATTTGATTTTCAATTGGAGGATTGGCGATTTAAAAAATACTAAGTTATATCACCTTTTTAATCTGGTCTGATGAAGTAAAAGGATTTCACATAATGTGTGACAAATTTGTAGGTTCTAGGTCAAAGGAAATGGGGAAGAAAAATATTAGAAATGACCCCATAAAAATAAAATGAAGGGACTTTGATTTCTGGCACGGTTGAAAGCTAAAAAGTCTGGAAATTTTTCCAGTACAGAGCAGTTAGAAGATCTGGGATATAATGTAATAAACTTTCTTTTAAATGTAGTGCTGACCTTGTTACAGAGTAAGAGGTCCCTTGGGGATAAAAATAAAGAGAAAACTAAAAACCAGAGCCTCAAGCAGATACTGATACTGCAGCTGCCTTGAGGGCATTTGTCAGTCTCACTAACCAAAAGGCTTGAGTTTTACCAGCTGCATCACTACTGGGAACAGGACTTGGGGGCCTATACAAGAGGGGATTTAGAATTAAAACCACCATATAAAGCTGAGAATTTTTGATGAGTTATACTTTCAATAAAAGGGTAAAATTAAAAAAAAATCCACTCATCAGTAAAGGAAAATGACAAGGTAATTTGTCCTGGCAGAACAAACAGTTCTTCTCTGGAGGAATAAACTTAATTTAGGCTTAGTTCTCCCCATGGATAAAATTTCCTAAAACATAAGTTTACAACCCCAAATAATATGGAACTGTGTGCTGGAGTCAAGCAGAAATAATAAGCAGTTGAATTGGTTCCCAGTAACTTGAGAAATGGAATTACTAATTGTAGAATATAAAATGGATATGTTTTCAGACATTTAAGAAGTAAAATTTGCATCTAAAACATGATAAAAGAATAAGATGCTGTTAAAAAAATAAACAAAAAACTAAGTAGTCTTAAAAAAGAACCAAATAGATTTCTAAGAGTGAAATTTTAATCTTTGCATTAAGAATTTAATGCATGGCTTAAACATTAGATTGGACACATTTAAGAGAGAATTAGCAAATGATTTTAAAAAACCTGAAAATTTACTTAAAATGTAATGAATAAAGACAAAAGATTTAGAAAATATGAAAAAAGGTTAAACTATGTAGGATGCTGTGGCCCTTTTATTAAGGACTGCAGATTTTTTGATGCTACTCCTATCCTGAGATGGAATCTGTGCTGTTGAAACTCGGTAGGCTTGTGACTGCTTGAATCAAGAGTGTGGCATAAATCATATTCTGTAAATTCAGAGGCTAAGTCATAAAAGACTACATAGCTTCTGCCTTGCTGGAATAATTGTTTTTGGAATAGTGAGCTGACTGGAAAGAAATCCAGCTACCCCGTGGCTACGATATTTTGAGGAATCCCAAACCTGATGGAGAAGCCAGTCCCAGTTCTTTGCGTCACTTCTAGTTGTTTGAGTATTCACAGCTGAGGTGTCGGATGTCGTGGAACAAATAGTCCGTCTCTGCTCTGCCTGGTGAGTGGCTGCACCACAGATTGGTGGTGGTTACTAAGTGTTAGAGCTGTTTCTTACATGACAATAGGTAAATGGAACAAACAAGATGAGAAGTTCTAACATACATCTGAAAGAAATTTAAAAGAGGACAATAGAAAAAATGAGAACAAGGCAATATCTAAGGAGATAGAAGTTGAGAAATTTCCAGAATTGATAAATGACATACATCCTTAGATCCCGGAAGTATAATGAATTCTAAGTAGGAAAGATAGAAGAAACTCATGCCTTAATGCAGCAGAATAAACCTGTAGAACACCAAAGTCGAAGATAAGATATTAACAGCAGACAGAAAAGCTAGTTACTCACCAATGGAGTACAACCTACATTAGCTGGTATAGCGAGTGAAAAACTAGAAGCATCCTCATCATTCATTGGCGGAAAGGTTGATAAATGCATTGACATGTGCCAGCAATAAAAAGCCACCCATCCTATCCAGCAGTAAACAGTAACTGAATGGTAGCTTTGTATATCAAAGTGAATTAGTCTCCCAAATGTGATGTGTGGTGAAGAATGTTGTGTGATGGCATTTATATAAAGTTTAAAAATGATACATGTGGATATGTCTTTGTATGTGCTCTTTAGCAATACCTACATGTATAAAATATAAAGGCTTATTTTGAATGATAAACATTAAAGAGATAATGGTTACTTCTGGGGTGGCAGTGGAGA
The DNA here is from genome assembly GCF_048564905.1 of Vicugna pacos. Lineage (NCBI taxonomy): Eukaryota > Metazoa > Chordata > Mammalia > Artiodactyla > Camelidae > Vicugna > Vicugna pacos. The sequence goes on along the minus strand of NC_132993.1, from coordinate 17,202,516 downwards.
AGGACAAGGAATGTAATTAGGGCGGACTGCACTCAACACTTTCACTCTGTAATGTTTTATTTCTTAAACTGGGTAGCGACTTCATGGATAGTCATTCTTTACACTTATTTATGTGCTTGAATATTTTGTAATGAAAATTTGACAAGGCATATGAAGATTTAATGAACAGTAGTAATAGGGAGCTGTGTGACATCTCCTTGAAGGAAATACATACTTAATCTGAAAGGATTTGGAGGATACAGATTAAGTAAATCCTGTTTACCTTTTGCTTTAAGTGAATAATTTGACACATAGGAAAAAGATCAAAGCAGATGTGGCATAAAATTCAACTTGATTGGGAGATTTTGAGCCTTGGCAGTGTGGGTGGATGGAGTTGGGGAGGGGAGGAGGTGAAGTAGGCGATACGGAACATTATGGCTAAAGTCTCAGAATTGTTAGAAATGGGATATGTTGGTGGATGATGAGCAAGATGGCATTTGAGCTTTTACATCATTAGTGATTCCATTGAAAAATCTCTGTATTCTTCAAATCTGATCTTCTGAATGTCTGTAGTAACAGAGTCTACAGTTTATTGAAGATGACTGTTTAATTTCCCAAACACCTGCAGTCACTGTCATTTGTCAACAGTAAACGAAGTCTTGTAAGTGAGTATGAATGAGAGAAAGTGGAGATGTGTGTGAGACGGGAGAGACACATGTGAAGTGAAGAAGTTACTGATTATAAAATTGCTAAGAATGCTGGTTGTGAGGCCATTACTACCATCTTTATTCTTCTCGCCAGTGGTAATCTGGTCAGGTGGATAACAGTAAGTTACAGAGAAGACAGCTTACTTAGATATTTAACTTGGTTTTAAAATTCATTGGCAAAACTTTTGCTCAATCTTTTGGTTGGATCCTTTCTTTGCAAAGAATAGAGACTCATTCAGATTATTGCAAGTATTAGGGCATATATGTGATGTACTGGGAGTTATTAAAAAACACAGAGGGAGCAGCAATAATAGTAAACATTTTAAAGAGAAAAGAGACAGTAGAATTTGAATGATAGCTGGTCCACAAATAGTGTCTTCCAGTAAACATTCAGGAATGTTCCAGGTAACATTCATGCTCACTTTTCCCTCATTATAGTTTTATTTCCCCACAACTTGGGTTCATTTAAAAGTTCAACTTAACATGTCATGGCATTTCCAGTATTCTTCTACATCATAATCCTTTAGTTGCTATCTCATTTCAGTTTCAGCTTACTGAGGGTAAGAATATGATCTTGGCTTCTAGCCAGCCCTTGAATTAGCTGCCATTGGATAAGATGCTTACCCTTGGTCAGATGAGCTCCAGCTTGGTAGGACGGAATCACGCCGTAGAACAAGGTCTGTAGGCTGACCGCATCAACAGGTACTATCTGTGGAGCAGATGCACTCAATGATAGTGGCAGTTGCATGACCTAGTTATTAATGCACGGAGCCCTGTACAGCCAGCAGAGTGGGATTTCCACCTAATCAGCTAGAACAAACAGATTTGACTGGGCTCCTTCCTACATTTTTAATTAAATCTATAGGCAAAGAATAGTTTTGCTGTGGAATGGTACCAAGTGTAACAATTGGATTTCTTCCACGTCCTTATGTTCCGTATATTTTGAGTTGTAAATTTCCATCATGGCATTTGCCTCCCTGTCTGTTGCTTCTGAGCACCTTCTTTCCCCACACCTCAGGACCTGACTATTAATACAAGTACTGAACTTTCTCTAGTTAAATTCTTCAGTCTGGCCTTAAAGGCAGTTGTTCAGTGTTTTAGCTCAACTAGTTATTAATCAGTTGCCATGAAATGTGACTTAAAGAAAAAAAAGCCTGTTGGATAAGGGTATTTATTTAACATAAATATTTGAATTAAATCTTAAAATAGAAATGTATGAATCGAGCAAACTGTGTGTACAGACATTTGTAAAATTTTTAAAAGTAGGCATAAAGGATGTCTATATTTGCCTTAAAGCACTGTTAAAAAAGTTGGTCTAGAGGAGAACTATTTAGCATCACTTTACACGCCATTGAACTCAGATTTGGAATCATGATTTAGACACCCTGTAATGCAAATAGAAATGTCCTGAGGTCATGATGTAATTTTAAAGGTCTCTTCACCAAAACCAGGAAGAAGGTAGTACATTTTATAGCATGATTAACTCTGAAGAAGCTGGCCTGTTTTCAAAGCCAGCTGAAAATGAAACTCTACGTATAAGTACACATTGTCTAAAACAAGCATCATATTATGTATGTATGTACACGCATTTTTCCTTTGATCAATGCGTATGTTTAATTAAATAGAATTCTTCCACAAAATAAAAATATGTATTGAAAATATGGCAGCAATAAAACAATATTTTGCAGCTTTTTACTTTGATTCCCAGTGGATTAGTTATTTTACTTGACATTCAGAATGGCAGTGTAGTGGTGATTACTGCTCCTGTGGGACTGATGAGAAAAGAAACGGTGCCCAGTTTTATTAGCCATTAGTATTCTCTGTTATAAATGGTATGGGAACTCTGGAACTAGAGGAACATGGTCTGAATATATTTTTTAAAACAAGTAAATGATCTTTTGGTATCAGGAAAAACGTAGTTTGTCTGCCTTAGAAAAATAAAACCTTTAAATGTAATTTAGCTTATCTGTCATTTTAAACATTTCAGAAAGCAGTAGACCTGTGGTCCAGGCCCATTTCTCTTTGTCAGGAGATGCTTCATTGGTTCCTGTGTGAAAGTTTCGACATTTTTATTACACTCTGAATACTTGAGAAACCAAAAGATGCCAGTGGTATCTCTCTACCAGTCAAGCATTTGCAGTATTCTGTGTGCACAATGAAATTGTGCCCTCTTTCCTTACATATATTTTGTTATATTACTATTTATCTAAGTAGTTTCTTCCATATGCAGCTCAGGTCTTCTCATCTCCAGATTTATTGCTGTAAGTCATAGTTTGGAAAAGAAATCCAGTCTTGAAACTGTGTTTCAGTCTCTGAGTAACATTAGCCAATACACCTGCAACCTCTTGGTAAATAATTCTTAGAGTAGAGTGATTGTGACCAGGCCGAAATACTTCCCTGACCAGGTTAAGCTTTCTTCTTTAGCGTTCAACTGGTTCCTCTTACATCTCCCCACTCTAGCACGTAGGAAACACGGAAACTGAGCAGTCTTATGGCCCAGTCTTAACATACCAGTTTAACCATGAGAGCTTTGAATTAATCAGGACCTTTACTACCAATTTTCTTGAAGAGGAGAAGAATCACTTTTTTTTAAAAAGTTCATCTTGCAGCAAAACTTTGTAAAGACCTTCTTCAGATAGCTTTCCCAAACCCCAAAGTTAAGAGTCACAACAGCTGCTAACCGTGGGTCCATCGGCCCCATCTCACCATGCTGCTTCCTCCTCCTCCTCTTCGTCCTCTCACTGCTGATGCAGACCCTGCTTCCTTGGACACACGGCCTTGTCTGCTGTCAGCCTTTTCTGGGAGGAATTCCAGTGAGTGAAATGCTTCATCTTACCAAACAGATATATTTGTTTACATTCTGTCCTTTTACACAAAGGATTTAAATTGGCTTATAAAGATACAAGTAAGTAAGCTAAACTTAATACTATATGAGAAATAGGAAAGTAAAGGAAATTGTGGCTCAAAAGTTGTGATAGGACCAGGCCTGGTGTTGGTCTTCTGGTCACAGGTGGACCTTGAGTGTGTCCCTGAGCACTCCTGTGGTGGGTGCAGAGATGCGCAGATACATCACTCATGTGGATCCTTGTGTCACATGGTAGAAGGGGTATAACATGGCTGTGCTCTAACCACGCTGGCCTCCTTTCAGTCTCTCACACATGCCAAGCCCTTCCCTACCTCAGGACCTTCAGTTGTCAACTTCAGTATCACCTCCCCAGGAACACTTGTTGGTTATCTGTCTCTCCCCACTATATTTATCAGCTACTTGAAGACAGGGGCCATGTTACTCTCGAGTTGAGCCTCCTCCCAAATAACCGGTCAGCTTTGATAGCTGGGACAAACTCAAGCCACTAGCAGCTTAAGTAAGTCTGTATTGTTAATTGTTACACCATTAAGTGACAGCAGTTTTTTTAGTTCTCATTATCACTGATTTTCCTTAAGTTGTCTCAGCATTTTAAGTTTGACGTGTGACTCTACAATGTGTTTCTGTTGTATCTGACTTCTGCTTATATGAACAATTGTGTTGTATGCATCAAATCCTATTCCAGTAAAAGCCAAAGAGCTGTCCAGATTCATGTATTATACTGAAGTGTGGCTGTATTAGGGATCGCTTGAAATAATATTGTCTTATATGAAGACTAACACATAAATATGGGTCAAGTATTCTACACATTTGTCCCGTTTCTCAGGTGTTAGAGAACAAAATGTAGTATTGATCAGGGAGCATTTAAAGCATGACATAAATGTAAAACTAATGGATATTCCCCTTTAAATTTTGGTCTCTGCTGTATAATCTTTCAGGTTTTCTGTTGTTGACGTTGAATAATTACTGATTTCTTGAAATAAGTGACTTTAGAGCAGCATGTTAAACCCACTCTCCTTTTTTGCTGTTTTTCTCTTGTTGCATCCATCACAGTTTTCTTTTATCTGTTTGCATATCAGCCTCCCTTATTAAACTCTGAAGGCAAAAACTTATTTGTCAGCATCCTATACCTAGAACATTATTAGTGTAGTTTTCAGAAATTCTTTTTAAATGCTATCACAAATGGCTCAATCAATCACATCCAGTCTGTTTATTTAATAAACAGTTACTGAGCCCCTTCTTGGTGTTAGGACTGTTACCTGCCGTGGGAAATTTGTTTTAAGCACATGTCTGGAGTTGGCGGCATCAGAATTACTGAGGAAACAGTGCACATTCTTGGGCTCCATTCCTGGTGATCCTGACACTATAAATTAAGGCCTGGGACCTGGGAAGTTATTGTTGGAAAGCTCACAGGGTAATTCTAATGTACCCTCAGGGTTGAGAGATTAAAAGATGGTCCTTTTTCTAGACTAGTTAGTCTTCCTTATGTTTTGTCATTATCTTTGTTTTGGTTCCTTTTCTTTGTTCTCATTCATGGAAACAAACTGGGAATGAAGTGTGGAGGGGAAGTGGCTTATTTTTTTAGTTTATTGAAATGTAGTTGATTGCAATGTTAGTTTCAGGTATACAACAATGTGATTCTGTTACACATATACATGTATGTTTTTTCTTTTTAGATTCTTTTCCATTATGTTATTATAAGAAATTGAGTATAGTTCCCTGTGCTATACAATAGGTCCTTGTTGTTTATTTATTTTATATATAGTAATGTGTGTCCCCAACCCCTAATTTATCCTTCCCCCACCCTCTCCCCTTTGGTAACCATAATTTATTTTCTATGTCCCTGAGAAGTGGATTATTTTAAAGCTTAAGGGATAGGAAGGCACTTTAACATAGATTATCTCATTTAACTCTTACAGTAATTCTGCGAAGTAATTATTATTATTCTCCTTCCCCCATTGATCAGTAAAGGTTGTAAAAACTTAAACAAGGTGACACATCCAGGTAACGGTAAAGAATGGTTCATAACTCAGGGCTGAGCCACTCAGGAGCCCCCCTTTTTACCTCAATATAACAAGCTGTACCATAAAACTGAAATTCGTTGTTGAAAAAATTTGTTGTGCTGAAGGGAGGAGATAGCTCAGTGGTGGAGCACATGCTTAGCCTGCACAAGGTCCTGGGCTAATCCCCAGTACCTTGATTCAAAAAATAAATAAATGAATAAGTGAAAATCTGTTGTGCTAACTGCCTATGTATTCTGTTTTAAGAACGAAGAAAAAATGCAAAGAAGTTCAGTGCTTCATAAAAAAGCTCAAATGCTCTATGAAAAAAGATTAAGTTCACTTTATATTTGTGACCTCTGGTTTTATTTTATTTTTCCTCTTGCTCTGTGTAGCAGTGCCCCTCCATGGAAAAAAGACTTAGGCTATTTTTAAAAATCTTTGTAGTTTTAAGGAGTGGCTTCACTTTTAGGTGAGGCTTAAGACGTATAGAGATATTGTACAACTTTGTTTTTAGCACTAAAGAATATCTATATATCTATGTATCTATACCTATATAGATGTAGATATCTTAAGCTTAAGAATAGAGCTACCAGCATTCAGTAGACATACTACTCTATACCAGGATCTAATATCTGTCTTGTTTTTTCTTATATTATGTGTATTGGCCATTATTTTTCTCTCTTGATGGTTGTTGAAGCTCTTTGTTGAGACTTTGCAAAGAATATTAAAGTTTAGAGGTTAATGGTTAATATATTTGTGTATGTTATGCGTCTATAATATGGAAATTAAGAATCAGACCATTATTAATAGATTAGTCAGTAAAAGTAGACATGTGCTTCAGCAGTTATACACCAGGCATGTGTTACTTATAAACCTGTGCACTAACCTGAAGTTGCTTTTTAAAGCAACTATTTAGTATCAACATTCACCATTTTAAGAGCCATACTTACAGATATGATAAAAATATTTGCAAGGGTGAAATTAGAACACACAATGAGGAGGCTAGTGTGAAATGTGTTTGCCGAGGAAGATGTTTACATGTAATCTGTTCAAAGATTCATATTCTTCAACTCCTCTTTGTTTGGCCTTTAGCCCTTTGGACAAATTGATATTCATCCCTCAGGTCCACTCCTCAGTAGAGCTTTCTCTGCCTGACCCTTTCTAGGCTGAATCAGTATTTGTTCCTCTAGTAGCTCCCTGCAATGATTTACTTAAGTGTGTGTTTTTTTCACACTTAAGTCAATCCTTAAGAGCTCCTTCATGTAAGGACCATCTCGAGGAGCTCCTGCAGAGCCGGAAACATTACGCATTCACTAAATGTTTGCTTTTGGTTTAAGGAATAAAGTTTGTGATTTGCCTTTGCAATGGAAAATGCATCAGAGCAATTAATTTTGCATTATATCGTTCTGAGATTCATTATGATTCTTCTTGTTAGGAAAACTGAGGTCTAGGGTGGCTAAATAGTGTGCTAAAGTCATATAGAATGTTCCTTAAGTTTCATCTGGCGCCATGTTCATTTCTCTTTCAACCCTGTATATACTCTTCAAGACCGGCATTTGCCAAACTATGCTCCAGAGGATGTGCGTGTCCTAGGACGTGTAACTGCAGTCATGGCCAGTAAGGGACAATGTGGAACTTCGGGAGAAAAAACCCCTTGGTTAAATAAAATTCATTAGTTTTTTTTTTTTTAACTCTAGTACTCTTCTGAACTATAACGTGCTAAAGTGCATATTGCCAAAGAGATTGCTATAGCATGCAGTGTTTTCCAAAGTTATATGTTAGCAGAACCACCTCTTTTAAAATTACTCTTCTCTGAAGAGACTGTTTTTTCGAAAAGTGCAATTTAGAGAAGTTGCACTAAATGAATTCTGTGTGATGTTCATTCAAGTTCTTTATGTCAGAGTCATCTTGACTTTGTATGAGAAGAAAAGAAATTGGAAGATACTGGTTGTGGACTCTCTTCCTGGATTTGTCTCTGATGTACTCTGTGAGTTTTGACAAGTTCCAGAATTGCAGGAAATCATTTATTCATCAGTAGAGGGCCTATCTGGGGAGATACATGGTCAGATACCAACCTTTGGATTCATGATTTTGAGCCTATAGTGATTGTTTTGCCTATAGTGATTGTTTTGTCCTGGCCAAGAAGCATGTATCAGATCGTATTATAACAGTAATAATAGTCTACATTTGTTTATTTTATTTTACTGAATTTGTTTTATTGTCTGAAAGAGGTTGGCTCGGTAATTGTTTTTTATATGGAGGCTTAGGTATCACTGTGGTCCAGAGAACATTGCAGGGACTACTCTCTGTTGAACTTTGTTAGTTGATAAAAGGGAAAGGAAGAACCCTTCTATGATATTAAATACTAACTTAATAGTATCTGTTGTAAGAAAATTCAACTTGATCAAGTTCAAATCCTAAGCTTAATATGAATTAAAGTTTAATTACTAGAGGGCAGTTAGAAGTAGTTATATTGTCATTTGAGGAGACCTCAGAAAGCTAATACAGACCCTAGAATTGGGGAGAGAATCCACAGCTCTAGTTGTAAAGAGAAAGAACCCATTTGTGTCCAGGATAATCAGTGCGTGGGAGTATTAACGCTATCACTATGTGGAATCCATAATGGTAGAAAGGACAATTGAGTTTTTATAGTTTCCCCAAGGGAAGAAGTAGCTTAATTTGGTTAAATGTGGTCTGGAATGAAATATCCACACAGAAGAAATATTACGAATTTCAGAATGAGAATATTGGGTCTGTCTGAATTTCAAAGGGAAGGGAGAGCTCTAGATGAGAATTAGTGTGGAAGGAGTGTGCTCAGGACACCAGACTCTACCATTTTCTAGCTTTGTGACCTTGGTCAACTCCATCTCTATCTACTTAAGAGGAAATAGAAGATCATACCTAATATGACTAATTCTATGATTCTGAGCTAGGAGTGTAAAAGGAAGTAGGGTAAACTGGTCTTTGCAATTGATTTTTGAGTCACTATGTTAGAAACGTGATCATAGACTGATTTTTAAGTAAATATTCCAGGTTTGATAATCTTAACTGAATTTTTCCTAAAAAAATACTTATTTTAGGATGGTTTTTTAAAAATATAAACATGTGCCATTGTTCCAAGCATTAAAAAAAAATCTTCCTTTGAAATTAGCTCAGAGCACATTTAAGGATGCCAAAATTAAGTACAATTGCTTTATATATTTTAACGTATACTTTGTATATACTTACATATATTTTATGCATGTATATATATGTTTACATATATATATATATATATTTTACACCAAATGATAGTACCTAATTTGTTTACTGCTTCATTCATCAAGCTGAGGTTTGAATGATTTTAGATTGTTGAAAAAGTGCAGCAGACAAAGAAAAGTTACCTTTTAATTTTTTTCAAGGGAGTTCCTAAAATAGAACTCTGGAATATTTTTAACAGTGGCAGCAGCTCTGAGATAAATATCTAATATCCATTGGCAAGTACTTTGGAAAGACTAACTCTTACTTGGATGTTTAAATTTTCATATGTTAATTAAAAATAACAGTTATCTTATTGCATATTCTTACCTGGTAAAAAACCAGGAAAGACTGGGCAAGCAGTAGATTTGAGAATCAAAATGCAAAATCAATAGTATTTTGAATTTGCAAGTGGTGTTACACCAAAGAGTTACAAATACCTAGAAAGTGTTATTTTTCCAAGTTGAATTTCTCCCTGAGTAATCAAAATTAAAATGTAGTCCTAGACTTAGAAATTTTCCATTACCTGAATAACTGTTACACATCCTCAAAAAGATGTGTGCAGAGTGTAATAGAATTGCATAATTCACAATCTGAGATAATTCGAATTGGAGCTGAGTTGAAGCGGACTATTACCGTAAAGATTTTAATGAAGGAGAATATTAACACCATTAAACAAGATCAACAGGATCCAAAGCTAATAATCAAATCATTTTCAGGCACCGTTAAAGAGTCTATTTCCTCTGAGGCTTCGCTGTGCCAATTGTGTGAGATTTTTATTTGTGTATTAAATTATACTTTCACCTAGGCAGCATTTAGCTAGAAGTTCCAGTGCATTTATAACTTTAGAAGTGATCAAATTTAATTTCAAATAAAAACATAGTATTCACCTGTCCTTTCTGTTGGGGTGTGAATGGGTTTTCCTAGCAACTATTTTGAATTGATGCCACTTTTATGACCACTGTGTGCATGTATGTATGCAGGTCTGTGTATGTGAAAAAATATACATGAGTGTATAGTCTTTAATTTGACTAGTTCCATTACCCTTAATATAATGAAATTACTATGATGAAAACATCCAGTGAAACAGTTTCCAGCATGGTGCCTTCCTTCTTCTTTATAGGAATTCACAAACTTGGTTTATCAGTTACAGAAGCATACTACCAAGGTGATACAGACACAAGTATATTTGTATGTATATTTACATTAATACGCAAACTCCTAAATTTAGACGTGGCTTTGGTTGACTAATGAACGTATGGATCAGTGCTCTCCAGAAGAAATATGAGCCACAACTGTAATTTATTTCCAGTAGAAATAGAATATGTACCATATTTTTAGAAGTATAAAGAAACAGAGATAAGTTTTAGTAATAAAAGTATAAAGAAACAGAAGTTTTAGTATTATCTGTTATTTCACCCAATACCTCCAAAATATTTCAACCTTTAACCACGGAAACATTACTAATAGGGTATTTTACATTCTTCTTTTCATACTAAATCTTAGAATTGTGTACTTTGTACTTAAAGCACACCTCAGATTGGACTGGCCACGTTTGAAGTGCTTAATAACCAGGTGTGGCTTGTGGCTAGCATGCTGGACAGCTCCGAGTTGGAGCTTGCCAGAGTGTCCACCCAGTATGAGCTGCAGAGAGGATGAAGGTGGGGAATATATTGAAGTTAGGGTGAAATCATAGGTTGTTTAATAGGGTCTCCAGTAATCACTGCTTCTTTACTGTAGGAAGTTAAAAAGAGACACAAGGTAGGAAGAAAGACGGCTACCGAAATATGTGGACACAAGGAAAATCTGCCAAAAGAGCTGCCTATATTATTTTTCTTTCTTTGTCGACAGAAGCTACATTTTTCAAATTCAAAATAGGGGTAAGAACCACAGAAATTTCCAGTCCTTGCTGACTCCTTCTCGGGGGAGGAAAAGCCTTCTTGTCTCCCAGGGGCAGGAGGCCTGCAGAGCTGGGAAGCTTCCATGAACACCCCTAGTGTGGAGGGCTGGGACTTGCCTTCTCTGGGTGGGTGCAGAGTTGTGTGGGTAATTTGCTTCTCAGACTGGTTTGCACCTGCAGACTCTCAGGCCCAATTAATCTGAATATAGAGACAGAGTATGAAGGGGGTGTCTTAGCTGGGACCTCCATAACAAAATACCGTCCACTGAGTGGCTTTCTCACAGGTCTGGAGACTGAAAGTCCAAGGTGAGGGTGACAGCTTAGTTGGGTTCTGGTGAGTTCCCTCTTCCTGGCTTAGAGATTTGGCTTCTCTTTTTGCTGTGTCTTCACCTCGTGAAGAGAAGTTCTGATGGCTCTTCCTTTTCTTATAAGGATGCTAATCCCATCGTGGGGGCTCCACCTCTATGACTTCATCTAAATGTTCTCTAAACCTAATTACCTCCCAAAGGTCCCACTTCCAAGTACCATCACGCTTGGGCTTAAGGTTTCACAGATGAATTTCAAGATGGGGGACACAAACATTCAGTCCATTGCTTGGAAATTGCTTTCCTATCTCAGGCTTTCACTGTCTCCATTCCTGGCAGATCGGAGTTCTTAACAATATTTTGTGTGTGTACATATTCAGTGGCCATTCCCTGCCTCTTCTTTCTTTAAAAAAACAATTAAAAAAACAGTATAAAATCGAAGCCAAGAGATTTGTTTTAGCACGTAACTAATTGTTAGGTGCTTTGAAGGATGTGCATTGAAGCTTTTATTAGTAAAGTTACAGAATTCAACTTAAATCAGTGACTAGTTAAGAAAATGACCAAAGGGGGGAAAAAAGAAAAAGAAAAAAGCCATTGTAAATAGAAACAAAGAAAAATAAAGTTGACGATGAAATACCAATTAATTAGATGATTAACATTTTCTTAGTTTAGAGTAGATTATAGAAATCTGCTTAGTTTTTTTCCTCAACTCTCAAATTCTTTTGAAAAATACTTGCTATCATTTTTGTTTCTAACAGATTTGAGGACCTGAAATTCTGATTATCTTAAGTGACAATGGGCAGTTAACTTAGATGATGGAATAATAGAAATGATACCTGAAACTTACATAGTGCTTTATAGTTCATGTTATAAAGTGCTTTTTTGAAATCCTTAAAATAGAACCTAGTGAAAACCTTCAGACTCAGAGAAGTTTTGGGGCAGGACCACACAGCTGTCAGCTAAGACAAATCCCACTTCTCACTGGAGATTCATTAATTTAGTTCTTTGATTACAATGCAGGTGAATCTCCTGATTTACAAGAATTATAAGAAGAAGGCAAAAAAGCAGACTGTGGTCAATATAGGAAAAAGGAATTCTTCCTAAGTGACTTAGCAAACCAAAATGAATGAAGGGTTTGAGATGTTTATCATCACAAACTCTAGCTTTCAATACTAAATTTGGGAAGAGAACAAACATTTTGAATGGCTTGGTAGGGACATACTGATTGTATTCAGTAACTTACCTAGAACTAATAAAAACATTTCTTTGTACATCACTGAAAAAAAGGAATTGCTATGAATCAACATTGTTAAAAGGGAAAAGGGCAATCAGTATGCTTGTTTATTATTCCTTAAATGTTTATTGAGCATTTATTATGTTCTGGAGAACAGAGAAAAATTTCTACCATCATGAAGTTTAAATGCTAATGGGGGAGAAGTTTCTGTTTTATTATGGGCAATACACTGGCTGGGTACTTTATTTATTCTCTCAGTGGTCCCGTGGCAACCTGTGACATTACCATTATTTTCAATCTGGTGATGAAGATACTGAGTCTAAGTTGCTGAAGACTGTACAGCCAGTAAGCAACAGTTGTTACAGTAATTAAACCTTGCTTTCTCTGACCCCTTCACCCTGTGGCTCCATTACTGTACCATCTCCCGTGGTCACTCTCTTTATAAGAATATCTTACCAAATATCAGCATTTAGTAACATTGGACCCTGAGAATTTGGTCATCTTCAGTTGCTTTTTTTCAGAGAAGTCATTTTGTAGTGTTGGGCTTGATGACATCTTCAAAAGAAATTACATCCAGTGTTTAGTCTGACCTGGTAGCACAAATGACAGCTTCCCCTCAATAACAACAGGAAGGTTCTTAATGGGAACTCTCTTCAGAATGGTGGTTCTGATAAGCAGTTGCCTCTTTAGTAGTGCACTCCGTGGAATAGCAAAGGACAGCCAGTTATAATCAGGCAGTGTCTGCCAAGGTTGACGTTGGTGGGGGTGTTACAGAGATATAGAGATTTGGTGAAGAAATAGCATTCAGGAGATGACATCCAGAGGGGGGAAAACAGATAAAAAGGTGGAGGGGAAGGCAGTTCCACACGTTACTGACCAGCTACAGGGAAAAGTTCTGTAAAGTGATTATCAGCAGTGGCCTGTCATCTGGCTCTGCCCGAGCAGGTTAGAGTTGTTATCTACCATGTTGTAAAAACACCTTGTTTGGCCCAGTGGAAGGAGGCGTAATCCTGTTTAGTATGTGTTTGGCCAAACCTCAGACAAGTAGCTGGGGGATTATTATACCTAATTCCTTATGTGAGTTTAGCATTGTTTTTAAGATTTCCTGTGATGGAATCATCACTATCATAAATGCTTTGTATTTCATTTTTAGGGAGGCATGAGAGTTTAATATAGTGGTGAAGAATGTCTGGTACTGTAGCCAAATTCCCTTGGTGCCAATCTCTACTTAGCTGTAAGAGCTTGGACAGGTGACTTAATCTCTCATTGACTCAATTTCCTTATTTGTAAAATGGGGATAGCAGTAGAATCCACTTGATAGGAGTTTTGTGGGTAAAGCACTTAGACGAGTACCTGGCCCATGGTAAACGCTCTGTGCATTAAATGGACTGATAGTATGACTGTTGATGTTATTGTTATTATTACAGACATATTGTCATGCCATATTTAAATTGGTCACCATTATCCTCTTAGCATCAAATGGCAGATGAATAAGAGCATTTACTTTCAGAGTCTTAGTATGTTGCCTATGAATGTAGAGAAATTTAGATCATCCATAATAGAATTTGTGAATTTAATGAAACATTGAGTGCAGTAGGAATCAGGCATCCAGGACAGAATTTTTGGTGTCTTAGTCAGTTCAGGCTGCTGAACAAAAATACCATTGACTGGGTGACTTAAACAACAGAAATTTATTTCTCACAGCTTTGGAAGCTGGAAATGCAAGATCAAGGTGCCAGCAGATCAGTCAGTGTCTGGCAAGGGCCCCTTTCATGATTTGCAGGCAGCCGCCTTCTTGCTGTATGTTTGCATGGCCAAGTGAGAGATCATCTCTCTCATGACTCTTGTAAGGACATTAGTCCCAGTTCCTGAAGGCTCCACCTGTGTGACCTAATCACCTCCTAAAGTTCCCACCTCCAAGTAACATCACATCAGGGATTACCAGGACTTCAACATACAAATATTGGGGGGAGACAGCATTTAGTCCGTGGCACTTGGGAAACAGCAGAAACAGCATCAGTGATGGTGGGGCTCACCCCGCAGGTTGGGGTCGACCTTGGGGAGATGCTTAATCCCGACACCTGATCTTTTAGGCACCTCCCTGCGTCTTCTCTGTTGCTGACAGCCCTGCGGCTGCTGTGGCTTATGATGTACATGGGGATTACACTCAGTGGTGAGATGATTGAGATACGGAAACGAGTTGGGATCTAAATTGGTAGGTGCAGATACAAAATGCTCCTGTGTGAGACCTATCCTGTAACCTCAACTATTTTTATTGTGCAGTCAGTCAGAGAGACAAAGAACTGTATTCCACGGCAGCTGCTACTTAATTACTTTTTCCTTTGTTTTACTTTGACACGACTGCCACATTCTTTTTCTTTTTTGTAAGTAATCCTGAATCAGACAACCATGTCATGTTAAGCTTAAAATTAAACTATATCAGGCTGAATTTTAACAACCAGGACAATTTTTTAAAAAATGGAAAAACCATCACCACCAGGATATCAAACATGTTACAAATGAAGGAAGGAGAGGGATAAATTAAGCACACTGTTGGTAAAGCAGAGTTCAAAGGGTGGGAGTATAATACGCTACACTGTCCCCATAGAACAACAGTGATAGAAAATAAACTGTATCATTTTTTTACTGACTTGTTCTGTCGGTGATTGAGGCATTTCAGTGCACAACCAGGAAAATAATAGGTTATTTTTACAATGGTAGACGTTTAACAAATGCTCAATCATTCACCTACATCATCACTGTCGTTGGGAACGCTTTACTATATGATATTGATGCCCTGCTTCTTTCTTATTGCTGTATTCTTTTCAGATTCAATTTGTCTGCAATGGGCCACTAAACATTTCAATTTGCTACCTGTAGAGCTGGATTGCAATGCTCAGACGGAAATGAGAGAGAAATGGATTTAGTGAAACTCAAAGCAAAGGGTTTCATGGATATTTTTTGTAGAACGATGCACAAACTGAAACCCACTGATAAGGTACACACGATCACTTTTGAGTGTCTCCTAAAAGTACAAGGTATTAAGCAATTCGTGGATGTTTATAGGGAAAGTAGACTCAGCCAGATACTGATAGACCCCCTACGTTTTGAGGAACACAGATTGTCAACCTGGAGTGTACATGCCTACAGTCAGGGCCATTGTAATGGCCCTTGAATACTTCTAATACTGCTTTTTTAGGTGCTCTTAAGAGAGCTCAGCTAGCAAACAGAAGATAAAATCCAAATTATTTTCAGGCCTAATTGGACTGAAAGGAAGGATTTTTATCCACAGCAAGGAGAGGTGCTTTTTTCTCTTTTTGCAATTTTAAGGGACGATAACCTAAGGACAAGCTGGCTGTGGAGCAGTGAAGAGCCAAGAGAGTCACAGACAATTGGTGCAGGAGCCTTGATCTCCCCATTCCTGGCACCCTCCCACCTTTAGACTTCCTGTCCTATGAGAAAATAGATTATTGATTGTCCTGCTGTGTCATTCCGTTGCTACTGAAAGCACAGTGACGGCTAATCTCCTTGGATGTTTATGTTCCATGGTGTCTGTACTATACACTCAAACACAGGGTGTTACTTGAGAAAACAGTTCTGTCAGTTTGTGAACATCATCCCCATTTTACCAGAGTGGAAATGAAGGATCTAGTGGGGAAGTGACTTGCCTGAGGCTTGGCCAGGATTACAGTCCTCAGCTTTGGAGCTCAACTCGAGCTCTCTTTCCCTTTCATGTCATAATCATTTTCTTAATAAAATTAAAATAATTCTGGACCAGAAAGGAATAAATGACTCTGGACTTCAGCCTCTACTCTGTCACTCTAGGATCTTGAGAAAGTCACCTCATTTCTAAGCCTCATTGTTTCTCTTCCAAATAATGGTGGAGGTTCTATTGATGTTCAGATTTTCTTGTATAAATTTTCTGATTCTATTCATTTTTTCCTCCATTTTTATCTTCTGTTTTGCCCAAAACTGATCGTGGTCTTCACAAAAGAGCAACAGTTTCTTGCGGGGTTGTATAGCTAGAGTGAAGGTAGAAGGCAGAGAATAACAACCAGGGGTAATGTATGTGTTTGAGACTTTGGGGTGACAAAACAGTTACTTGGGACTTCAGAGGTCTCATTATCCTCTCATTTTTTTGCTGCCATCACAGAAAGACCATTTGGAAATGGTCTGTCTTCACCTGAGACGACAAACATGGGTCTAACCATTTCCCTTCTGATCCTGAAGTAGTCATTAAAATCAATAATGTCTTCTAATGATTTCTTTTTGGAGGGAAGGTAGTAATACTGGGAATTCAACAAACAGGAGATCCCAGGTTAAAAACTGAAAGTTAAAAGTTAGTGTAATTCAGAGTCTTAAACATAAAGGCCCCTATGTTTTGAGCAAATATTATAGATTTTTGGCCTTATTCTATGCTCTTCTTTTATATTTTTCTCTTAATTCCTAAGCTTCTTCTTAGGGACGTTCTGTCCTAATTAACTTTGGTGAATTTGAAGATGACCCCTTCTTACCTTTGCTGCGTTCTGTACGTTGTTTCACCAGACATTGCCTGCTTGTTTTCTCTTCCCTATTCGGGGCATTTGGAGACAGAAAGAGTGAGGAGGGGATGAAAAGGGAGCGTGCTAGGGTGTTGGTGCCCTTAATTATTGAACTTGGGGAGAAATGGGTATTTGGAGTATCAACACATGAAACTGGACAGTTTACTCTAATTCTTAATCCTGAAAGCATATTTCTTCATAGAAAAGATACTGTTTAATAGTCACTCTATTCCTGATCAAATGGGGAGAACTATTTATAAACGACACAGAATCATTGCAGCAGTTAGCTTTGCCTTGAGTTAGGCTGAAAGCAGACTGTATCCCAGTCAAGAATTTTTTTCCTGCTTAAAAATACTCCAAGCAAGTTCTCAAAGACTCTGTTACTCTGCTCCCCTTGGGAGAAGTTCGTTCTAGCATGTTACTTGTTAAATACTCTCTTTCTAGATGTATTCTATTCATTTAGTGATTCATTCAGCAAATATTTATTGAATACTAAGTATGTGCAGAGCACTGCGGAACGCTGGGCACAGAGCCATGAAAAAGTTGATGTGGGACTCTACCATCAAAGGACTTTTAATATGGTGGAAAAAGCAAATTGAACAATTGCAGGGGCTAGTTACAGAACTTGAAATGCTTGTGTATGGGAGACTCATATGTGAGCAGAGTAAGTCCAATCAGTCCTCCATAAACATGGGTTCCAGATCCATGGATTCAACCAACCATGGATTGAAAATATTCAGGAAAAAAAAATTTCCAGAAAGTTCCAAAAGCAAAACTTGAATTTACCATACTTGGCAACTATTTGCGTATCATTTACATTGTATTTATGACTATTTACATAGTATTTACATTGTATTTACAATTATTCACATAGTATTTACATTGTATTGTAAGTAATCTAGAAATGATTTAAACTATACGGGACAGTGTGCATAGGATACATACAAATACTATGCCATTTTATATAAGGAACTGAGCATCTGTGGATTTTGTATCTGAGTCAAGTATCCAAGGGATGGATACTGGGGACAGCTGTATGCACTTTTCACATCTGGCCTTGCCTGTTTGACGTGAAGAATTAAAATGGTTATTAATATAGATCTGGTCTCGTCTCATGAAATGTAAAAATGAACCCCCCCTCCCAACTATGGCTTTGTTCTAGAGTATTTTTATAATTAAAGAGTTTCTTTTACATTAGTTTTAGAAAATCTTTAGAAGTATATTTCTTCAGTTGCCAGTAATTCACACCAGCTCTGTGTTCCTTAGACTCAGATATAAACAAATTGTTTTCTCGTTCACTTAATGGTTTTTTCAAAAATCTTGTTGGTAATTCCACTTGATATTTTCTGTAGGTTCAGCTTTAGCTCTTAGAAAACAAAAAGAAGAAGAACTCCAGACAACGATAACTTATTAGAACTTCTGAACATTTCACTGCTCTTTCTTAGTCTTTCAAGTGACTACTGCCAAAGAGTGAAGTCAGTTTAGGTTGCTCTTCTTTGTGCAGTTCAAGGTTAACGACTGGTGAAAGAACTTTTGAACATTAGGTGAGCTTTTTAATTTTACAAATGATAGGAATCATCTCCTTTTAAATTAGTATTATTCATTTAATAACTGAAGAGTTCATGTATTTCTCTCATTCGGTGGCAGAAGCTTGTTCCTTTTTACTCTGGTTTATTCATCATCAAAACTCTACTAAAATGTCAGTGTTCTGCATTTGCACCCCTCCCAACCCCTTCTGTGATGCTCTCCACAATCTGCCCCCCACTTCACCCCTTGGTTTTGTATAATTTCATCATCCATCATTTATAAATCCTTCTTTCTACTAGATTATGTGTTCCTTATGCCAGAACAGTATCTTTGTAAACCTAGTGCCCAACATAGTGCTTTAGTAGGTGCTCATATATATCTAATGAGTTAATGAAATGTGACCTTCTGAGAACAAAATGTATTTACACACAGACACAAAATCAGCAAACATGCATTAAATACCTGTTGCATATAGAATTGCCACCAGGCCTGTTGAAGGTACTCAGCATACAATAGGACTCCTCTCCTACCTTTGAGGAGCTTACAGTTTCATTGGAATCTAAATGCATATGGGCAAACCTTATTTTATTATGTTTCACAGATACTGTTTTTTTTTTTTAACAAATTGAAGGTTTTTGGCAAACCTGGCATCAAACAAGTCTCTTGGCACCATTTTCCTGACACTTGCTCACTTCGTGTCTCTGTGTCTCATTTTGGTAATTCTCACAATACTTCAGACTTTTTCATTATTTATTAGTTCATTGTGGTGGTGTGTGATCAGTGATCTTCGCTGTTACTGTTGCAAAAAAAGATTACAGCTAGTGGAAGGCTCAGGTGATGCTTGATATTTTTTTAGCAATAAGATATTTTTAAATTAAGGTATGTACCTTGTGTGTTTAGACATAATGCTGTTGCATGCTTAATAGACTACAGTATAGCGTAAACATAACTTTTATGTGCACTGGAAAACCAAAAAATTCATGGGACTTGCTTTATTGTGAAACTTGCTTTATTGTGGTGGTCTGGAACTGAACCTGTAGTTTCTCTGAGATATGCCTGTGTTTGTGGAAAAGAAGCCATAACTAAATATATGTATTATTTTGAATTATTTTCTTTCTATCTATCTATCCATCCATCTATCCATCCATCTACCTACCTACCTATCTACCTATATCTCAAAGGTGTGCTTTGTGCGGATAACAAAGGATAACCTTTGCTCTAGGATCCTTGGAGGAGAATCAGGAACTTCTTCGCAGAAGAAATGAGACTTTAGCGCAACTTTGAAAGCGTGGATAAGATTTATGCCAAAAAGCACCGTAGGTGGTGGTTGTGTCTAGTAGTTTCCATCTAGATCTTCATTCATCATGTCTCAGGGTTCAAGACTGATGACACAACCTCACCCAGTGTGGGTTAAGGAATAGGTTTTACTAGGGGGATGGAGAACTTACACGACCAAGTCAGGAGGAGAAAAGACACAGCTGCCCCTGTTCTCCCGTCTTCCCACAGAGGTGTACTGGGTTGGGACTTTGCGAGCCTACAGTGTGGGTTTGAGTTCCCTTGTTACTCTGCCTTATCAAATATAAGGATGAGAAAGCATCCTTGTCATTGGAAGAATAATTAGGCTGCTTAGGACCAAGCAGTTCAATTTGATGTCCCATCTGCCTACAGGAGTTGTCTAAGAATGTCATCACCTGCTGGGCTCAGTGCTTTCAGACCCCCAGGAAGTTTTGGTTTCCTCTTCTGAGGAGGGAAGCTACCAGTGCTGTGGATAACTGATCTAAAGTACAGTCCTTTCTGCTGGGAAAAAGATGTTCACCTGGCCCAGCTAGTTCATTGTGCAGGCAACACTGAGTGAGCTCTGGGGTCACCACCAGATAATCCTGCTTATTGCAGTTCAGTGGTTGAGAGTCTGCACCCCAGAAGTAGAGACCTCAATTCAAATCCCCACTTGCCTACTGACTAGGCTAGGTGACCTCAGGTCCTTAACCTCTCTTGAGCCTCAATATTCTAAAATGTGAAATCAGGATAATAATAATTCATGTTTCATTTAGCACATAGTAAATGTTCAGTAAACATCAGCTGAAAAGGACAACGACCCTCTGAGAATGGGAACAGTGAGAGCTGTTGTGTGGGAGCAGGCGTGTTCCGGGGACAGTGGGTGGACCAGTTTTGTCAGGGGAAGGACTGGATTTGTAGAGAGCCCTTAATGCTAGACTAAAGAGCCATCCTCCAGTCAGTTTGCAGCCATTGGAGATTTTCTTGTCAAACCATGACATGTAGAGAATTTTTCAGAAAAATAATGTGGTGGTAGGCATTCCAGGTATATTAAAAGGGAAAGAAACTGAAAGCTGGAAGACCTTTTAGGCTAGAAGTAATTTATTTTCCAGGAAGCTGTAGATTTGAGTTGTTTGAACTTTGACTTCCATTTGGTTTGCAGTCAGCCTTCCTCCGGTTGGTTGCAGTCTTAGTTGCAACGTGCCTTGAGACCTGTGTCCATCTGCTGCCGTGTTTTTTTGTGTGCACAGTTTGAAGCTCAGCATTGTAAAAACAAAGGGCTTAAAAGTAATTGAAATTATTTTTAATAGGACGTAGTAACATATAAAAACATAAAACACTATATATAAAAGGCATTTCTTTGAAGTGGATTTCAGTGAGTTCTCACTGAATTGAATTGATACAAACAATGCTCTCCTGTTTTCAAGAAATAATTATTTTTAATGTAGTAAGCCAGAGTTTTGTAAACGTTTGCAGTGTCTTAGTGTTCAATTTCCAACTCTGCCAGGTGTAGTACTTGATAGAAACTCACCAAGAAATGATGGATAAATGAATGAATGAAATAATGGGTTGCAAAGGCATTCAGAATTACTGGCTTTTACCGTGCTGGAATGTGACTGATGTGCGTGATTGTCTGATGTGTCTTCCACCATCATCACCCCTGGACCATGGACCATAGGCCACTTGGGGCAAGGACTGCACCTCTGTTGTTCACACTGTATCCCCAGTTCCTCACTCAGTGCCTTGAATGGTCTTTGTTTCCTGAATAAGTGACTCTGCCTCTGAAATAGGGTTAATTGTGGGATTTTTGAGAGTCCATCACCAAAAAAAGGATTATTTTCCTGGACCTTGGGTCATTCCCTTAAGATCTCTGAGTCTTAGTTTCCTTATCTGTAAAAATGTTTATAACACCTACTTTGCTGATAAATAATAGGTTCAAATATAATAAAAATACCTTAGAATTTTAATAATTAAGTCTGCTGAATATGCAGCTAATGCAAATGCTTGTGTCCTGAGTATTGCCCGTGAGCCATTCTAACAGTGGGACTTCAAGGCACAGTCACCCAGAAGGAAACAGCCTCTTTCACAGGGAAACAGTGACACACAAACCAGCCCACCTTAGCATCTGATTTTGGAGATATTTTATTTCCTCATTCACATTAAACAAAAAGAAATATTTCCTTTTGGGGATATTTCAAGTTGTAAAACCAGAAATTTCTGGCACTGTAGTAAATTTTGCACTCTTACCTCAGTTGTTTTCTATTCAAATATCAGAGAAGAGTGACTTTTGAGTGAAAAAAGTATTTTCCTTACCTTGCTGATGATCCTAATGGCAGCTCAGCCGGCGTGTTGACCAAACAGTAATGTTTCCATTGTAGATAAACAGAATTGTAGACTCTTGGAGATGTGGAAAATGAATATTCCAGCAAGGGGACAGATAACTTGAGGTTGACTTGACTGCCATTCAAAGCAAGCAGTGTTGGTCAGGGCTTACATTTTTCTGATGATTTTAAGAAGAAAGAATTTGAGTTTAAAATAGAACTTCTTAGCATTAAATAGGACCCTTCAATTTTCCTAAGTAAACATGCAGCTAAGTGGTGTTTGATGTTGAGATTGGCGTTTTGCTCTGTTCCTTTTGCCTCGGGTAGATGTGTCCTTGCATTTACTATCCTGATCCAATTAAGGGAAAATGGAGAACTTGAAATTCAGAGACCTCATTCTTCTTGTCACTAAGTTAATGGACTGGCCTTGGTTTGGGGTTGAGATGGGAAAATGTGGAACTTCATTTCCATTTTTTTCATTAAGGTTAAGAAAAACAACCATATTTTGCACATTTATCAGCAGTGGCATCACCTCACAGTTTACTCTTTTCCATATTCTTAAGAGCTTATTATAAAGAAAAATACTTTGAAACATCATCAGGCGTACTTGCTGAGTGTTACCTATTTGGGGTTCATATAGTATCCTTAGGGAAAGAGCCAGGAATCAAAACTAATAATTGGAGCCATTAATAAAACAGAGAATCTTTTTTAATACAGAAGCAATGTGGTGTATGGAAAAAAAATGGTATGTTTGAAAGTGAAGAGGTCTCATTCCTGTTCCTAATTTTGTTACTATGTCAGAGACCGGATTTTATCACGTTAGATGTAGCCTGTTGTAAGATTTAGAGAAAGCTAAAAGCAGACAGAATATGATCTGAGTGTAAGAGGAAGCAAGTTTTGAACCTTGGTAGTCAACCAAAAGCACTAGGTCTTTTTGCTGAACTCTTAGGGGATTGGATGCCTCTTTCACATGTAATCACTGGGCAGGTGTGCACGGTGAAAAAATGTTTGTTGGGAAACAATTACTGTGGGCTTCTTGTGTTTCTTGATGTCTTGTGAACAGAAAAGCATGACACCCTTTTACTGAGGACTCTCTTCTCAAAGATGATTATTCAGTGAACAGCTTTGGAAGAAGTATTGTCTCCCCTTTGGAGGAAAGGGCAGGTTTGTTTACTGTCCAGTATCCTAAAAATAACAGCTCCCTCCACGGTGCAAAGATTGGGCAGATTTGCTTGCAGCCCATTGAGCTCAGGATTCCCTTCTTGTCCTGTAACCCACTGTGTCCTGCACTGACATGTATCACCTGGCTCCACGGGAATTGAGCCTCAAGGAACCTGCGCAAGGAAGTGGTGATACTCTGGCTACTACTATTGCTGAATGTAATGAAGTGTTGGTCTCTGACCCAGGGGGCTTTTTCCTTCTGCCAGCATCCTTTAAACTGTGGCTTACTGATTTGTTAGCTCGTAAGTAGGATAAAAACTCAGACCCTTCATGTTCTTGACAGAGTCGAGTTTGAACATACTGATTTTGAAGCAAGTTATGTAGATGAAGTTATGTATCTGGTGCAACTGGCCCACAGGAAGAGGTCAATACTCAGGGTATAAAATGTAACAACTTGAAGATTTCTTGCTAAACAGGCTTTACCTATTATCCTGTTTGGGACTTGCTTTAAAACTATTCTTTCATTGTAATGAAACATTAGAAATCTATTGATAACACACTCTGATTTTGAGAGTTTATGACATAAAATTAGAGAAGAATAGTTTTTTTGGCCACACATTCATTTACTTTGCGTGAATTCATGAAATTCCTGTTGCTTCTGCATTTATCTAGACTTCAGGGAGAAATCAGAGGTTCTTTAAATGCCGAAAATTAGTTAATTTCTTTATCCTTTAGGAAAAAAATTCAAGATTCTGCAGACCAAGGAATGTTAAGGACTAAATGGATTCTTTTCACAAGGAAAACGGATCTGGCTATTGTTAGACCCTACTTTGGGCAATTATATATCTCTCTTAGTAGTCAATTTGAAAACATTATTGAAACTTTAGGTCTCTGGTATAATATAATCAGTGTAATAAGCAGAAGTGATAACTGTTAGCTACTTCAGCTTGAATTCTAGGCATTTTAAAGGTCACTGGGAAAGGGAAAATAATCCATTAATTTTTACTAAAGTGTTCATCTAAGTGTCTTCTGTGAAAATCAATGTAAAATTTCCCTGCCATTCAAAATGCAAAGTGGTGCATAATATCACTACTCCCAGCTACCCTAAATTGTTGAATTTTTAAACAAGCAGGCTTTTGAGTTATGCCCTTACCACATAAATTCAGCTTCTCAGATTGGATTATTGCCATATGGATGCGGTAGCTGGGAAAATAAATTTATGTCAGTCTGAATTCTGCTTCTGCATTTATTATTTAAGCTGCTCTTAACCTTTTCCTAGGTCAGTGATCATCTCATAGATTTGCTTTTATGCGTATGCCTCAGAGAATAAAAATTCCTTTCTTTCGGAGTATTATTTATAAGTGAAATGATACTTCTCCCTTTACATTAGTAATCTTAAATTATTTACCTACTTTGGAATTCATTCAGTACAAATTAGCCAGATTAAAGCTGTCAGATGGGCAAATTTATTTGTGCTACTTATCTGTTGCCCATTGAAGTAGCTGGTTTGGGGTTTAGGGCAGAAATAAAAAGTCTGTCCTCAAGGGCAGAAAAGAGGGGAGAAGAGGCCAGGTGGTCCGCATCAAAGTCGGCCCTGCTACAGCAGACACTGACTGGCCTCCTGGAGGCTTCCATTAAACCTCAAGCAGTGGCATTCACCTACCCTTTGATCTTCTCTGTGTTTACTTCATTCAATCCTAGTGATAGAGGGAAAAATATGGGGCAAGAGAATGGCCATGTCCCAAGTCTCTTTTGAGTCGCTGGGGGCACACCCTGCCAAGTTTGAATCTGTGGCTTCATGCAGGAAAAAATTCAAGATCGAGCCACAGTTGAGTTAAGGTAGATTTATTCAGAGAGATACGTATTCCATAGACAGAGTTCAGGCTGTTTCAGACGGACAAGAGAAAGATCAAGAGTAGTGGGGGTTGGGTGCTCAGTTTAAAGTGAAAGTAGATAAGCATTCCACAGACAGTGTGGGCCCTCTCACTCAAAAGGGAGAGCCGCCAGGAGGTGTCGGTTGTTAGTTTTTACAGGCTTGGTAACTTTATATGCTAACAAGTGGGAGGATTATTTCAACTACTTTGAGGAAGGGGACGGGATTCCCAGGAGTTGGGCCATCATTCACCCTTTGACCTTTTATGATCAGCCTTCAAACTATCCTGGCACCTGTGGGAGTGCCATTCAGCATGCTGTTGTATTTCAGTGAGCATATATTGAAGCTCAAGGTCCACTGGGAGGTGAGTCTCCCACCATCTTGGTGCTAATTGCTGTGTCATTCTTTTCATGACAGTATCCTGCCCCCTTCCCTCCTGTCTCACCAGGTGGAGTTGGTTGGGATGGAGAAACAGAACACAGTTAAAGACAAGAGAAATAGTGTCTCCTCCGGGCAGCCATATGACAGTATCTCTTGACTTGATTGCTTATGGTATCTTGAGCTACTACAGAAGTTTAATTTCTTTCTGAATGACTCATTCAAAATTACTGAAGCCCTAACTAATATAAGCAAAAACATCGTTTGTGTCATGGCAGTTAAAGTTATGCAAGAATTGAAAACCCCATTACTAATTAATAATTAACCCTGGGCTGGCAGATTTTTCAATGGCCAGTTTTGCCCTTGGGCTGGCCAGTTTAGTCTGAGGCCTGGGGCTCCTCGGTCAGAGCTGGCTTCCCTGGATGGTATTTCCAAAGTCTTCCAGCCTTTCTTGTTGAACTGCTTGAAGCAGAAAGGACTCAGTAGGAACTGTTGGGAAAATTTCACTTTATCACTTACTCCAAAGTCAACTGAAAAGAGATCTCAGGAAAACTAGGCCAAGGTGGAAGTGAAAGACAGCATTTTAAACCCCCATGTGGAAGATAGGTCAGTGAGGCAGGTTTCAAAGCAGAACCTCTTACATCTGAATTCTTCCAGAGTCTTTCCTGCAGGGTGTTCCCATTCGTGCGCTCACTCACCCACCCATTCATTCAGCAAATATTTATTGAGGGCCTACCGTGAACCTGGCCTTGTTCTAGATTCCACAGAGAACAAAATAGGCAAAATTCCTGCTTTTTGGAGTTCACAGTCTACCGTGGAAACACAGATATTAATACTGGCATGTTTATTATTTTATTGGTGAGTCTGAAAGTATGGATGTAATAGGTCAGCTGATGACAAGTACCTTGAAGACAGACAAAGCCGACTGACAGGCTAGTTAGGAAAGGGCTCTCTCTGAAGGTGCTCTCTGAGCAGAGACTGAGGGAGGTGAGGGGATGAATCATGCAGATGTTTGAGGACAGATGTTTAGATGAAGGGAACAGCAAGTGCAGAGTGCCTGGGAGTGGTGCCTGCTGGGCTTTTGGAGGACGCTGGATGGTTAGAGCACAGTGGGTGTGGAGAGTGAAAGGAGATGAGGACAGAGAAGTGGGGAGGCACTGGGGATGGGGAATGATCATATCATAGGCCTCAGCCAAGACGTCGACAATGAATAAAAGGGAATTATTGGAGGGTTTACAGAAGCAGAGATTTTTATGCCATGCTGGGCAACAGAACTTCATGTGATGATGGCAGTATTATACAATCAGCAGCATTCAGCAAGATAGCCGCTAGCCATTAATGGCAGTTGAGCACTTGAACTGGGGCCCAGGCACCCAAGAAACAAAATGTTTTATTTCATAGGATTGTAATTTGAATAGCAACTTGTGGTTAGTGGCTTACATATTGGGCAGCATAATTTTAAATTTTCACTGGTTGCTTTGTGGAGAAAGTTATGTGGGGAGGCAGAAGGGCAGAAGCTGAGAGAAGAGCTTAGAAGCTGTTGTCATCATCTGAACCAAAGGTTAGCAAATACTTTAGGCTTTGCAGGTCATAGGTCTCTGTTACAACTACTCAAGTCTGTGGTTGTGGCATAAACACAGCATAGACAATCAAGAAATGAACTAAAGTGGTCATGTTTCGATAAAACTCTATTAGCAGGTCATATTGGGCCCCTGGGCTGTAGTTTGCCCACCCCTATGTGGGCAAAAGGTGGTATTGACTTGGACTGAGCTGTACTTCAGAGGCCGAGTTGACAGGGGTTTATTAGCAGACTGCGTGAGGAGTGTGAATGAGAAGACACAAGCAGAAAGCTTGAAAGTGTCCTCTGCACTTGGTAAAATCGAGTTGCCGTTTACTAAAACAGAAGACTTGGAGGGGAGCAGATTTGGGAGGGGAAGCCCTGTTGAATATGGCTCCTCTGTTAAGTTTGAGATGTCTGGCAATCATCCAAGGAGAGTCTGGAATTGTTGAGAGAGAGATACAGACTGCAGAGGTATATTTGATAGTCATCAAAAATAATGGTATTAAACTTCATAATGCATGTGATTAAAATCTTATAGAGTGAGAGACTGATAAAGAAGAGAAAATGTCTGAGGAGTGATCCCTGGCATACTCCAGCGTGTGGAGGTAAAACCGATGAGAACACAGCAAAGGAGGCTATAGGATGGGTCTAAGCAACCAAAAAAGTAGTGTCCTAGCAAGCACATAAAACTGTGTCAATGAGAGACTCATCAGTACTTATCAGATGCTCCTGGGACATAGTAGGCACATGTATGTTTGTGGAGTCAAGGAATCATTGGCCACACACTACTGTATAGTGACTTCTGCTGAGATGCGATATATAAACCCTCTGTTCAGAAGCCTTTAATGACTCTCCTTTGCCTACTAAAGTCCAAGTCCTTGACCAGGAATTTATATTTTAATATGGCTGTCAACTGAACTGCACACCACTTCACAGGTCTCCAGTAAGCCCTGCAATTTTACAGTTTTTATTTACCCATTCTGTTCCAATTCCTTTGTTTTCAGTGCCCTTCTGTCCCTCCCTGTTGAAATCTTGGCAGTCTGTTCGGGGCCAAATCAAATATCCTCTTCTCCATTAATAAATCCCCACTCCCCCTCCCTCCATCTCTCTCTTCTCACCCTTCTTAAACCCTTGTCATGGCTCTACTAACATTCCTCTCACCTTACATTTGACTGCAGTGATTTGTTTTAATTTCCACATGAAATTTTAGATTCCCTGTAACAAAAGCATGGCACTAGAATGGACTGATTATAAGCATAGAGAATGATATAAAAGAGACCTGTTTTTAAATACCAGCTTTGCCATGACTGGCTTGAGACTTTGCTAATAAGTAACTTCAACTCTTGGAGGCTCCATTTGTGCACCTGTAAGTTTAGACAAAGAAGTTTTCGTGAGAATTAACTGAGATGGTTGTATTAAATTTATGCATATATTACATTTACCCTTTGTCAGATTAAAGTTAAATTTTTTCAATGTAAATAATTTGAACAATTAAGTTTATGCAAGGGATAATCGTAAAGAGATTATTCTTATCTCAGTGAAAGTTTCACTTTCTCTTTCATACACCTCCTCTTAAATTATTTATAGTGAAAGGAATAAGCATTAACTTTTATGCCTTAAGTTATTTACAGGTAAATTCTCTCTTTTCTTTTTTACAATCTTTGTTGAAGTTTGTTTAAATAATTGCCCCTTGACAGTTTAACTTGATAACAGCACATGAATATCTGATTCTTCCTTTGCCCCCCAAAGCTACTTTTCTTGTTAATCAACAGAACATCTCTGAGTGAAAAGGAGCTGCCACTCAAGTCAATACTTATAACTTTTTCATTAGACCTTAAAACGTTCTGTTAAAAATTTATGATAGTGCATCAGGTGAAGAAACAGGAAGTTAACATGGGGAGTTAAACCTTTGCTTAGTGGCTTTGTGAACCTTTAGCAGTAGGAAGCATAGTTACTCTTCCCAAAACAGCTATTTGCTAGGGAGGTGTCTTGAAAGGATTGTTTCTGCCACAGTATGTCCGGGGAAATTTTTCATTGAGACTTTCTATTGATGTTGTCACATAATATTTATGGAGGATAGCTTTTTATTTCAGAACTGTAGATAACATTGGGAGTTACAGAAGGTCTCAAACCTTTTTGACTATATTGAATCAATCAGAGAGGTCCTTCCCTTGTCAGATTTGAGCTGGGTTTTCTGTCTTTCCTGTGGAACATGGTTGTATTTGCTGGTAATTTGTCTTGATATTATTAGGTGCAGACTTTCCTTCCTTTGTTGCCTTCTAGCTATTTGTAACCTACATAATGTCCCTCTATAACGTGCTGTAAAATTTGTCTATTCTATAAACTCCTTTGGGGATCTCAACCCTCCTATTAGTTAGCTCGTAACTTAATGGCTTCTATGTTCAAGCCATTTTACTAAGAACCTTGAGGGTCTTCTAATCCAATCACCCTTCATCACATGATCTTCTCTATTTTTATAAGTATCACCCTTCATCTTGAATTTTGTCCATTTCAGTATTTAGACGTTTAGTAATACAAAATTCTCTACCTTTTGAGGAAACTGACTTCATCACTCAATGGAATCACCTATTAGCATTCTTTAAGTACACCCGCTCCTTATAGCCTTGCTGCCCATTCCATTTCTAGCCTGTGAGGTTTTAAGGAAATAGCCTAATCCCTCTTCCACAGAATAGTCCTTCCAATATTTGGACGACAAGAACATAGTTCTATTCTATGAACCCTGTAAGTTCTCAGGAAATGGTGTCTATTGATGAGTTTTCTCCCTTCAGTTTTCCTTAGAATCAGTTTCAAGAAAAGTTACAGACAGTAAATGTGAAAAAGCCTCATTTCTAACAACAGACTTGAGGCAGGCTGTAAGAAATGCAGGAATGATTGGCAGCTGACTTGTTTGCCCTCTGTTGAGTAAATACATACTATGCCATTAAAAAAATCTTTATTTGTGGGAGACAGTAATTGCACTTGTGAATTGTATAATTGTTAAAGCACTACTGTTTATTTATCCATCACAATCAATGGATTTGGACTCTTATGAAAATTTTGCAAACTGTTGTATAAAGGAATGGGGAAAGGAGAAATACCTAAAAGATTCTTCAAGGTCAATACTGGGAGTCATGAAAAGGATTCCTGGTGCTTCCTATTGAAATGATCTTCTCTGGTGTGACTTGAAGGGGGTGCTTACCTACAAGATATTTAGGGTGTGGTAAGATTGATGCCAAATTTCCTGATGTTATTTTAGTTTTAGTTAGCTTATAGATTTTTATATATATGAGTTATAGGTTTTCTTTTTCTAAGCTTCATACTCAATGTTTTTTGTTTATTTTTTGAAAATTGAGACAGTCAAAATCAGCTTTTATCATTCTCCTTTTTCTGAATACTCCCATGAATTCAGGAGATAGGTTCTCCCTTTAATACAGAAGACTTAAGAAAACTTCTTTTTCTCTGTCTAAAATAGCTTAGTCTCTTGGTCAGAGGAATAATATTAATTAAATCTTAATCTGGAAACCTCCCAGAGGAAGATATAAAGTAATTGACCTCTAGAAATTAAATGTTCTATCATTCAAATGAATAATCATTGACTATTGTGATTACTTGTTCTTAGGATTAGGTGAAGAGAATAAGTGACTTAGGCATTTGACCAAATAACAGTGTGCCTTTAATTTTCTGTTATTCTAATAGAGCTACTGTTTCTAACAACTGCAAAGCAAGAGAGGTTGAAAATGGGGGGAGGGCAGATCTTAAAGGCAGATAAAGCATCTTTTTAGTGACCTTCCTTCTGACCTGTATACTACAAATGAGATGATTAGAAACAGAGTAGTAATTACTGGTGACAATAATGGGAATCTTGTTAAATGGGTTTGAAGTTATTTTCTCGACCTGGACAGGGCCTTATAGGGGAACTCCTAAAGGTTAGCAAGCAGGATCCCCAAGTACAGAGTTTTAGGATTAATTGCCTATGATGACCCTTTACTGAAATGTTCTAAATTCCCATTATTCCTTTCAAACAGGTGATAGATTGGTAAGATGTTATTAATGGTGCTGCCATACGTGCTGAGAAAACAAAACAAATAGCTTTTGATGTAATCAAGTCAACTCGGTGAACTGCCAGTTATTTCAGATTTGGCAGATCTCATGGTTTTTTCTGTTGTTGTTTTAACTACTTTTTAAAATTGAAGTATAGTCAGTTTACAATGTTGTGTCAGTTTCTGGTGTATAATGTAATGTTTCAGTCATGCATATACATACATATATTTGTTTTAATATTCTTTTTCATTATAGGTTACTCTGAGATACTGAAGATAGTTCCCTGTGCTATACAGGATAAACCTGTTGTTTATCTATTTTATATGTATTAGTTAGTATCTGCAAAGCTCAAACTCCGAATTTATCCCTTCCCACTCTCTTTTTCCCCTGGTAACCATAAGTTTGTTCTCTATGTCTATGAGTCTGTTTCTGTTTTGTAAATAAGTTCATTTGTGTCTTTTTTCTTTTTTCTTTTTCTTTTTTTTTTTAGGATTCCACATATAAGTGATATCATTTGGTACTTTTCTTTCTCTTTCTGGATACTTGTTAGAATATGATTATAAGGCCTTTAGTTTTCCTTCTCTCCTCTCTCTTCCCTCCCTCTCTTCCTTCTGTTGTTTGCTAAATTCTTTAATGGAAAAATGAATATTTTGTTGGAGTTTAGTTGATTTACAACATTATACAAATTTCAGGTGTACAACAAAGTGATTCACAATTTTTAAAGATTATACTCCATTTATAATTATTATAAAATGCCAACTGGCTGTATTCCCTATGCTGCATAATAGAACTGTGTAGCTTATTTATTTTGTTATTAGCTAAATCTGAACATACAGTAAAGAATAAGACTAGTCCTTGTGCTCATGGGGCTTACAATCCAAAACATTTTGGAAGAAGTGTCCAAAAATACCAGTATTAAATATTAAATGATTTAGAATTACGTGCTTTATTCCTTCCCCCCTCTGTTTTGTATGGATTAACTCACGTTAACAGTTATGCACTAATATGGTGAGTTTTCGTGTTAATGCTATCAAAGACATAAGCCTTTAGTAAGATTACATTTTTTTTCACTAATAGGGTCTATTTGACTTCACAAGACTTACTTGATAATCATTACAGAGTGAATCTAGTTTTTCAAATGGAAAAGGGGATTTAGTTTTTCTTTATTTCAGATTTTCCTTAAAGTATGCATCATATTTAAATAGATTAAACATATTTAATGTGGATTATGAAAAACAATAGTAGATTTCACCCTCTTATTACTTACTTTTCTTACAACAATTTAGTTTTAGTGTGGTTTTAGAAATATTTTGTTGTTATTATTGTGATAAGGTATACGTAACTCAAATTCACCACTTTAACCATTTTTAAGTGCAGAGTTCAGTGATACTAAGTGTATTCACATTGTTCTGTAACCATCACCACTCTCCATTTCCACAAGTTTTTCCTCTTCCCAAACTGAAATCCTACCCACTAAACAATAACTTTCCCCATTCCCCTTTTTATTGCTTTTGATTTCTTTTGTGTGGGACATAAATTTAAAAATGTCCTTTATCCTTGGACTTTCTATAAAGTAATAGGTGCTCACTGAAGACTGCTTGTTGTTAGGATACAATAAAAAAATCGTAATAACTTCTAGGACTACTTAGTTCGCAAAACTGCAGAGAAAGACAGTAAAGCAATAAAATAGTCATTTGTGCAGCCAAATAGAACACTCACTGGTGTAGTGGACTAGCGTGGATTTGGCGTGGTAAGACCTTGGTTTGAATCCCGACTCCGATACTTAGTCTAGATAGTTGCTTCTGGGCAAGCTACTTAACCTCTCTGAGCCTGACTGGGCTTAGCTGTAGAAGGGGTATAATAAAAACTTGCTTTGCCTACCTTACAGGAGTTTTATAAGGAACCAAGGAGTTAATGATGTCAAAGTATTCTGAAAATCAGAGTTCACATGTCAGATGCTGATTTGTATGTTGTTATGTCACGGACATAAGTGTTTGCTTGGATGGCCTTTCCTTGCCAAGTCTAATATCCTACATTGATGTTTTGTCTTTATGTTTGACAAATGTGAATGTCATTCTTTAATATTATTGTCCCTAAGCTTTCACTTTTATGAGTCTGTGGTGACTTCCTTTATGGTGCTCAGGACCCATCAATGTCTCTGTAGGTACCTTGTAGTGATCTCTTGAGACTCTCCACTTCTAATTCATCGAGATACCATGCAAATGAGAGACACAGAACCTGTTATTTTGATAAGATGGGGTGGGTTGCTTATTTGCCCTCTATTCCAAACTTGGCATGTAGATATAATTTAAAAATGCAAATTTTAACTCATTTTTAGTGAAGTCCCAAGAAGATAGTTACCTAGAGGAATAATTTTTCTCCTCTGCACCAAATAGTTTTTCCTGTTTTTCAAAATGTCACTTGTGACAGAGGAATATGATATTTAAATAAAATTGGGAGAGTCAAAAAAGTGCCCAAGTTAACAACTTTTTAAAAGGGCTGTTTTGCCAACTCTGTAATTGACATTCTGTCACTGCTCAGACTTTATTTCATTTCTGCTCAACTCAATATATGGATTTTTATACAAACCATTTACCAAGCACTAGACAATAGAGCGCATGGCAGATCAAATTTGTACAGGTGGGTTGTTTGTTATCCACAGGAGAGCTTCATTGTATTATGGGGACAGCTTCCGTTAGCAGCCCAGGGTGAGAGTTGGTGACACTTAAAAACGCAAATTATTGATGGGAACATCCCAAGTACTAGGAAGAATTTAAAACTAAACCTTTTAAGCCTGTGCAGTCATTATCACATTAAGCAGGGAGATGGTGATGGGTCATAAACTGGTTTTCCATTTTATTTAAAAAGGACCTGGCAGGATTGTAAATGGATTCATTGATGTTCACTTATCTTGTGATAATTCCTCATTTTTTTTTCAAAATATGTATTAACCTAACTAGATAGGTCTTCTAGTCTAAATAGTCTAGATCAGAGATTTTATGTCCTTGTTTCACCGTTGTATTTATGTAATATCACCCTACTCTCTTCCAAAACGCAGAATCCTAATCATAAATTGCCTTGTAGACATCTTTACCTTACATGTACCGTTGTCACTCATGTCCAAAGAAGGGCTTATTGTCTTGCTGGATATATATTTTTTCTATCTAACTTCTATTTTTCAGCCACCTATGCCGTAAGCGTCGTATTTATCTTCAATTTTATCTTCCTTTTCACCACAACCAGTTATTATCTAAATCCTATAGATTCTATCCCAGGAATTGCTCCTGAGATTGCTCTTCTTTTCGTATTTCCACAATCATTAATCTTGCTCTGGCTGCATATGAACAATTACAGTAGTCCATTAGCTGGTCTTCCCTGTGTCCTCCACAGTGTTGTTATATTAATTTTCAGGCTCAGTTCCAATCTTTTCACTATCCTTTAAACCTTCCATGGATCCTTATTGACTCTAATTGAATACAATTATCAAGAAATTCTAGGTGTGTGAGATTAAGTCCCTGACAGCTGTTCAGTCCATCCCCATTTCTCTTCACAAAGCTCCACACTTCATCTAAACTGGGCTGTTTGCAATTCCCTCACCTCTAAACTTTTTTCTGACATTTTGTCTTGTGTAAGTGTTCTACCTTCTGAACCTCACTAGTTTTTTGTTTTGTGTTTTCCTGAAACCGTTAGAAAGGAAGATTTTTGCTATAAAAGTTCTAGGCTCTGTGGATCCTTCTCATGTTGTTTGCCTTCCAGAGTCAACTTGGAACCAAGTAGCCTGAGGTTTCTGGTTGCCTGGATATCATTTAACCAGAGTGTGTTTGTTCATGGGCTTATCGCTGGTTGTGATGCATGCACATCCGGGGGCTTTGTCTAGTAAATTGCTCTTCCCTTTGAACCATACAAGGTAAAGTTGAGGTTTTTCAATTTTTTGTTAGAGACAATTCCCATATTTTCTGCAGGCTGGAATCTCTCTTCCCAGCCAGGAGCTTTGGATGAAATATGCCATTCGGCCTTTGAGTTCAGTGACAAAATAAACATCATCCTAGAAAGTTGGAACAGAACACTTTTAGACTTTTTTAAAACTTGGCATGCTTTCTCTGCCCCACGATTATTAAACCCAAATTGTCCTCCTGCTGTCTTGAAAGAAATGAGATTTCTCAGCAGTAGCAAACAACAATGTCAATCTATTGGAGACTGTTAATGACTCATTTATAATGCTGGCAGACACATGAAGGCTGGAAAAATTAAATGTACAGCATCATTACCTTTGTGGCTAGCATCACTGGGAAACAGTATAATGCTTAGTGCAACATTTTAAAGGAGAAGGAGAATTCTTTTAGCAGAATGAGCTTGATACTTGAAGATGTGGATAATGGAATGACAGAGTGATAACTTCTTGCTGTTTGAGCTTCCTGCTATAAGGCATTCGGCAGAGATTGACTTGCAGGCTCTGCACTTCTGCAAAAGCTGAGCCGTTCCAGCCGTCATGACCTGCTTTGCATAGAGAATTTTGGACATGCATTTTGGATGCTTTGAGAATATCATCTTCATAGAACATGACTGAGAATCTTTTTTAAAGTAGTGACTATTAGAAATTGTCTTAACTCTTAGCTTCTTCTGATTTGAAAATAGTGCTACTTCCGTCTCCAGGGAGACTGCACAAAGGAGCTTGGGTACCACCTGAACCAGCATGCCTGAAAGTTCCCTTCCATCTCCAGGTTGTCTTTATTTCCATTCCATTTGAATTCTTCCTCAATACCTGAGATGAATATGCTCTAGACTAGTTTTCCTTTTTACATGGAGAACATATTTATGAAATAGATGGCTTGTTTGGGCAGTTTGTAGCTGGGGAAGAGAGTGAAACTAACTGGCCCAAATAGAGATGGAAACAAAACCTGAGGTCCAAAAGTACAGTGCAAACTAGACAGGGTGAGAGAAGTGCAAACCGTGTGTGGTGGCCCGAGGCCTGACGCTTCCCACCGCTGCTGCCTTATAACAATACCAACTGTAGTGCAGGGCGACGCTTCTTTCTAACAGGGCTGCAGAAGACATTTTGTGAAAGCACAGCATTGAACTTCATGACATCGGCCTGCCTTGTTTTCACGATGAATGTATACTTTTAATTTGTCAAAATCCTTTTGCAGTCTTTGTTATTTCGAATCGGTATTGTTCCTTGAGTAACAAGTTCTATACAGCTTCTACCCATTGTTTATGATACTTTTCTTGGATTTGTTCTGAAATAACCTTTAAGCTTCAAGATAGGCCCCCTTTGTTGTAGAGTTAAGCAGCTGGTGAGTGAGTTTGTGAACCATGTTTATAGATTTTCCCCAGTGAAATGTGTTTTTATACCTGTTTCCAGCCTTATGCTGCCAGATTAAAAAGCCAGTTGACTATTAAAATTAATAGGGCTTCATTGAGTATCTGCTGTTCGTAAAGCACTACGTACAGTTGAGAGGACACAAGAAAATAGGAGATACGGTACCCGCCATCAGGAGGCTTAGCCAGTCGGCACTTAAATACCACAGACCACTGATTCATAAAGACCATGACCAGATGCACGTTACTCTGGAGTATTTGAAGTGTCATAAAGATGTTGTGGACTTGGCCTCAGGAAACTTACATTCTGATCAGAGAAAACTGGTTATACTTTGATGGTTTAGTTAGTGAATCTGAATAAGGCATTGAGATAAGAGGCGTATATGTTGAGTCACTGAGTATTATAAGCTGTATTTCTGTTTTAGAACATTTTGTATAAATCTTAAAAATTGTAGCAGGCCATTCTGGCTGAGTGTATGAGTTCAGGAGTTGGCCAGATGCCTTGTCCTGCTCCTTTCCTTTTCCATGATCCTAGGAACGTTACCTCTTTTGTCTTAGTTTCTTCATTGATACGGAGGAGGTAATCCTTGAATTTTCCTATAGAAGAGTTGTTGAAGAAAAATATTACGTCTAAAACTCATAAAACAGGCGTGTGCTTTTTGTGAAATTTCATTGCAGAACCATGTATATGAGTGTTAGCTATAATAGTCATTAATCTTTAGAAGGTTCCTGTTACTTAACCCCCTTGTACAAGAGATGCTGCTCTTACCACCCCCTCCTTACAGAGATCTGTGTATTTAACATATTGTTAATGCTGTTTTCATTTTATCCTATTTTCTGTAAATATGTGTGTTTTGAAAAAACAAAATTTTAAGTATAGCAATACCAAAGTTTCCTAGGATGGTGCTGAAATAAGTTTTGAAAGCAAAATTTAGCAGATGATTGAGGTGTAGCTTTTAACGCTATAACTTAAGTTTTGAGCCTTTCCAAATGGAAATCTCTCTTTAAATGTGTAGTAATCTTTCTTGTCTCTTTAAGCCTAAACTATCCATTTCTGGATGATTCACACATCTGTCAATCAATAGGTTGTAGGAATGTTAAGAAAAAAAGTTGACTTTTAGTCATTTCTCTTCAAACTAGAGATCTTTAAGGACAGTATGCCATGGAATGTTATGCCAACAAATCGATTATGGCATTGCAAAACCGATATTCAGCCTGAAAACTGAAGGCATGTGTGGGTGTGTGAGTGTGTGTTACATAAAAACACGCATACAGTAAAATTTGTTACAGGGACTTGATCTTATGCAGTTGTGGGCTCTGGGTGAACAGTTTTTTACAGCTTGTACTGTAATTTGAAGTCTGCTGGACATACAGTCCAGAAGGAGGAGAGAGGGATATAAAGTAAAGGATATTGTGGGCAAGTTAGAACTCATGAAAATGGGCTGGACTTCGTGTGAGTTCTCCCTGTCTCCAACCCCGATGATATGAGTTTATAGGAGAAGTTGTCCCCCTTCATCACTCTGAGATAGGAGTCAGAGAGGCTGTAAGAGGGTCCAAGGGAAGATGGAGTAGTTGCCATGCCCCACGCCGAGGAGTTGACTGGCATCAACACTACAAGCCCAACCCCCTGAATCTGTGAAACACGGAGGATACAGCTTCACTTCCACCCCACAAATCTCTAGCAAAAATGTCTCTTGTAGCCCTCCCTAACCGGAAACACAGCGAAGGAATTCAGGGAAATGCAGTTTTGCTTGGCCAAGTTGGCACATTACACAGCTACCATGTAACAAATCAGCCTTCTGCTTCACTTCTCTGTCATTTCAGGAAGGTAATGTTCTACAGGTCAAAGCTTCGTCCAGCCGTCTCGTAACATCTATACGATAAAATTCTAGGCATAACCAGTAGATATAACTGCATGCTTACTGAGACTCCTACATAATGGCCCACTGTATTTGAAGGTGTAAGATTCTAATGTGGTAAAAAGAAGAGAAAATTAATGAGGGGGGTTGGTATAGCTCAAGTGGTAGAGTGCATGCCTAGCATGCACAGAGTCCTGGGTTCAATCCCCAGTACCTCCTCTAAAAATAAACAAACAAACCTAATTACCCCCCCCGAACAAAACTAAACAAAAGAGTAAATAAATGAGAATATTAGGGGAGAAGATTCCTTAGAAGTTTCATCATTAGTTTATGAGATCAATTCTGTAATAATATTTCATATTACAATGTAATTTGATTCAGTGAACTTTCATAAGCAGAAAAATTATATAAGAATATTAGTAGGCAATTATCCTTGCTACCCTCACAAAACCATAGGAAATGAAATGTACCAAAAATTGGAAATTACATGTACCAAAAGAGTTTGAACTTGACAGGAGGGATTGATATGCTTTAGCTTGTACCTGTAAGCAACAGGTATGACCCTTTGAAAACTCCAGGACTATGAAATTTGCAACTAGCCACACATTGTCTATACCGAGCCTGCATGGATGTTAGCATGTTCATTACTAGTAAGTCCTGTCCTCTAATCTTCAGGCTCTTGATCCATTATTACCTGCTGGGATAATGCTTCACATGCTTCATAAACATCATTGCTTCATCAACAGAGCGACACTGCTCAAGAGAGTCTCTCTTAATAGCAACAAAAAAAGTTCTCTCTCTGGAAACACTCCAATAGTGTTGGGCAGTTTTATGGTTTATTGATTGTCTTTCTTCAGATAGAATCTAGCCCTCTTTTCCATAATGACAGTATAAAACGCTTCAAAAACACTCATCTCAGCAAATTGCTTTTCCTCAAGACAATTATTTGCCCTTTCAATTAACACTATCTGGAGAGGGTGATAGTTTCTGAGAACAAAAGTCTCCTTTCTCACTCCACCCTGTACTAATACTGATGACATCTCACGTTGCCTGCAGAGGTTTTACACATGTTACTTCCC
Source organism: Vicugna pacos (assembly GCF_048564905.1). Taxonomy (NCBI): domain Eukaryota; kingdom Metazoa; phylum Chordata; class Mammalia; order Artiodactyla; family Camelidae; genus Vicugna; species Vicugna pacos. The sequence goes on along the minus strand of NC_132993.1, from coordinate 17,163,353 downwards.
TTGAGCTTTCTGGAATGATGGCCCCCTTGGCTGGCAGGTTACCATAGGAGTGATGGCCCGTTAGGTCAGGAGGCAGGTAGTAACTTCCTTGTGTTAGAATTGAGGAAAGCAAGATAGCGTTTGACTATGAACAGCTTGTTGGCACCTGAATTTCCTACCCCTCCATAGCCACCCCCATCTTCCTAGTGTCACAGGCAAGTTCTCTGCACAAGGCCACATGCTCAGGGAAGCGTCTTTCTTCCTGCCCCTTGGGGTACATTATGATTTATCTTGGCCAGTCTGGCTAATGCTGTTTCTTTCGCCAGTGATGGTCCGGGCCATGGATAAATAATACAGTTCTATTCAGCAAGTCTGAGAGAAAGTCTTCTGAGGCAGTTGGGGAAAGGTTTTCTTTGATTAAAAGATAATGGAAAGAAATAGGCCCATTTGTTTCTGTCGACACTGTCAAACGTACGTGTGTTACCTAAAACTGTGGCAGCCATTTGGCAATCAGAAAGGGACAAGCCTCTGAGGATAAACAACAGAAAAACGGAATGATCTTGAGTCCTTCATAACACTGTAATTAACTAATTTTGAAACTGCCCTGCCTTTGGAAGTCTTGTCATGAATGCCAATCATTATTTGTATTGTTTAATCGACTTTTCAACCTGGCGGCTTCACACTCAGAAAACATTTCCAGCTCCTCCTGGTTTGCCTTCATGAGTTCATTTCCTGAGCTCCCTGCAGCAGAATTTGGGGGATGAATTAAGTTCTTTCCTATTAGGTGCATTCATGTGACACTGGGAAGGGGCAGCTGAGGTGAAGATTATTTTTTGTGGCTTGGCTGTCTTCTGGGAGCAAGAATGAAGATGTTGGTAATTTTGTAACAATATTTAAAGTCACTCACTAGGTTCATGGCTCTCCAGAGGTAACTGTAGCCTCAGCAGCCTCTTACTTCTTCACTTTCCTAGTAGTGACAGGTGTAATAGTTCCTCTAGTGGGTCAGTGCTTTAAAGTCACTTTTGAATAATTCCTGGAAACCCAGCTTCGACCCAGCTCCACCAGTCCTTCCTATGAAACCATAAGCACCAAGTATCTTACATTACGTCTCTTTCTGCTTAGAATAACTAGAGGGGTTTCTGTTTCTTACAGTGAAACCCCAACTGTTTACCACTTTTAGTCAGTTTTCTATTACTTCTAGCTGAAAGAGTCCTGGTTGAAACAGTCACATACATAGTAAATAGTGGAGCCGGGACTTCAATCCAAGTCACGTGAGAACAAATCCATAGCTCCTTCTATTACACCATGACGAGGATGTTGATAAGAGCTAAGAAACTGAACTCAGTTTCTGGAAGATGACTCCCTTTTTTCCTTTCATTTTGCCTGCCTTTCCCTTTGTCTCCTAGAGTTGCCTCCCAGCGATCGTTCCCTCTTCTCATCCTTGTCTTTGTAAACATGAATCTTCCCTTAGCAACACTGCTTTGTCCCTCCCCACTTGAAGCCTGGACTGACCTGAGGATGCCAGGGCCTCTCTTTACACACTGCTCCAGTCCTGCTGATGGTTATTTCAAATACAGTTTAAAGATATGCCTTAAATACAACATTAAAAAACAAAACAAACAAACAAAAGACATCTTTCTTTGGCTGGCTTAACATCTTGTTCCTAAGATGATCATTCCTGTCACACTGTATCGTAATTGTTTGTGGGTTTCTCCCCACCAATGACCTTTGTAGAGAGAAAGACCAGGTCATATCTGTCCTTGTATTGCACTGCCCGGTCTCAGAAAATATTTGCTGAACTGCTGAAATATTGTCTAAGTGTCCTAATCCAGCAGTATGCAGATCTCAGTATTACTCTTTAGAATTCATTAATTCAAAAATCCTAAAGATATTTCAACTTTCATTTCTGAATCTTAAATATTGTATAAGTTTCCTGAACCGATCTTTCACTAAAGCATGTTTGAAACCTATATAATGGGTGAATCTCTGTGATCTTCTCTGATGTTGTTATGTACCACAACATATGGTTTATAGTATGACTTTGTTCTCAGTTCCTTCCAATTAATTGTTTGCTGGTATGTTCATAGGAATTGATGGTATGTTTATGCCTGTGACTTGCTGATGACAGTGGTGCCCTCTGGGTTTGATGAAGTTGTTTTAATAGAAATCCATTTGCCCTTTCACTAGCTGTCCCCCAAAGTCTGTGAACTTGTTACTTTATTATAGGTGATGTACCTTTGTTGTTATAATATGCTTTATGGGAACTAAACTATTTCTGCTACTTTGGCTACTGCTTCTACTATTCAGTGCACTGTTTCAACAGTGTACCAGTCCTTAACCCTCTTCCTTAGTCTAATGATTGTTTCATTCATTTTTTTCCTTTGGATCCATTGGCTTCCTTCTATCACTGTCTTCCATGCTTCTTAGATTTTGCACCACTCACTTGGTTTTTATGGCTATTATCAGTCCTTCTCAAAAAATGTGTCTTTCCTTCTGGAATATGTAATAGAATTTGTGTACAGGGTTTATTTTTTAAGAACTCCCTGTTAGGTATTTCTGATTATTGTAGCATTGCTATTTGCTCCTACTTGCTTTGTTTTCTCTTAGAGTTGCTTTAAAAGGTGAAATAAAGCAGAATGCATCACAACACCCTGGTTTACCAGGGTTTCCTTGGCTCCTAAGAAAACTGACTTCCATATAACGTTACTGAATTGCGGCTGCAATAGTGAGGTACGCTTTGATAGCAGTTTAAGACTCTCAACCTGCAACATGTTATTAATGCTCTAGAAAACTTAGATGTATGAGAAACTGAAATGTTTAAAGTGGTTTAGAAATAATTATTTTTTTAAGTGAGTTTCATATTCCGCAGCAAGAAAATTTCACATTTCTCCCTGACAAAGGAGTAGGAAGCTGTTTAAAAGCATTTGTCAATGATCCATTAATATGCAGGGCAGCTCACCCAATATTGCTTAGGTATTTTCAAGTTGAAACGTTAAATACAACAGCATTTAAAAGGCAACAGATGCAGCCCCAAAGGATGTCACCTTCATTCCTGGGTCGCTCGTCGCCCCTGGAATTGTTGATCCAGGAGTTCTAGTAGATAATGTGCTGAAAATAAGAGCAACATACTATTTTAACATCAGAAGAGGAACAAAGGAAAAAGGGGCTGTTTTTCTTTTTCCCAGCTGCCCCCTGGTGGCAAAGTCACAACAGACAGCAAAGGCGTTGAACAAAGATTCTGTGTAGGTGCTGCTGCTGATTTGTAAGAGGGTCTCAAGCCAGTCTGTGTGTACGCGTGAGCTTCGGAAAAAGAAGACCAGAACGCTGGGTCTGCTAATGACGTTTGGCTTCCCAGCAGCACCTGTTCTTATCATAGTAGCACCAGGCTCTACCAGCTCAGTCAATACTTGTATATTAACAAGAGACAATCGATGGAAAAATTAAAAAGGAAAGTCAAGGTAATTAGGCTAAAGCTGCTGCTTATGAGTTTTCAATAATTACTTTAGCGTCCTCTTGTTTTCCCATCTCCAGAAAAATAGGGCCTGATTGAAGGACTGGGTTGTGTTTGACTGAGGACATGTCAAAATTATACAAGGCCAGGCAGGAAATCAAATTAAGCAGTATTTGTTTTAGAGGCAGTCAAAGGGGCTTTGCCTGATGGCATGGGAAGAATAGACGTTGATTTAAATGCACCCATTAGCAGCTGTGCCATTGTTGGTACCTGTTTCATGTCATCAGTTTTTGCACCACTGGCAGAAGCCCACTCAGAAGCACTGTGACATGTCCTGTATCAAAGCTCCAGAGGAAGACAGTGGATGAATTTCTCCCAGAAACAGGATCTTTTTGGAAATTAGATGCCATCCTTTACAAAACCATGAAATAACTCAAAACCGTCTGTCTACCATACTTTGGCCAGAGCTCCTTGTGTCCATAATTGACAGGGATCAGTTGTGCCTGTACGTGTATCCGGCCTTAATGAACAAGCTGTCCACATTAGGTGATTGATTCTAATCTTTGGTTGTGAGCTGCTTTGACATTTTTTGTGCCTTGATGCTGGAAGTCCTGAATAAATGGGAGCCACCCTGTTTCTGACAGCTGCATGAGGTCCGTATGTCAGCCTCTTAGGGGAAGGAAAAACGCCAGAGAAATCCCTGGTTTGGAAGAGATAAATCTAAGGAGAAAAGATAGGTTAGCGAGAGAGATATTTCATGTTCTATGTCCATTTCCAGCCTTCATTTGCACTATTTCTGTCAGTCCAAAACACTTTATAAACTTTACAACCAAATTATGTACCAACATCATTTCATTCACTGCTGATACGTAGTTGTTAAACATCTGCCAAGTACATATTTCCTAGAGGAAAAAAAAAAGAAAAAAAGTTAGATCTTGTTATACAGAGAAAATTTAGATATGGTGAAATATGAAAATATTTATGGAGCACCTGCTTTGTACAAAGCATTAGAGAAGATTCCCTAGGTGCAAGAAATAATAGAATAAACGTTATGCACACATCCTCCCCTCCCACCCCCAACTGGTAAATCAAAAGTGAGTAATGGAGCCAAGACTTGAATCCAGGACAGTCTAATTTCAAAGCACAAGCTCCTAACTCGTTTATTACATTATCATTTTTACTTGAAGCTTAAAAAAAAAAACTCTAGGGGAAGATGAAATGTGTGATCTTTACTCAGTAAACTAAAATCTAATTAATGGTAGTGATGCTGGAGTGTGGGGGTGAGAGACTGTTGAATCAAAACATATACACACAAAGGCATTGAAAAGTAAGATGAGGAGTCATAGGTACAACTAGAGCTTTGGTGAGAATTATTGCTAATAATTTTGGTGGGGGTTGTAATTAGGTTTTTCCTAATTTTTTACTGGGGATTGAACCTGGGTATTGAGGTACTGGGGATTGAACCTGGGACCTTGTGCATGCTAGGCAGCAGCACTACCACTCGGCTGTACCCTCCCCACTGTTGTTAATAATTCTTAATATTACAAATGGTTGTGTATTATTTCGGCACTGGTGGGTTTACTTATGTGAATCTCTGGTACATGTGAAACTTCCAGCAAGTAAAATCAGTCCTGATGGAAGATGGGTCTGTCACTTTTATAAGGTGGTGTCAAGACCCTCAGAAGATCTTGGGCACTCCTTAGATTAGTGTAAAAGCAGCTAAGCCTGAGCACATCTGATGGCTGAAATCTTTGCTGCTGATTGCCCACAATTTCAAATGTTGAGAAGGTTCCAGCTGATGCTTTCATTAAGAAAGTAGTACAAAATAAGCTTTTTACCTTTACTTTAAACTTTTTTGTTTGGTTTTTGGTTTTTGGTTTTTGTTGGGGTGGGGGGTAATTAGGTGTATTTGTTTGTAAAAAAAAAAAAATTTTTTTTTTTTTAATGGAGGGTACTGGGGATTGAACCCAGAACCTCATGCATGCTAATAAGCATGTGTTCTACCACTGAGCTATACCTTCCAGCCCCTGTTCTTTAACTTGGAAAAAAAAAAGTTATTCTAAATACACAGTCACTTCTAGATTAGATGCGTTGAGAAATTTGCCTCAAGGATAACTTCTGAAAGTTCATTTTCCTCTTCCCTCTTGACTTATTTTATTTAGACATCCCAAGGAAAATTTTTTTCTACTTCTCTGCTTTTTCCCCCTGTATTTATTCCTTCTGTTGTTCCTCCATATTTTTTTTAATCTTTGTTGTTCTCATTTTCACCCTATAAAAAGTTTGTATACCAAGTACCAAATAAAAGTGATGGAATATTATGCACCCATTGAGGCAGTATAGTTTAATTTTGTGATAAAAGCTTAGATGAAAGTCCAACTGCCTGGTTTGAATCTTAGATATGCTTTAAATTAACTATGCAATCTTCAGTAAGTTAGTTAAACTTACTGTCTTATTTTTTATCTATAAAACAAGGATAATAGAAGTCCTATGTTACAGACATATTATGAAGATTAAGTGAGCTAGCTATACAGAAAGTGCCTTGTATACAGTGCTCTGGAAATGTTAGCATATAGAATAATAACTTATTAAAATTTCATTCTTAAAGCCTTTAATGATACAGAAAATGTTTGCAAGAGAACTTTACATGAAAGAAATAGGATATAAAGTGACATGATTACAACCAGAAAGAACAAACACGTTTTTAAACGTTTTAAAAGAGACTAGAATAAAATAGACCAAAATTGTGGTTTATTTTAGAACCATTGCCTCCTATTAATCCTTGTTTATTTTTGTAAATTTGAGGTACTTACCACAGTACACGATTTTTTTATTGGTCTGTTTACTTGGTTTTTGATTGTCTTCCTCTGGAATGGAAGTTTTATGAGAAAGGCCCCGTGCTTGTCTTTTCCACCATTGTGCGTCCTGTGTCCAGTGCCGAGTGTCTGGCAGGGGATGTCCCTGCAATAAATATTTGTCCAATGAATGTGTTTACTTCTTTCTTTCCTATTTTCCAATTATGTTAGTAGAATATTTCTATCTAAAAAATACAAGGAACTAGTGAATAAAACAAAAAAGAAGTAGACTCACAGACGCAGAGAACAAACTAATGGTTACCAGTGGGGAGAGGGGCAACACAGAATGGGGGTGAGGAAAGGGTTATTACAGGATCCTATGAAATCACATATGTGAAACTTTTGAAAATTGTAAAGCACTGTAGAATTTAAAGACTCATTCAATATAAAAAAAAACTTTCTAACTGCTGTAATGAGGGGGCAAATGTTATTTTAAAAACATCTCAGCCCTCTGAAAGGCATATTATTGCTGTTCGTGGTAAGGTAGCAAATAGTAAGAAAATATTTCTTATGTTACATGTTTACTTGTCTGGGTTTTTTTTTAAATATATGTGCATTCCACAGGGAAATATATACAAGATCTTATGGTAACTCACAGAGAAAAAATTTGACAATGAATATATATATATATATATATATATATATATATATATGTTCATGTATAACTGAAAAATTGTGCTCTGTACTGGAATTTGACACAACATTGTAAAATGATTATAAATCAATAAAAAATGTGCATTCCAACTCAAAGCCTTTATTTTAACTTTTTGATTCTTTTTTCAGCTTTTTAATCAATCTAGAAAAATCCTAGATAGATTGATTTTTCACTGTTTTGTTTTTAACATAGTAAAGCTCTTTTTTAGGATAATTGCCAATTCCAAATTATATAGAGAGCCTCAGTTATTTTGCTAGTTAAGTATTACCTTAAAACCTTATTGTAGGTGAAGTAATATTCAAATTTTTAATTCAAAAAATTGTAGCCTGACTAATTAAGTCACAGATTCCTTCAGTGGTTTACTCATCATTAATTTTCCCACTGTCCAAGTTGCTACCTAGCGTCTTTTTGACCCACTGAGCCAAAGTGCATCTCTGCCAGAGGCTCAGTTCCATGCAGATGTGCCAGTGAGGGGAAATGCTTTTTTTCTGTGTCAGATACTTTGCCTTTCAGTAAAATTTGGTCTTGGCATTCAGTGTTGAGGTCCATAGGTTCTTTGGTAACTCTAATTCAGTGCTGATTTTTGAAGGGGAAACTTTAGCAAAATCGAATTGTAACAGTCCACACAGGTTCATACAGAGAGAATTCAAACAGAATGCTGAAATCTTTTCGTCTGTTTCTAAAAAATTTCACAGTCACAGAGATACATCCCATTTTCCCCATAATTCCTCATTCAGCTGCCAAAGTGACAGCAATAAATTCTACCATGGTTCTTGTACGTCAGGACAGAATTCTCTCTTTCCTAAAGAGAGTCTTCCTGAAGCATTTTGGAGAAAGACAAAGCATAAAGAAGGAGAGGAAGAAATATGTTGAGGAGAGAAAGTCAGAGGTTCAGAAGAAGGACATTATACCAGTACATCTCCACCTGGGGAGGCTTAGGACTCGGGTGTATCAAGACAAAAGATACGTTGTTTCAAGCAGTACTTAGGAAAGCCCCTCCATCTCTAGACCTGTAGTAGAAGTGACATAAATGGGATGAGTGTAGTGAATCTTCCAGAAGCATTTTATTTGCTATGAAGGTCTGAGATTTCTCCCAGCCCTAAGTCAGATTAATTCCAAATTGCTACTCGCTCAGTTTTCTGAAATACTATTATTACTATATATTAAGACCTGTTGTTTAAAAAATTTTATATAGTATTGGAATGCACTGGAGTGAACACACCTAGAAGCAATGACTGTTGAAAGTAACATAGTCCATAGTATCAGGAAAACTGTGTACTTACTAGAAAGGATACACGGTGAAGTGCCATGTTGCTCTTATGGCAGTGGTGGTGGTTACTTCTATTGCTGCTGTTTCGTTTTTCTTTTTTATTTATTTTTAATTTTTTAAAATTGGAATATACTTAATTTACAATGTTGTGTTAGTTTCTAGTATACAGCAAAGTGATTCAGTTATACATATATGTATTCTTTTTCATATTTTCCATTATAGTTTATTACAAGATACTGAATATATAGTTCCCTGTGCTATACAGTAGGTCCTTGTTGTTTATGTGTATGTAGTAGTTTGTATCTGCTAATCCCAAACTCCTAATTTATCCCTCTCAGCCCTTTCCCCTTTGGTTACCATACGTTTGTTTCCTATGTCTGTGAGTCTGTTTCTGGTTTGTAAATAATTTCATTTGTATTATATTTTAGATTCCACATATAAATGATATCATATGATATTTGTCTTTCTCTTTTTGAATTTCTTCTCTTAGTATGATAATCTCTAAGTTCATCCGTGCTGCTGTCAGTGGCATTATTTCATTGTTTTTATGGCTCAGTAATGTTCCATTTTATATATATATATATATATATATATATATATATACACACACACATATATATACACACACATATATATACACACACACACATACACATACACACACCACATCTTCTTTATCCAGTCATCTGTCAATGGACACTTAGTTTGCTTCCTTGTCTTGGCTATTATAAAAAGTACTGCTGTGAACACTGAGGTGCATGTATCTTCTCGAATTTGCTGTTCTCCAGATACATGCTCAGGAGTGTGATTGCTGGATCATATGGTAATTCTATTTTTAGCTTTTTAAGGAACTTCTATATTGTTTTTCATTGTGGCTGCACCAGTTTACATTCTCCAACAGTCTAGGAGAGTTCCTTTTTCTCCACACCCTTTCTAGAATTAATTATTTATAGACTTTTTGATGATGGCTATTCTGACCGGTGTGTAGTGATACTTCATTTGATTTGCATTTTTCTCATAATTAGTGATGTTGAGCATCTTTTCATGTGCTTATTGGCCATCTGGTTGTCTTCTTTGGAGAAATATCTATTGAGATCTTCTGCCCTTTTTTTTTTTTATTAAAGTATAGTCAGTTACAAGGTATCAATTTCTGGTGTACAACATAATATTTCAGTCATATATATACATACATATATTCATTTTCATATTATTTTTCATTATAGGTTTCTACAAGATATTGAATATAGTTCCCTGTGCCATACAGAAGAAATTTGTGTTTTTGTCTATTTTATATATAGTAATAATTGCAAATCTTGAACTCCCAATTTATCCCTTCCTACCCCCTTTCCCCTTGGTAACCATAATCTGCCTATTTTTTGATTAGGTTGTTTGCTTTTTGGTTATTGAGTTATATTTTGTTTGTCTTATGAAGTAAATTTGGCGTGTTTAACTTGTAGTAAGAACTCTTAGAGGATTAGTAGTAACATGATTTAATTAAAATCCCTCCAGAAATTGGTATGTTCTGAGGGTCAAATGAAATAATTTGTGAATTGGTTTTAAAATTCACATACATTGAAATGTATGTTGGCAAAATGATGATGATACATCTTTCTAGGCCCTTGTGTATTGATTTACTCTGCTCCAAAATAAAGATGATTCAAGCTGTTTTGCCCTCCACAGGATCAGACTGAGCATGCAGCCTAACTTAGCCTCTTCATTACTCCCCTTCCCCCGAGCTCAACATAACTGTTCCTATTCTGAGGCAGTGTCTAAAATCTGCCTGAGTCAGCAAGAAAAACCAGCAACTAGGGAGAATATTAATGATTTTCTTGCCTATCAGCCATCGCCACATAATTGCAACATCTACATCCTGATTGAAAATGTAGTCTTTCCGATTTAGAATGGCTCGTTAAGTTTTTGCTCCCTGTTCTCACACACACAAAAAAGAATCTAAACAGTCCAAGAGGCTTGGAGACCAGTAGATTTTATCTTCCTGTGGGTGTGTCCCTTAAACCTTCCCTTTGTGCTGGGCCAGCCTATCTGCAGATCTAGGGACTGCTGGTGTAGTATGAGCTGAAGTGTTACAAGCCTGTATTGCCCCCACGTACTTCTTAAACTAATTGATCACTGAACTGACACCTTCCTACCAGGCCTTAGATCTCTGCCGCCAGACTTAATACTTTGGATTAGATAATGAGCCTGAGGATATTTTCTTCAGAAGGATACTTGTTGAAAATGATATACTTTTGAAGGAAGACCTCAGATCCTAGAAATCTACAGTGATTCTTTTTATTAATATACCTTATGAATCATCGAGGACAGACTTCAAGAGAAGGGATGTGAAACGTACCCATAAATGAATCCTGTTCCTTGTGACAGGAGCCGCATGATGCCCCAGATTAGGAAGTCACTTCATAGTTCCATTGGGGGTCCCCAAGATCACTCCTGTGTCTGGAGATTCAGTGGGACTCAAGGCACTTGTATGTAGTGGTACCCTTGGGTAGGATTTACTGCAGTGCTGTAGTCAGGATACACAGCTGGCTGATAAGTGAAAAAGGCACATAAGAGGTCTGTAGGAATTCATGGACTGGCTTCATTACACTCTTTCTCCCGTGAGAAGATTGCTCAGAGCACCCTCTTCTTCCAGCAACAGAAATGCGGCAACACGTATGAGAGATTCAGTGCTCAAGGTCAGAGACTGGTCACCTGGTGCTGTCGGCACCCTCTGCCCAGCACCCAGGATCCCAGACTCCAAGAAGGGAAGCAGGTATTCAGCATAAACCACATTACTTGCACAGGCAGCCTAAACACAGTAAACCACCTTTATCATTTAGGGAAAGGCGAGAACACTTCCAAAATTTAAATTGCCAAATGCTAACGAAGGACCAACATTGCAAGCATGCCCTTCTTAAAATAGCAGCCTCAGGCTTGCTATGTTAGTCCCTTTCTGTACAAGAGTATTTACTTCCAGCTGAAGGGCACCATGACAGTGTAGGTTCAGGGGCCAGGACTGCTGGCTTTAGGCCAGATGCCGGTGCTTGTCGGTAGGAGAGAAACACGTCCACCCTCACCTCAGTAGAGGTAACTCGCCGTGGTAGTAGTGGGGGGGGACTTCATTACTTGGCAATTAAAATCAGATTCCAGTGTCATGCTGATTTTTTAAAGAATCCCTGCCGTGGCTGACAGACTTTTCATTGGGGTCCAAAAGGGTGATAGGAGAAAGATTACCCCAGATGGCCTACCTTTACCCGTGTCTCTGGCTCCTGGTGGGCGATGGCCTGTATTAAAAAGTTTTGTGTATGATCAGACTGAAGAACTCTAAAAATGTGACTTGTTTTGAGTGTTGTTCAGTCTCTGTCATACACAATTCTAATCTGGTCAAGCTTCACATGATAATAGGTTTTCTTAAACTCCCTAGTTCAAGCAGAATCTGGCGTGAACTAGTATTTTAACATCAAATCAGTGATCAATTCTTTTTTCCACACTGAATTGCCTCTCCTTTGACAGCACCTCAAGATTCAGTAAAAGATGACTCCTGGCCACTTGTTTAACTCATTCCCCTCCCCTTCCCTCCCCTCCCCCACTGGCCTTCATAAAGCTTGGCTGTTTTTTTCTTTGCCAGTGGATTTTAGTGCCATGAATACTAAACAGGCAAGCCTCTGAGACTAAAATGAGGTTGCTGGAAGTTTCTCTGAAGTGAAGGAATGCTGCAAGACTTAATGCTGTGATTTCTCGTCATCCGCAGAGAAGGTGGGCTGTGTATGAGAACTGTCTGGATACCCGGATTATGTGGGCTTCTGTTTCTCTACCACATCTGCTGTGCGTTGTCTCCTTTCGCCCAAGATTCTGGGTTCTCCATGCCTTTAATATTGAGCCGTTGTGATTAATGGCTGATGGAAATGTGCTTTATTTTTCAAGCATGTTTAGACCCCAGTGTGTTTAAGAATCATTGGCCTACAACACTTTTTCCATTATCTCCTTGAATTCCAGTTTCTCAGGAAGTCTTCGGCTGTTTTGAGTTTGTATGCACTTCCCGGATGGAGGCTAAGAGCACCATTGGAAGATCCCTGGTTTCTTCTGGAGTGAATATATGTGTAAAGCAGAAATGCCTCTGGCGCTTCATTTTGTAGGGCATCCAGTTTTAAAATAAGACAGTGTGGGACCTTGCAGATGAATAGTGGATGCATGGGGGGATTATGACCCTGTTTTGAGCTTTGTCAATGGGAAGACTTCAGAAAAGCAATTACTGGGGAGTGTAAAGTCTCCTGAAATGCAAGAGGCAGACCACTTGGAGAGAAGTCATTTGTGTTTCATACCCACACATGTGTATCAGTGTGGAGGAGTACCATTACACGGGAAGTACTTTTTCCCCCGAACTGGTTTACCGGAATCCCTTAAGTCTCTTTTTTCATCCAAGACCATGCAAATATTTGGAGGGCCAGTGTGTTTCATGGTCACAAAGGCACTTTTAATTGCTTGCATGAAGTTGGATCATGTGTTTCTTCTTTCCCAACCAAGTGACACTTTTTAGCATTTCTCTGGTGGTAGTTTGTCATTGTACTAGTGTGCACCATTCCCGAATGTTACAATTGAATCATTTGAGATTCTAGGCACATTTCTAAGCAGATGTACCAAATTACAGCTCAAGACTTCTGCTTGAAATCTCCAAGTTTCAGTTAGTCAAATATCTGGGGTGAGAAGGGTTAGCAAGGGTCCTGAGAAAACATGTGGCCCCAAATTGTCTGACATTTCCTTGATGCTTTGCCTCTACCCAAATTTGATTTGTCAGCATGTGAGAGGCCGTTAGATCTTATAAGAAACTGCTTGGTTTCCATTCCATTCAAGTGTAGTTGGTTTTCAAGGACTGAATTAAAGCAGAAAAACAAAAGTTAGGTGGCTGATGTCAGTGAGCAAATTATTCTGTATATAATAGCATCTTGGAGTGTTTGTTAGTTCTTTGTTGCCCTTCGTTTTCATCAAAACCATGGTTTCATACACAGCTTTTAGTCATACTGGTTTTTAAATGTTGTCTGAAAACACAACTGTGAAATACTTACATCTGATTTTCCATTTTAACTTGTTTCAAGAGCACTTGACACTGCCCTCTTACATAGTGCTCCTTTCATTTGGAATAGCTACTCTATTCTATCTCCTGAGTTTTCTAATTTATTTTCTTTAAGACCAGCATCTTTAAGGGACCAGTTGTCTTTTCCAGGGGACTCGTTCATGTCTCTCTAGCACTTAAGACTTCAGTTTTTCATTTGCTTTCTCTTATTGCATGGCAGCCTAAGGGGAGCTGCGTGAACACGGAGAAGGAGCGTGAGTGGTAGAGTCTGGATCATTCTGGGTTTACAGCTGCCTTTGCTGCTCACTGCCTCCGAGAGTTTGAGCAGGTCAGCTCACTTTTCAGAGTGATGATATTTTCATCATAGAATGGGGTCCGTGGCACCCATCTTTCTGGGGTGTTGTTTGTTTTTTCATTTGTTCCTTCTTTGGTTTGTGCATTGTTTCATTCATTCGTTCAGAATGTGGTGAGCACCGTGCCAACACTAGGCATGTCAAGATGAATGTAGTCTGTGCTCTTATGATGTCTACAGTCTAGTGGGGAGAGTGGACATTAAACAAGTAGCTACCAACGTGACGACTGTTTCAAAGCAGAACAGAGTGAGTACAGAATGCCACTGGAGCATCACAGGGTAGAAACAGAAGCTATCTCGGTTTGTTTGTGCTGCCACAACCAAACACCATAGACTGAGTGGCTTAAACAAGAGAAATTTACTTCTCACAGTTCTGGAGGCTGAGACGTCCAAGATGAAGGCACTGGCAGATTCAGTGTCTGGTGGGAGCCTGCTTCCTGGGTCATAGACGGTACCTGCCCGCTGTGTCCTCATGTAGCAGGAGGAACAAGGGCACTTTTCAGGGCTCTCTTTTCTAAGGGCACGAATCCCACTCATGAGGGTTCTCCCCTTAGGACCTAATCACCTCCTCAAAGCCCCGCCTCCAGATACCATCTCATGGGGGGTTAGGTTTTAACATAGGAATTTTAGGGAGACACAAACATTCAGTCTATAACAGGAGCCGTCAATGTATTTTTAAAATATTTTTGGCAGGGGGAGAAGAGACTGAGAGAAGTCACGAGCAACTTTGCTCAGCAAATAAATGTTAACTTAATGGATGTTTCCGTGGAAGGTGAGCTAAAATAGGCCATGCTTTGCTGGCCTTAGCAGATTTTGCACATCATTCACCAGAGTCTCAGTTTTCCAATTTGTCTCAACCTTTGAACTCTCATCTTGCTTAGTCAGACACTGTTGTACATAATTGCTGGCATCTGGCCCCACGTTTTGCTGATGCGCCCCTGTGTAAGAGAAGCCTGCTTCCTTTCCCTGAGACTTGGTCACCCCTGCTCCTCCGACACCGCTCCTTTTAGCCCTATCCTGCAGAACACTCTTGTTTTTCTCCACCACGTTGACCATCTCTTTCAGAGATCAAAGAGCTTATAGAATGTGCTTTATTTGTGTGTTCTGAGTCTTTTCAACTTAAATGTATAAATATAGAAAACTTTGATCTGGTAAGAATATGAGTACCAAGGAGCTGTTCTCTCCCAAGACCAATTCTGTAGTCTTCATTGTACCTATTTATTTTTAAAGTCTCTTACCTTATGGCGGTCTCACTGAGGCAGGGACTGAACTTACTCGCTGTTACATCACTAGCACGCCCACAAATATAATCCGTGGTAGATACTGGACAAGATGTTTTTAAGTGAAGGACTGTATTAACAAGCGTTCGGGGATGAGCTTAGATTACATCTAAACAATAAGCAAAAACTCTAGAAATGAGATCTGTAAATAAATACCTTCTAGGTGCAGTAAGATGTCATCTGTGCTGCAGAGATGCACTGAAAGGGTTAAATGACCTCTACCTGGGAAGGCCCAGGGAGGCCGAGGAAGGCTCCATGGCCATTGTACCATTGCCTTAGTCCATTCAGGCTGCTGTAACAAAATACCAGCCTGGGCAGCTTATATTTCTCATGGTTCTGGAGGCTGGAAGTTTGAGATCGGGGTGCCAGCGTGCTTGGATGGGGGCTTCCTTCTAGGCTGCAGACTTCTCACTGTGTCTTCACAGGATGGAAGGGACTAGGGAGCTCTGTGGGGTTTCCTTTATAAAAGCACTAACACCACTTCTGAAGAGTCTACTCTCATGACTTAATCACCTCCCTGAGGCCTCGCCTGCTAATACCAGGGATTTGGTATTAGATGCGATTTCAACAGACGAACGTTGGGGAACATTCAGACCATAGCAACTATTTATGTTAAATCTTAAGGGTGACAAGAATTTCTCCAGGTGAAGGAGGAAAGCAGCACACTCTAGGCTGAGAAGTTAACACATTGGTGGCTTAAAGTGGGGAAGAGTCTCGCACATTTGCTGAACTACAATTGCTCCCTGGACCTGTAGTGCTTGGTGGCGGGGCGAGGGGGCAGGCTGGAGCCTGAGGGTCCACGTGTGTATTGTGTATTACATATAGGGCTCATAACTTTAGGCTTCATGAGTTGGGGAATATTGACAGAGCTCAAATCAGAGGAATGATTTAATCAGATTTGATCTTAAAGAAAAAGGTGGAGGAAAGTGAAGAGGAGGTTATACAGTTATTACAATGTACCAGATAGACTCTACACTCTTTACCTGGATTAACTCACTTAATCCTCGCATCTTCAGTGCCCACGGTTGTGTGTCAGTGGCGTAAAGGATATTTTGAACCAGGCAAAACTGAAGGTAATGAGAACAGTTATAATAGTTTGAGAAATGATGGGTTCTTAAAATAAGATTGTTTTAGTATGGCTAGAGTGGAGAGGTCTTGGCAGCAGGAACTGACGGATTTGGGCCAGGCTATTGGAGGTGATGGTGAGGGAGAAGGCCGGAATGACCCTCCTCAGTTTTGCCTTGGGCAACTGGGCATATGGTGGTGCCCTTCTCTTAACAGAGAGACTGTGAGAACAGGAGCAGGTTTCTGGGGAAAAGTGTTAAGTTTAGGTTTGAACTTGTGGCATTTGGTCCTAATGAAATACCCAGAAGCAGTGAGTTAGTTCGGAACACGTCTGAAGAGCTTGAAAGGACAGAGGTAGGCGGTATATGTAAGGGAGTTAAGGGTATATGCCTGGTAGCTGAAGCCAGGATAGTAGTTGAAATGGACTCTGGGTTTGCTAAGTAGGAAGAGAACTGGGTGACACCTTCGGGAACATCCTACTTAAGGAATCATCAGAGGAAGGGGGACTAAAGTAAAGATATTACTACTATAAACTGCTGTTATTCTTCACTGTAATAAAACGTTTAGCTGTCATAAGTGTACAGTACCGACTGATTATCTGAGGTGCCCTGATGTACTATGAAGTACACATTTGTAGCATTTAAAAATACAGCTTGAAGGAGGAAGGGTATAGCTCAGTGGTAGAGCATGTGCTTAGCATGCGCAAGGTCCTGGGTTCAATCCCCAGTACCTCCATTAAAAATAAATAAATAAATAAATAAACGTAGTTCCCCCCTCTCCCTAAAAAGCAAAAAAAAAAAAAACCTTGATTTTACTTTAAATTTAGCACTAGCAAATATGGTAAACATCACATATTTAAATAACCAAATTAATTCTTAAGTTAATAACTTTATTATCTGGGTCTCTTTCATTCTCAGCATTTAGAAGAGCTACTAAGTATTGTTTCTAAGATCAAGGTCTAATGCTGCTCAAAGAAACGAAATTGGTAACTTTCTTTTCTGATAGTCCACATTTTTCTATAGAACTATAAACACAATACTGTAGTTGCTGATAACTATTTATTGATAATGACCTTTTTCCTACTGGAAAAAAAAATCTTGACACAAAGGCTGACCCTGCACTTCTCTCATATACCTCCCTCTGACAACAAAGTTTATTTAAGACACTGCAAAAAAAAAAAATAACATAAAATATAACGCAGATGCTGAGAATCCGCCTAAATAAAGACCATTAGAAAATAGGTGCTAACAAACCCTCACCAGTTTTATTTCCACAAGGCCTACTTGACACTCAGTTCTTTGCACAACGTTGGAAAGCCATATGAAGCAATCGGTAAGCCTTTCATTAGGAGTAACTCCCATATTTTAAAGGAGTTAAAGTATAAGAACAACATGGGATTCCATTAGCTGAACGCCTACTGTGCTCTAGGCTCTGTGCAAATAGGCACAGTGCACATCTCTCTCTTACCTGCATAACTAGGTGTTCACACACCCTGAACTTCTGATCCTCTTTCCCTAGAGATGCCTATTTTCATTTCCTTCATGTCTTGACTCAAGGTGGAAAGTTTGCTCCCAATATCTTGCCCTCCCTTCTCTCTGATACCTCTTCATCCTTCCAGACGTACCTTGTCTTACCAGAGTTTGCATGGTGGCTCCTTTCCCAATGAAATCACGGGAAAAATAATAGTGTAATACCAATGAAATATATGGATGAAGGAAAGAATTACCATTCTCTCCCTACATAACCAGCTTTGTTAGTCCCATGCCCTCTGGTTATTCTCCTCATGCATGTATATTCATATAATACTGCATGTACTAATTTGTATTCTGCTTTTTCTCTTACATATCATATTTTTCGTATTTCCATATAATTTTCATAATGGTCATTTTCCCCATTATAGAAAATAAATCACCTGTAGTCATCCTCACTGAGGACACTGCCTGCTTGTTTTCTGTAGGTACCTGTGCTACAATTTGAGGTGGAGGGGAGGATATTTAAATAGCTAAAGAAACCTCGATTGCCCCTGTCTTTTTCTTTTGATAATGTCAGTTTTGTTAAAAATTTCTTTGGAATTTACTTAGCCTCTCGGAACTTCCATTACTCCACCTGTAGAATGAAGGCATTGATCTTGATTGTCTCTAAGAGTGTCTCTAAAGTCCTTTTACACAATAACCAGTCTGTGACTCTGTGACTCTTTTACTGTAATAAACCTATACAGCCTTGGTATGTTCTTTAGTTTTTTGCATCTTACACTCCATTAAGAGTATGGTAAGAGCTCTGGATCCTCTCCATTAAAAAATGCCCCTATGCACAAACACATAAAGTATTTCATGCCTGACCATCTGGGGACCAAGAATCTTTTGCTCTAAGCACAGGAAAGAAAAATACATGGAAGTGATGTAGAATTCAGAGAGTATTTCATATCCGAGAGGTAGGAGAAATGATGTGGTTCTTTTTTCTCTAATAGTGTGTTACCAAGAAAGCGGAAAATGGGAAGAAATTCTAGAAAAGCATGTGTAAAACCCATTGTAATGTTATGTAAAATGACCAAAATGAGTTTTAAAACATTTGGATGTGATCTTATTATTTAATTTAGGAGAATCACTATTACTGCAGTCAGAAAATGGTGGCTCTTGGAGCTATGCATGGAAATACTGAACTCGGGCTTCTAGAATGAGAGAGAAAAATGGGCAAGATCACAGTTGTCTGGCTGCCTTTTAAAAATGTGCACTGAAGGACTAAATAATATTCCCTGGCTTCATTGTACATTATTAGAAAATCTGTGAAATTGGCTGTTTGAGATTTTGTTTTCTGTAGGTAACAAAAGCATAAGCAGATACTAACATCCTGCCTTTATACCAGTGAGGCCACTTTCTTCCAGGATCATCTGCTGTGAAGACAGTAGATCCTAACTTCAAAATGTGATTATAATGGGGAAGTGATGTAATGTTAAATGTAAGCAATTAAACATAAATTGCATTTTATGGCTGTAGTTAAATTGCTCAAGATTTTTCTGCTGAGTTAAAGAAGATAGAGGAAGAAAGCAGTTTTAGAAAAAAAAATATGAAGCATCTAATTTTTTTAAGATGTAGACTCTGTTCAATTTGTGATTCAAATGTTTAAAGGAGTGTCACAAGGATGCCTCAGCTTTGGAAATGTCCAGGTTGAGATGGGAAAGAAGACTGTCACCAGCTCTTTCCCAGAGAGATTTTGGAGTCAAAACTATGCTAGATTCTTCTAAGGGAGTCTTTCTGCCGTGTAATCCCAACGTGTATTAAATTGTGATTTAAAATGAACAGGAGTCGCATAATGAGGTGTCTTTCATAATTTGTGCAAAAAGGCTTTGCTATCAACATTCCTAGGATACCGCAGATCTGAGTGAAGACAGGATATGCATGGATCTGGATTCTAGCTAAATATTTGTTCAGTGACCTCAAAGCAGTTTGCATTTGAATGCCTCTTCTTGAGTCCTCCGTAGTGTGTGTATCACATCCTATTGGATCTGTCTCTTTTGAGAACCCTGATTGCTCCAGTACTATTAGCATTCCCATCTTGAGGAGACTGAGTCTTAAAGATTGTAGATAACTTGCCCGATCCAGCAAGTTAAGGAGTAAAGCAGGGCTCAGAACGCAGGCTCTCTGGCCCCAGAGTCTGCTCTCTTCCCCAGGGAGGTCAGGAAGGACGACTTTCTTGGTTGCTTTTATTTCTGTTCAGCCGGAGGAATTCTGAGCTGCCAGACTACTTGGGAAACATCTTTAATGGTACCACTTACGACTGTGACCCAGACAGAAGGGCACGAGGTTAGTATAAAATGATCCAGTCAGCGCATGATTTATTCGTTGAATGAAAGATTTTTATTGAGTGCACCATGCCAGGCACTAGGGGTACAAAGATGAAATGGCCTGGATTCTGTACCTGAGGGACGTGTCCAGCTGTGCAGAAGAGGCAGACATGCAAACCCACAGGTCCAGTTAGTCTTGAGAGCACTTCTGAAGTGAAACATGTTACAGAGGCATTGAGAGCACCGGGGATGAACGTGTTCTTTCTTCTTAACCTCTATTTTACGCATGTATGTACATTTTTAGTAAGTAAAACAGAACATGGTATAAAATTCTAATGGTATACAGTGTTACACAGTTACACACCAAAAAATGTAGGGAGGTGTGTGTAGGAGGTGAGTATGTGTATGAAGGAGCATTAATTTTTCTTCCCAGATACCCAAAGGATTCTTTGTTAATCTTTTACGTTTAATAACCTAATATATGTAGGGTTTTTTTTTTTTCTGGGATACATTGTGCCTTTTCAGTTTTTAGATTGTAGAGTAGAAAGATCATGTTACTCCTTACAGAAAATCAAGAATTAAAGTGTGTGGGCAGTTTCAAATGCTTAAGAAATCAATGTTAAAATTCTGAGGCATGTCTGGAGGGTGGGGGAAAACAAGAGGGGCCAACAGCATATTGATAGAGTAAGCAGTTTTAAATATGATGCAGTTTTGTGAGATTCAGGGATTACTCCTCATAGCGAAGATCCCTCCCTCCAGCTCATAACATGCTGGAAATTATACCATTAAAATCTTCTAGGTTAGGGTACTTTTCCCTAAGTTGTGTTCTGTAGAATTATCTTAGTTTTGCACGATGTTGAAAGATGTTCCAGGCAGACAGAGAGTTCCATAAGCAAACGGTAATGAGATTGGCAAACACTACCACTAACCCCATTCTCGGTAGTTCATTACTCCTTAGGAGAATAAAGATCTGAAAAGTCCTATAGTAAGGGGAAAAAATCCATTTCATTTTATTTATAGCAGCACTTCCCAAATTTATGTGACCACAGAATTTTTTTTTTCCTGGAGTATTGGATTAAGATATTTCCCTAAGCATTTGGATCTTTTATAATTCTAATGAATCTGGGAGAGATTAGTATATGATAAAATGATGATAACATTAATGGTATAATAAAACAATATCTAAGCTTCACTGGGTGTTTACTGTGTCCCACGTACAGATCTAAACTGGTTTTACCTGTATTATCACGTATAAATACAGCAGTCCTCTAGCTTCCTCATTTTACAGATGAAGACATACCGGCTTAACAGGATTGTGTTCCTATTAACTTTCATAGTCTCACAACTAGTCCATGGCAAAGCCAGAATTCAAACCCTGGTAGTATGGCTCCAAAGCCACTTACCTCTGTCTTCACCAGCACTGTGTAATCCTACACCTAAAGTTGTCATCAGATATTTACAGCCTAAATCACTGAGTTATTAACCCCTTTTCACCATAACAGCAAGCAAGGGAAGGGGCTTGCTGTGTTGGCGCAGTGATGGAGGATGAGGCAAAGGAGCCAAGAGAAAGGGCATTAGCCCCTGAATGTTGGTGGGATGGTGGGGGGCAGAGTTTAGTCGGGGGTACAGTAGGAGGAAGGTGAAGTGGGAAGACAGTGGTAGACTTCTTCTGCTTTCAAATTGGCCTAGAAGTAGCCGCTCTCTTTTCATGAGAAAAGAAGACACGAGGGATGTGACATGGAAAACCAAATGAGAAGAAGCAGGGTACAGGTTAGAAGGAATCATTGCTTCTCCAAGTCAACACCAGGTCTGACCAGAGTTGAAATGGCAGCACAAGTCAAATCCATTACGAGAGAGATCGCTGGGAGACCACCTCTGCGAGTTTTTACACCACATCCTCTTGTGATGCTCAGCTCCATGTGGTGAGGCTCTTCCCAGCACCTGTGGACACAGCACATGGTGTTGAGTTGAAGCAGATTTGTACCACAGGGGCATGCGGAAGGCCCTGTTCTTGTTAGTCTTTTTTTTAGTGAAGAGTAGCATTTTGGTGTAGCATCTTTGTACGGTAACTACATTTGAATATGTGTACTGCTCTTATTTAACACAGAAACTCTTTAAAAATATGATTTTAGTGATGGGATGGGATTTGGAAGGATATACACCATCTTAATATTTTCCCTTAAGAGAATGTTGGTTCTTAGAGTAAGGGTTCTTAGAGTTCTTCTTTAAGTTGGTTCTTTTTTTTTTTTTACATTTTTTATTGATTCATAACCATTTTACAGTGTTGTGTCAAATTCCAGTGTTCAGCACAATTTTTCAGTCATTCATGGACATATACACACTCATTGTCACATTTTTTTCTCTGTGATTTATCATAACATTTTGTGTATATTTCCCTGTGCTATACAGTGTAATCTTGTTTATCTATTCTACAATTTTGAAACCCCAGTCTATCCCTTCCCACCCTCTACCCCGCCCCCCACCCCGGTAACCACAAGTCTGTATTCTCTGTCCATGAGTCTATTTCTGTCCTGTATTTATGCTTTGTTTTTGTTTGTTTGTTTTTGTTTTTTAGATTCCACATATGAGCGATCTCATATGGTATTTTTCTTTCTCTTTCTGGCTTACTTCACTTAGAATGACATTCTCTAGGAGCATCCATGTTGCTGCAAATGGCATTATGTTGTCGGTTTTTATGGCTGAGTAGTAAGTTGGTTCTTAAAGTAAGACTTTAAAAGAAGTCTTTTCCTAGACAACAGAAAGTTCTGTGTGACAAATAATGTCCAAGGCCTAGGAAATGGGCTCCTTATTAGGAGAAAGATTTAATCCAACAAAATTATAACAGAATAAACAGTGCTATATGATCTTTTGGATTTCCTCTTATCTTTATTTGACCTGTAATACCCAGCTTTACAACTTGATGGCAAAAATGAGACAGCAAATTCACAACCCTGCACCAAAATTTGCATGCATTAGCCTGTCAGCAATCAGGAAGAGAGCAAACAAACTGATAATTTAAGAATTTAGTATTAACGATAAATCTACTGGGGTTTCAACCTTCCCTAATTAAGAAGTCTTAAAGGAAGATTAGCATTTTCTGTTGATGTTTACCTCTGAAATTTTGAGCAAAACAATGTAAATGGAAGATACCCTAAGGAGCATTTTTGGAAAAATCCCAACAATTGCAGAGCCACACAGATGAAATGATTTAATTAGCTTGGATAATGCTATTTCTTCTAAAGCATCTGAACAGACCCATGAAACTCATAAAAAGGCTTGTATTTTCTAGCATATGTGAGAGTTTAAGGATGCTTAAGAGCCTACTTTGAAAGATTTGCTATGAGTCTCCCTCGAAAAAATATGCCGTTTGCCAGAGTTATAAGGAAAATAGGCTGACTATAGTACTATCCAATTGCCAACGTCATTATAGAGTTTAGAACTGGAAAGAGACTTTAGAACTTTTTAAATCTATCTCTTTTTGCAAAAGAGTGAACTGACATATAGATTAGCTGTGGACTCAGTGAAGGTCCCATAGCTAGTGACAGTGCTAGGGCTAGACCCAGATTGCCTGAAACATAAAGACAAGTTCATTGCTCTTTCTGCTTCACCATATTGCTTGACTGGTACTTTTCAGTGGGCGGTCAACTACGTTGATTGAGGTAATAGCAGTAGGTGAAGAGAAAGGTGAATGCTCTTCGCTGTTTCTTTGAGTTCAACTCTCTCAGGCTGGGACTTTTCTGACTTTGGAGCAGGTGAGAGAAAGCACAAGTGCAGGGTAGTATCAGGTAGAAAGGTTAGAGGACCAGAGACTTGTCCTACAAGACACTGGATTCTGAGATTCGAACAGGTCAGGTTTCCAGTAATTTTATAACCCTCCCTCTCCTCTTCCTCCTTATTCTAGGAACTGACATTCTATTAAGGGAAAATATTAAGATGAGATTATAAATTTTATAATCCCATTGGGTACTTGGTTGTAGGAGGAGACAGAGCTCTGAGTGGGACCCAAGATGATACTGAGACTAATAACCAGAATTTATTTCTTTCTTTTCATGTACATATGTACGTCCTGTGTCCCAAGTAATCACTGTGTAAGTGACACAATTCAAATGAAATTTAAGCTGTTAGGTTTGAACAATATGAAATTGCTGATTTTTAACTATAACTTATCTATTAAAAGGCCAGTTCATATGGCTTAAGCTAAATAGTAAAAATCAACAAATGAGATCATATGTGTAGGAAAATGTCATAAGGTAAATATATAAGAAGTTCAACATTGCTAGAAACCAAAAACTGAACATGGAAATAAGAAAGCATTTCCTTACCTTTGTCAAATGGTAGTCCAGCAGGTAGCCTTTTACTCTGCCAGTGGCATCAAGAATTACTATAACCACTATGTATGGAAATATTTAACCTTAGTGTTTTTCATTTAGAGGTATTCATACCAAAGTAGTACACTGATATGTGAGTAAATATTTTTGCATAAATGAGTTCATCACAGCTTGCTTATAACAGCAGAAAATTGGAAACAAACTTAAATATCTCTCAGTAGGGAAATGGTAAGTTAATCATGCTATATCTATATGATACGGTATTATACAATAATTAAAATGATACTTACCAAGGATTTTTTAATGATACTGAAAAGTGTCTAGAATTTAAGAAGTGAATAATGGAGTATCAGAATAAGATAAATGTGAACTTAACTATGTAAAAAGCTATACAGATGTAGAAAAAAGACAAGAAAATAACACCGAAACGTTGACAATGGTTATTTCTTTCTTTGCACTTTTCATTTTGTTATGCTATTAACATGTATTGCTTTTACAGTGTGGAAGGACGTTTAAAATAATTGTTTGTTGGGCACCAGTTTACAAAGTCAGATGTCTCCCTGGCCAAAGGTTAACATGTCCACGTAGAACCATGGACGTCTGACATTTCTAACAAGTTTCCAGGTGCTGCTGGTGCTGCTAGTATGGGAAACTGTTATAAATGGTGGTTAGATTTATTTAAAACAAGATTGAGCACCAAGTATAAATGTTTGTCTCTTTTAAGTCACTAGGTGGTAACCAGTGGAAGTTTGGAGGTCAGGTCATTCACTGTCTTAGTATGTGTCTGCCCTGAGAACTCAATACCATGCCATTACTTTCTATATGTCCTTCACCTAACATGGTACTTGACAGAGAGATAAATAATCATTTACACTGGTTGGTTAATTGGATGAATTAAGTGGTGAGGAGTGCAGTTCTGAAATCGTAAAAAATAAATTGAACTCATCTCCTTTAACTTACTAATGATGTGACATTGGACAGGTTACTTAACCTCTTTGATACCCTGGTTGGCTCATCTGTGAAATGACTTCATGGGGTTGTTGGGAAGTTTCAGAACAGTACTTAATAAACGTTAGCAGCTGTTGTTCCTTTTGTACAAGACTGTCTGCATTTTGATGTTTTTTAAAACAATTATCTGAGTATTCAGCAAAAAAAAAAATGCAGTACCAAACACTTTTAAGAAAGGAAAATTATGACTCTCTTATTAAGTACAGAAACTGAGGAAAAGGACCACGGAAGAAATAGAGTTCTGAAAGCAGTATGACAAATTTCTACTCAACTTTTCTGCTTTGAGTGGCCCTCATAGTCCCAGGATTTACTAACTATGGGACCTGTCAAAAGTAATTGAAAGTTTCTTAGTCCTCTTTTGATTTTTATAGTCCTAAAAAATAAAAATAAGCCACAACGAAGCATAACTCTCTGTGGATGAGGAGAATTTCTTAATCTTATGACTTTTGCCTATGTCTCTTAAGTTAATGATGACAGTACAGCTTTCCTTGTAGGTTACAAGTGAGTAGTAAATGATGAATGATGGATAAATGAATTAGCTAGGTGCCAGGCACACAGCTGATTCAACTTAATAAATATTCATTCATTTTATCTCCCTACTTTCACGTCTGTTCATCTTTCTTCATCCCACAATTTCTGTGTAGTTTTCCAATGTTGAACAGAAGTCAAGGGTTTTTTTTTTTAAACTAGAATTGGCATGCTTTTACAAAAACTGCTCTAAAAGGGCACAATTTAAAATAATAATCCTTATGATACTCATGCCATGAAAAAAGAGAAGATGTGCTCTAAGAAGTTAATTTGTTCGCTGAAAATAGGAAGCCCTCTTCACTCTTCTAGTGCAAGAAGCCTTCGTGGATCTGACATTAGGGTGTCTCTAAGTTGGGGGCAAATCCACTGACCCCTGTGAGGAGAGCGCCAGTACAGTATGGCAGGCATGCTACTGAAATTTGTTTGGTTTGATGCTTTCAGTTCAAAAACTTCCTCATCTCAGATGGGTGATTTCCTGTGAGACAGTTAGGAAAGAAATTATCTATCTTAGGTATGCACCGTTGCCATTTAATTTTCTTTTGAGTAATATCTGAAATAATGAGAAAGTTAGTTTCATGTGTATTGTTATAACTTGATAAGGTATTTTGCCATTAGCTAACCCAGCTGGGAGTTGATTAATATTGATCAAGCTTTTGCTAACCTGGATCTCTTATACATATATACAGGCCTTTCTTCTTTGTGTGACATTTGCGAGGTGGTGAAATGACAGTAAATTCAAAACCCAAAGATACGGTTTTGATGCCGGGTGTGCCATTTGTTAGCTAGGCGACCTTGGGCAGGACATTTGACCTCTCCAGGTCTCAGATGCTGCATTATTAAATACCAATATCAGACGCTAAGTAATTGCAGTTGTTGTGGCCATCAGGTAATGTAAGATGTGTGAAAACGTTATAACTTCTGAAGTCTTCCATAGAGGTAGTTGGAATTTTTTAGGCTATTAGGTGCTACCTTTATGTTATACTGTGAACATAAGTTTTTGGTTTTTTTCATTTGTTTGGGGATTTTTTTTTCCCTGTAAAATCAGCATATCCTGTTGCTTTGGGAGAGTTTATTTTCCACTTTGATTTAACTGGGTGTTATTTCTAATCAGGATCACTGTTTTTTCTCCTTGATTTGGGGCCTTCATATTTAAATGGATGAGATCTCTAAGAGATACAGTCATGACCCACCTGCTTTTTGATTCAGTTTATCACTGATTTACATGTAACCTGTGCTAGGTAAAATTCTACAAGCTGAATAGCTGAATCTTTTTGTAGTCAGAGGAGGCAGGATTTTAAAATGGCTTGTTCTCATTTTGAAAATCCAAAATTAATGGAATACTTCTAACTAGGGTAGACTCAGGAATTAGAAGTTGTATGTCTTTCTCTAGATGTCCTCTTTTACCATGGGCAAATCATTTGTTTCTTAATCATTGAAAGCATCATGGTAAGCATTTTATACGTGTAAGATAAAAAGGGAAGGCATTTAAAGATCTTGGTATAGCCTAGCGTTGTGATGTTAAAGTTTATACTTGGGAGGTATTCTGGAAATGACCTAATTAAAAATTTCTCTTTTCTGCATTAATCATCCTCCTCTGTATTACAATCTTTTCAATAAGGAAAATGTCAGATTAACCCATCATTTTTCTTTCTTTAGTGTTAAGTAAGCATACATGCTTTATAAACTTTACCCTTGAAACATAGGTCCTCTCCCTTTTGTGATTTATTTCCCTTTTCTCATTTGAGACTCTCTGCAAGACTTTGTCAAAGTAGCATATGATTTCTGGCTGGTTTGCTTTCTTTTTGAAGGATATAGTACTTACTCTAGGAGATTATGTAAAATCAGGCTTTTAAAAATACATATAATTTTCTTTCTGCTCAGCTTAGGGATACTACCCCAGAAAACTGAAGCAAGGATGAAATCTGGTAAATTTCAGACAGAGCTAAAGAATCAAATCAATTGAACTTTTACCAGGAGTTCTGAGTAAAATGATTTCATTCTCAGGTGCTCCCCCTTCAGTAAGATTTCTTTTCTTTGCATTCTTTCACTGGAATATGGCTTCTAGGAGGTTCATATTTAGAATGTATGTGCTTATATATAAAAAAAGAAATAGCTTTTAAATTACTATGTAGAACTATGAAGTGGGAAAGAACACATTGGCAACGCTTATTACAATTACTTTGTCATGCATCTGGTTATGTTGGCATATTTGTTTAATTAAATTCCCTGCTAATTATAACTGTATGTACTTGTGTTAATTATTATTTGCGTAACACTGGGAACAGTGTAATTCTTTAAAGGAAAGCAGCTTGTTTTCTACTTAAATTAAATTTCAACTTAATATGCTTTCTGAAATAATGGTAGTGACATTTCATCAGAATGGTAGTTGAAAGTATTTATCTACCTCAGTGGAATTTGGACTGGCTAAAATTTAGCAAAGCTGTTTTACCATCAAACTGTGATTGGGTATCATAAAGTTTTAGATTATGATGGTCAGCATTACCAAACCACCATTCGATGCTACATGTGGTTCATCTACTGAAGGATAAATTGTCAACCTTTATGGAAAACCATCCCTGTCCTCCAGAACCTCCTTATCACCTACTCTAGAAGAAAGAGGGGGAGAATTAGTACTTGACAGTGACACATATTCTCTGAAGCATTTGTTTAATATCAGACTGCCCAGATCGCTTGGTTGTGATCACTCACGATGCTTAGTACATTTATAGAATTTCTCAAGCCTGATTAGAGTTAAAATTAAGATTCACAGTGGAGTTGGGGTTTTTTCCATTTCATTTTTTCCATTCTCTCTGTTTCAAAATTCTTCTATAGGTTTCCTCTTCCTCCCACTCTTTGTCAGACACTTGATGTTTTAAAAAAAATTTCCACCACGTATCTCGTGATGAACTGGGAACTCTTTATTTATGTTACTGTGCCCTCTCATTTGCCTGCATACTTGCACCTATTCACAGGGCTTGATTCTTATCTGTTCCTTTCCTTCATTTAGTTTAAAACTAGTTTTTCTCTCTAAAACACCAACTTAAAATTTTTGTAGTACATTCATTCGCCCTGTTAACACTTGCCAATTCACATCCAAAACTTTCTTTTCTATCTCAAGAACTTTAGCATTGGCTCTACACAGAAATGGGTTTAAAACATACTCTTCAGGTAAATTGGCAGTTTTGTAAGCCTCAGGGTCCTTATTTATAAAATGGAATTATCAGTGGTGTCTGCCTTATAGGGCTTAGAGAGAAAGTCAAACGACCCAGCATATGGAAAGCATCTTGCTTAAACCATCACCAAGGTTAGATCATGAACCTTCATTGGCAAAAGTGGAAATACTGCAGTATTTTTTGAGAGAAATTCTTAGTTATCATCTGAAATTTGTATTTGGCTCACAGGAAGGTAATACTTACTGGCTACATGATAACACTCTAGGAAGTCCCTAAAATGGGACACCGAATATAGGACAGCTGTTCAATTCAACAAATACTTTTTAGTTGACCACATATACCAAGCACTGCAGCGTGTACACGAGGGAAAAGGCAAGGCCCCTGTCATCAGAGAGCCATGGTCTCGTGAAGAAGTCAGACCAGTAAATGGATAATTTCAGAATATGGTATTAAGTGCTACAGAAGAAACAGGGAGAGCAGGTTTGGGGACATAGGAAAGAGGGTGTCAGAGGCCATGACGTTTAATCTGAGTCTCTCAGAATAAGTTAGGAATTAGAGGGATGAAGCCGTCGGTAGGGATGTCCTGTCTGCTGTCTGTCAGAGTGGAGAATACGCAGGCTTTGCCACCTGATGCACCAGAGACCGGGCCAGCCCTGGGCAAGGCCCTGTGGTCGTACAGGGGCCAGTTACTTACCCTCTCTGAATATCCCTTTCCACAGCTACATTGAGTGTTTACCACTAAACATTGTGAGAAGTAAGTGTGAGAAAGAGGCTAACTGAGGCCTGGTGCATAGTTGTTTAAAAATCAATTGGTTTGGTTCTAAACACTGAGAATTTGACTTTCAATGCCAAGAAAGCCCAATTTTGGTGTTTGACAGCGGCTGAACTTGCCAAGTTTCATTTCCAATTAATGCACCATTTTTCTCAGAGACTTTGAACAGGCATGTTTTTGATCCATCATATCTCTCTGTCCTGGGGTTGTGTCTGGTTTTTATTCCAATTTTAAAGTCTGTCTGCACACATTGTGCCTTGAGCCATGTAGCTGTTAGAGGCACAAATGATTTCTTTTTATTATTCTTTTTATTAACAACTAAGGGAAATAGTTAGCGTTTAAGAAAAAAGGTGACTTTACTTGAGAGAAACTTTTGGTTATTTTCTAATGAGGGGAAAAAAAATCTCTCAATGCAATACATCAATCCTATTTCCTAGATAACAAAGCAAATCTGAGCCAGTTTTGAACTTTTCCCTTATTCCCTTTATCATGAATGTTTAATATCCAAAGGAGCCAGTTTTTGTTCAGAATTAGTTTCCAGGATGGAAGGACTGTTAGCAAACACCGCAGGGAGCCTCACACTCCGATTCTATCTGCCATCCTTTTTTTCCCCAGAACAGAATCATTTTCCATGTAGTTATAGAAAGTCCTTTTGTTTCGGTGGCCTCATCAGCTATATTTTAAATATGCCCACTGGTGCCAGGATGAGACACGGAGAAAGTGACCAAATTATATGTTGGGAAAGAGTAGATCTCTGCTTTAATAGGCTTCGTACAATCAACATGTATAGCCTTCTAGACATGATCGCTTATGTAGCTATTTCAATACAAAATATTATAAATGTTATCATAATTTTATAATCATAATATGACTTATCTATTTTTTAATCACTTATCTGGTACTAAGCACCTAGCATGTGTTATCTCATGCATATTTATCGTGGTCCTCACATAGATGCTCATATGATACCCTTTATCTAGGAAACTAAGGCTTCAAGAAGTCAAGCAACTTGCCCAGTATTCTACAGCTCCCAGGGCTGGGTTAGACACCCAGACCTGTCTGATTCCAGAGCCCAGGCTCTGAAAACACTAGGCTATACTACATCTTTTTAATCCTTCTATGATCTTCTCAAGTAGACTTTCTACATGATTGTCCTTAATGTCAAGCATAATTTGATCTTTTATGATAGTGCTTATTTGCTTATTAATAGTTTTGTTTGTAAACACTAAAAGCAAGCTGGAGCCTATGCAGGCTTAGTAAGATGCTTATTTAGCAAGGATGTTTTTGCTAATAAGCCAAACATTACACTGGGTGTTGGAGTTTAAAAAATGAGAAAGACATCTCTTGACCTTGAGAAGGTCGCATCTAGTTGGCAAGAGTGTGGGAGTTCCTGATTCCAAATTCCAAAGAGCTCTAAGAAATGAAAGTTTTTTTTCTACTTGAGGCTCATTTAGCACTAATACCAGACCTGAACTGCTGTGAGGCTGTATATAGCCGTTTGGACTTGTTACATAATATGTAGTAAATGCTGTGCACGACTTCTCTAAATTCTGAACTTTCTCATTTCTGAAATACATCTGGTCCTAACAGTATAGCAGAGGGGATTGTCCCGTACAGTGAATGGAGGCGTGGAGGCCCAGAGAAAGGAATGGTCACTTGACCTGATTGAGTTAAAGATTCACAGAAGAAAGGCTTCAGGCATTAAAAATAGAATTTGCCGAAAAGTAGAAGGCAATCCAGGCAGAGCAAAAGTCAAGGGCAAAGATGCACAATCATTAAAGATTCTGGCAGTGGTACATATGGGAGTCAAGACTAGAAAGGTAACTTGGCCCCAGGTTATGGAGGGCCTTGCATGCCCCAGGGAGAGTGCACTGGTTCTCTTGGTGGCTGAGCCCTGGGGAGGCCTGGGGAGGCCTTAAGCAGAGGAGTCATCTCATCAGATTTCTCCATGGGAGAATTCCCTCTTGCCTATGTAGCATGGATGCTATAGCACACAGGGTTCAAAGTGATGAGGACTTGAACCAAGGCAGTGGCAGTAATCACGCGAGGACAGAGAAGAGAAGCCTTGAGAGATGGAAGAAGAGACCTCAAAGCTGACTTCAGAGTTTTCTCATTTGTGCGTCTGGGCGAATGGGAATGCCATTAACCAGGACCTGGAATACAGTAGGAAGAGCAAAGGTTTAGACTGGGAGAGGAGCTGGTGGAGCTAGTGATCACGTGCACTTTGAATTTGACCTTCCTCTGTGTCATGCTTGTGGAGATGTACAGCAGGCAGTTGAAATTTAGGGTCTGAAGCACGAGTTATAAACTTCATGTTTAGTCGTTGTTTATGGTGATTTGAAGCTACTACAGTAAACGTTATCTTCGACGGTGGGCATTACAAAGTTCAAAAAAAAAAAAGCAGGTGACCTGTATTTACGGTTCACTGGAAAAAATGAAGCTGAAGAGTTTAAAGAGGAGCAGTTAGTGGAGAAGAAAAGGGGATGCATAGTAAGGCATGGGAGACGAGTCGTGTATCTGTCCCTGGGTCAGGGGCAGTGTCAGGTGATATGGTCGGATGCTGGGAATCATCAGAAAGGAGAGGACCATCACCAGGTCACTTGTCACTGTCAGGCCAGCATGTTCTGAGGGAGCCACTGAAGTGGCTGAGGAGGGACCAACCACTAGTGAAGACTGCTTGAAAAAACTTGCATGGACAAGACAGAGGGTTCTGTCATCTTTCAGAATAATTTGGAAAGGCAACAAGTGGTTGCAGGAACATGTTAGAGGCAATTAAACTCTTCTCAGCATAGCCGTAGCCTAAATAGCTTACTGCTTTTTTCCTGTGTAAACAGAGGAGAGAATCCTACCAGCTAAAGCCTCTTGGATATTGTCTCCAACAGCATGAATTAAAGAATAGCCATGGGATGTTTTTCCAATGCAGTTTGAGAATAATTGAGTAGATTAGGATTTTAAGCTGCAGTGAAGCATGTTTTGGTGTCACCGACAAACCTTCACATGGATTTGATGTGGCAAAGTGAATTCCAGATGCATTACCAAGGCAGATTCTAATCTAAGGCCAAGAATAATCTGTAAGTGAAGTACCCATTAGAATTTACCTTTTTATTTATTTTTGGAAGTTTCCTTTATAGGATTGTGAATGTTTAAGAATTATGTTCGACTATGACCCAAACAACTTCCACTACTCAGATAAGACAGTACGTCAGTTGCAGCCTCTGTATTTTTAGGTGAGGCGTAGAGTGTCGTGGTGGTGGGAGGATATTGAAGAATAAGTTTCCAAGCTGAAAAGAACAAAGGGGCCCAGTAGTTTCGTATCTCGAGAATAATGTTGCTTGTCTTTCATCAGGAGCCTTTACTTTGTCTTTTATGGAACAATTTATCATTTTGTATAGAAGGTACTATGGGAAGCAGTTCTCTTTAAAAATGTCTTTGTTTCATCCTAATAGAAAATTCTGCCTAGAAGCATGTCTGTATTGCTAAAGAAGATAGCCTAAATGCATCTTGTCCAACAACTTGTAAACAAGACATCTTATGTTGATTAATTACTCGTGAAAATCCTGAAAGACTAGCATCTTTTACATATAAAAGTGTCATGCCTGGCCCCTGTGGGAAGCTGACTGACTCTGAAGAACGGAGTCTCAGCCACAGGTATGGAAGTTGCCACTTGAGACCTCCAGAACCACAGTGATGGGGTGGGCGAGGGAGGGGTGGGTAACAACTGGAACTCGTACATCACCCCCTGTAGGCAGTTGTACGTGCTATTTCATAGTGACTCTTCAAATAATCAGCAGTGTGTTTCATCACTCCCAGAAATCCACAAAATTACATCAAATGATTAACTCTTCCCACACCACAACGCTGACAGTAGGGGCTATCCTTCCATAAAAGTCATGAGCCTGTCATCTCCATGATTTGATAGGAGAGGTTGTAGGGACAGTTCCATGTCCAAAAGTCTTTCTCCTTTGGGCCTATTACTGCCATTGAACTCTACTACTGGAGACTTACTGAGTTAATGTATTGTTTTCATTTATTTATCATTTATTCCTTTATCCATTCAGCCATCAAGTATATACAGCATATCTTTAATGTACTGTCTCTTCCTAGGCACTCTAAGAAATAGAGATATGGCCCCAGCCCCTTGTCAAAGGAGGAAGACAAGGAACCAACAGTTTCTGAGCCCAAACTATGTACTAGGCACTCTGCTAGATATTTTCGTTCATCTTCCAAACAACCCTGAGAGGTGGTTGGTGATTTTGTCTCTTCTAGAAGTGAGTGATTTGAGGCTCAGTGAGGTTACTTACCCAACTTCACACAACTACTCAGGGTGGAACTGAGGTTCCTACTGAGGTTTGTCTTCCTCAAAAGCCATGCTCTGTTAATGCTTCCTTAAGGAACTAGTAAGCCATGAACCAGTAGGACGGGTACAGAATGAAAGGTGAAGTATAACACGTGCATTAGGAAATTGAAATAAAATAAAATAAAAGTTGAAATAAAGTGGGATAGAAAAACTTTAGCCAAGAGACTAGGGTACACTCCCTAGGGGAGATGGCATTTAGGTTGGCCGTCAAGGATGAGAAATATCACCCATGCAGTAAATTTAAATTTTCTTTCATCTAGAAAGTAAGTATCTTATTTATGAATGACCATACAGTGCTTTGATCATATAGAAGTACAATGAATGCATGAAATAAATATTCTCCAGTCAAATTTCATTTACCCCAGCATAAAAGTGAGGGAAAATCTTGAGGCATACCTTTTTTTTTTTTCTATTTTAAAGATGGTCTTAGGTAAGGTGCTTTGGTGATAAAGTCTAGATAGGAAATGACGTGAGGGTATTAAATAATTTAGTGCTGAAGGGAGATAGATTACATAATTTTGAGGAAATAAACCTTGAATGGAGAGGTAAATCCCTGAATGGAGAGGTTCATAGTCAGTGACCTCTAAAGGAACTTCTTGACTCTAGGCTTTCTCCCCAGGGCCATCTTTTTAAAACACCCAACCAGTTACTTTGCTACCTTCCCTACCCTTCCCCACTCACGGGGGATAGTTCAGACTCTTCAGTGAAGCACGCAGGATTTGGCCCTATGGCTCCAGGGTCTTCTTTTGCTTTGCTCAGCTTTACCTCTGTGTCTCACTCATACCCAAATGTTTGATGTCCTCTCCTTCTGCAGCCATTGTCCACTGAAGTGTCAGCTCTCTTCTGAGTAGCCTTTCCTGAGAACTAACCACCCCTTCCTTTCCTCTCCACTGTCTACTGTATATATTTGAATCACAGCATCTCAAATATTTAATGTACTCACTTGTTTACAGGCTGATATCTTCTTACTATATATATATATATATAGTAAATTTTTCGAGGATAAAAGCCATTTTCTATCGACGTATTCTCAGTACTTAGCGACGTATTCTCAGTACTTAGCATTAAGCTTGATACATAGTTATTGCTCAATAAATGCTAGTCAGATAGGTAGATAGACGTATGGACAAATGAACAATTTTGTCCTGAGCGGATCCTGTGTATAGCAGCCCAGGTCACAAAATCCATTAGCTTTGCTTTACCTCTGGGCCAGTTTTACCCTCTGAGGCCTTGAGCCACATAAGGTTCCGGACAAGGTACCTGAGTTAATGTAGGCAAACTTACATTTTGATTTTCACTACAGTAATTACTTACCAGTACTCTCCTGGGCAGATGTAAATATCTGATGTATAAATAGATTACTGGATTTTGTTGTCTCTCGAATATGTCACAGTTAAATGACTGTTTCTGACTATGTAGAGAGGAGCATAGCATTTTAAAGATAGAACATAATTATCTGCTCTGATCAGCTAGATAAAATATTATGGCTTACTTTACATTCCAGTAATTCACATAATGGAGCTTTTTCAACATTTACCAGTGTCCTAGACCTCAGCTAATTCTTCAACAGAAGTTGGAACTGAATTGAAGTTACGAGTTTATCTTTAGACCTTTGACATGACGGTCATTCCCACACTGTCTGATGTCTCCTTGTAGAAGAAAGAAGGGAGCAGATATGCTTAATGAGTAGAGTGTGAAGTTAAATTAAGTAGCTGACAAGCACTAGGTCAACTGAATTCACTTTGAGGTTATCTATGTATTTAATGAATATTTGTTGACCAATTTCTTTGCCTTGGTCCAAAGGTTTTCAGAATTTTCAACTATAACCAACAGTATCCAGGCATACATACTTACATTGTTATGTACATCCATATATATAAACATGACCACATATAATACACTCTGATATTTTCTGTTCTGTTCTGTCCTGTTCCTTTGAATATTAATCCATTCCATGCTGGTTATGATGCAGTTTGAAAAACAGGCTTTGATCATTATCAGTAACACATATTAAGCAGGTAGAATGTGACTTCCTCTCCCAGAAAAATTCTACATAATTGTGGATGATCATTATTCCAGTACTGGAAGGGGTGAGTGGCAGTTAGCATGGATGTATTATATGCACAATCTCACACAAATTCTGTCAAATGAATCTGTTTTCTGGTTTCATTTGGCTTCATTTGTTAATGTTCCTTGCTTAGTTGCAGAATGTCATGGATCCATTTGGGGATGCTGTCTTGTGAATGGAATAGTGAATGGGGAGGAATTTCTGTGTTGATTCAGGCCCCATTTCGTCTTAAGCCCCTAGTTAGAGGACATCAGTAATGATTCCGTCTCTGCAACTCAGTCCTAAATGAAATTAATTGGAAACTAGATAGCTCCCTAATAACCAGGCTTGTTTTTGCATAATAGAAGGAGAGAAGGATTAAATTCTTTGTTCTAATTAATAGGAATGAAAATAGAATCACAATCTGGGGTACGGCCAAATGAGAGAAAATCAGGCTTGTAAGTAATTTTCATGGTTGTTTAGGAATAATTGTTTCATTATTGAGTTAATAGTTTTTACAAACAGCTTCCATTTCCATATCATATTTCTGCAGTAGCTCTTTATTGAGATTGCGTTGGCAGAAGACGACAAGAAGTTGTTTTAAATCCATCACTTGTCTAAAATATGAGTTCCAAAGTAGTTAGGGGAGGGGGACGCAGCAGGAAAGAATAAGGTATGGGAGGGAAATCAGGGGTCAGGTTGAAATCAGTTGATTAATAAGACAACAAAATTCATTCACCAGCGTATTTCAAAGGAGACTCTTATTATTCTGGGGAGAAATTAGACATCAGATCCCTCATAGGCCCCAGGCTCTGACATGTGTTTTATAATGACAGTTAATTAGATACTGTCTGCAGCAATCATAGGCTGTCATTTCTAATACATTTCTGGGAAGTTGAAGGACAGGAGAAGTCACCCCCTCCCCATTTTCCCGCTTCCCGTAACTGAAATCGGTTGCCAAAATTAACTATGAATATATGAGGCACGAGTTCAACAATTATCCAGCCGTTCTGCACATTTACGTTTGCTACTTAGTATGTACTCTGCATCCCCGGCTGTGCCGGGCATGTATTTTGCAGACAGAGTTTTTGCTGCAGCCCTGGTAGTATTTAGGAACATCTCACACAGCAGCCTCTAACGCCTGGTCTCACGGAACATGCCACTTACCGTGGCAACTTAAAACACAAAGAATTTTCACACTGTTGAATTCAAACCACTATCCCCACCCCACCTCCACCTTCTAGCTTTACTAAGGAAGATCTTTCAGTGCATGAATTAAAATGGTTTATTCTCATATATAAACCTTGCATTTGGATAACTCCTGCAGTAGCCCCTAACCTGGATTTTCAGTTCCTGCTTTGGCTGAACATCACTATAAACATGGCAATCAAATAGGATATAACAGAAACTGAGCCGTGTGGCAGAAACCCTGCCTGTGACAGCTTAAAACCATAGACTGTTAAATTTTTAAGGGACCTTAGAAGTGATCTAATCCAATCCCTTTACAAACAAGGACATTTGAGATCCAGAGTACTAATTTCAGTGCAAGCCTCAGCTGACACTCTGTTCTCCTGCTTCTAGAATCTTGCTCCTTTCCCTTAACAGCACTGCCTCCTGCTTTATGATCTGGGTGAATGTGAAAATAGTAAGGCTTTTCTGACCTTGAGTCTCCTCGTCTGTAAAATGAGGGTGGGAATACGACCTACCTCCTGGGGTTACAGTGAGCCCAAACGGGACGCGCCTCCTGGTTGGTCGGCTGTGGGGCTCCAAGCACCCTGAGTTGCCCTCTGATCGGTTTTGTCACATCATGTTTCCCGAGTGCTTGCCTGCACCTCATAAACTTCCACTAGGAGGTGTAAGAAGGCTCTCAGCACCTTTGTGGTTGAAAACAACACTGTTTTACAGGCTACCCACTCAGTTTCTATATCCTATTTTAGAGACACAGCCGCTCAAGTCATGTGCAGAAATTTAGTCTTTTTCACCCCGGGTATCACAACTGATGTGTCTAGGGTGGTGGTTTCCAAATGTGACAGAGTAAGATTCCTTAGAGAGTTTCTTAAAAGTACAGATTTCTGCTCCCCAACTGACATCTACCCTCCTGTCAACCCGCCTCGAGAAAAACCTAATATAGTAGGTTTGGAGCAGAGCCTGATAATCTGTATATTTGCTAGGTTTTGTTCTATTTGTTTTTGCCTTTTGAGCTCCCTGGATGACTGCCTGGGAAATGCTGCTTACCAAAGCAGATCACATCCCAAAATGTGCTACCTTCTACAGCTGCTGATATCTCTGGATACTTTTTTTGTGGGTTCTAATTAACTTTTACATTTTGGAGGTTGAAATGTCAGCAGTAAGCTGATAATGTAATTCTTGGAGCTGCTGGCTCTCCTTTCCTTGCCTTTGTAGTCATACTTACAAAAGCTTCTGCCCCCTGCTGTCCTCCCACAAGTTCACCATCACTCTGTCTGCAGCCCTTCCGACCTAAATTGGCTGTATAGCAGATGGCCAGTCTGTGAAAATGGGTCTGCTGTCCACTACCAGTTTGAGATTTATTTTGTTTTGTTGCAGTGATGGTTTTAATCTACCCACACCCACCATCCTGATAATAGGGCTGAGTTTCTATTAAGCCATTCTCTCTTACATCTGATACCCTCATGACCAAAGCCACATGTTTTCAAAACACATAGCTGAAATTAAGGATATGGTGTGTGGTACTGAGTGATTATTCTCTGTGCAAAATAAAGTGATATCAGAAAGCAGATGAAGCCATAGTCTTGATCTCATTGTGTGAGTGTCTGTCTGTGAGCTAACCTGCTGGGGCACAGTTGGGAAGGCTGCAAGGGTGCAGACCATCAATATCCCTGAAGATCCAGACTGATATCTTGAATTATTCTTAGGCATGAGCAGAAAGTGTATGCTTAGCCAAGTCCATATGTGTTACTATAATGGTTCACTTGCTTTCTAAATGAATGCAGCCTCCTTACCAGCTGTGGACTCTTAGTGTTTGTAAAGGTTTAAAGATGTTCCAGTAGGAAGTAGAATGACATTGAATCAAGATGTTGGAAAAAGAAGGCAATCAAAGAAATTGAGATTTTTATTTATATATATATATATATAGTTGGTGAGTTAGCTTAGACAGAGCCCAGAAATAGTAAGCATTCAAAAAATATTAGCTCCAGTTAGGTTATTACTGTTAATTCCCATGCCATTGCTGTTTTAACTCAGGTTATTGCTGATAATCAGTGGCATATTGACCGTGGATATTAAGCATAAAAACTTGAAGGCATTTAATATGATTTTTCAGAAAAAAGCAATTTTATAAATCCGCTTAGTTCAAGCCTAACTTCTTCTTACTCTACTTGTGCATATGGTAGTATATGGTCTCTAACTTACGGACATTAGTTCTTAGTTCATATTTCCATTGGGCTTAATGAATTAGATGTTTTTAGGTGAATTAAATGGGCTGTATGAGTCTTATCCCTGGACCAATTTCAGGAATCACTGAGGCTTATGGAAAACTCACAATGTCATTTCAAAGTTTGTGATTATGTTTCCCTGAAGATTCTAATCCTCCACTCAATTTACTCTTATCCCTTATTAGTTGACTAAATAATGATGAAAATATGGTTAACCTGACTAACTTCTGTTACCTCCAGCAGTGACTCAGGTATATGGCAATAAGATGTAGCACTGCCTTTACCCCAAGGCTCCAGGTCTGTGATTTTTAAGAGGATTTAACTCCTCCTATGGAGTCATAATTGTGGTAGTTTTTTTTTTAAATACAATTCTTTACTTTTATTTAAATTTATTTTTTGAACAAGGTAATTATAAGAGGTTGACCAGATGTACTAATTTGGCTGCGAAAACAAACACTAGTTCATACCTCTTTTGCTGGAATAATATTGGCCTCTTTCATTCTCAAAAGTGTCCCAGTTTATATGAGAAATTTTGTTGTCACCTTATTTATGGAAGACTGAATTTAGATCCAAGGAAAGGAGAGTGGGAAGGATAATCCAGAAGGAAGGGAATAGACATTATAAGCAAGATCAAAGAGAAAATAAGATATAAATCACAAAGCAAGGCTCAGTGAGTAAAGCCATGTGTTTAGCAATAACACAGAAATGTACATACATAATTTGTATACAAAGTTTATTACCACCAATCCACTACCTACATATAGGAAAGTATTTAAATTCTTAAAGTTATATAAACCAATACTCTAGTATATAGTAGAATAAACAGAAAATAGACATGAGAAAAAGAAGGATTTGTCATGGCCCATAATGTCTAATGCTGAGTGTTCATCATTGTTAATGTTTGCTTAGATGTCATTTGAGAGTTTTTTTTTCCTTTGCAGATGTGACCCCAACATGGCATCCTGTTATCTGTATTTATTTTACATATGCCTATTCACTCAGTTTCTCCACTATGGATATCTGTCTGTATCCTTAAATAGATTTGTTTTATGTATGTGATAATTGTTTCATAAAATTCATATGAATTGTGGTATGTTAAACACGCCCCTAGACTTAATATTTGGGACATGCAGACTATAATTTTTTGCCATTATAAAAACAGTGTTTATACTTTTTTCCCCCTTAGTTTGTGCTGTTGGAAGTAAGGAATTTCATTTCCCTCCTAAACTCTTTACTATGTAGTGTCACCTGCCAAGGTTTCTTAATCTCTTTAATCTGCAGTATGCCTGTCCTTTGGGGAAAAGGAGTAGAAATCAACAAGGATGAAATACTCAGCCTCTAAGCATTAAGCATACATATAAATTAGAAGAGTGTACATAGATTATTCTTGGCTGTGTCGTGGAGAAATGAGTTCAAGCCATTTGTTGAGCTATTCAATAAAAAGTCAATTTGATAATCCCGCAGGGTGATCTGCAGACACACAGCTTTCTTAATCTGGGTACACAGTGTAGCACTGTCCTTGTACTCTTGTCTTTTAGTTTATCATCCTTAATGAAGTTAGACAAGAAGACAAATTAATTTTATCTACCAAATATATAGCAGGTGCATCTAGAGGAATATAAGTACAGTTACACTAATGTTATCTGGGACATAGTCTTCCTATAGTTTTTTTTCGTGGATTTAGTACAGTGGAGAGGACTGTGACACAGATAAGGCATCAAAATATCCAAGAAAATATGAGGTCTTTTCCCTGTCCGTGTCTTTTGTGAGGCATCCATAATATTATTGTACAAGCTTATTCCTTCACTCTTCTGTTGAATGTCGTTAAGTCCATAAACACATAGAAAATAGTTGGACTGGTATGGAGCCCTCGGTGCAGGTAAGTCATGGCTGTAGACCGTTTGGGATGTTGTAGTGTCTACAAAAGAAAAATTGAAATTTGGCGTTCTTAAAATTTCAGAAAATGATTTCTAGGGAGTATAGAATTAGATTCAGTGTTAGAAGAAAACTACATCATCAGTTCCCTTGAAGGAAATACATCTATCTTCTTTTTACTTATAAATCTTATTGGACTTAAGGGTCTTTGGACATTTATGGGTATTCTATGGATGAAAAGCACTCTTAAATCAAAGAAATAGGACAAAATAAAGTAGCGATACAACTCTAGCTAGGTTAGAAACTGAAGGAAGTGAGGACTTCAAGTTGCAAGTATGTATGGTTTTAAGCCGCTTGAGGTTTGGTTTCTCTTTTTACTGTCTCTTTATGGATTGTCACATTGTATTGTCTAATTCCACCCTTTGGTGGCTGGGAATGAAAATGGTGGTATCTTTGTGTTGTTCCTCAATAACACAGCAATGTAGCATCTTCCTTATAGGCTGGTCTTCTTCCTCTCCATGTCTGATGCTAAAACTGCACTGACATGATTTGTACATTACTTTCACTTCTATATTAATTTATTCAGTCATTTTTCAGGAGTTAATTGAACATCTCCCTTGTTTCAGACATTTGGCACGTGTTGCCCCAAGTTTAATTCCTTTATGTAGAAAAAGGGACCATCAGAGAAGGCTAATTGACCTCTTTGCAAATGGAGGACTACAGCATGTGAATGATGAATTGGGTTCCATTGTGAATGTGGACAGGATTCATTCACTCGTCTCTTTAATTTTTAAGATCATGTGTAATTTATGAAAAATTCAATTCATATTTGATTTGTTTCCTCTGAAGTCATCAACATATTGTTTTTTGAGAGTTATCAAATGTTCAAGAGCTGACATTTGGCTCAGAGGAAGCCTATTTATAGGCCAAATAATTTGGATTAAGTGCAGAAACCTGTTGCTTTGGGTCTGCAAATGGGTATTCTTAAAGTATGATTTTTCTAAGTTTCTTTATTGCAAGTTGTGGGCCACAAATTTGTTCTCCACTCTATTGATAGCCTCCTAATTACTTTATATCCAAGTATACTTAGGTGTAGTTTACTGCCTTATTAAAAATAGGAAACAAAACTGTCCTGTAACATGAAGGCCCCCTTTAGCCTTCTGGAAAGAAACTAAAGTGAAAATAAAAAAGAGTATGAGCTTTAATTTTGTTCCAAATATAGGACCACTTGAGGGCCAAGAAAATTACTTAATTTATATTTACAGACATTATTACATAATTGTCTTTTGTTATTGATTTTATGTTTAGTCTGCCAAGATTATAGATTTTAAAATAATCTTACCAAGATCTTTAATGATTTTTTGTTCCTTATCAAAGAGAATTTTCTGAACATAGTACTTAACAGAATTTCTACTGAGAGTAGATATTTTGTTAATTGACTTTGCTTTCACAGATGCATCTTTGGAAGCAATTATCAGGAAACCTTATTACTAAATTGTATATCCAGGTCTGATTCAGACAATCTGAGGCTCTCCTTTTGGACCACAGTATACAGTAAAACTGCTTCCTGCAGAGGGTCATGCGAGAAGTTACTCCAGGGCTGAAAACAGTGCGTTCACATTCTTAGCGAAATTTCATTCTAGAGAACAAGGCAGTATTATGATTATTGTTGGAATCAGGGATGGCCTGATTTAGAACTGCAGTAGTATGGATGAGAGATATGGCATATGGTTGAGAAGGTAGACTTTAAGATATCCTGTCGAGATTCAAATCCTGGCCCGGTCATTTATTAGCTGTGTGACTTTGGGCAATTCACTAAACCTCTCTGTTCTTTAGTCCTCATCTGTTATATGGAGATGATAATAACGGACCTATCTTATATGATTGTTGTAAGGATTAAGCTTGCTAATATATGTAAAGTTCTTAAAACAATCTCTGGCATATAGCTAGACATATATAGCATCTTTATTATAAGTCCTTATGAATACTGTCTTGGTACCATACCTTAGCCAGGTGATAGTCTGTTCTCCCTGGAGATATCTAGTGATATTCACTGTGTATTTCACCTCTTTAATAAAA
Organism: Vicugna pacos; assembly: GCF_048564905.1. Classification (NCBI taxonomy): domain Eukaryota; kingdom Metazoa; phylum Chordata; class Mammalia; order Artiodactyla; family Camelidae; genus Vicugna; species Vicugna pacos. The sequence goes on along the minus strand of NC_132993.1, from coordinate 17,120,023 downwards.
AGTGTCCCTGAAAGGCCTGTAAAAGTATACTTGATTGATGAGAACTGCTGGCACTCTTCTCAGGACATGTCTTCTTTGGACAAAGGAAAGGTCCAAACTATGCAGAATGAGAGTTAATTCAGGTTGCTGTTAATGCTACTCTATCTCTTGATTCAGACCTTAGGGGATAATTAGTGAGAAAAAAATGTAAACCAGATTCCTCATGATTTCCTTATTAACTTTAAACAGGACTTTATCTGAGATACTGTCTCATTTAAGACTTTTCCACTGTTTCTAGAGTGTGGACAGAGTCAGAAAGTGGGGTTCACCTGCTGTCTTCCCACCATGACTAATTCCCAAAGTTACAGTCTAACCAAAGTTTCAGAGTCATTTTCCCCCTCATTCTATCATATTACTAGAAACAATACCCAAGCAATAATTGCTTTATCTGATCCCTTATTAGTCTATGATGTGGCCTCTGCCATATTGGATTTTTCCTTTTAATTTAATTCTTCTAAAATACCAACAGCATTTCCTACATACTAGCAGCATGTAGGCTGCATCGAGACTTTTAAGTAAATTGTTACAGTGTTAATTAAGATTTCATGGTCAGACTCGATTCTGTAATAGGTGTGATAGGATTTGGCCTCCTCCTTGTATCTTCAAGTGAACAATCCTCAAACATCCTTATGATCTTTTCTGCCTTAGAAGATCTGATATAATGGAGGAATGATAAAGCAATCAAACAAATTCTATTGATTTGTCTCTGTGAGTATAATTCGTGTATCAGTAAGCACCCTGGATGCCAAATTACCTTTGGAGTCTAAATCTCCATTGCAAAGTTGCATTAGAAAGATGATTTTGTTTTGGTAGGCCGCAGGGTTTTGCTTTTAGAGAGTGTAAAATTTGTATCTACTTGCCATCTTCATTGTATAAGTGAAAGGTTTAAATACTATGCATTTAAATAAGCCCTTGTCTACAAAAAATGAGTGTTTTTTTTTTTCTTAAATGGCTTTCTCAATACTACTAACTCTTATTTTGGCTGTAGTGCTAGGTAAGTAGTGTGGATTTATGATACAATAAAAAGCAAAGAGTGAGGGGGAAAAAGAGAAGGTACAGATATCTTAGAAACTCTGTTCCTTGAAACTTTTTAGAACTCACTAGGCCTTTGGGCCATTTGGGAAATATCAGTTAGATTTCTTGTTATGTAGGTCAGAGGACTTACCCCAATGACTTACTGGGGAGCAGGCAGTGTGTTCTGGTGGATTGAAAGGGTAGGAGTTGGGTGCTGGAGGGATGAGTTTTATTTGACGAATGATATTACCATAGAACCAATGGTCACTAACCGCTTTTTACTACAAGTTAAGTTTTTATTTCTAGTCATCAGGCAGTACCCTAAATGCTTTAACGGTCATAGTTAACATGCTTTCAAAAATAATCCTTCATTTTCTTCATATTTAGAGTAATTTCTTCTTCCTATGATTCCTTTTTAAGGCTTTAAAAATCTACACTTTTAGCATTTTATTTTAAAGTGTTACTAAGTCAATAAGAGGTTTTTTGGTTTGTTCTATTTTTGTAAATATGGAAAAGGGAAGTATTAATGATATTAGCAGCCTCTGAGACGTGTTGGATTTGGGAGCTCAAACATTGGTTTTAAGAGTTTGTCGCTAAACAGGTTTCTTCCTTTACATACTTTTTTTAAACTGCCCTTTTATGTTAATAAAGACAACCTCTTGCTTGGAATTAGCAATTCTCCTGGGTTTACCAAGAGTCTACCAAATTATTGTTCATAATTCCCAAGAGCAATGTCTTTTTTTCTTTTTGGAGCAGAGTAGCATCATAAAATATCCCACACTGGGCTGCAGTAGTCCTGTTAAGGTATGCCTGCCATGCTCAGTCACTGGGAGGAACTCTGGAGAACGTGGCCTGCCATGAACACCGAGCAGTTCTGCTGCCCTCACCACGTTCTCTTACAGGCAGATCTAAGTGGAGCACCTCCATGACTGCCACCACCCCTGGAAACACGTTGGTGTTTTTAAAACTAGAAATTGTTCGTTTCGCCTCCTGAAATGCTAATTCATTACTTGAGCCTTTAAAAATCGCTCTGATTATAATATGCCTTGCTTCATGGTAACACCACGTATGACATCACAACACTGAGCAGCCAGTCTTCTCTGAGTTTTGGAAATTTGATACACAGGTCGGTGCATCAGCCACACTGTCGAGAGTAGAACATGTTGCCTCTGTTCCCCCAACACTTGGGCTCTAAAAGAAAATGACAGCTCTTTCTGCAGAGGGAATTATGAAGTATCAAGAAGGAGAAAACCCTCCCTGAATGTAGAATTCCAAAGAGCCTGTGCAAAAGGGCCGTTGGAAGCTGAAAGCTGTAGAAGGCTGTGTTAGGTTAGCTGGTACATTTGTTGGTAGTCTGGTTGTGGGGGTGGTCATTAAACTCTAGACTAGACTTCTTGGGGTTCTTGGATTCACCACAAAAGTAAATTGGCTTTCTGTAGGTTCTCAAATCTACCAGTGTTGGTCCACACTGCGGTGATGTTAGAGAGCAGTGGAGGAGTTGGTAGGCTTGAGTTTGGGATTTGGCTCTGCCACTTACTAATTGTGTTTCCTTCAGCATATCGTGTAATTAGTCTTTGTTGGTTAGTTTCTTTATCTGCAAAATGAAAGAAATGAAATACCAGTGAATGCAGAGACCGATCCCAGTTCTAAGATCTGTTGATTCTGTCTGGGGTCTTTAGAGATGATGGAAGCCCAGCCACCCCCATACCAGAAGCTTGTGGGAAAGATTGATAATCTCCGGAGAATTTGTCCTGCAGTAGCCTTCTGTGTGATTTTGCCATGTGGGGCTGGGCGTTAATGGACTGTGATCCTTGGAGAGGTAGGGGCACAGAACCTCAACTCCCAATTGCGTTCTTGGCTCTTGTGCCTTTGGACAACTTGTCTGTCATATCTTTAGTTTCACCAGCTACAAAGAACAAATAATACCTCCTTCCAGACATGTCGCTTAGTGAGTGACAACATGCAAAAAAAGAGATTTCGTTGTGTCAGAAGCAACCTCTTCTAATTTTAATCATTCCTCTGTGGCTTGTAAGAGATATATTTAATTGTTCCTTTGTAATCCCAGCCTCTATGAGTCTTTCCACCTGACTTATCTTTGGGGGTGAATACAACTAAGTTGGGTCAATATGAACAGGCTGCCAAGGGATGTAGTATTGTCTGTGTTCATACCATCTTTTAAGCATTTGCGCTGAGAACATATGAGCTTCCTTAGCTCAGAGGAAGTCGTCAATCCGGACATCGGTAGTTACTTGTCAAAATGCTGCATCAGGAAATGTTATATTTGTAAATATCTAGGTTTACTAAAGTAAATGTAACCTCTGAGGGCATGCAATCATTCTGGCATCCAAACTAGTTAGATACCTGGACCTCGAGGCTTACCAATAGGCACTTATTCCTTCTTGGTTTTATAAAATTGTTGGATTATTTCAAATCACACAAATGCACCCATCCTTGGGGCCTTTAGGGCATTAACATTAATCAAAGTGATGCAAATTCAATTAGAAATTATCTGATGCTCCCTGCATGTTGATCTCACTAGGCAGAGTCTCGTTTGCAACAATCTCTTGAACAAATGAGACTCAGATCAGGCAGGCTGAAAACTGTCAAAGGATAAGTTTCAAATCAGGGCAGAAAAATGATCCCAACATGGGGAACTTCTTAGAAGCATCATCCATAGTAGAAGTGGAGCCTGGGGCAAATCATACTTTAATGGGTCCCCTGAAATACTTTCTTTTGTAGATAAAATCCAGTTAAATGAATGCCAGAAAGTATTGTCTTTAGATTAAATGTTCCCTCGATCCAGGTATATATGTAACTACAGTTATACTGTGCATGTGGGGAGAGGGGCATGATGTCAAAGGTTGATGGTACTGTATGGAGTGTACAGACAGACAAGATAAGTTTCCATAGACCTTCCGTCTGGCTTCAGGGTCACACACCAGTGGATTGTGCTCTGGTCCCTAGCTCAGGCCACTGAAAAGTAGAGGGTGACAGAATGGAAAGACCCAGATGTTAAGGCATACTAGCGTTTGAATCCCAACTATGCCATTTATATTTGCCTAGTGATGTTGGACAAGTTACTTCACTGTGCTTCCCCTTTAAAACGGGGATGTTTGTCTCATGGCAGTATTATGAAGGTTAGTAATAAAATGTGTATAGCAATTCATAGAGTTCATTGTATTCAGTGAATGACTTTTAAAGGAACCTTCTGTAACTCTTGTCTTCTGTTGTGGAAATGAACCACTGTATCCCTTGAAAACTTGACTTTTTTATCCTCTTCCCAGTAATAGGGAACTTAAAGCACCTACATCTTCACAGCATTCTTCTTCTTCTTCTTCTTCTTCTTCTTCTTCTTCTTCTTTTTTTTCTTTTCAGTAGAGGAACTGAGGATTGAACCCAGGACCCTCACACATGCTAAGCACATGCTTTACCACTGAGCTATATTCTTGCCCCACTTCATAGCATTCTTAAGTCTCATAGCTGCCACACTCTTTGCCAAGACCAGTTCTGATTAGAGAGACCCAGAGACCAGGGAGTATCTGCGGTTATTTGGTAGAAGAGAGGATCATCTCACATACCCAGGTGGACTTGGATGCTTACCTGTGAAGCACTGCTGTGTATGACATCATGATATCAAGCCGTGGCCCTGTCCATCCTCCATGTGCAGTTCCCCTGGGACATAACTGCTTTTTATGAACAGTGAATTGTACATGGTTTCTATTGGCAAAAGGCCAGAGGGTTCATCTCATTCACCATGCCAAATTACTTATCCACATTTATGCTTGTGAGCTCTTGCATTTAAGTAGTGTAATAAAGTGTGCATTCAGTGAACTCTGTGGAGAGTTGGTGTATAGGATCATTGCTTGTAGGTAGTTTTAAAAATTGTATATTTTTTGAAAGGGAGGGAGGTTCAGATTTTGACAAACTAACAAAGGTAGTTTTTTTTTCCTTATGATATACTGGTGATATGTGTGCTCAGTAACAGGACGTCATACAGATTTGAAGTTGTGATGCTTTCAATTATCTAAACTCTCCTATACAATTTAATTGTCCAGACCCTTAGTTTATGGCACTGAGTACCAAGAGAAAGTTTTATGCAGTAGGTGAAATCTGTATTTATTTTTGATTTGTTTCGATTTGCTTCTTTGGGTAACTTATGAATGTGGTAAAGTTCTTCACAGCCCTATCCTTATGTTCTTAATGAATGACATACATTAGTTTAAAACATCCATCTTATCTATGCTTCCATTTTCTGTGATAATGTTATTAATAATTTTGATGTGAATAATTCAAATCAATAAAAATTTTAATTATGCCATTTAATTTTTTTCTTAAAGCACTTTCTCATTTGATTAACACATAGGCTTTTCTTTGCCTGTGTTTTTTTCCCCTGAATCTTCATCGACTCTTACTCGGCAAAAGGTCAGGTGCAAGTGCTTGTAATGGTGCACAGTAGTTATTGAACTCGGGTGGTTAAGACTTTAAGAGACCATTAAGAGGACAGAAAAGTGTGCCTTTGATGTCTTAATTTGATCACTGTAATTGAGAAAATACACCTTAATAATTATTCCGTAGGTTTATTGACGTGATCATTCATTTGCCCTTAATTTGGACCCTCAGTCTTTGCCTTTGAGTTTTATGTCCGTTTATCTAGATGATATATGGAGAGCCTCAGACATCTATATTCAGGGGACTGAACACAGGCCGTGAACTGTACCTTTTTCTCTTTCTTTCTTCCTCCCTGGAGTACTTCCTTCGTGTACATGGCCTTGCTGGTGGGCTCCATCAGGGAGCTGACAGCACAGGCTAGTTAAAATGATGCTTTCAGATTTCTTCAGAGTCTGTAATTAAATGACATCACTAAGCCTTAAATGCATCTGCTGCGAAAGTCAGAAGGCTAAATTATCCCATTAAAGAGAGAGGAGTGTTACTTGGCGTTAAAGGATCCCAAGTTTAGTATGCTGAAGAGTGGCTTTGGGAAAGCTGTTGAAAGCCAGTTGAGCATGGAACTTAGTGGGAAGATTGGGAGGCTGGAAGGCCATGTGGTTCAGAACAAGCTGTTCAAGAATCACAGCTGCACTCACGCTCACTTTTAAAAAAAGAAGGCTTTTTTTTTTTCCTTTCCCAAATGCAGTTAACTGCTTGGCTGCCGGTTTTCACTCTGAACACTGTGCTCCTCCCGGCAGCTCTCAGCAGCTACGGGACCCCAGAACAGTGTGTGGTAGTTAATTGGAGCACAGTTTGAGTGATACCAGTGCTGTGAGCTTGGTTCCCATAGGACCAACTAACTTTACTAAATTAATTCACCAGTTACCACGTCCCTAACCTTAACTAGCTATCTTGCGTATTTCTGCCTCATAGCAGAAAGGGATTTGGAAAAAGAACTTCTGTAGATCAGCCCCAAAGTGCCACCACTATTGGAATAAAACTGACTTCTATGCCTGTTTGGCTGAGAAATTTTTAGAATTAATTTTTAGAATTATGGTATTATTATTTGCTACAGTATGAAATATTTATTTGGTCTTTGTCTCTGGTTCCTGGCACACAGCTTCTAAAACCCTTGGGATCTCTGGAGTGACAGTGTCTTTTGTGTGCTAATGAGGTGACTGGTGGCTGGGTACTTCAGGATAGCTTCAGGATGGGGGCTGGTGCCCAGAAAGACCAAGGCATGATTATTGGAATTTATAGTCCTACCCTCTGGCCTCCTGGGAAGGAAGAAAGGCTGGAGATTGAGCTAATCACTCACAGCCAATGATATAATCGACTATACCATACCTCCATAAAAACCCCTAAACCACAGGATTCATACAGCCTCCAGCTTGGGGAGCACATCCACGTGTGAGGAGGGTGGTGCTCCCCAGCTCTACTGGGACAGAAGGTTCTTGGGACCCTCCTGGACCTCACTCTGTGTACCTTTCATTTGGCTGGCTGTTTCTTTATACTTCCCTTTATAATAAACTGGTAATGATATAGGAAAAAATGGTCTTTGAGAGGATGGCCAAGTCCCAGGGACGTGCCCTGCCAAGTGAGGGTCCTTGGCTTTGCGCAGGAAAGAATTCAAAAGTGAGCCATTGTTGAGTAAAAGTAGATTTATTCAGAGAGCTACATACTCCACAGACCCAGTGCAGACCACCTCAGAAGGCCAGAGAGGCCCCGAGGCATGAGGCATGAGGGTGTTTATTTTTGGGGGGCTCAGTAACTATGCAAACAAGTGGGAGGATTATTCCAGCTACTTTGGGGGAGGGCTGGGATTCCCAGGAACTGGGCCATTGCCCACTTTTTGAACTTTCACTGCTAGCCTTGGAACTGTCGGCGCCCGCGGGAGTGCCATTTACCATGCTAATGTATTACAGCGAGCGTATGATGAAATGAAGCTCAAGGTCTCCTGGAAGTCAAAGCTGCTGCCATCTTGGTGCTCATTGCTGTGTCCTTCTTTTAGTAGTTGTCCCTTGCCCACTTCCCTCTTGTCTCAGTAATAGCAAGTTAGTTGTTTTCCATGATTCTGTGAGCTGTTCTAGCAAATTATCAAACCCAAAGAGGAGGTCTTTGTTCCCACAACCTAGCTCCTGATTTAGCTAGTCAGTCTTAAGTATGAAAGGCCTGGGACTTGTGATTGGTGTCTGAAGTGGGGGCAGTCTTGTGGGACTGAGCCTTTAACTTGTGGGGTTAGTGTCAGAATTGAATTGAATCATTGGACATCCAGTTGGTGTCCAGATAGTTGGAGAATTGATTGTAGAAAAAATCTGACACATTGGGTGTCAGAAGTGCTTTTTCTAAAAACAACTCCTACTTTTTGTACATTAATCTTTTTTCCGTTGTCAGTTGTGATGTTCCCTTTTAAATATAAAAAAATAATACAGGTACTTGACGGAGTCTTAGGTTTTTCAGTAACTATTTTCTTTGGCATTTCTATAGAATTGAGAAATTTTCACAGTGAGTTTTTTCCTTCCCATATATGTCTGGTTTGTTACACTATATCATAATTTAGGACTTTTATCCCTTGTTTACTGAGTAATATAGGGAGAGTGGTAAAAGAGGGAAGAACTGGGATGACTTGGACAAAAGCCACCCCATATTCCTTCCTTCTTCCCTAAGCACATATGTACGTTCTTGAAACTGCCTGGCTTCTACCATCCTCAGTCCCCGAGAAAGCTATTATCTCCATCACCAAGCAAGAGGTCAGAGGAAGAGATGGAGGAAGGAAATGTGCATATGTTCTATATTCTTGGTTTTACTCTACAAACACTAAAAAGTCTTACTTCGTATTCTTTTCAGTATGCCAGATATATCAATGAAGTTTTTTTTTCAATTGTTAAGTGAAGAAAAAAAAAAACCAAACAGTATTCCCCTCCCCTCCCCCCAAAAAGGAAACTTTTTGGAAAATCAGTATAGTGCCTGATAGAATTCAAGCCTTTGGAAGGACAGAAACCAGGCATCTCTGGGGACCTCAGCAAGAAGGGTCTGTGAGCCTTCCCTCTGCAGTGCGCCCATCACATGACCCCGCTCTCCCACTTTGGCCGGATGTCTCTGGACACCGTGCAGATCAGTTCATGCAAAGACAGCGTTGTGCAAAAGGAAAAAAATAGCTTCAAAGAGTCTACCCTTCTGGGGGTTATGGATTCTTTCCTGAGAAGGCAACTGGGTGGGCCCATCCTCAAGAGAGTCCATGTGGTCGCTGAAGGTTCCAGAAGCTACATTTTAGTTAATCAAAAAAGCAAGTGTCAGTTTTTTTTAGACAAACACTCATTCCAGAAATATAACGAAAGCTCTCAGAAGCATATTCAGTACCTGAGAAGTTTGGAACACTAGGTCTAGAAAAGCATTTTTCCCCAGGCTTAAGGCCATATAGAAGGTCTACATTTGGTGTCACAATACATTTTGCTGACCTTTATTCAGTTGTTTGCCACTTCTCCCGTCATCCAACAAAAGGCCAGGGAAGATCTAACAGTGATGACTTCATCATCCTGACTTATGTTTTATGTATCTCTCAGAAACATACTAGTTTGTTGCATATTAAATTTTCCCTTCCAAGTATCCAGGCAAAAGGAGAAGAAACCCCCAAAGACCCATTTTCTTTGTTACCTTGTCAAAAATGTAAAATAATGCAATTAGTCCACTTACATATTCATGTTTCTGCAATGCTGAGAGTATTGTGTTAGAACTGTGGAGAATATAAGGAAGTTGAGCCACTTCCTGAATTCAGATAACTTGCACTTTAGTTGACAAAATAAGACATCAACCCAGAAGTAGTTACCATTATACTTCAAGGTTATAAATAAATCCCAGATGATCAGTATATAGGTGGAAAGTGCTTTCAACACAAAAGAGGAAGGATTCATGAATAACAAAAATGAGAAGCAGTATTTATTGAGCATTTTCTGTCAGGCACTATACTGAGCACTTTTTATGGACCATGTCATTTAATCCCTCAACATATGGGTGCTGTTGTTTTGTAGATGAAGCAGCAGGCTCCTGGAGGTTAAACCACTTGTTCAAGGTGACACTGGTAGAGGCAGCATGACCTAGATACTTCTCAATGTTCATATTCTTAACCATTTTAGGGATTTTCCTAGAGGAAAGGGAATAAAGTTCATATATATTCAAAACTGTAATTATTAGGTTCGTGGCTAGTTGTCCACCTCTCTCACTGCTGTTGCTTCTCCTTGTCCTTTCTGGCTCTAAATTAGACTATCTCTGGGCTCAGTCTTTGGACCTCTTCTCTGTTCTCTCAGATGCACTTCCTAGTCTCATGACTTTAAATACCAACTATGCCCTAATATTTTCTAAGTTTTTACCTGCACTGCCAGTCTCCCGTCTCAACTCTAAACTCATGTATCCAACTCTCTCCTCTGTCTCTCCACTTAGATGTCTAACTGGCATCTTCAGCTTAATTTATCCAAAGCAAAACTCGTAATTTCTCCCCAAACCTGTGCCTCCTATTGTCTTTCTCATCTCAGTAAATGCCAGCCCCATCCTTCCATTTGCTCGGACCACAACTCTCCATGCCATGCTTGACCCCTCTCATGCCTTGTACACAGCAAGTCATTGGCAAATCTTGGGTGTTCTGCTTTCAGACTGAGGATCTACTGCTTTACATCATCTGCACTGCTCCCACTCTGATCCAGCCCACCATAATCCCCCATCTGCTCTGTTTCAGTAGGTTGCTTTCTGAAGCTCTTACTCCTTTTCTCGTCCGTTATACTCTGTTGTCCACATGGCAGTCACTCTGGCAATCCTGTTGAAACCCAAGGTAGATCATGGCACTCAGTCAGATTCTTTACTGTGGCCTTAAAACCCCTCATTACCTGGCCCCCACTGTGACTCCTCAGGTGTCATCTTTCATTACTCTCTCCTTCCTCTTGCTTCACCCACCTGGCCTCGTGGATGTTTTTCAAATGCGAAAGATAGGTTCTTCCTCAGGATCTTCACACTTGCTATTTCCTCCTCCTGGAATGCTGGAGCTCCCGAAAATGCATCACTTTGGACTTTTCTTGTCCCTATTTAAAATGTCACCTTCTTAGGAGGCTGTCCCTAACTATCCTGTGCAGAAGAGCAGCTGCTCATCCTTTCCCATCTCCCGGTCTCCTTTGTTTTACTTCATAGCGTCTGTCACTACTTGATACGTGTCTGTTTCGTGTCTGTCTCCCCTAACTAGAATGCACGCTGCATTGGTCAGCAGCTTTGTCTGCCGGGTACCTAGTGTCTAGAACAATGCCTGCCACATAGTAGATACACAACAAATACCTGTGAACTGATTAGCAGTTGGGTTCAGATGTTTATTCAGTATTAAACAAATCAGTCATTTTAAGTGCAATTCCAAGAATCAAATATCTTCATACTCAGCAGTGACCTGATGAAAGAGTGTGTCTCTTAGAGAGTTTGCTGGGAGATCTCAGTGCGAAGGCAGGTTCTGGCATTTTCACAGGGAACCCTGAAGCTGGAATATGTGATCATTTAATAAATATTTGTTAACTCGAGTTGGACCAGATGCTATTCTGGGCTTTGGGGGAGGCTCAAAGATGGGTAAGACACAGGAGCTGGCAGGTGAGTAGTAGCTCCAGCAGTGACATTGCCTTTTGCTAATGATGTACTGAGAAATCATAATGAAGGCACTATGAAACCTGATGTCTCTGTTGAGTCACTACCATTGCATCTACACACAAGCACCTTCCTACATAATACATCACCTATTTCCTAGGATCCACATCACTTCCTTTTGGTATCCCATTAATGGTTTACAGTTGTTTTGATTATTCACACTGATCCATGTCCTTTCAGGTATCTTTAATCTGGCTTTCAGTTCATTTTTTGATTACCTTGGTTTCTTCAGTCATTGTTCCATTAGTGATTATGAATTAAAAAAAAATAATAGTGATAGCAGTGGACTCTAAGTTAATGTAGAGCCCAGAGGAGAGATTTTTTTAACACATCAAAAAGCAAGGGTCATCTATCAACTGATGAATGGATAAGTGAATAAATAAATGTGGTATATCCATATAATAGAGCATTACTCTGAATAAAAAGGAATAAAGTACAGATCCATGCTGTAATATGGATGAACTTTGGAAACACTATGCTAAGTCAAAGAAGGCAGTCACAGAGACTGCCTATTGTATGATTCCATTTATATGGAAATTCTAGAACTGACATATATATAGAAACAGGAAGTAGATTAGTGGCGGCATAGGGCTGTAGGTGGGGTGGAGTTGGGGGGGGGTTGGAAATGGAGAATCATTGTTGGTAGGTGTGGGCTTTCTCTTGGGATGATGAACATGTTCCAAAGCTGGTTATAGTGATGACTGCACAACTCTGTGAATATACTAGAAAGCACTGAATTACAAACTATAAATAACTGAATTATGTGGTATGTGAATTAAATCTTAATTAAAAGGAGTATGAAAGAAGGAAGGATGGAAAGAGGAAAATTATCTTGAAAGTTCTAGAACACTGGGTTGAGAAAAGCATTTTCCTCAGGCTTACGGCTGTACAGAAACTCTCCACCTTGTGTCACTTCGTATTTTGCTGACCTTGATTCAGTTTTAGGCCACTTTTCCCCCCGTCACCCTATACCCAGCCGCAAAATGGCACATATTTTCCTTCTGCGTCTCTTAATTTCTTCAATTTTTTATTTCCAGCAAGCTTTCTAATATAGTTGTGTAGTCAGCCACACTAACAAAATAGGATTACCATTTGATGTTAAAACAAAGCAGTGTATTGGAAAGAAGACCAGGAGAGGATTTGAAAGTCCTGGGTTCCAGGCCCAGTGGTGACCTACATATAGCCTTGGTTAAATTACAAAACTCCGTATGTCAGTTATTGAGTTTGGTTATAAGATTGTGTTACCATTATAATAATTGCAAGTTTACTAATTAGTGTAAGTCTATCCATTTCACGGGAGAATGTTATTTTGGTGTCGATCGTGGGGAATGATGGAAAAAGACTCTTTCCATTTCAGTTTCCAAGAATACACTGTTGTTGAAAGTAGTGACATAAGTTGTGCATTTTAACCATCACAACCGTATTATGCTGATCGAGCTTCTAACTCTTCATCTTAGGTATAATCAACATATTGATTATCTAGTTTAAACTGTCCACGGACTTGCCACTTTTTTTGGACAGCAAGATCTTCAGCCCACTGACCACATAATTAGAAGAAATATATATTCTCTTGTACCAAACCTGCTGCCATTAATGTCAGGTAGCTTCTGAGGGAGGCAGAAGCTTCCTCCAGCCTGGTAAATAATGAACACATACCTAACACAACCTGATTTCCCAGCAGAAATAAGAGTCAGCCTACTTTCTGGTCCACAGTATGGTCAATGAATCAGTGGCTGCTGAGTGAACTGTAGATATCCCAGCTGGAGGAGAAGCAAGCTTTTTTAGGAGTAATAGAGCATGCAGTAGAATGGAGACAGGAAAGAAATTTGATGAATTGATTTTTACTGGAAAAGTCTGAGCGATGTCTTTATCTGAGATGGCTTAATAGTCCTAAAGCTGGGAGCTGCTAATGAGCCTCTGCCCATCCCACAGGGGGCACCTACAAGTTGCTAAGCACTGAGGACGCTGAAACAAGTGATGCAAAAAACCATAATTCGATTTGCTTGAACTATGGGGGTGATAACCGTAACACCTCAAATTGCGCTAAAGTGATAGAACTCACACAATTGGTAGCAAATACGTAGAAGCTCTTTGCCTTTGTCACAAGTTCACATGTTAGCCCTGTGAGACATTGTTCCACTTGAAATAAATGATTAGGCAAATTCTTCATATGATTTACCCCCTAGTTCTAGAGCTGGGTTGTCCTCTTATTTAAGATTTACAACTCTCCAGTAACCGGAAGGATGATATCATGACTGAAATGTTCCTCAGCTTCATAAAATGAGCCTTTCCAGATGGAGATTTGCAGGGAGAGGTTCATGCTGCACACTCCTGGGGGCTCCGTGAAACCTCCTTGTCAAATAAACAGAGCACTTATCCTCGGGCATGTGGTCCCAGTAGCTTTCACAAGCATTAACTCACTTAGAAAATAATTAGTAATCAAAAAAGGCATTTAAACTCAACTCTCTGAAGCATGGAGGAAGATGTACATTACATAAATTGAATTATCATTATAAATATCTGCTTTAGTTATAGACATAATTAGGTTTTAGTGAAAGAAGGCATTTATGTAGATTGGGGAGATGTGGGAATGTTTTAATCACTGACACATCATTCTTATTAGAGCTGGGCATTCAGGGACTGGAATTGAACTTTGGATCCTCTCTTCTCCACTTAGAATGGTAAGATCTTAACATTTTAGAACTAGAAGGAATCTGACAGCTGATCTCATTCAGCAGCTGACTGTCCTGGATTCCCAGCTCCTAGAAGTCTGTGAAGTTGGTGATAAGCTTCACAAGTTATTTTCAGTGTATTCACGGATGCACTCGTGATATGGCTGCCAAATTACAAATAGGTTTATTTATATTCTGGCTGCTGTTATATCAGCTGAAGGTGGGGCACTGACTGTAGACTCCATAGACGTAGAGGCTGGGTTCGCCTAGTTATGTGTCCTTAGCTTCCTGAATAGGGCCTCACACGCTAGGAACTTAATAAATATTTGCTGGTTGCATGTGGTTAGACAAATGAGTGGAAGCTCTGCTTAAAGATCTGTTGGCACTTATAGTAATTTGGGTTAATTTTGAAAAGGAGAAATAAATTATTGTTGAATAAATGCAGTTTGGTTAGTAAAAAATACTTCAAAACAAAATCTCATTGAGAGTGCATTAGTGAATTATGTTTTTGATGTGTTAACTACCTTCAGTAGTTCTGAACTAGGGCCCAGAAAAGCTAATCGGCTTGCTACAAACTGAGTAGCAGGGTGACTGCAGAATCAGGATTAGAATCCAGAACTATTGTTGGGTCTACACAGTGTTCCCACCACAAACCATATGATCTAAAACAGATCAAGTTTCTTTATATGTTTAATCTTTATGAAATAAAAATGTTGTCTAAAATTTAGAAAGCAAACATCTGTGGCTCTAACTAAAACTTACCGCTGTAGTTACTTCCTTATTTTATTCTTATGTGTGAAAACTAAATTGAGCATTGTTTTTTTCCATGCAGATGAGACTATTTAGGGGGGTTTTGTGATTTAGGGAATTTAGCGGGGCAGGTGGTTACGGATACTTTAGAGAATCTGATGCTGGCTGTGGACCCTGGAGAAAGACTTGTACGCGCAGATCCATGCATCTTCACACCAGCATCAGGCAACTCACACACCCCAGGTTAGAGACCCTGGTTTAAGGAGTCTGTGGCCTTTCCTTGTGTTCCTCCCATAATTTGGGGTGTTCTCTTTCGGGCTTTCACATTTGCTTCTATGCAGATCATGATTAAACAGCCCATAATGATTCATCATTTAAAACATCCCCCTCAAGAGGGACTTTTCACCTCGTCCACAGAAAGTGATTATTTTATTTACAACTAAGGCATTTTCATTTTTCTAAGAACTGCCAGAGAAGAAAATGTTCACAGGAGCAAAAATGTAAATTACTATGCTGAGATGAAGCTGTAAGTGGAGCTATTGTAGAATATGCATTTTTGTCCCCAAATGGAAATGGAACTGTAAAAACTGAGACAGTTTTGATACTCTGAAAAAAGTGTATAAAAATAACGTGCGTTTATAGCTCTTTAGGAGGGAATGTCAAAAAGAGAAGTAACCTCAGGTTGTCTGAGTGGACTCGGAGGCACGTTAGCACAGAGCACACCACGTGGTGGGCTGTCTTCCCAGGGTGTTCCTGCCTCCAGAGCAGCAGTGGGGCTGGCGCAAGAAAGATGAAAGTGGACATGCCTTTGGCCTTTTTTGAGGCATCCCCTCCCACCCCACCGCGACTCATTTTCTTCTTTACCTGCAAAAAGACGTCTCTCGCTGGGGAGACAAGCACAGTGCGTTTAACAGGCAGAAGAAGATGTTTAATAAAAGTGGGGTCTCAGAATCCTCCACGAGGAGCTTGAGCAGGAGCCTTTTCACCTCGTCGTCTTTGCTGACTTCAGTGTCAGGGATGTGAAGACACCCTGGCAGAGGCAGGAGTGCTCTGTTGATCTCGACTGTATTTAGCAGTCATATAACTTTTGAACCGTGGGGCTCAAACATACAATTACAAGAGGACTTTTCACTTTACGTTACCTTCCTAACAGCAGTGAAAATGTGCCCTTGCCTTTTGTGGGTCTTTCCGCCCAGGGCTCTCTTGATATGGTGGGAGAGTGATTAGAGTCAGATTTGAGGAGCTTGAGCTTGGGAAGCTGTTTTCTCCTCACATATGTTGCCTGTTATTTTGCCAAGTGGGTTTTTTCCTACTTCCCAGTCTCTTTAATCAACTTTGAAGCCTTCACGAGGCTGCTAGTGTTCTTGACTCCTGGTTGGAAACATAACTCTTTAAGATGCCATCTTGTACACATTCAGGGGACTTCAGTAATTAGGGTGGTTTTTTTCACCTTGGCTGTCCAGGTGAGTCTCGGACAGAGTGTCTCTCTCTCATTTTAAATAGTGAGTTATTTCACTGGCAGCCTAGCCTCTGGTCCACCATATTAAAAACATGGACATTCTCTGGCCTCTCTCTTCTTCTTTGGAATTCTTAATTTTCAGTGTGTGTATAATCTCACAGTGAAATCACCTTTTTCCTGATATTGAACTTGAGTCAGTAGGTTTTTCATCTCTTCTCTTGGCACATGAGTGACACCAGCTTCGATTCACCTCATTCTGGGTTCAGATCTTCTAGCCCAAGTGTTTTTTCCTTCCATTGATATATTAGTTTTCTTAGATGCCATCCAGGCTGTTGATAATAGCCTGAATGTGTCACAGCCAGCTGTCACTGGTCATCTCCACTTCAGTAGCTGTACTCTTTGGCTCCATTACCTACTGAGCATCTCCCAGTCTAATCACTCTTTTTCACAGCAGCTACTTATTGTGAGTGCTTTCTTAAGTGTTTAGTCAGAGAGACTGTGTATTCAAAGAACTTAAAAAAAGAAAATCAGGTGTTACACAAGCAAGTTCATATATAACTATTGTTGAATATAACCATTACCTTTGGTAAATAAGGAAGGAAGACACTTAGAAAGGGGAGAACCATGGTTAATGGGTCTGCCTGTCCCTTTAACCACAACCATGAAAAAATATATTCCTCATTAAAGGGCTATAAAGTTGTCTGCTTTTGTGATTCAGTGCATTAGTGTCTCCTTGCTTTTAGTGCCGGTTTAGTCTGTTGACCCTCTGTTCGCTTTAGCAGGGAGTTGATTAGTCTTTGTGGCCTATGGAAATGAATATTCATAATAAGATGGCAGTGATATGCCAGGACCCTTTTAGGGACCTGAGAGAATTACTCTTAGCAGCGAGGAAAGCTGAGGAAAGGTCCCAGGCATGCCAGCATCCCATATCGAATCAGGTAACGTGAGGGTCGGACACAGAGAATATGTGAAGTTCATCTGGTGAGTGAATGGAAACCCAGGGTTCCATAGTAGTAAATCAGACAGTCAGGTTGGAACCCAGGTCTTTGGTGCCCAGACCATATTCCTTCCATGACATCATGCTGTCTCCATATTAATTTGCCTTTTTCATTCGTGGGGTTCTAACCCACTGAAGGTATGAAATGCCAAATATCTAATTGGAATTTGTCCATGGTAGTGAGACATTTGTGACATAGCTACTCAAGGAGAGAAGAGGAGTGGAAGAGGGTCTCTGTCAACCATGTGGGTTTGTAGACGTAAACTGATGATATTTGGAGGCATTAGTTTCACCAACTACACCACATTTTTCCTTTTTAAAATTATCGTGATTATTAATAACTCCTTTATAACATCCTTAAGTTGATGCACAGAGAGTTGGTGGGATACCTGTTAAATGCTGATCATTATGGTAAATAGAGTGCAAAATGTGGAAGACAGTGTTTCTTCCTTTTAAATTCATTTTTCCTAATTGTATTATAAGCATCCTATGAAGATTTATAAGTTCATTAAAATTCTTATGGTTGTATTCTTATTTACGATAGGCACCCAGTCCTCAGCCTTCAAAATTTTAGGTTAAATTGTACTTAACTTTCTCCATAGGCAGCTTATTTTAGTGGATGTCGATTTCTTAATGAGATCAGGTCAGATGAAAGGACAGTTTAGCTTTCCCGAGGTGACATCATTTGGATCCCAGACTGAGATGGTATTCTTCCTGGAATGGATACCCATCAGACTTATGGGGGGAAAGGGCTTTAGTGGAAATATGGCCGGAGGGCCACCCCTCCTGATCAAGGCTGCCGGGAAAGGCTCTTAATTGACTGGAGGGTAAGCTAGGTGGCTTTGTCTATTATAGGCATGGCGGCGACATAACATGAGGCTAATAAGATTATAT
Source organism: Vicugna pacos (assembly GCF_048564905.1). Classification (NCBI taxonomy): domain Eukaryota; kingdom Metazoa; phylum Chordata; class Mammalia; order Artiodactyla; family Camelidae; genus Vicugna; species Vicugna pacos. The sequence goes on along the minus strand of NC_132993.1, from coordinate 17,102,100 downwards.
TTAGTGACCTGTGTCTTTGGTTTTATTTGGAAGACACCTGACTTTATAGACGGGCTCCTTCCCTAGTTATATGCCCGGGAAGCTAATTATTCAGTCGGAGGGTAATGAAAGACCCTGCCATCTGTCTGCCGATTTAATGGAGTGTCAGCACATCCCACATAGGAAGTAATTGGATTGACAGACACAAAGCCAGTTATTAGACTGTTATTATCTGATTGGAGAAAGCAGGCGGAGAAGCATACAACTGTAGCAAAACTAATCTGATGATGTCTGTTGTTCCCGGAATGCACAGTCTACTACACAGAATTCACAGGCTCGGAAACCACTGACCAGCTTAGGAGTCCCTTCTCTCAGAATTCATCTCTGTATTCTTAGTACAAATCATTATAATGCAATCTAATAAAACACAGTTTGCATAAAGATGGGGCCCATTTATAAAGCTGTCACTGCAGCCACTCTATTAATAGAGCCATTTTAAAGATTTATTATGAGCATATGTTACTTTTTACAGGGGGCCAGATTGAGAGCTGCAGGATTTGAACATGCAAGAATGCACTACTGGTGATAATTCAAAAACAAAAATTTTAAGCCAGTCTGCCCAAGGAATGCCGTTAGAGTTGGGCTCTTTTCTTAACGTGTCAGGTAGGATCATCCAACAATCGTCTTAAAGAGGCATTAAAGATAGGTGACAAGGTCTGCAGTGCGTGTTGCATAAGCACTTTTTTTTCTTTCACAGATTCCAGTTTTACTGCCTGGCACCACGGAGGGTCAGGGAACACGTGGGAGGGGCTAAATCTGGGAGCTGGGAAGCAGACCTGGGCTCTGCAGCTTTTTTCCTCTCCAAACAGCTGGCTGGGAGGGGTCTGATAGGGGAGAAGTGGCGAAGGCAGTGATTCCATTCATTCATTCGTAAGTTTAGCGAGAACCATCACCTCCTGGAGTTTTTAGTCCTTCAGTTCAAGGGAGGACTAGACAGGAACCCAGCAAGTATCTCTAGAGCACCTGCAGCATCTTACGTACTTTTCTTAGTTCTCCGTATACAGCTGTGAGCCAGCCTGAGTCCCTGCCCTCCTGGGGCTTACATTCCAGCGAGGCAGAAGGAGAATAAGCGTGTAAGCCAGTGAATCTATATGGCATTTTATTATGATAAGCTCTATAAAGAGAAGGAGGCAATTTAAGGAGACAGTGAGTGGTTGGGGAGCTATTTTAGATGTCAGGCCCTCCTTGAACTTCTCCAGAAGAGGACAGATGTGCAGAGACCAGGCTGCAGTGAAGGGCTGGGTTGTGTGAGGGAGAAAGGGCAGCCCAGGCAGAGGGGCCTGCACTTTCAGAAGCTGGGGTACATTTTAAGGATTTCTGTCATTGTTACCACCAAGACACCAGGTTCCTTTAGGTGATAAAGGTCTCTAATTAGGAAAGATTGATAGTACGTGTGAATGGGTGTAGTAATCTCTAAATGTACGGACATCGATGTGGTTACTCAGCTCTGGGTTAGCACTCGAGAGCTCTGTTATTATAAACTGAATCCTTAAAAGTTTCAGAGGAATTTCTACTTCAAGAGACGCAGTGGTGACCAAACTTTCATGATACAAATACTCCGTCATTTATTTGATTGGCACATTTGTAAAAAAGTGAACAAATGAATGAGTTGTTAGAAGTATTACCTACCACATAATGGGTGCTACTGTATTTCAGGCACTTTGCTTATATATATTATAAGGTGAACATAACACATTAGTTCAATACATACATCACTGCCAACTTTACGGTAACCCTCCAAGAGAGGTATTGTTCCTCGTTTAGAAGATTAGGGTCTTGAGGGTCAGGTTAAATATCTGAGAGCTGAGATTCCAACCTAGGCTTGTCTAACCCCAAACCCTGTGTTCTCTTCTGCATACCGTATTGTCCAAAAGATCCTAAGTAGAGTTCCTTAGTACGAGTGGCACATTGTGTTAGGAACCATGAGAAATACAGAAAAATAAATAAGTAAAGCACGGTCTCTGTGCTCAGAGAAATGAAAATACAGTTAAGAAGAGATGATTACATGAGAAATAACAGCACACAGTGAAAGATGAGGTATAAACACATAATTGCATTCCTAGGACTATGAAAGCTTGAGAAAATAGGGAGATTAATGCAGGCAGGAGACAATAGTTCTGAAGCTGAGCTTTTTAAAGACAGGTGGAATTCAGGTAGGCTGTATCATAGCATTTCAGTCATATACGGGTTTATCTACTCCAGAACCTAAGGGGAAAACCGAATATCATCATGATTACCTATGAAAATCACTTGCCAAGTTAGAGATCAACTGCCATCTGTCAACATGGTAAATTCAATGCTGTTAGATTTTTCTCCAGATTTTTCCCCCTTTGGTTAAGCTCCAAAAGAAGTATCCACCTTATGAATAATACGCATTATAGTGCATTAAAAATACATATTTTAAAATACCAGACTCAGAGTGGCTAGATGCTGATACCACAAAGGTAGCCGGGAGCTGAGTCTGATTGTGAGACCTGGGTTCATGTCTCCCTGTCCTGCTTACCTGGGACATATTCTCATCAAGTAGAATGGCAGGCCAAATACCTTGCTGTGTTTCAGTTGCCCTGTCTAGCTTAGCCCATGTATCGTTGATTTCACATGTATTAAATATGGGTCTTCTGAAATTTCACCAAATTGAAGTGTGGTTTGAATAAGTGGAAAAACATAAGTGAAAAGTCTGGGGCAGGAATAATTTTGGATTCTTATGAAATAATGAGCACATGAGCATCCTGCAGAGAGGTGGGAATGTAATGGGGCCAGATCATAGGAGGGCCCTGAAAACCAGAGAGAGGATTCTAGATTCATGTGATGAAAGTAGAAGCCATTGAAAGTCTTTGAGAAATGAAATATTGCTGTGGAAGAGATCTTTAATGTGGATTAATCTGCCTGAAACGTAGGGTGGATAGTGAAGTATGAATGGGAAAGACCAGCTCAGAGATAGTTGTCAATTTAGGAGAAAATGGTAGAGACCAAAACTAGAGACCAGAGATAGGACTTGTTAGGAGATGATTTTGTTGCCTTTTCACCTTGCTTGATCTAATTAAAGCAATTTAAAGAGAATAATATACATTCAAAGGAGCAGGTTAAATACCAAGAAATTAGTGAATCAGTTGTACTTCATCATCCAGCCATCCATCCGTCTATCCCTCCGTCTTAGATTATTTCCTCCCTCTCTAAATTTATGCTTACAGTTAAACTCATTACTTCCTCAGGTAACAGTCCCAGTGTAGCACTATGTTCATGGCATAAAATTAGGTAATGAAAATGAAAGTGACTCAAATTCTGAAAACAACTTTGAAACATTATGACTGTTTTTATCTAGTTTTCATTCCTTTTGGAGTCTCTTAAAATCATATTTAGATTAGGTAGGTAGATATATGTATTGCTTGTACATTTGAAAATAAATATATCCTTCAGTGATCCAGTTACTAATTATTCTGATTCCTTCTGCATTTTTATGATAACACCTTCTAAAGAGGAAAGAAATGTTCCTTCTCTCCATCAAGATCTAAAATAATCACTTGGGTTCTCTTTATAATGCTCTGAATGAAAGAGGCACAACCCCAGAAATAAAAGTTTTGCCATTTTGGTAACATCTATTTTATTTTCCTCTTAAGATAGGATTAAATAATAGTCATATTATTTAGTAATATTCTAGCACTGAATTTTCATTCCTCTGATGGTGCAGTTTTCCTTCTTTTTTTCAAAAGCTCAATAGTCTTAGGAACAGTAGTCAAAAATAAGTTCATTCATTTCAAGTTCAACATTTCACAGACATCTCCTGATCGTTGCCTTCAAGGTTTTTGGTGACCCAAGTAACTGTCAGTGTTGACATCTAATTAACAACTCTTTATTCATAGTGTGGAGATCTGACAGGCAGGCATCCTCTATTCTCTAGTAAAAATGCTGCAAAATATCAAGCATGCATATCTTCTCAAGTCAGAAAGATAGAAAAATTTTAAGATCATCTCATTGCTTTTTTGTTCCTTTCCAGTGCTGTAACTTACATATATTACTTTGAGGAATACAGTGGTTCAGTCTTGGGGTCAAAGTTGATCATGCCCATCTTTTTGCAGGTGACAAAAAGAATTGTTACATGACAACTTGCCAAGAGCCACGACCTGCGAGGCAGACACGCATCAGACACTTCAGTATAATGAGGGCAGACATTGAATGTGGGTCATGTGCGGCCGGGGTGATTCGAGAGCAGGAGGGTGGCTCTCTTTGCACTCGTTACTGCTTTCTTAACAATATTGTTTATTGTTTATTGTTAATTTCCAAGGGGAGCAGTGAGACGAGAGGCATGGACTGAAATTTGGAAACGATTTTCTTCTTGTTGGCTGTGAAGTAGACGTTATTTACTAGCGTCCCCTCATGCTATGTTGTCTTGTTGGTTGAGTATGTTATATTTGCTCTTTATGAATAATCAATAGGCCTACTTCCCTCCCCCTACACCATGGCATACCCAGCTAATAAGAGGCACAATTTGTCTTAGCAATATTGTTTGTAATTTCTGAGTACTTCCTAAAGGAAGAACTATGAATTAATTAGAGCTTGCACAAATGAAGTTAGATCTAATTTTCATGGGGAGAGAAGATACAAGCGTAGAATGATCATGAACACTGGCCAACAGCAAATGACTACACATTTTCTTCACATATGCTCAGTTATTCACAGGCCTAAGTTGGCTGGCTTACATCGTGGCCATTTTCAGAGCTGGCTTAATTTACGATTTTATGCAGGAGGTTTGCACTGAGCTTCTGACAACGCCCTATGCTAGGCATATCTAGGCCCTGAGGGGAATGCAGTGATGAAGCTGGCCCAATATTCTACCTCGAAGGCCTGGAGTCAGGTAGGGAGATGAGGTATGTAAACAAATTATGAAGTGATCTCTACCATGAGTGCTGTTAGCTTGTCTAGAGTGTAATTCTTTAGTTCTCTTCTCTCTGGGTCAGTGGCTTATGTATTTTTTTTCACAGTAAAAACTGTACTTTATATTAGGATCTGGTACACTCCTATATATGTGTATAAATAAATAAATAAGCACACACACATAAATATATAAATAAAATTACACACATTAATATTTACCATATACATGTAATATGCTCTTATATTCTGTTTCCTATTCAGTCCACCTTCCTCCCCCCAACTTTGTCTCTCTCAACGTTGACTGCAATCGTTTAATTTTGTTTTGTGACTACCAGTTGGTGTAAATTATGTTTGGATTCACCATTGCTGTAACCTGAGTGCTCTCTCTCTCTTTTTTTTTTTTGAAACTGAGCTCTCTTAAGAGTAGGTTCTATGTTTTGCCCATTTTTGATTGTTGTCCTCTAGTGGGCCCTGCCGTGTAGTAAGCATACGCTGTGTTTAGCAAGTGAGTGAAGAAATGGATACCCAGATTTGCTCAGAACTCATTTTTGATCCATCCTGGTGGATAGCTCAGATTTATTTACTATAATCGTAAGTGAGAGAAATTTTAAAAAGTGATCAGTGTCTTGTTGTGTCACTTCTACTGAGGTGAGGATAACAGGATAATGGATTATATTTTATTGAGAAGTAATCCATGTGGACCAATGGTAGGCAAAACATCTACCACCCTCAACTTTTAATACATTTTGCTTCACTCATGATCTCTTTTTATTCAGCATGCTATTGAGGATGTTTTCTGAAACCATGACTTGAGGAATGAAATCTACCTTCAATTATTTATGGTTTAAATTAATGCAAATAAGACTTTCTGGCTTGCTGTACTGATACTCATTAATAAATATTTCACTAGATATTAGAAAGATTCAGATTGACTAAATGAGGCTCTTTTTCAATATAAACAAAAGCCCTTGTGTTTTCTTATAACTGTGCCTGCCCAATTTTTCTGTCTGGCTTTCATTTAGGCAAATGAATGTTAGATGGGTGCACCCTCAGAACGATGGCTACTGTGGGAACTGGAGTCAGTGGGGGCTCTGCAGTGAAATAATCCCCTACTTAAACCAAATTTATTCTCATTAGCAGGGTAATTGTGCTGTGAGGAGAAATGGCCAACCAGGTTAAAGAGAAACCCACATAGTCTAATTACTCTTTCACTTTTGTCATTGAAAAATAGAACATTGAACCAAGAAGCAAAAGATGTGGATGCTGTGCCTAGCCTAACATTGTGATTGCATCTTACAATATTCCAGAACTTTCACAGCTCTTCAGTCCTGCATAGAGCGTGGGTGTCGTGTCTTAACACAGTCTGGAACCCTTCCCTATAGAAATATACCAATAGCAGAGGTTCCTGTCATGTCTCTCCTTTTTATACTTGCATTTTGCCCACTCATTTTTTCTAATCAAGTTGTATGTATTTGAGTTTGCCAATATTTTTAAAACTACCAAAATATCGAAAACTTAGTCGTGAAAAATAGGCCTTTCCATCTTTGGAAATGAGCACATTGGGAAATTTTCTAAAATCATTGAGTCTGTGACCATTTATTTTACTTTCTTTTGAATTTCCATGCATATGGACTTTGCCATTTTTAGGACATGGTATAGAAGAAAGAATGGTGAACTAATTAGGAGGCAGATCTAAGTACAAAACAAAGTTTTAAAACTTGGTAGTAGTGTGACTTTCAGCAAATTACCTACCTTGTCTGAACTGCAGTTTCTTCATCTGCAAAATGGAAATATCACTGTCAAAGCAGCCCCTAAAGCAGAGTGAGATTAAAGTATATGAAAGTCCTTCAAAAGTGCTCATAAGCACTGTAGATATGACAGATCATCATGTATTCACTGGACATGCAGAACCTGGCGTCCCTCACTCCTAGGGCGTGGCTTATACATGGTCAGTAAACGTTAGCTGAATGAATTAGATATTAGGGAGGTTTACCACCATATTGCGGGTAGTTGCTGGGCTTTCACGTAAACGATGATGGCAAGGATTTGTCAGAAACAAAGTAAAATGCATGTTATTGCTTCTTAAGAAGAGAGAAAATGCAGTGAATACCTCCTGTCCAAGAGGAGCATATTATATAACCGCCAAAACAAAATATGAACATGGGAAATGATATAAAACCACTTGGAAAACTATAACACACTGATGAAAGAAATTGAAGACAACACAAACAGATGGAAAGATATATCATGTTCTTGGACTGGAAGAATCATTATTGTTAAAATGACCATACTACCCAAGGCAGTCTACTTACTCAGTGCAACCTCTGTCAAACTACCAGTGGCATTTTTCACAGAACTAGAACAAGAAAATTTTCAATTTGTATGGAAACACCCCATAGCCAAAAAGAAAGAAGAACAGAGCTAGTGGAATCATTCTCCCTGACTTCAGAGTATACTACAAACTACAGTAATCAAAATCGTATGATATTCACACACAAAAAAGACACATAGATCAATGAAATGGGATTGAGAACCCAGAAATAAACCCATGCATTTGTGGTCAGTTAATCCACAACAAAGGATATACAATGGAGAGAAGAGAGTCTCTTCAGTAAGTGGTGCTGGGAAAACTGGACAGCTGCATATAAAAGAATGAAATTAGAACATTCTCTAACACCATATGCATAAATAAACTCAAAATGGGTTAAAGACCTAAATGTAAAACCAGATACTCTTAATCTTCTTGAGGAAAACATAGAATGCTTGCAGCAAAAATTTGCAGCAGTATTGTTTTGGATCCATCACCTAGAGTAATGGAAATAAAAAACAAAAATAAACAAATAGGACCCAATTAAAGTTAAAAGCTTTAGCAGCACAGTAAAGGAAACCGTGAACAAAACAAAAAGACAACCTACGATCTAGGAGAAAATATTTGCAAATAATGCTACTGACAAGGGATTAATTTCCAAAATATATAGACAACTCATACAAACAGCTCATACAGCTTAGTATCAAAAAAAAAAAAAACCAAACAATCAAAAAGTGGGCAGAAGGCCTCAATAGACATTTCTCTAAAGAACAGATGCAGATGGCCAACAGGCACATGAAAAGATGCTCAGTATTGCTAATAGAGAAATGCAAGTCAAAACCACAATGATGTATCATCTCACACCAGTCAAAATGGCCATCATCAAAAAATCTACGAATAATAAATGCTGGAGAGGGTGTGGAAAAAAGGGAATCCTCATACACTGTTGGTGGGATGCAGCCACTATGGAGAACGGTATTGAGGTTCCTTGAAAAGCTAGAAATAAAGTTACCATATGATCCTGCAATCCTACTCCTGGGCACATATCCAAAGAAAATTCTAATTCAAAAAGATACATGCACCTCAGTGTTCTTAACAACATTATTTACAATTGCCAAGATACAGAAGCAGCCTAAGTGTTCATCAGCAGATGAATGAATAAAGAAAATATGGTGCACATATACAGTGAAATACTACTCAGTCATTAAAAAGAATGAAATAATGCCATTTGCAGCAACATGGATGGGCCTGCAGGGCATTATGCTAAATGAAATAAGTTAGACAGAGAAAGGCTAATACTATATGATATCACTTACATGTGAACCTTAAAAATACAACAAACTAGTTATAGTTTGTTACAGTGCCTATATCAGAAAAGGAGCAGAGTCACAGATAAAGAGAACAAACTAGATTACCAGTGGGGAGAAGGTAGAGGGGAGGGGCAATAAGGGGGTAGAAGAGTAAGAGGTACACACTATTAGGTATAAAATAAGCTACAAAGATACATTGTACAACACAGGGAAAATAGCTCGTACTTTACAATAACTGTATGGAGTATAACCTTTAAAACAATTGATAGATAATTATGAATACACATAATAAATACCTGGGTACAGAAATGCTAAATGTAGAACAAACTCTTGTACCTGTGGCTATCATGCCTGTGGCCATGGTTCTTCACGGTTGTCCTCATAAAAGTAGACAGTTTTTGTGTACAGTTGGCCTTCTGTTTGAGGGCTGATACAGAGGGCTTACTCTACTATGCCATTATATATAAGGGACTTGAGCATCCATGGATTTTGGTACCTGCGGTGGGGAGGCGGGGTCTTGGAACCTAATATGTACACTGTCATATTAAAAATAAACTGTCAGGGGTAACTGGCAGCCAGTCTGACGGGCCAAACATTTTTTCACAAATTTAATGTGAAAAGTAGTTTTCTGAAATAATTTTTTTCCATTAAGGTGTAGTTCATATTTGTACTGTGATAAATCATACTTTCATTACATTTTTTTCATTGCTTTGAAAACAGGAGACATTTCTCAGATGAAACCAGGGCTTACATTAGCTTTTTTTTTTTCCCTATTGTTCAGACTACTTCTATAGGCTTTTTCTGTCTCTTGCATATTTGGCTGCAGTTAGTAGCAGCAGTCAGCGCAAGAGTGTAACTCACTGAACAGAGAAACCTGACTGCAGACACTGACTGCTGGACAGCTCCTCTATCTTCTGTGTGTTTTAGGTATTTGTCATCAGTGTTATCCAGAGGAATAGCACTTCTGCAGGAACTGATGATATTGTAATTGAAATCTTTCTATAGGGTCTAGTTTTTCTTCAGAAATGTTGTACATTCCATCATTTGAGTGCCTGTGTGATTAATTGATAGTCACCGACAAGTAACCTGTTAGGCAAGAGGCTATATTTTTTTCTGTATTGTTTTACATATAAGTGTAATCTGCATCTCAGATTTGTGAGCAGAATGTTTCGGTCTGATTTAGCCTTCCAGAGGATATGAAAATTTGAATAAAATAGAATGATAGGAATTATAAAGTCTTTACTCCCACCAGTAAGTGAAACTATAAAGAAGATGATGACTCTGAGACCTCTGGAAGGAAAGGAACACAATAACAGTAGAACACCCGCCAGCTGAGATGGCTTAAAAATGTTTAGTTTAGTTTCAGTGTTAAGTTGATGTAACTCCAACCCATTTTATCATGTTGAAACTCTGAGAGTATGATATGGCTATAAATGGCCAAAAATGAGACTCTGGAAAGCAGATAATCTCTTCCAAATAAGAAAGAGCTCTATAGGAGGTAAATTTGAAGAGAACTTTGAGCCATTATAGAAAATAACTTTGTGAATATTGTTGGAGGATAATTACAGATATTGGTCTGGAAAAGTGTGGGTGTGGGAGCAGGGGATGGAACCAACAATGATGTGAGAGGATGGTCGTGGTCTAATTGAAACAATCAAGTATGTGAGTAAAGGAAATAAAAGTAGAAAAGTTGAGGGCAGGTCATGTCTGTGACTCGCATACATCATAATTGCTGCCTAGAGGCTCGCTCACTGTTTTCCAGGTACTTTTTCTTAGAGTGCTTTGCATTTAGGTTGGCAGTTAATCAAGTGATGATAAACATAAAAGTAGGATATGAAATAATCGTAAGCTAAGTTCAGGAACAAAGTTAGCTGCCAAATAGGCTCATTAGAGATAATTCAAACTGAGTTTTCCAAAGCGTTCATTTACTAAATATAACAAAATCCATCCTTTTGAGGAACAATGAAGGAGAGAACCAAGTGGCCAGCCCCTTTCTTCCAGCAAACATATACTGTAATTTTATCCCAGCAGAGTCACAGTTCATGTTATTGACATATCACATACATCCAATTTTTGACTTCTGTCATTGACACTGAAGTCATTTTCAGTTTAGACCAGATTCACTAAATTTCACATTACCAGCAATGTGATCAGGTTTTGATTTGTTAATAGTTTGGCTAAAAATGCCTCCTATTGATAGATTTCACATAACACATGCATCATTTAGCTTGGTAACCTTTTCTTTTTTTCTTTCCCTATCTCTTTTCTTCTTTTCAGCTTGGTTAGCCAGCCATATCTATACCCTAAAACAGCCTTAAAATAACCTTTGTATTGTAACCCTTCAAAAAAGCACAAACCTAAGTTAAGTTTGATCAAAAAATAGCATTATCATTTCTTAAAACATTTATTAACTGTGTCCACTGTACTTAACATACTGTTAAGGGCTTTGAGTATGATTCAGGAGTGTGCAAGGCACAGTTGCTGCTCTGAAGGACCTTAATTCTAGTATGTGAGAAAAAAAAACAGAAAAATGGCTAAAACTATGTGATGACATAAAGTAGTTCAAATTAATAAAGTAGTTTAAAGAGATCAGGAAAAATTTTATGAGTTGAGTGCACTGTGAATGGGTCTTGAGGGGAGATTATAGTGAAAATGACAGTTTTTCAAACCCCCACTCTAGCTTGTATGTCCCAACATAGAAAATGCATAGATGAACTGAAATAGACCGCACAGACATTGTGAAATGAAGACATGGAATATTTTAGAAATGCAGAGAGTACACAGAAAACAGTTTGGTGATGAATCAAAAGAGAAATTTATTGGACTTATTTCTTGATTACCTACTAGGTATCAAGCACTGTGCAATGAACAAGACACATCTCTCCTCAGGGTGTTCACAGACTAGGAGGGAATACAGACACCTCAACAGGAATATTGTTGGGGTGGAAGGCATTCAGCCTAGACTCCAGGGGGAGGTCCTCCTGGAGAAAATAGTATTTAAGCTAGTGGCTGTAGGGCAAGTGACACTTGGAAAAAGAGATACGGGCAGAGTGTTTAGGCAAACGGACCAGCACATGCAGAGACTTGGAGGCAAGAGAGCAGGGCACGTTCATGCAACTGCAAGCAGTTACATATTCTGTGGTTTAGTGAGACTAATGTTATAGCTATATGTTAGATACATTGAAGGAGGAAAGGATGAAAAATGGAAAAACCAGCTAGGAGAGCTGGTTTGGAGAGGCCTGGGAAATAAGTTACCTTTTATTAAGTTCCATCCATTCATCTACATCATCTCATTTAATAAAAGCCTGAAGTATGGTGCTGGATATTACAAACGGAGACACAGGAATGTCTTCCCAGGCTCCGGCATGGAACTAATTGATGTGGCACCATTCGTATTGTGTGCTAAGTGCATGACAGGTCCTGTGCAGGATTCTTTCCTTGAGGATGCTTTAGCCCCTGGATCAGTATATGGCAGAAGGTAGACACTCCATAAATATTGCTTAAATAAATGAAGGAATAAATAAATAAATAAAGAGATAATATAAAGAGAATGTCCCTAAGTCTAGAAGCATGAGTAGCAAGGCTGAAAATAGGAGGAAGTGAACGACAATTAAGTTTGAGACTGGATAGCTCATGAGGATGGTGCAAAAATAGAGAACACAGAAGGAGAGGATTGAAATAATGGGAGGGCGGCTCTGAAGTTCCATTTTGGACGTAGTTTGAATTAGCCTGGGGACATCCCTCAAAAGTGTCTAACAGGTAGTTAAAAATGCAGCTTAGGAGCTTAGGGAAAGAAATTAGGGCTGGAGATCAGATTTATTACATTTCAAGAGAAATAATTTGGTCTTTGCTAAATACAAATATCTGAATATACCAATACTGTGGTCCCCTCAACCCACACAGGGTTTCACTATAGCAACACACATGCTAGAATTTTCCTCATGGACTTCTGTCAATTGTCTTCCCCTCTCCAGCCCTCCTCTGGAGTTCTAACCCCAGGGGCAAACATTTGGGAGGCAGCAATGGCTGAAGAGTATGTTGTGTAGAGTAAGCGTGAAGTCCTGGGTGACCTCTGGAGCCAAACCATCCAAGTGCAAATTTTGGCCCCATCACTCATGACCTTGGAAAAGTGCTTAATCTTTTTATGCCTTCATTTCTTCTTCCAAGTGGCAATTATAAAAGAACGTTACTTCATTAGTGTTGGAAGGAATAAGGGAAGCAAAGCATGGTGATTACTTACAATAGTGCTGGCATATTATGAGCACAGTCTAACTGTCAGCTGTTAATGTTACTGTTATCTTTTTACTTGCTCAGTTTCATTATATGTAAGATGCAGCTATTAATAGTGCAGGCTTCATGGAGTTATTGTAAGAACTCCACATTATGCATAAAATAATGCACATAAACCTCTTCTGTGAGGACGGGGTAGGAACTCAGTAGCTGTTGGCAAGTATTAACGTAGCTCCTACTGACATAGCCACAGGTGAAAAACTTGCTAAACTGATAACGGAACGCCCCAAGTAAAGTGTATTTAATATGTTACACGTAAGTTTCCAGGTGATATTATAGATGTTTTATAATAAATTGTGATTGCTTTCTTGAAAAACTTTTTGACAACCTTATCTTTTATTAAAACGGAGAAATTATTTTATTATAAATAAGAGTAAATGCAAAGGATAAGAACAGAATTCCAGGTCTATTGGAAAAGCAGGATTATCGCTTTGTCTGTGTTTTATATCAATAGTCCTTATTTATTTATATGATTTTTTGGTTAAAGATTGCTTGGTATTAAGAGTTAGCATTTGAGTTACTTCAGTTTCCAAATTATATTCTTGAAAAATGTAAACAGCTGTCATTGTAAAGAGGCTTACTTCATTTTACCTGAAGTACTTTTCAGTCTGGAGGGAACACTTAAATGTAGTCACAAATCACCTGCAATATACTCATCGTAAGATTTTCAAAAGTTAAATTTGTTTACAAGCCTACAGAGTTCAAATTTCATAGCTAATATTCTTTTCTGCCTTTCCTTAATGATTTTTATCTCTTTTCTCTTCCAGTCCTAGGCATGAATTTTACTCATTACAAATAAGATCACCCAAATCCCTTTTTATTTTATTAGTTCAGCAAATTGTCTCCTAGGGGTGTGGGCTCTGCAATGAGCTTATTGTGCACTTTTGCCCAGAAAATCTTTATATACCAAAGTCACAGAAAGTAGTTACACTCAGCGTGAACAATTACAGACCGATGGGGGCACCTCGTCCTGATGTGCCGATGACTCACTCCCAGGAGTTAAGAGGCAAATGTGCTCCAAAGTGCATTAACCTTTATGGATTTTTCTTCGGTTTTCATGTTCCACTGATTTATGGTATTAAATACGCCTGTTGCTGCTGTTTCTGAATGAGTCCCTTGTAAATCATTGCTAAATGATCTTTTTCGAGTCAGATAATCCCAGGAAGTTGAATATATCTCAAATCAATTCCTCTGAGGCTTCTTTCCATCTTTGCCCAAGTTATTTTCAGTTTGCTCTGTGTCTTAAATGTTGTATCGGAGAGTAATTGAGTAAGAAAGAAGTATGTCATAAAGGAGACATCCTTGCCAGGCAGCTACTTTTTTTTTTGTTCCAGTGGAGGTACTGGGGATTGAACCCAGGACCTTGTGCATGCTGAACACGTGCTCCACCACTGAGCTATACACACACACCGCTCCCCCTCCACCCCCAGCACCGAGACGTTTGCAGCCTTTGCATGGCCTCACTTGGGTTTGATTCCAAAGGCCCACTTACCTGAGTACAGCTAACTGGTCACAGCTCCTTGTGCAAGGATGGGCTTGTGTCTGGGAATGGGTTTTACTTTGGGCTGCAGATTGATTTTTTTTTTTCATACCAATCAAGCATGGCAGGGATTTCGAGTGCCCTGTGTTCTCAAAAAGGCCACTATTTCTCTTAGAATGATGAGCAGGAAGTGTCGTCAGCATGCAGGGCTGTTATTAGTGCTGCTTGGCATCTTTTTACACAAGCCCATGTTTCCCCAGAAAAGTTCTGCATCTGGCAGACCATGTTCCATTCTCATTTTGGGCCTCAAGGTAATTTGTTTATTGGATTTAAGGCGAAAATGTGCGTTTTTTGGCCTCCTCGTAACTAACATGTCGTTCACGCTGTCAAGTTGTTGTCACTGCTGTTGTTTTCAGTCTTTCCGTAAAACCAAAACAGAACCAAAGGGCCAGATTTCAGGAAATTCAAATTCAGAATTCTGACTTTGAGGGCACAACTTATTTATTCATTCATGTCTCTGTCGTAAACAGTGCCTCATTGTTTATTGCGATCTTTTTTTATGTAGATATTTATAAATATCTGTGTCCTGCGACATTATTAAATGTACATGTAATAACCTGACAGTGGGGTACTGCACAGTGAGCATGGTGACATGGGGACTTACCTTTGAATATGCTTGATGACTTCAGAGCTGCTGAAGACTCGTCAGTGTCTTGTAACTTCTCACGTAGAAGCCTTGAACTAAAATGAAGGGGAGAAGGTGGTTCAGATTTTTTTTAATGTCTTTAAAACCACTACTTAGTAGAAGAGATTCAGAGCTTCTTGGTGGAGGTGAGCTTGGTACATCTCTGCAGAGAGGCAAGACTAGATTAGAAGACACTTTAGTGGAAATGGTATGTTGTGAGATTCTGCAAGATATAGGAGGTCAGAGGGATAAATCAGACATATCTACTGGTTCTAAAACCTGGGATCAGAAGAAAAATCACAAGCCTTTCAGATAAAGATTCTCATGTACATTATTCAGCCTAAGCTACCAAAACATACGGGTGGTAATGTACAACAAAATCAGGAAATACCAGAGTGAAAAGAATGAAGACATTTTATGTTGTGTGATGTACATATGTATATTATATACATCACATATATGTGATATACAAATGTATATATTAACAACAGAATTAGCAATAAACAGTGACATATTGTTCATGAGAGAGCCAGGAATGAATTCCTTGTATTCCAAAAGCCAGAATTCTCAATTTGAATTTTCTGAAATTTGTACCTTTGCTTTTTGCATTTGGGTTTTAGGGAAAGATGCTATTTCTCCATGATTGGATACAGGTTATGCATTTTTGGCAAGAATATCAGAGAAATGATGCTGTGTTCTTCTCTGTCAAGTGGCACACGATGTCAGGTTGTCCCATTACTGGCAACGTTGGCCACAGAATTTTTTTTTTAATTACTAGGCTGTGACTATAAGGAATACTTACCATGAGCAACTATTTTTATTCAACTGAATAGTACTCTCATTGCAGCTTCTAAAATATAATCCAGGCCCTCTGTCTGTGTTCAAGGATATTTCCAGCTGGTAGCAGCCATAATTCTTGGCTGAGATAAAATGGAAGAAATGGAGCTTTACAGTGAGATGAAATTTGTGTTCAGGAGTCTGGGCTAAGCAAGGGGCCTGGGATGCTTGAGTGAAATTTTAATTAGTTTACAGTTTTCCTGGATAGAAATCAAATCAGGATAAAAATTTTGAAAAGACTGGTCAGGTGTGGGTACTGTGTGCTCGTTTATGCGTTCCAAAGGACACATACTTGCTTAAGAAAGAGTAAATTAAAAATAGAGATATTGCATATGTACAGATTTTTGGAGGCCCCCTGGTTGATGATAATCTGAAAATAAAACCTTTGGTTAAATATTTACAAATAGCAATATTAGAATTTAGAAACTAAGATCCATGCTGTAGACGTTCAAAGGCAATAAAAATAGGTTGCCTGCACTCTGTTTGTCTTTTGGCTTATCCTACTCTACAGCTTTAGGTTTGGGAAGCTGATCTGAATAAGATTCCTCAAAATCCTGTAATTAGATGCTCCGCATGTAGCATTACGTAGATCCTTTCCTTTGAGTCTCACTTTCTCTCTTTCCATATACACAAATGTACCTGCGCTTTGTGTTTGCCTTCTCACCGTTTTCAAGGACAGGAAATCCCTAGTGTGAAAGCACTTCACAAGATTAGATATGACCCCTTCGACAGTGTTTCCATCTGTGTTCCATCTTCACTTTGAAGTGAAGTGTTTTCTTTCCTAATGAGGTTCTTTTCACTGTTAAAAATTCAATGTCTTCTTACTTCTGTGGAGCTGATTAAGAGCATTGTTGGAAAAACTGGGCTTTCTGATGACTCTCCTCTATACCTGTGATTCTCTGCCCCGTCTCCCATTCAACAGATTATTTTTAAGGTACTTACTAGGTGAAGGGAGTCGCGCAGCATGCTGCGGGAATCTGGGGGAAACAAAATAGGGACTCGCCTGTGAAAAAATGAAGAGGAGCTACTCCCAGTATTTTAGCCTGTAGAAATAATTCAACAGAAGCAAAGGGAAGATGTTCACAGTAGGAGTCTCTATAACAAAACCAGGGAGCAGCATTAATGTTCCCTAATAGATGTTTGGGTTAATAATACTGTGTTCATTAGCATGATGGAATGTGTCTTATACTTACAAGTATTACATTCCGTGAAAGGGCAGAATATAAAGTGATGTGAATAACTGTATTGCATAAAGCAAAAAACAATATGAGAATGTGGGCAAAGACTAGAGAATACTCTTTCAGTCAGAGGCAGCTCTCGTGGAGATATGGGGTGATTTTCTTTCTTTGTTAAAAAATCTTGTATTTGGACCTCCAGTCCAGATCCTTAGGAGAGGGGCATCATTTGCTGAGAAGTCACACCCTAGTTTTAGGAACTAGAGATTGAAGTTAAAGGACCTATGAATTATTTTATTCAATATTTCATTCACCAGATATTTCCTGGGAAGCTACTGCATGCCAGCTGTAGACTAGTCCTAGGCACTGAGGATACAGCAGTGAGAAGTTTACATTTGGCCCTCACCATGTGGGGCTTGGGTCATTCCTACATCCGCTTGTTGCTGAAATAGTCAAAGTAATAATCTAGTGGTCCAAACTGACAATCATGGATAATTACATGGGAAAGTAAAGGAACAAGTGAAAAAAAAATCATCAAATAGGTCTCACTTTCCTCTAATCTCCAACCTCATCAGGATTTATGTGCTGATAGTAATTATACAGATGGCAGCAGCCACCTCTTACTTAACCATGTGCCAGCCTCTGTACTGAGCACCTAGCTTTTGTTTCTTTATTTAATCATCAAAACAATCCCTGTGTGTTATATCCATTTTACAGAATACACAGGTAATAAGATCAAGAGAGGCTAAGTAACCTGCCCAAGACTGTACATTAAAGCTTCAGACTCAGAAATACCTACTTGAAGTGTTCTGCCCTTGGCCAGTCTGCTTCCCTAAACCATCCCTACCTCCCCCACAGTGACTGTGAGCATGATTTACCTCCTGGATGCCTAGGAAAGCTTTTATTCTGTGTCCTTCCTGCTCAAGAAAGGGCATTCTGCCCATTTAATGTGATTACTTCTCATTTTTGATCAGACCAAAGAAGAGGCTGGTGAGACAGCCCTAATTTGTCTCTTTCATTCTCTCTCACGTGTTTCATGCTTTGTGCACAGCGAGGGCCCTCGCAGCCCTGAAAGCAGATTTGGAAACTTGTTGAATGGGTCCCCTCGAGTTAGAGATGACAGCATCAACCTGGATGTGTCATTTTAGACTGATGTGTGTGCTTTAGGGGATGAATGATTTGTATTTGAAAGAAATCATTCAGCTGAATGTGATGGGAGCCCCTCCACTGGTGCTGCTCAGAGCGATTTCATATTTTCAGGACACCAAAGGCAAATAAGGGACTAGGGGAAAAAAATGAAAATGTGGGTAATTTAGAACCTTCTGTCACTCTGTTTAGGAGCAGGTTAACTACTAAAAGTTTCATCCTAATAGCTGTTAAAGATTTTGAAAATGGTAAGAAGTACTTCTGCTCAGAAAACTCTTCTGAGTCCCATTGAGAAGAATAAATAGAGATTCTGAGGATTGGTGTATTTACTCATTGTTAGAAACTGATTTTCTTTCAGAGTCAGAGCAAGGAGACCAAGACCAATCCTTTGGCCCCTGGGCGGAGGATTTCTCTGAGGTTAGGTGAAATGAAAAGAGGTCGCGTAGCATGATGTGGGATTTGGAGATCTTAAAATTATAGCCATGCTTAACTATCTTCTCTTTATTTCTTCATTTTTTTCCTGCTTTCTTTTATTATTCCCTTCTTGGAGATTTATTATATCCTGTTTTGGGTCAGGCTTTTACCTCCCTTTCTATGTTGATAACATCAAAAGGAACCTCATTGCTCGTTTTCATGGTTTCTCAATTTCCCCTTTCCTGGGTGACTTTTTCACTGTGATAATCTTGTGCATACTCCTTCCTCCCCCCTCCCCCCACACATGCCCCAGAGGTTAATGGAGTGTTTAACTGGTGATGTGCAAGATTAACCATGATGTATTTACTTATTAAGTAAAGGAAACTCTTTATTAGGTTAAATGGCTAAACTCAAGGAACATTTAAACACCAAACTTTAAATGTGGTCTAATTAGAAAGTAATTTGTGAAATAGAGTCTTTGATATATGTAGATAATTTTTATGTTGTCTTGATTTAATTTTATTTGACTAGCTAATATTTCATAGTTTTTAAAAATCAAATAATTATAAAAAGTTATCATTGAAAAGTCTTATTCCCACTCCTCTGCCAGACCCCACCCCCACCCCTGCTTCCTATAGGTACTCATTGTACTAGGTTTTTGGAAATCTTCCCAGGTCGTCTTTATAATAAAAGAAACAAATGAAGGTATATAATTCTTGTACAAAGGTCAGTATAGTAAATATAAATTCTCCTAAATACTTATTTCTCTCGCTTAACTATGTATGGATCCTGGATCACTAATGACCTAATCTACAAAACAGAAACAGACTTGCAGGCATAGTAAACAGTCTTATGGTTACCGAGAGGAAAGGGGTAGAAAGGGATAAATTTGGGAGTTTGAGATTTGCAGAGATTAACCACTCTATATAAAAATAGATAAAAAGATTTCTTCTGTGTAACACAGGGAATTATATTCAATATCTTATAATAACCTTTAATAAAAAGTAATATGAAAATGAATATATGTATATATATAATATGCATGACTGGGACGTTATGCTGCACACCAGAAACTGACACATTGTAACTGACTATACTTCAGTTTAAAAAGAAAAAAGATACTGGAGATCTTTTCACGTTAGCGCATCAAAAACTTACACGTTTGGTGGTTGGGTTTACTGCACAGAATTCCAGTTTGTAGATTCACCAGTTTAAGTGATCTCTAATTGATGGATTTTTTTTTTTGATTTGTTCCCAGTCTTTTGCCATGAAAACAATGCTACGCCTATCTCTGTTCTCTATACATAGATCATCTCATCCATATTCAGATAATAGCTGTCGGAAGAATTTCCCAGAAGTGGGATTTCTGGGTCAGAAGGAGATGCATTTGTAATTTTGAATAATAGTGCCAACTTGCCCTTCATGAGGGCTATACATGTCTCACTCCCATCAGCAATATATGAGAATGCCTCTTTCCCCACACTGAAACCAACAGAATGTGTTTTCAGACTTTTGGAATCCAGCCAATGCATGGGTATAAAAAATAGTATCTCAGTATAGTTTACTTCTCATTTTTCTCATTATGAATGAAGTTAAAATGTTTTTCTTAGGTATAATGACCATTGTATTTCTTTTTCTGTAAATTGTCTTTTCATGTCCTTTGATTGTTTTTCTACTAAGTCATTTGGTTTTTTCCTCTACCTGCCATTTGTGACACAGATTGCAAATATATCTTCCCAATTAGTCATTCATTTTCTGTCTTTATTTCATTTGATTTTGTTTCCTGTTATTTTCCTTCTACTGCTTTTTTTGGAGGAAAATTTAAAGTACAAGGCAAACTTTGCTTTGCAAAGCATTTGTGGAACTATAAAAATCACCATGCAAAGCAATATTACTCAATGGGGGAAATCTCAATTGTTTCATGACTTTAAAAAAAATTTTGTGAAAACATTAAAAAGTCTTACTGTCAGTTACGAATATGTACAGGACTGAAAAAATGAGAAGACTTATATGTGTTAGTCCACTCTAACTTTAGAAACATTGAGAATTAAAGCATTTTATTTCCTTGTTAAAATCACCAAGGGTCACTTGAACAGGGCTTGCCAGGTCCTTGTTGGATCCCTTATGATTTTCAGTGGTGAGCATCTTTTCTCTGCCCTGGTGAAATGTCGTACTTCCTTCTCAGTTTGCATCACCTGCCAGCATTTTATTCGTTGTTTTTCAATGCCATGAAATACCTCTAAGAGTTCCTTTAAGGTAACGTTTTTCTGCCAGCATCACTTCCTCTGGGATGTCTTCATCTCTTCCATCATAGCCCTTTTCTTTTTTCAGGTCAGTAAGTTCCCCCTCAGTCTGGCTCCATAGGACTCTCAAATGGGGCCAGTGTCAGTAGTCCCAGGGTCAGTTATTTCTTCTGTAAATCCATTTACATTCAATTCAAATTTCACTCTAAGTGTTACTTTTAAGATTTTTTTTTCCTGTACTTTTATCTTTTGGCCAGTTCTTTTTTTTCAGTTATCTACGTATGTAAACTGTCACATGGGTTTATCACTGGGAGACAAGGAGACAACACAGCTATACCCTTTGCTGTCTGTATGTGAACTGAATAATAGATGTGCAGTGGCCAATCACTGATGGACTTGGAGAGAGGTGGCATGATTGATCATTGTTTATGATGATCACCAATTATTGACAGATTTCTGGACGGAAGCACTGGAGTTTGTACTTCATGCCATTACTCGCAGTTAATATAGTGTGGTAACTGGAGTTCAAATCTTGTTTTGCTGGTGTTATTCACTAAACTTTAGGGTCTCAAATTTATGCGTGTCAGAACCATGCAAAGCAGGAACTACTGATGTAGAAAAGTATGAAGAAAAACGTAAAAAAATCTACATACTCATCTCTGATTTTTGACAGTTATTAGTATTCTGTGATCTATGCTTTAAATGTTTTTTTATAAAGGAAATTGATCATTATAAATAAGTTTGAAGTTTTCCTTTGTTCTCACCTCCCATTCTGTTGACTTTTAAGACCTCCCAACCCACATATCATCACAAATTTAAAGAATATCCTTTATTTTCTCTTTTTAAAAAAGTTCTGTCAGAAAGAGAAAGAAAAATGCCATATATCACTTATATGTGGAATCTTAAGAAAAGGACATAAATGAACTTACCTACAAAACAGAAACAGACCCACAGACATAGAGAGTAAACTTATGGTTACAAGGGGGTAAAGAGGGTAGGAAGGGATAAATTGGGAATTCAAAATTTGCACCTCTTGGGGAGTGGAGGAAATGTTAGCTATCTTGATGGTGACGGTGGTTTCATTGGTATATACATCTATCAGAATTCATTAAACTGTACAGCTGAAATATGTGTAGTTTACTGTACAGGAATCATACCACAATAAAGGTGTTAAAAAAATTCTGTCTATACATGGAAAGATCATAATGAGAAATACATAGTATTTGGGGTTTTCTTTTTACTTTACATCACAATTTGTTTTCTGTTTATCATGCTTTCTTTTGCTTCTTATATTCTTATTTCCTTCTTGAATTGATAAAAAATACTTTTGTCTCTTTCCCCCCGTAGTTTGGAAGTCATGTTTCTGTTTCATCCTGTTTTTGTTGAATAAGTGAAATAACTTGTATTTAAAAAGATATATGTAGATGAATAATCAAGTGATGACTTGTTCTTGTGTAGAATCCTGATACTTTTCCCACATCTCTCCATGCAAGTAGCCACAGCCAGATACAACCATGGGTGTTTCGCCATATTTCCATAGCTATTTTTCTGATATATTTAACAATGATTGTGCTTTGTCTTCCAGATTTATTCAGGAGATAGAGCATGCCCTGGGACTTGGCCCAGCCAAACAGTGTCCTCTTCGAGAGTTTCTCACCGTGTACATCAAAAACATCTTCCTCAATCAAGTCTTGGCTGAGATCAACAAGGAGATTGAAGGAGTCACTAAAACGTCTGATCCCTTGAAGATCCTCGCTAATGCAGACACCATGAAAGGGCTGGGGGTGCAGCGGCCTCTCCTACAGGTAATAACGTTCCCTGCACTTACTGTTTTTATCAGCAGTGTTCATTGACTTGGCAAGAGTCACAGATTGAAAAAAGAAAAAAAATTACCATCTGTTTCCATATTCATCGGGGACAAAACAAGAGGAAATAAATTAAATAGGCACTAGGGAAATTAAGGACTAATGTAGAGATAATGGAAATTCCTGAAGATCTTTAAGAAAAAGGTGGTTAGCCTTGAATATGGGAGATGGTGAGTCTCATTAACATGCAGACAGCTCCTCACTGTTTGCCTGGAATTTGTCCTTGAAAGGAATTCTCTTTCCGGTGGTGACTGTGTCCTGGAGTATTAAGGATTTACAGGAAGGAAGTTATTCTGCCTAACCTCAGTGACCAGCAGTAAACCCTCTCTACCATTGGAGGGCTGACTTACTGTAAATAATTTGGCTAGCTCACAGTGAATTTGAACTGACCTAGCAAACTGGCTTTTAAAAGTCAAATCATTTAATTCTGGTGATGATCTTCTTAATATAAAAATTTTACTTTCACTGTATAAAGAAAAAATGTTTCTGGACAACAGGAAGAAAATAATTTGTCAGATATTTGGATTAATAAGCTCAAGGTATTTATTTTATATGCTTTAAGCCAATGACTTGGAGGTAAAAATAAAACTAAAAGAAAATTAGTAAGAATTTAAATTACGGGTCTGCATTAACTATGATAGCATTGTAATTGACTTTTTATAATGTTTCTTCACTTAAGAGAATGATGGGCACGTAAGTCTTACATTAAGTTGCATGATACGAGAATGTGTCAAAATGGGAGACATGCTCTTCAAAGAGAAGTTATATAAATGGAAAGGAGTTACAGCTGCTTCAGTTGTCTGCTCTTACCTGCCTTTACATATATCCTCCTTGATTTTTCCTTCCTTGTACATTAGAATTATAGAAATACCAAGCCTTTCCTAGGGAAGCGTCCTAGTTATGAGCATTTTTTTTTTATAAGCAAAGTCTTCTGTGGTATTCAGAAAGTGGAATAGAGGCATTTGCTTCTCCCAGAACTTGAATAATAGCACCACACATAGGAGAGCGTTCATTTGGATGGTGTGAGTCTGTGTTAGAGCCTAGTGAGGGATCTGTACTGAGTATGGGATGCAGAGAAGGGCAAATGGCAGAGACTCGTGCTCACTGGTCCCTCTGCTGGGTTACTCTTCCTTTGGCTCTTTGCATGGCTGGCATCTTCTCTGAGTGTCAGTTTCAGTGTCACCTCCCCAGGGAAGCTTTTCCTGAGTATCCTACCCTTCTTTGGTTAGTCTCCATTCTCCCCTTCCCCCTCGCCCCCTGTCCCTAATCTGTTCTCAACACTGAAGCCAAACTCTATGGACTGTATCATCAAAAGTCCCTTGCCGGGTGGCTTATGATCAGAATCTGCCCATAGGAAGCACTAGCAGGAGGTTGGAGGGTAAGAGGAGAAAGAGATGGGGCTCTTATCTCCTTCCTCTCCACTTTGGATCATCGTTCTGGCTTCAGGTGCCCCCATCCATCACCAGAGATCCTGCCAGGTGACACTTCCTCCGTGGCTCGAGCTCTCACTGGACTCTGACACCACCATTTCTTCTCCTTGCCCCTTAATGATAGCTTCCTGCTGTTAACTGGTCTCTGGGTGCCTCAGCATCTCTAGTTGCTTCTTTCAGTGCTGCCCATACCTCTGTACATCATCTCTTCATTAACATTTCTTGAGATAATCATCTGAATGGAATTCTGGTTTTTGTTAGGATCCTGAATAAATCTCCCCAGTTAGTCACTATTTTAACATTTCACTTTTTTTCCTTCTTAGCTCAACTGTAATTATTTATTTTCTAGCTTGTTTATTTTCTGTCTTTTCCCACTAGAAATTAAGTTCCAAAAGTATAGTACAGTATCAGACAGTAGGAAGACACTAAATAGCTTGTTGAATGAATGTATGTATGTGTAGTTGGTAGTGGTGGATGGATGGACACAGTGAATAAGTTTTGAGAGTCTTAACCACAGAATCATAGTGGGAAGATGAGAAATAGAGAGTGACAAAAACTTGTTTACATTTATCTTCTCTCTGACCGTATCATTAATTTCCTCGCCATCACAAAGCCTCTCAGTATATATCTCCCTCAGGTGTCGTGCTATGTGCTGTTATTCAGCGCAACTTTAATATGCTTAGTGTACCGAATTAAAGAAACAATGCACTACGGAGTGAATCTTGGGAACTAAAGATGCTGGCTTATTAAACATGACAATTTTCAATTTGAGTAAGAAAGAAACATTAAACCTCATAACTAGCTGACTGTAGTCTGGGCCATGTCAGGGCCACATACTGCTGGCTAAGTGACATCTCTGGGCGGTCTACCGATGTGCTTGTCAGGCCGCTCCCAACCTCATCACCAGCCATTGGTACATGTCAATATGCCTCTTGTTCTTTCAGGCAGTTACTTCATTCTGAGGGTAGGTAAGAACTCCGACTTTACCTCTCATCTCTTTGACCTTGTCAACATGTGATAATTGTATGTATGTGGATAAATCTTAAAACTAAGGCCATCAAACTTGTTTTCATCAAACATCAGATTTGTTTTCAGAGCTGAAACACCTGCTTTCTTATTTGGTTATTTTGTTATCCTCTCTTTCTTCGTAATTTAGTTCTATGAGAATGTGAATTAGTTAGACCTTATCAATAAATTTGTTTTATATTCTCAGAGTTATGAAAGTTAAAAAAGCAAATGAAGAGATGGTTGTTTTTTTTCCTTTCCCATCTTGAGAACATCTCTTGCTTTATAATGATTGTAAATTGTTTTCTGGTATAATTTCCCATGGTCAAGTTTTACTGTTACTTAAATGTGTTTCAGTGTCTCCTTGATATTTTTATTCTCAGCTAATTGTAGGTAAGTAATTAAAGAAAAAGAATTGAGAAATAATTCTCACACATTTTAGCTGAGAATCTACAACAATTGTTAAGAAGGATGCTTGGAGAAATATGTATGTGTGAAAGATGCAAGTGGATTAAGTATTCAGTTACATGTCTTTCAAAGTCATTCCCTCTGCTAGACTGTTGTTTAGTCACAGGGTAGAAAGTACTGTGCCTTTCCCCTGGGGCAGCACCCAGTGTCATAAAGCATCAGCCCAATTGGATTCTCCAGGGAGAGTGGACGGACAGCTGTCTCAGTGCTGCTTGTATTTATTCGATGATGTGCAGACGCAGAGAACCCCAGGACACTTTGTCCTTACCTCTCTGAAATGGCATTTGGGCAGGTGGACAGTCAGTCATAACGGGGCATTTACTTGGGCGATAGCATGCTTTCATGCTGGTAATTTTACTTTCTAGACACAGAATTCACAGGAGGGAAGGAAGGCAGGATCTGGGAAGAAACTAACAAGCACCGTTTTGTTGGTGAAACAACTGTGCTGGTGTTGGCCCAGAATGGTACAGCGGTGTGCTGCTGGCAGTACCAGGAGAAGCAGTGATGGTGGTCACGATAGCACTCGTCATAGCGAACAGTAGTCGTGGTGACAAACACTTTAGTAGCGTTTGCTATGAGCCAGACGCTATTCTGAGTGCTTTATGTGTAGTGACTTGTAAATATTTACATGCGTTGACAACAGCTTTGTGAAGGTGGTATTCCTATTATAGGGAGGAAACTGAGAGAAACAAGTTAATAGCTTGCCCACAGTCACCTAGCTAGCAAGTACTAGAACTGTAATTCATATCCAGGCGACCTAACCCCGGAGTCCGTGCTCTAACCCAGTTCTGCCCAAAGTGTAACCTGAGGAGCATGCTTGTCGGCACGCTGTTTGTGTCCAGTCTGCTAGGAAATGTCCAGAGTTTGAGAGTAAGCATTGTTTTCCTGGGTTTTTTTAAAAAGCAATCTGACATTGTTGACTCTAGTAATAAAAAAATTGGGACTTGCGTTTTTATCCTTGTGGGTTTTAAAAGTTTTTTTCTATTAATTCATTTTTATTTATTTTATAAAAGCATCAATTCATAACAGATTGAGGTGGGGCAGAAATGGAACCAGACCCTCACCTGAGTCAGAGATGCGAATCCCTTTATTGCCTCACAGGGAAGTAAAAGTGAAGAGCTAACCACCTCTCTTGCCTCAGTGTCTAAGGCACTTTGCAACAGATGGAATAGCTTGGATACTTGTTGCAGGTGGTTCTCTCCTAAATCTCCAGCTCCAGCAAGCGTGCCTGCTGTAGAGAAGGCCATGTGGAATAAATGGATGAGTGAATGAAAAGTACAGGGGCATGTCTGCATGCTTTCCCCCCACAGTATAAGATTCATGGTCTTGGGTTTAAGATTTGTGACAACGTTTAAGTTAAAAAATTATCTATCTATCTATCTATCTATCTATCCATCCATCTATCTATCTTCCTTTTCATATTCTTTTCCATTATAGGCTGTTACAAGATATTGACTACAGTTCCCTGTGCTGTACCATAGGACCTTGTTGTTTATCTGTTTTTCATATCGTAGTTAGTATCTGCAACTAAAGTTTGAGAAGCGTTGCCTTTTAATAACACCGCCATTTCCAGCTGGAGGTTAGGAAACAGGACCTAACGCTCTGGGCCCTTAGCCTTGCGGTGAACAACACGGTTACTTAAAAAAGCTATTCAGCTCGGTTTCATGCAGGCCCAGAAATTGTAAAAACAATATTTATGGCAGCAGCAGAAGCTACTTCCTAGTCTAGCACATTGCTGAATTTTGCAAAGTACTTTCCAAACACAGGATGAACGTACATTTTCTGGCTCACGTAGGGCAATGTGAGACAGAGACAGCTTTCCTAATGCTTAGGCTTCAATCCCTGTCTCCTGGGAGGAAAAAACGTCAACCCTGCAAGTGAAAATTGTAGGCAGTCTTGAAACATTTAAAGCATATTTTCCTTTCCCTCATCACCCCAGTATGTGTCGGAGTACTTCTGAGCAGTGGAATGGTTCGGGGCAGCCTACACACCCCACCGTCTCATCTCTTCCTCCACCCCTACAGTTGCCATTGCTACCTCGAGGGGTATGAGCCACAGGTCTCAAAGACAGTACCCACTAGAATCACCCAGGCCCTTTCTGAAAACACCCAGATCCCAGCCCAGATCAGGGGTGGGGCCTGGGCATCCAGTTTTATAAGCTGCCCAAATGATCCATGATCCCAACTCTGCAACCAGAATTAGTATTGCTAGCCTGGATCTTTCTATTCCATTGAATCAGTGACTGCCCTGAGAGGAAGTACCAAAAAATTATGATTGAAGCATTGTTTAATTCAGTAAGGTGTATAACAAGAGGGCTCTGTTTTTGAGCTAAGCTTGCTATGTAAGCCTTAGCCTCAGATACAAATACATTTAAATCCCAGACATTTCAATTGATAATTTTGTGGTCAGGCCCAAATCACTAACCTCTCTGTACCTGCTTCCTCCTTCGTAAAACAAAAATAATAGAATATATGTCATAGGGACATAGGAATCATTTCTAATGTTGAGATGGAGTAACGACTGTAAAACATATCTCCTTCCCTTCCTGGGTCCCATCTGCGTGGATCTCAGCACTGACTGCTCTGATAGCTGTTACCTGCCCGCTGACTCTCACCTGTACAGACTTCTGGCGTCTGCCAACTCTGCGTCTCTGCCGCTGCCATCTCTGTCTGGATTTCACCCTGCATCTTTTCTCATCACTCACTTGCCGCTTACTCATTCCTGTTCTTCGTACTCTGGCACCACCTTGTAACTCGTGTGTTCTGCCCACACTGCCCTGGTGTGACAGCAAGAGATGATACTGTTTTACCCCCTTTCTCTTTTTCCTGGAGTTTGCCAACTCACTGATCATTTGTTAGCAGCAAAAGTGGCATGCAGTATTTCCAGCTGTTAAAGCTAGTATGTTAGTTTCCTGGGGCAGTCATAACAAATTACCACAGCCTTGGTGGCTGAAAACAACGGAAATGTATTGTCTCACAGTGTGGAGCACAGGGGCTACATTCCCTCCAGGGCCCTAGAGGAGGACCCGTCCTTGCTTCTCCTGCCTTCTGGTGGTCCTGACTCTTCAGGGCTTCTGGAAGCATGACTCTGATCGCTGCCTCTGTCTTAACGGGGTCTTCTCCTGTGTTCTGCATTTTTCCTTTTCTGGCTCTTATAAGGATGCTTTCTTTGGATTTAGGGCCCACTCTAACCCCAACATGATCTCATCTCAACTCTTACCTTAATTACCACGGCAAAGACCCTATTTCCAAGTAAGGTCATGGTTCTGAGATTGCATATGAAATTTTGAGAGAACACTATTCAACCCACTATAGCTAACAATTGGAAGCAAATTATATGGAATGAGACAGGTTCAACTTGCTTTATTTTTCTTGAATACCCTCTAGCAGGAAGCATTGTAGAAGTATTGCTGTTAAGGTGATATGGCCTGAATTCTGGTGTCAGCAAGGTTCCAAATGGAAGTTTTTGGTTGGCTGAGTGATTGCTGGAGCTCCAGTTAAGCCTTATTGAAGGTTGGTAGACACAGCTGCTTACAGTATGCTGATTTGCCGGAGATAATTACACTGATGCCCAAACCTATTATCTCCCCAGCTAGGCCAGAGTACTGCCAGTAACCTCTTGCTGGTTTCCCAGGGAAGTGTGGCCAGCAGCAACAGCATATTGTTTTCATCATATCAAATTATGTTAATATGAAGAATGCTAGATTTAAGCAGTATTTGCATTAAGGCCAGTTGTTTTCATTGCAGCCCGTGGTACAGAATAGATTCAGCTTTTATCAGCCTAAATAGATTAGTCCCATTTAAGGTCTGCTGGAAGTCATCATGAAATCATTAGGTTGAAAAGAGAGCTGATCAATTGACTTTTTCCCCCTCTCCTGTAAGCTCTGAGAGGTGGCGTTAATGGTCTTACCGTGCTAAAATAAGTCTTAGAACCAAGAAGCCTTAGAGTCTAATCTGATTCTAAAGTGTGTATCTAAACCTCAAGAAATACTAACTTACACAGTGTGCAGTTTTTATTTTCTTTGAATTTTACTTTATTCATTAGCAATATTGTTTGACCTCATCATGACACAAGGAGGGGCTCAAATCAACCACTAGTGGCTGCTTCAGGTTTTATCCAAGAAGATGGAGTAGAAGATGCCTTTGTTCTTGTCTTTGTTTAGATTGTCACTGTGACTTTCAGCACTCACCTGTTTACTTCTGAGACAGCTGAGCAAATGAAATCTTTCCATATTAATGGGGACTTTAAGAATCTCATAGCATTCATCTGTGTCTTCAAATTGTATTATTAATTCTCTTACTAGTGTAATACATCTTATCTTTTGTAAAATTTTTGTTGTTATTCTTGGTCACCATTCCGGAAAATCACTGATGTAAATTTCATCACTGAATGGTGGGAAAAGGCTTTAAAACGGGGATCTGGTCTTCTTGTCAGTTCAGTGCTCTTAGATGGGCCCAAGTCACTGATCTTCCCTGAGCCTCACTTCCCTCATCTGTAAAACGAGAATGATGCTGGCTCAAACTACCTTGTAAGACTAAGGTCGGGAGTGCAGTGGGGTCATGGATTCAGCAGGACCTTCTGAACTGCCCTGCATGTTGACTTGTTGTCTCATAACTGTTATTACTATTGATCCACATACCCACATGATCAGTCAGAAAATCCATTACTATTAAAGGGAACGATGCTAAGAAAACACCTACAGAAATGAAAAAATATTTCCCATTAAATGAAAGGCTTCACCAGTTTTCCCCAACAGTTTGTTTCATGTACTGTTAGACAACCAACATAAAAACCTGTCAGTTTTTTCCTACAGTTTGTCATAAAAATATTTGAAACATCCAAAAGGATTGGGGGAAAAAGGCCCACATACTCGGCCATCCAGATTCTATAATTAGCACTCTTTTGAATTTGTTTCATAGCACAACCAAACCTGGTAATTTGAATTCTTCTTCAGCCATCCCAGAAATAAACTCCCAGTCATTCCCTAAGCTCTTTACCCTGGTGTTCATAGGTTTTTGATATCTTACTTAGAAAATCTGGACATAAATAGAAATAAATTAAGTGGGAAAGTAGTTGGTTTGTTAAGAGTGCTCAATTTCTAAACATACCCATCCAAACGCTTCCTTTAAATGGTGTCGTGGAACAAGAAATTGACCAGCTCATGCTTGTGCTTAATCTATAAGTACTGCCTTTATTGACATGATGCTACCAGGGAACTTGTCCTCATAACTGTTGATGAAAAAGGCTGAGGAGTGAGCAAATGAGAGATGGTTTTTACATACAAGCAGAATA
This sequence comes from Vicugna pacos, assembly GCF_048564905.1. Taxonomy (NCBI): domain Eukaryota; kingdom Metazoa; phylum Chordata; class Mammalia; order Artiodactyla; family Camelidae; genus Vicugna; species Vicugna pacos. The sequence continues at coordinate 17,071,241 of NC_132993.1, read as the reverse complement.
GGCACACAATGTGATCAACTTGAATTTTTACAAATATCTTTATAGTCTTATCTCTGGATGAAGAAGAAATAGGATCTTCCTGTCTAGTTGGCTGGTTTTCTTAGAAATTTTCAGGTTAACTAGACTTCTGTAAGTAGCTTTTTGCCAATCAAGAAGAGGGGCAAAGAAAAGAGGTGTGTGTGTGTGTGTGTTTATTTAAACTGATTTCCGTGTAGTATAGCCAGCTGGGCTTTTGGAGAAAGCCCAGAGGGGCTAGAAATGAAGAAATTGTTTTTCTTTTGTCTGCAGAAAATCATCTGCAACCAACCCTGTACATTCTACATGAATAATGATCTCAAGTTTTTATTTTTTGAAGTCAGTTAAAATTCCAAATGTTTTCTTCAGCAATCCATCAATTCTCCTAATGTGTTTGGGACAGATTTTAATTTAGATGCAACTTTTCAAGAATTCATTTATGATATCTGGGTTATGAGGTCAGTTGAAAAAGAACAGGCTGGAAGGGCTTATCCCCAGGGATAGAGGAGTCACGAGGGACTGCTGAATGAGAAAGTAATTACAGTTAGTAACATTTGTTTACCAGCTTTGCTTGGGACTGAGAAACTTGCCTGAGTACCATGCTATTACAGAGTGACATCAATATAGGGATAAGCCCTGGGTTTTAAAGTAGGATTCTGAATTTACTTTCTATCTAAGTAAAGGCAGACCCACCGATGGCCATCTTAGTTGTCACCTAGACTGTTCTGTGAAACAGGGCTTATTTGGGGGTGAGTATTTTGATACGTTGATTGGCTGCTGTCTGTTTTGATCTTGCCTTGGCCCACTCCTTGGTGAATAAGCAGGAGAGAAGGTAATGACTTACGACAGATCTGCTGACAGGGACTGAACCACATTAACACTCTGTCGCTTAGATCTTTAGAGAGCTGCCTTTCCCTGAAATATATTTGACTTTACTTGCTCACAGAGGCATCTTCAGGTTTATTTCTTTTCTTTAAACACTAGAGAAGAGGAAGAGCATCCCATCAAAAGATACCAAGGAGAAAAGGCTGGCTCAACAGCCCCAGCAAATGACAGTTATCATTCTTGGGAGCAGCAGAATTGCTGATCTGGCGAGATTACTGGTAGGAGCCAGATGAGTGTAGACAGAGAACTGCTGTTCTTGGGGAATTTTGGAGGTTCCTATCCTAAGTAATTTTTGCCCTGTCTGGATGTCGCAGCTCTGGCTTAGAGATGTTCTAGTGAGAAGAGGAAGAGAGAGAAATAAGACTATCTCTAAGACTGTCTCAGCTTGAAAGTTAAATGGCCCTTTAAGATTAACTGTTCAAATAAAGCAGCTGTTTTTCTTCATGCTTTTCAAGGATCCTGTCCTCCTTAAAAACTTGCATGTACTTTATCTTAGCTTAGTCACTCTAAGATGGGCTGGTGAAAATCCAATACATCTGCTATAACAAGAGTGACATGACACTGTTGAGTAATTTCCACTGTTGAAATTCTAATAAAACTAAATGATAAATGTTGACTCATTAAACGCCTGCTTTGTGTTATCACTGGACAGGAAGGTGTGGAGATACAGAAGAAATTTAAAGCATGACTCCCACTTCTCAGTCACTTCCAGATTAGTTAGAAGTCAGAATGCCACACATCCACAAACGTGAGAACTGTAGAGGGCAGTTTTATAACTGAACACTGAGTGTGATGGTTCAGAAGCATTGCATTTCAGGAGTTGAGGATTCAGCTAAGGGCTACAGAATTCAAGAAACTTTAGGCAAGGGGAAGGTAGAGCTCAGTGGGAGAGTGCATGCTTAGCACGCATGAGGTCCTGGGTTTAATCACCAGTACCTCCATTAAATAAGTAAATAAATAAACCTAATTATCTCCCCCCCAAACCAATAAAAATAAATAAATTATTTATTATTTTTTTTTTTAAAGAAACTTTAGGCAAGGAGTAGGTCCTGACCTGGGCATTGTGGTATATGTAGAAATGGAGACAGCTGAGTAGACAGTGACCCAAATAATGTTAAGTGAAGACACCAAAGGGGTGTTCTTGAGACAGATCAGCCTGGGTGAGTGACGGGCTGTAGAGTGAAAAGTAAGGTTAATGAGACACAGAGCTCTCATGGAGGTCTGAAATTTTGATGGAACTGTTTCCTTCCAAAGTGGGCAGAGGTACAGAGTTGCAAAGGGGCACACTCTAATGGATGCTCTTTTAAGGGAGAATGCGCTTTGGTAGTTCAGAGGGCAGAGAGCCTGGGGTCAGAGACCAGCCAAGGCAGGGATCTAGTCATCCAGGAATCGAGCTCTCAAAGGAAGACAAAGTTTCTAGCGAGTGTTTCTCCCCAGGCAGAAGCTTCAGGTAGTAACCTCACGGCTGCCTGAGGTTTGTTGAGTCCTAACCTTTTGCTCCGAGTTAGTCATTCTTTTGACTGATTGTCATAATTGGCCAGACGAAGCAGGCGGGCTTACTTTCTGGGGTAAGTATTGTGCTCTGGGATGAATCTTCACTGGGTTTCCCTCTCGGAGCCCTCACAGGCAGTGACTGGACGGGTTCCTTCATCACCTCTGTCCACAAGAGCAGCCATTTGGCTGCAGCATGTTCGTGTTTGTTTAAAGATTAAGCTGTACATTTCTCCTTTATTACCTTTTTAGACACTGCAGCTCTGTCAGTTAAAGTCTTGCTTTGGGGAAAAGGCAACACGCAGCTAGCTCATTAACAGGTTATCTATGTCATTATGTCCTTTTGGGATTGTACGTATTGGAAAAGTCTTTTGAGGAGGGGAAAAAAATCCATCTCAGCTTCTAGTTTCCTTTTCTTTTTCTTCCTCATTTTTATCTGCTTTTTTTTTTTCCCCTCCATAGTTACAGCTATTCCCATGATGGATGGGCATATCTTTGGAGTCCAGAATACCCTGAGTATTCACTTGCAAATAGCTACAAAGTCAAATTCAGATAGCTGCACTTCAAGGAGAGCCATTCTGTACCGCTTCTTACTGGACACACACTACTTCTCTTTGCCCCATTTCAACCGCAGGAGCTTAATTGCTTCTTCCTTTTTATTCCACAAAGCATTTTTTTAATTTGTTCTCCCCTCGGTCGTTCCAAGGTCATGGCTGCCTATCAGGTGCTTGCAGAAGTGCTCTGGTGACCTTGCTTGCTGTGTTCGCCCGGGGCTTCCCAAGACTTCGCCGGAAAAAGCGCGAGTGGGCCGGATGGTGTGTGAATTTCTTATCTCTCAAATAAGAAATATCCCCTTTGCTTCCATCCTTTTAGAGTTTTGCTTTAGAGCCGAAAGAAACTTCTGACACATAGTAGGCGCTCATTTGCTAACGGGTAAAATGGAGATTGCCAGCAGTTGTGTTGAAGGATGTCCTCTGGCTTACAGTCAGGGATCGGGTAAAAGTGAACCTATTTTGTTGGCCAAGGAAAGTAGCTTTAAATATTATTTTTTAAATAAGCAGTTCATTTAGAGAAATTTTACATTTACAGAAAAGCTGCAAAGATAATACAGTTCCTACACATCCTATACCCCGTTTCCCCTGTTATTAATATCCTATATTAGTGTGGTGAATTTGTTACAGTTAATGAGCCAGTATTGATACATTCTTGTTCATTAAAGTCCATACTTTACTCAGATTGCGTAGTTTCTTACCTAACGTCCTCTGTTCCCAGATCCCACCCAGGGTACCACGTTATGTTCAGTTGTCCTTTCTCCTTTGGCTCCTCTTGGATGTAACAGTTTCTCAGACTTTCCTTTCTTCAAAGCACCTTGACAGCAGGTTAGATGTGTTGTAGACTATCGTGCAATATGGTTAATCTGCTGTTTTTCTAGCGATTTGACTGAGAGGGTGTGTTTTTGGGAGGAAAACCACAGTAAAGTGCCTTTCGCTGCGTATCACATCCAGTGTATATGCTGTCAACTTGACTTATCACTGTCTGTTAACCTTGATGACCTGGCTGAGGCAGTGTTGATCAGGTTTCTTTTTTTGCAACTTTATTTATCTTTAGAACTGCATGCACTCTTTTAGTTTTAAAGATTCTCCTTATTTCCAAAATCACTTCGGTCAGATTACCTTTTTCTCACACATTCCTTCCAAGAAGGTTGCTTTGCATATTTGTAATATGGCTATTAGATTGTTTTGTCACTTCTGTGCTTCATCTTGGGATCCCTCAACCTCCTAAATGAATTTTTTAAATTTGCATGCAGTAAGATTCATTCTTTGTGCTTTAAAGTTCTGTGGGTTTCGACAAATGCATGATGTTATGAATCTACCGCTAGAGCGGCATACAGAATGGTTTTTACCACTCCCCAGATTCCCTCTAGTTCACCTACTCAGCCCCTGTCCCCTCCTCCCATGCAGTCACGATCTTTTTACTCTCTCTACACTTTGGCATCTTCCAGAATTCACGTAATTGGAGTCCTACAGTATTTAGCTTTTTCAGACTGGCTGCTTTAAATGAGCACTATGCATAAGATTGATTCATGGCTTTTCATGGCTTGACAGCTCAATTCTTTTCATCACTGAATAATATTGTCTGGTATGGATTATGGATGTGGGATATGATACAGATATACCACAGTTTATTCATTCATTCACCTGTTGAAGGACATCTTGATTGCTTCCATTACAAATAAAGCCACTATAAACATCCACATAAAGGTTTTTGTGTGGTCATAAGTTTTTAGATCAGTTGGATGTTGTTTTTAACTGTGCTTAGAAGTTGTGCGGATGAATAGGGTTATAGTGGTGGTGAGGACAGACTTACAAATAAACAAGTGTATCATGTGCTAAGTGCTTTAATGAATGTATGAATAAGAAAAGTCAACTGTTATATCTAAGAAAAAGGTGAAAGTAAAAATACTTAAATTTACTCTTAGGTTCTATTTTAAAACTTACTCTTAAGTTCCATTTAAAAAGTACTTAGCATTCTTTTCCAGGAAAACACCCTCCCTCCAACTCTACCCCTCGACCCCCAACCCCCCCCCCAAAATAAAATCAACTTGCTGAAGACGTATTGTTACAGCTACAGTAAAGATCATGAGTCAGGTGGTCCAAAATACTCTGAAAATAGAGTTGTAGGAATTCACTGGTGGCAGACTCCTCCAGAACTTAATAATTTTTCTTCTTCTCAAATAGTAGGGGAGGGAATCCATGTAAGGGTGAAAAAAACCAGCTCTTTCCCATAAGGAAAAAAAAAAAGAGGGTATAGGAACTTTTAGGTGTCTGGAATCCTGGAATTAATAGATGAAAAGAGCAGATAAAATTCTTTTACCAAGTCATTCAGAGCTAACAACAGGAACATTTATTCCAGGATTTGGGGTTCCTCCCCCAGTGATTTCTTATAAGAAGAGCTAAACCCAAAGGAACTAGCCATATGGGAAATGAAATTTCACTTTGTCAAGCGCTATGCCTGTGTCTTTCAAGAAGAGTTTTTGTTTTAAGCTTCTAGGAACAGATGCCACGGGGCCCTTAAGAGGTCTCTTGTTTCCAACTTGCACACTTTTGAATGTTAGATGGCTGGGTCAGCTGGGCCAGTTGGAGCCTGACTTCGCCAGCTGTCAGTGGTGAAGAGGGTGGAATAGAAGAAGAAGGAAAGTGTTCACTGCCTGGGAGATGGAATGCCAAGAGGAGGCACATGCACAACCTTCCTGAATGTTCAGTGACCTACATATTAAAATAGACCACAAGCTCAGAGTCTTGACTGGATTAGCAAGTCCTCTTTATTTATAGAGGAAGTAATAGGAGGGAGGTTAGGCAGAGGAGCAAAATTTTAAGTAGAGAAAGAACTTCTGGAACACCCAGCATGACAAGAAATTTGTAAGCTGCAAGTGATCAGAAACTTTTTGATGCACAGAACATAAATAAGAGAAAATTAAATATTTCTCTTTAAGTGAAAAACAAAAATAATCAGAGATAAGTTGTAAATTATACTGTTACAGTTTAGTCGGTGAATGTTTTTAATTAGTTCCTGGGTAACTGTATTTTAAAATCTCTTGCTATAGTACATGTATTTGTCTGAAATGCACTCATTAAATATTTATGTGATTAGTTATATATTTATAATGTCTGCTTTCTTATGGAGTAGTTTTATAGGAATAATCATAAGTGACTGGATTGAAACTTCTTTTTACTCTTTCTCAACTAGCTATTCCTAGGGAAAACCAAGCTAATTGGTTCATGAAACTACTGACCAGACTGACCTTGTGATTACTAACGCAGCTGCAGACTTTGCACCTGGGTAGAAACAATCAATTGCTTCAGAGCCAGCTTAGCAAATGCAAACACTTGCCGTACTGGCAAAAATTGGAGGTTTATTTTAATTTTACCTCCTTTCTTCTTTCAAGTCCTGTACATATAGACACAGGCTGGTTTACTTATGTGACAGAAATATAACATAGACAAGGAGTGTTGTAACCAAGCTTATATACATGGAACAAATACCCTTTGTAAGTCTTATCTCTATTTGGTAAAGGACTGGTTGTGTATCGTTAACCTTCAGTATGACTTTTCCCCCAGCTAGTGTTAGTATTATCATGTAAAGACTAGATTCCAGTAGAATTTTAGAGCTAGAATTGTAATCCAGCTCTATGAGTGAAGTCAGGCTCGGCCACGTAAGTGTCTTGTCTTAGGTGACATCAAATAAGTGGCAGCTCCAGTAGTAGAATCCAGGTCTCTGTCCTGCTGACCCACTTCTCCTTTTCTACCTGCAGTATTATTTAAAGCCTGCTGCTCTTTCATGTATGGAGTAACTGTTTTACTTTGGACTTTAACAGCACTCACACTTGTACTGTAAGGATACTTTGTTCACCTGGACTTCCAGAAAAGCATCTTCTTGAACCACCTCCTATTTAAGATGACTTTGCTCTTCCTCTTGCTCCCTTCTCTAAAGGCAGAGCACGTTTCACTCCAAAACCAAGTAACAAGCATCTCTCTCCTAATTTATGGTTTTCAGAACTTTAGAGTGTTTTTTCTCTTGCTGTCCAGAATACTGTCTGAAAAGTCACAATGATTTAAATAATTGATGGCTACTTTATGAAAATGTCAGCCTGGATCCATCATTCTGCCTCCTCCAACTCCTAGTCCTTGAGCAGCTAATCCTTTTATGTTGCATGCCTTTTTTTTCCTCACTGGTTTCATTTAGATAATTATATTATTCACCCTGGAATATAATTGCCGTTATACTGTGGGGGAAGGGGGGGTGGAGTAGGGTGGGCCGCCTCCTGTTGGCATCTGCAAGTTGTAAAATGTCTGTTACGCTCTAGCCTCTAATTTCTTTGCCATCCCACCTTTTAAAGATTTAATTATACCTGTGTAAAAGCATAATTTGAAATGTGACTTCTGATTCTTTTGGAAGATAAAAGAGAGATTAATCCATTGTTAAACATGAACAAGCATCGTGCAATGGAAAAAACTTTGGCCTGAAATTCAGGGATCTTTATTCAGCTGAACAAACAATTTCTGAATGACTCCTGCATACCAGGCACTAGACTAAGTGTTAAGAAGTACGAAGACTTGGGGTGGGGGTGGGAAAAAAAGAAGTTCAAAGACTTGAGAGAAAAGTGCAATAGGACTGTACATCGTAGTGATCTGCCACCAACTTGTGATAGGACGTTGCGCAGCACACTTAACCTCTCTGGGCCATGATTTCTCATCTAAATAAAGGGTATTGTGCCTCTTCAGAATTTCCTTCTAGCTATGACATCCCATGATTCTCTGGAAAAAGACCATAAACTAGCAGCCACATTCCTTCTTTGTAAGGTTTCATTGGAAGACTGGGAGGTAGTAAAAGGGATAAAATTCTGTGACAGAAGTCAGTTTGTCACCTCTGAAGTTAAAGATGGTCCAGTCTGAAAACTCTTAAAGGATTCCTTTTGCTGGAATGTATTTTCTGTGTGCTGAGTCCAGTCGGCCTAAAGTGGGGAGTGTTTAGGGGCAGAAGGTAACAGTCTCTAAGCAACTGAAAGTTGTTATCAAAGGAGCAGTACCTTTTTCTCTCAACTGACTGCCCGACATCTTTTTCTAGCTCACGAAGCTGTTTTTCCAGTGAGCATTCTGATTCTAACACGTGCTTTTCACAAGTCTGAATTTCACCGTCCGTTTGACTGGAAGGGAAGGTCACACAGTGGTTCTTGTTCTTCTGTATGTATCGTTCTTTTCTCTTTGGAGGTGTGTAGTTTGGAAATGGTGAAACTCGCCAACTCAGGAACTTAGGAAACTTATATAAACACAATGATGGACCAGGCTTTGTAACTTCGAAGAGAAAATGGTCTTCATCTCTTGTCAGATCCTTAAAGTAAGTCCAAAATGACGGCATATAGCCTGTTAGAAATGGAACACAAATAACACAGGATAAAATGGAGATTTAGAGTGGAATTTATAACATGTTCATTTTCAGGGAGCAAATCATAATCCATTTGCCTTACTGGAAAAACAGTTTTCCTGTTACACAGGGAAAATGGAGTATTTAAAAAGGAAATGAATATGACAACCAAATGGACTTGGTTGAAATTGGCAAATTTGTTCCTCATTTACTTGTTTTTGCACTAGGGAGAGTATCAGGGAGCCTAGACCTGCTCTCAGCAGTAATGATTCTCATATGGAAAAAACCTAGCCATCTGAGTGAAAGTGGTTTAGTCGCGTCCCATCTTCTCTAGGGGTATAAGCTGATGCTAGCAATCTCTCCCCTTCACATGCAATATTGATGCTTCCCATAATTTTCAATCTACCTCCTTCTTCTTCCTCTTCATCTTTATAAGAAAATCTTTGCAAGCTGCTCTCTTCTCTGTTGTCTAGTCATAAAATATTGTGAGTCTAATGGTAAGCCTGCCTCTTTTTTGTAATTTTATTTATCTTTAGGACTGTATTCTTTAAACCAGTGCTTCTAAAATTATAATATTCATGTTAATTACCAGGGGACCTTTTTAAAAATAAACAGCCTGGTTCAGTCATTGTGGTTGAGTCCTGAGGTTCTGCACTTTGAACAAGCACTCGGGTGATGCTAATGCTGCTGGTACATGAACCATGCTTTGAATAGCAGGGCTGTAGACCAGGGACCAACAAGCTTTTTCTGTAAAGGGCCAGATATGGGAACCATGTGGTCTCTGCTTGAACAGTTGTACCACTGTAATGTAAAAGCAACCATAGATGATATGTAAACGAATGAGCATGGCTGTGTTCCAGTCAAACTTTACTTACCAAAAGATACAGCAACTGGATTTGGCTTGAGGACCATGGTTTGCCAGCTCTTACTTTAGACAATGTCTTTGAAATGATATATGTATTTTTTTTTTAACTTGAAAGTTTTCACCCATATGTTTAAGTAGGATTGTTTTACAGTGTTGGGAATATGTATGAAATGGGTAGAGGTTAGTTTATGCTCTGCCGAGTTATTATGTGCAAAAAAAAAAGTTAAACTAAATAATGGTATCTTTTCCCTGTAGAGGAATTAGGATAAGGGAAGAGGCATAATGTTTCAGCACTGTTGTGGCAAAATAGTGATGACAACATTGGAAAAACCACTTCTGGTTTGGCAAGCAGTGGTTTACAGTTAGATACTGTTACATGGCTGCCTCTTTCCCAACTCTGACTCTTTCCTGCATATGTGCATTTCTTTTATCACATCCTTTGCCTTATCATTTGGCACTGATCCATATTTCAGTAATGAGATAGTTTGTTGCGCCTGCAATGAAGAAAACGATTTAAAATGTTTTTTTTAATAAGTTAACAGGAGCAAGTGTTGAAATTACTGTAATGAGATAATGACAGTGCAGCATATTGCTTTGAAGATTGTGCTCGGGTGAAAAAAGTATGCTCCTAATAAATTCATTTTCACTGTATTTTCCTTGGCAAGATCGTTCAGCATTTGCCTTTTGGTCTGCTGGTAGTGGAGAACTGGGCACAAGAGTTGGAAGTCAACAAGGAATGAAGACCAAAGCTGGTGTTGATTTCATAGTACTGCTGAGTTTTAGGATATCAGCCATGGAGGGCTTGTGGCAGTACCCCCGTTCCATAGTGACGATGGCTTTCTGGGAAGATTAGAATCAGGACTTAGGAACCTCAGGCTAGTGTGTTAGGCTCACCTTTAAAATCTGTTTGTTGATGTAGATTACATGGACTTTATTTCTTTGAAGTTTGAAGTGTTATACTTGAAAGTTACCCAACTATTCATTCACACATTTAGCCAATATACTTTGTGTGTATACTTAGTATTCAACATGGCATAAGACACAGAGCTACGCCTGCCCTCAGGCTTGTTGTTTAGTAGAGAGAGGCAGACATACTACAGATTGGTGTTCTGTCTGCCATAATCTACATATATTTGTGGCACATTGGGAGTTCCAGAGAAAGAGTGCTCATTCAAGAAAGATTTCATAAAGGAATATAATACTTAAGCTGAATATAGAAAAGTGGGAGGATGTTCCAAGTAGAGGGAAAAGCATTAGCAAAGATAAAGAGACATGAGGTGGTAAAGCACATTAAGGGAAATGGATACATTGTCATGCATACCTAGAATGGAATTCTATACAGCAGTGAAAATGAGTGAACTGCATGCTACATGTAGCCTGGATGAATCTGAAATAATATTCAAAAATTGTAAGACCCAAAAGAAAATGTAAATTATGATTCAATTCAGAGCAGGCAAAATTGTGCTAGATAGTTTAGGGGTCCATATCTAAGGGGTAAAATCATAATCATAGCAAAAAAAATCATAGCAAATAGGAAGGATTATTATAAAGTTCACCTCAGATGGGAAGGGAAGAGATTTTGATTAGAGTCAGGGGTAGATGAGACACTGGAAAGTTTTGTTTCTTTATCATGTTTGTGGTTCCTTTGGGTGTTTGTGTCAGGATTATTTGTCAATAATGTATATGAAAAATTTTCATATACATGTTACTATGAAATATATATTTTACAATAAGAGGGTTTTTTTGGAAAAAGAAAGATAAATACCTGAAATAAGGCAGAGAGAAATGAAAGAATAGGCATGAAGGGGATTTGGCAGTAGAATCACACGGCTACTGATTCTTGAGGATGGAACGCCAAGGACTTCTGTGATCCCAGATTTTTTCATTTGTTGACTAAAAAGATGGCATTTGCTGAGACAGGAAATAAAGTACCCATAGTCGGTGAGGCCTTTTCTGCTGTAACTTTCTCTCCTTTTAGGCCTATTCTTATTCTATGCAAAGGTTATCATCCATACCTACTTTTTCAGGTGGGTATAAGTCACCACCACATCCACCGCAGTCCTACCAGGAACATGCTCAATTGCCCATCTTCACACCTTCGTTAATTCCAACAGTCACCTCAAACTATGTATCTGTGTATACTCTCTTTTACATTTTTTAGCCAACCAATTTCATTTGACCGATTTTTCCCTGTGCCACTCATTTCTTTCTTACCAGTTTGACAGATGTGGACCCTGCTGCTCACTTGCCTTCTCCACGTCCTTGGCCGTACCTCTCTGCCTGCTTCTGTAGGTGTAACAGCATTGCTTTCTCCTTTTCCTCAGATGCCACTCAGTTTTCACAACTGAACTTAAAATCCCCTTCAGAAGCTCCTGTCTGACTTAAAAAGGTCATTGTCGGTCCTCTAAACTAACCCCTGAAAATATCTGTGTTTACTTTAAAACCACACTAGGCTGTCCAGCCCTGTCACCTACTTACTCATTACCTACTTTGATTATAATAGCTTTTGTTCTATCTGGTATGGGGTTCTTTTTTTTTTTAATTTTTATTTAAAAGGGCCTTTCATTAACTCAAGCCTAAAAATCCAAACTTCTGTTTGAAATTGAAAGTTGTGTATATAAGTAGCCTGTGCATCATGGCAACATTGGTTTTTATTGCTTGTGCATTTTCTCTTGATGTGAAATAGAGAGAATAAACTGTTACCTATTTAGAAGGGTGACATGGAGGCCAGCCCTGACAGTGGGCATATGCTTTCTGCTGTCTTTCTAGCGCAAGAGTGGCGGTTGCGCCATCCGTGTGTCCTGTTTCCTGGGTCCTCCAAGACACACGGCCCACTGGGAACATTGCATTCAGTCAGAATGTATTGAGGGCCCGGTATGGGCAGCTACAGAGACAGGAAGCTAGGTTAGGACTGTAACCTCTGCCCACTGTACCAACTGATGATATCTGTGTCTTAGACTCATCCCACACTGTCTGGTATCTATTCTCTCAGAAAGTCGGAAACCCTTGGGCTCGGTGGGCCTGTCCCCGACACACACACTTAACATATGTCCTAGCCACGTCGTCTCCCTCCCACCCAGCCAACTGCATCTTTCTTTACGCTAGTTTGGAGCTTGATTGAAACACAACCCCCGTACTTTGTGTTGCCCTGCAGTGAGGTAAAGGAAGCACAGCTTACTCTAACAGATTAAAGGTTCATTTTATAATCATGTCATGAGCGCAAGTCTCAATAATCTGGTCTCGGCTGCAGTGGTATCAAAGTGCTGATGATGCACTTTTTTTTTTTTCAGGGGGAAATGAAGTGTCTCCGGTTGACTGGCTAAACTTGTCAGTCACATAGGATTTAAAAGAACGTAAAAGGCAGGCATTTGTGCACCATAATAAACCAGCAGACTTTGCAATGAATTCTATGATAATTGCCCCTCAGTCCCCCCATACACACACACACACACACACACACACACACACACACACACACACAGGGAAAAATTCAATTTGTAACAAAAAATAGTAAAACATCATGCTTATTTAATATCTATGAAGTTGGTCTTCAGTCAGGCAAAGAAATAAGGGATAATGTGGGAGATTTGAGAAAAGGCAATGCAAAAAGCAAGCTGAGACTGGAATTTTGTAAAATCCACCTCTGGCCCTGTCACCTGCTTGCTGCATTGCGTTAGACTTTCATTTAATCTTTTAAGTCTTTAGTTCTGTCCTTCTATTCAGTTCTTTTTCTTCAGTTTCATGGAAACCTCAAAATGCTGATAAGAGAATTCATAGGCCCACCTGAAGTTAGGCAAGTACCCTAGGTAAGCCCAGTCTTTTTACCACCCTTAGCTGAGTTGTGGTTGGTGTGTAGGTGACATCTGTGCCCCAGTGGGTCCCCAGGCCTAGAGAGTCCCTTTCCAGTACCCCGGATCAGTCTGCTACGTGTTGCACTGAAGGCGTCCATGCTGTCCTGATGGAAACCTAGGACCACTCAGTTGAGCAGTGTTGTGTAGTGCAGCGGTCAGCAGGCTTTCTGTTGAGGGCCAAGTGGTAAGTGTTTTAGGCTTTGCAGGCCATCTAGTCTCTTTTGCAGCTAATCAGCTCCGCCTCTGTGGGAGGAAAGTAGCCATGGGCAGCACATAAATGAACACATGTGGCTGTGTTCCAATCAACTTCGGTTTAACCAAATTTCACCCACTGACCAGAGTTTAAACCAATGACTCCTGATATGGTGGCAAGATGGCTGGATCTTGAGCTGGATTTTCACATGAGGTTTAAAATCTCTGTCATCACAGTGTGGTCTTAAGTGAGTCTTGTCACTTGTATATTTATTGGTAAAATTTGTAGAGATAGCCCTTGTGCCTTCCTTAGAGAGTTACATGGGATAACATGCATGAATGAGATGTATTCACTATGAAGTACTGTGTAAACATAGCCTGTTCTCCTGATGAATGTTATTCACAGTAGCAAGGGCAGTTTTCCTGGAGGGAGCAGAGGATTAGAATTCGCTTACAATTTCCCTGAACTTTATCAGATTATCTTGGAATTTACGGGTTTGGGGGCAGAACCTCTACAAGCCATCAGCCCCACGCTGGGAGGCGGACTGCACCTGGAGGTGTTCATACGCATATGATTCTAGTTTGAAACCCCAGCAACAAATCATGTAGCAAAGGGAAAAAATAAGAAATGGCCCTTTCTGCCTGAGGACACAGCTTCAGGAAGCTCGTATAGGAGACAGGAGGTGATGCCCACGCGGTCTCTGCTATCTTTTAACATCAATCCTGACAGTCAGTGGGGTGATCAGTATTGTGAACAGTGCCCCTCCCATCTAAGTGTTGCCATGTGAAAATTTTAAACTGGCCAGAAAGGATTTGCTCTACTCAAGGAACATCATGTTGAAACTTTCCCATTCTCCAAATTTTTAACACTAATGGAGTTAGCCTTAAATATGCTTCATAAGAGACAACAGTGGAAGATAGTTTTATCTTAGATAGAGCGGTATATTCTGTATAGCATAAAGTTTATAACTGGTCTGGTGACCACCCTCAAAAGCATGCATGGCAATTTTTTGACTCCTTAATATCTTGCATGGAGTGTGTAATATGTGTTTGTTGAGTGGAAATATGTTAAGGGAGATGTAAAAATTTTTTTGATATGGGGGAGCCTTTCAGAGGCTAAGAATACCAGGATACAAAAACCTCGTTTGATAGTTTTTACCTTTTAAGGGAGGTCTCATCTATTTTAACCAGAACCTTGGGGACTTGAAAGTAGTTTTTATCCAGTGGTTTTCCAGGAACTGTTTAACAATCAGCTGTCTGGGAAGACAACAGTGAGGGGTGGGAGGGAGATCAATAAATCAAGCCCTGATTTGAAGTTTTGCTAATTCTGTGCTGTAGCTATCCCTGCCCTGGCCAATTGCAGTCTACCAGCGTGGTGCTAAATGCGGTGCTGAGAAGAGATGTATGCCATTATATGGAATTCTCACCATACGGATGCAATAGACATAAATAACCTCAGGAGGATGGGTAATAGTAATGATATGTATGTTTAATAATGCCTGTGTTGAATAACTGGCTTGCCAAAGTCATAAGAATTTCACAGTTCACTCTTACGAGTCTATAGGAGTCAGCTCCAGCATCACGATTCTTATCATAATGTATTATGATGGTTTCTTTAACTGTCTTCCTCCTCCTGTAAATAATGAGCTTCCTGAAAGCATGTACAGTGTCTTGATTGGCTCACCAGTACATCTCTAATGCCTGGCACATAGTAGGTACTTAGGTAGTTGTTGACTGAATGAATCATTTCAATTGTTAGCATTCTCACCAAATTAATATACCGTGAAACAAAAGATAAAAGTTTCCTTTTCTAAAAATCACATTTTATTTTCTTGGGTTTGCCCAGCTCTGACAATATACTTACGATGAATGTTCATCTCAAGGCACTTTAGCATATGAAATATTAATGTTTTCAATATCTTGCAATGAGTTATTCATGGGCATAGTGTTCAAAGAAATAACTCAATATAAATATGTTCAGGAACTATTTTTCAATAGAATGTCAGTTTCTTTGATCTGCTTGTGTTCTTCTAAACCAACAGAACACTGCCGATTCCTGTGATACGTACACTATTTGTCTTTATAAAATTGCAGAAGATTATAAAATTTTCTCTGGATGCTGCATAACTTCCATGTTTTCAACCTAAAGCTTTGGCATTGACCAGAAATAGAAACTCTAGTGTCTTTGCACTTTAAGATATGCTAAGGAGAAAATAATACACTTCCTGTAGTGCAGGCTAACATTTCTCAAACTATGTTCCACAGGATCCAGTTCTGTGGGATATTAGTAGATTTTGTGTGAGAAGTGGTTCCAAGGTAAAAATGGGCTTCAGGAAAAAATCAGTTTAACATTAAACAGTATTTTTACAGTAGCACATTATAGAGGGGGATGCAGTATGTGCTGTTTCCAAGTAAATTTTTATCACAAGAGTATCTACAAGGACCTGATGTTCTAAGGAATTAGGGAAATGTTACACTCACATATGAACAGACTTACAGAATTATATACTGTTTCGAATTGAGACTGCTTAAAGGTTATCTGGCTACCTCTCCCGAGTCCCACCTCCATGTCAGAATCCATTTTACATCACCTCTGCCAGGTGGCCGTTCAGCGTCTGCTGGATGCCAATCTTAGCAGGAAGCTCACCACTCCAAAAGGAAGTCTACTCCAGTTCGGGCCCCCTTTCCCTTTTTTTTTTTTTTTTTTTTGATTTTCTGTTTTTAAAACAAAGTTCTTATAATTGAATTAAAAACATGCTTCTTTGTAAATTGTCCATTACTTCTAGTTTTGCCATCTGAAGGACTGGCAAAGCAAATTTGCTTCCTTTCTACAAGATCACTCTCCTGTTTCCCATTAGCCTTCTCTTCTTTAAATTGAACAGCTCTGGTTTATTCAACTCTTTCTCCTATGAGGAATTTTCTAGAATTCTCCATCCTGATTACTCTCCTCTGGATAACATCCAGGTCTCTCTTGAAACGAAATACCTTGAATTAAAAACAGTCTGCCATGGCCTGCCAAGCACAAATGTTTGACTTGTTAGTCAACGAAGACTTTTGGAGCCACTGTTCTATTTTGGGCACTGTTCCAAACACTGGGACTACAGCAGGCAATAAGACAGAAAGGCCATACTTTCATGGATGTGAGAGTCTAGTGGAAAAACCAAATAAACCAGGAAATAAGTAAATAAGGAAGATGATCTCAGATAGTCAGAAATGTTATAAAGGCAGTAAGATAGGAATGTCTATTGTGATAGAAAGTATTTAGGATGGAAGTGGCTTGTTTTAGGTCAGTGGTGGGAAGGCCTCTATGGCGGCGATGTTTGAGCTCTTCTTGAATGATTGATTCAGAGGAACCCCAAGGGGTGAACATCTGCGGGTAGTATTGTCAGTAGAGAGGACAACATCTTTGGGTGGGGGTAGGGGAGACTTATAGGAAGAGAAGGGGAGAGTAACGTGAATTTCTAAAGGCTGATTCTAGTTAATTTGCTCTACATTGATAGCACGATGACCTGCATTTGATAGGACATTTTTCTACTGTTAATCCAGCCCACAAGTTTTGGTTGTTGCTGTTATTTTTCTAAGAATCTGATCAAATTTCTAATTCCCACTGATTTTTGATAAAGTAAAATCTCCTGGTCTTTACTTTTTTTCTTTTGCTGATGACAAAGCCACTAATTTGGAATCTAAGTGGAAAACATTTGTTGCTCTTAAATTTCACAGATTTGGTTTCCTGCTTATCAGGAAGATGTTGAATTCTGACTTTGTCATCAGTAGTAGTAACAGGCATTCTCAGTTTTCTGTTTTTCTTTAATAAATAAATCTTAAATGTCTTTATTCAAAGTTATTAATAAAATTGTTGTACAGTTTATTTCCAAGGACTGTAATCTGTTACTAGATATCCCTTGAAAAGAATCCATTAAGCAATCTTTTCTCAGTATAGTTTTTCAACCGCCTGCGATATTTGACTCCCAAAACTGTGATCCACCCCGTATTTATACCATGATGATAGCCCTTAAGATAACTTAAGTCATACAGATCACTGTCTACTAATCCTGTAAGAAAAGAAAAAAGAAAAGAAAAGAAAAGAAAAAAGAAAAGAAAATTTACATAACACCTTAGTGAATGCAGGGTAACTCTCAGATAACGCTTTCTTTTCTAAATGCTCATAACCCAAAAGATGATTAAAATTTAAGCAGTTCTTTCTAAAATGCATTCTCTTTCATTAAAAAAAAAAAAACAAAAACAAAAAAACCCCAAAAACCCAGCATTTTCTGACTCCAGTCTTTGGATTAGGGAGCAAGTGAAACTTACGGAGTCTTTGATCAAAGCATTCTTCCTCAGAGAAAGGAATAGCAACATTTGCTGTCACATCAAGTGTCACCTATCCGGCATGAATTCACGCAAAACACATTTGTCTTTATCGGGCACTCTCACATTGACCTAGGGACCACTGATTTGTTAAAAACACAAAACATAAACAAGTAAAAGACAGTGTTCTTAAGTCCTCCTTAAAGGCCTGGGAGAGCTAAGATGCGGTTAAGTGAGTAGAAGCTAGATTTAGTCAATTACCTGTCTTTTTCTCCTCATGTTCAGAAATCCAGTAAATGATTGTAGCCTCAGGTAGACAAGTACTTGTTAAAGTGCAGTTTGGCTGTGTTGGGCAGTCCAGGCAGCCTCAGGCATCTTGGGAACAATGCCATGCTTTAGTATGACACTGACGGAAACTGTGTGCTTAAGTCACCAGCCGGAACACCTGCTTCATAAAGCTAGCTGGCTTCTGTTGCCATCAGCTTTTTTCCCTCTTAACTATTGTTCTTGTCAAGATCTCATCTATTGTCTTGATAATCATCACCTCTATTTTATGGGGAAGGAAATCTTTCTTTGCCCAAACGTACTTAGGCATACCCGGGGGCCCAGCACACCGTTGACACCTGTCACTCCTCGGACATCCTGATTCCATGTGGCCCATGTCAGGAAGTGTTTACTGAACCCTTACTGGCATTCATGTTTGTATTCCTCTTGGGAAGGCACAGAGATCCTGTTCTAGAGAGATTTCCACCTCTTCTAACCGGGTTTAACCTCAGAAGAACCTGTTGGTTTATGTTAGCGAGCAGCGGATGTGAATTACACCCTCTTTCCAACCTTAGGCTTTGCTCCTCCCTCTTGAGAGGGAGCTCAGTTTCCAGGTATGTTGTTTTCCTACCTCATCTGTGAGCACGAAGGCTCTCGAGTAGCAGGTATGGGAGTCCAAAGTCCCTGGCGGCTACACTATTAAATCTGCCTTATCGAGGTAGAGTGTGGAATCTTCGAGAAGATGTGGTGCGCACAGAAGAAACAGCCCTCCCCAGGAGCATGGTAGGCAGAGTTCCTAGGAGAGGGTGTGTGTGAAACAGTCCATCCCTCTTGATTGCAGGGAGAGGCCTTATAAAGACAGATCAGCAGTGCCATTTTACATCTGCCTCTCCAGACACTGGCTGTTTTCCTGTTTCTCAGGGTAAGTCGGGGTAGAGCTGAGTGATAGACACAGGGCATGTGGGGACCCTGGGACTGATGGAGGCAAGTGCCTTCCAAGACTCCGAGGACAGCACCTCGGCTTTCCTGGTTACTAGATGTTTTTCTAGCACATTCCCCTCCTGGGCACAACTGTTCAAAAGAAAAAAAAAATTAATCCTGTACTTCCTGTGCTCTGAAGCTAAAAAGAGTGCAAGAGGGAAAAAGTTTACATCACATCTGACAGTCTTACTGATCGTTGCTGATAAAAACTGGCAAAGGGAAAGGTAATCGGAGCCTCGGGAATTCAATTCACTCCTTTAATCCACTCAGCAGATATTTTATTTTTAAAACACAAGCACAGCCATCAGCAAAATGGAGAGACTGTGTGGGACCCTGAGGCATATTAAACTTTTGAGTCCTCTTAACTCCCACCCCACCCCTACCTGCCAATAGTCCCTCATAGCCATTTTTTCTTTCTGGATGTTTCCTCCTCATCATTCCTTTCCTTTACTCCCTAGAAACCAATTTAAAAAAAAAAAAGAACTTGCCTGTTGGCAGTAATTAAAAAAGGAAGAAGCCTTATGATCTAGACCATCAGCTAGAGACTCGTGCAGTGTTTTAGCCCTACTTCTTGTCTCATGTCCCCGTGTCTTTCTCATTTGAAGGAAGGAGATAACACAGCGCCGCCCTCTGGCCGATGATGGAATTGTAAACAGCCCCTCCTATTCCCAAGGCACTGCCAGCTCAGCACTTGTACCAGCAAAGAAAAGTGGACAGTTGTTTCTCAATTTCATCTTTTCCAAGGCATTCAGTAGAGAGTATTACTTCATACACCTTTCTCAGCCCCTCTCATGCCACCAGCCTTTCTGGAATAATCTAATAATCTAAACCCAAAAACCAACTTAGTTTCATCCATGAATTTTAGCTGCTCTTCTATACTACAACAGGTACCCTAGAAGATTTCTTGTGTCTAATAAGATGTGAAAAGAAGATCTAAGAACACCCATGTCCATGCCTTTCACTTACTGGGCAGGCAGGACTGACTCTTTATCTCAATTTTCAAGATACTGGCACAAGGAGATAGTGGCTTTGTGTCTAGGGCCCTGGGATCTCAGCCTTAGCCTGTGTAACCTTCAGATCTCCATGTTCATTTTCCCTGTGCTAAGTGCCCAAGGGGTGATGTCATAATACACTTAACATAATATAGAACGATGAATGATTCTGAAAAGCAGAGTGAATACCTTTTCTTTGTAAGAGGGTAGAAGCATCTGGTGATAGGAAAGTAGGCATTAAGTCAGCTCCCCGTGTTTTGTCTGCCAGTCACGGCATTCCCCTTCATGCTTGAGAATGTTGGGGAGCAGTTATTACATGTGTAGCCTCTAGTGAGAAAAGCGACAATGTAGAGTCTGGCACCTCCTTGTAAGCCTTTAGCTTTCCCACTTATTAGCTGTGTAAATGGGCCCTGTCCCTCAGCATGGCTGAGCTTCAATTTCCTTACCTGTAATCTGAGATATTTACCTTATAGTGTTGTCTGAAGGAGCAAATGATCTGGAACATGCAAAAGCACTTTGTAAAGTGAAACCCAACATGATTATTGATTTTAAGAATCTGGCCTGTAGAATTAAAACAAAAGCATGGCCTTTGGAATCAAATGTCAAGTCAGAGCCCAGCCCTGCTGCCTGCTAGCTGTATGATCTGTCACAAGAAGTCTAACTTCCTTGAGCCTTTGTCTCCTGCTCTAAGGAAATACTACTACTTTGGAATGGAAATAATACTACTTTGACCCTTGCAGCGTCAGTATGGGGATTAAATGAGTAATACATGTAAAGTACATTATGAATGTAAGTTCTACACAGATTTAAGTTACTGGTGCAGTTGTAAATGGGAAAATACATGTGTGATACTGTAGCAGCTTAGAGTCGTGAGAGCATCATAATGGTTATGCACCTGGGGCACACTGCCCAGGCCTCTTCCTGGCACTGCCATTTACCAACAGTGTGACATCACCTCTTCTATAATGGTTTATTCACTTCTCTGTCACCCACAAGTCTGTGAATTGCTTGAGTATAGAGACTGTCTTCTCACTGCATTTGATCTCCTAGTGGGGTATCTAAGTGCTCTGAAGCAGTCTGTTGAATGAATAAGTGCATGATTTTTATCATCTGCTGTACCTTTTATATGGTCATACCTCATAAGTATCACCTGTCATTTTTAAAAACAACCTCCCATTTGAATTGATAGGGCAATGGCCAACGAATGGAGCTTGTATGAAACACCCAATGCTGTTTCCATTCTGCAGCTCCAGGCTTCTTCACGCCTTTTGATTCAGGTTCCTTGCTTGATGGGTTATTATCTAGAGCCAGAAATGCAGTGGGGAAATAGAACATTTTCTAAAATACTACTTCCACTTAATCTACCTGGATGATTGTCCTCTAATACCCTGAGACTAAACAGACATCACTTTATTTGCCAGATGGTGCTGGTAAAGACACTCTGAGTGCCTTTTGGAATCACACATCTTGGAAACTCCTTGAGGATAGGGACTTGGCATCGTGCAGGTGCTCAGGAAATGTTGATTCTGAAATGGAGTGGGATGACTGGATAAAGAAGTTGTGGTATATATGTATATATATGTACAATGGAATACTTCTCAGCCATAAAAAAAGAATGAAATAATGCCATTTGCAGCAGCATGGATGGACCTGGGGACTGTCATACTAAGTGAAGTAAGCCAGAAAGAGAAAGAAAAATACCCTATGACATCAGTCACTTATATGTGGAATCTAAAAAAGTGATACAAATGAACTTATTTACAAAACAGAGAGAGACTCAGAGACATAGAAAGCAAACTTATGGTTATGAGGGGAGAAAAGGGAGGTGGGGAGGGATAAGTTGGGAATTTGGGATTTGCAGATACACACTACTATATATAAAATAGATAAACAACAAGGTCCTACTGTATAGCACAGGGAACTAATTCAGTATCTTGTAATGGCTTATAATGGGAAAGAATATGAAAAGGAATATATATATATATATAACTGAATCACTATGGTGCACACCAGAAACTAGCACAGCAACTGTACTTCAATTTATAAACATAAAAATAAAAAATTGTAATGGAATGGTGTTCTCAGTTCACAGACATTAGGGTGTTTTCCTATACTTTTACCCTATGACACTTTCCAAACCCTGTGATACTAAATTATTTTCAAGTTAGTGAAAATAGTGTCCTAGTCTTAGGCATCTATAATGCTTCATCTGTTCTAAACGGCAAGAGGCATCTTGTTGCAGCTTGCTGTCCAATCCCAGGGCACATTTCAAATTCCAGTTGCTTATTTTGTGACAGCCTTCCACTCCAGCAGGTGGCTTTGCTGCCATCTTTGGCACCCTCTGGGTCCTTGACTCTTCTCCCCTCAGAACCTTGCAAACTCCCACCCCCCAACCCATTGGCACCAGTTTGTTTCTCAAAGTGTCTTGTTCCCCTTGTCTCAGTGATCCTTTTCAGTCAAGGTACATCTACACCCATTGTTTGTGCAGCCTGTTTTCCTGAGCAGCCATTAGAGGTCAATGACACCCCAGCTCCTGCTATATTTTGAGCACACATCCCAAAGGTAGGAAGACTTCCTACATCAATCTTCAGTGCCACCTGGCCTGATAAGCTTTTATTTTATATGTGGCTGTGTTGTCAAGCGCTTTCCACCCTCTCCTCCCACCACCTCACTCAAAGAGCTTTTCTGAATATGACAACCATCTAAAGACGAATTATCTGCTCACAAAGTTAATTTCTGTTGCTCAGCAGGGAGCCACTGTTTCCCGCTGGGTTTGAAAGTGCGGCTGTTTGGTTAATGGATGAGTGTCTCTTGGATCCGGTACCCACGCTGGAACTGCAGCAGCGCCTCGCTTTCCATTTACTCTAATTTTCTACTTGCAGCTGGCTTTGGAGACCTAAATGGGGTTTTTCACCGGGTAGTGGCTTATAGTCGTCAGCCTCGGAAGGAAATCATACTGGAGACAAGACTAGGGGGCTGCTTTCCTGCTGTCCTCCATCACTTAGGAGGGTTTGGTTGGCTTTGTTTTTTGTGTTTTGTTTTGTTTTGTTTTTTGTTTCCGGAGTGAAGTCACAAAATCCTTCCACATATAGAACAAGTGGCGTCACCTAAGAGGCTCATCTAGGAGTTTTAAGAGTTGAAAAAGAACGGAAATTTCTGTGTGTCTGTCTTCAGTGTACGAAACTGTGAAGCTAAAATAAGATACTGGCTGAAAATTGCTCTGAGCACTTTCAAGTGTTAGTGTAAGTATAGTCAATGTTGCCATTGTTCTGTATGCTGAAGCTTTTTAAAATGCAAGAAATTTTGTCACAAAGAGTTGTATTATCATCTAGAAAGCAGAGCCAGAAACTTATGTGAAAATTCCTGAGGACACGTCTGGGTATGCTTCTGTCAGGTTAGGAAATTTCCCCTTTTGTAGGTCACACAGGTCAAATATTGGCAATTTTATATGATTCACCCTGTACAAGTGCCTACTTTTTAGATAGAATTCTCTAGGCCAAAAGCACATAGAATGTTTCCCCCCTTTGAAAAACATCCAAAGCCTGTAGGCTGGTGCCCATATGTCCTTGAGAGGAGCCCAACTCGAAGCTGTTAGCTGTGAGTCAGAAATATGCTTCAGAACTGCTTCATGAGGGAACATCTGGTTACACAGACGGGCTCATGTCGGACAGCTCGCCGTCCCTTTCTAAGCTTCATTTTCCACTGCTTGTCTGCATATTACATAGTACACCTAACGGAGCGTGAGAGATCATCAAACTACAAGTTCTGAGGAAGAAAGTCAAAGAGCTAGCAATTCCTCATTCCAAAATCTGCCACTTAACAATGAAAAACTTTAATTCTGGCAGTTTGTGGGAGAGAAGAAGGAACCATGCAAAACATATTAAAAGCAAATCTCCACCCCAACCCCCACCCTGTCTCCATACCTCCCCACTCCCGCCCTTTATGGTGGCTATGTGACTTGGGCAAATATCTTAATGTCTACTAGTTTGGGTTTCATACTAAGGAAAATATACTTCATAGAAATGTTAGTGAATTAAAGATCAAATAGTAAAGTATCTAGTATAGAGACAAAAGATGTAAATGCTTATGAATGTTATTTTTGTTCTTCCTCTTTATTTCTAGGTTTCAGACATGGAATTTAAATATTTTAGTCCCTGAAATAATAATACCCTATACAAAATCCTTTAAATTTTTAAGAGAGCCTCCGCATACATATATAATTTCATGATCTACCTAAATGTATTATATGCATAGTAAACCTGATGTCAACATGTATATGTTTCTTTCTCTATGTATAATTAGAAATAATTAAATTCAGCTGCTCCCTGTCACCTTTACATGATGAGAGTCTTCTTGCTTTTACATTCTTATTCCTTCAGTTTTCTCTAATGGGAATGTCCTTCCATCCATCTTCAAATATCCAGATATTACTAGCTTAACTTCTATCTCTTTCACAAAGCAGCTGAAAGTAATTCTCCCACTCTGTTCTCAAGTCAAAAAAGGAACTGAGGCATGAGAAAGGAAGATTCATTTAAAGCAGACCCATGCTCAGGCAGGGTAGGCACTAAGTTGGAGAAGAGATCCCCAGTGGTTTTCAGAAAATGAGAAAAAGCTACAGTAGGACTGGAAACAGTGATTCTCAAATTTGGGCACACAAAATTGCCTGTGGGACCTTGTCTAAAAATGGAAATTTCTGGGCCCCACCCCACAGATTCTGATTTTCTAGATCTGGAGTAGGGCTTAAGAATCCACAGTCTTAACAAACACTCCAGGGTGATTCTGATAAACTTGTTTCTGGACCACACGTTGAGAAACACTGGTTTGGAGGGAGGTAGCTCGCATATCAAGATAATGAAGGGTGAAAAAGGCAAAGTTGGTAATGTCAGAGGGATACTTTCACAATTCGGAGATCAGACCCATTTTCTTTTGGTGATTGCAAATAAAAAGTCACGAAGCAGGGTGCTTGATCAGCTGTTGTTCCTGTGCATAGCTTTAGAAACGTCTCGATAAAGCCATAGGCACACACTAACACTGGCCCACGGGATCCATATCTTTGGTTTTCTTTATTCTTTTTTTCTCTTTGTCTTGCTTCATTAAAAAGAGCTTTATTCCTGGAGGCTTCATTAACTAAGGCATTTTATTTCTTGGGTTGATCAATTGATTGATTAACTGAAATACTAGTTACAGCACAAAAGATGGCCTTTAGGTAAACTAAATCATTGCTTTCAGCTGTGAAACTGTTGGCTGCTCCTAAGATTTTCAAGGATCTGTACAAGAAACCAAGGTTGTTTTTTAAACTAAAGATAATTACATACATACACACACACACATACATTCATAACAGGTATGTTTCTTTTTCCATTTGGTAGTGATGACAGATTTATGTTAATGGGGAGAAGTTATTTAGGGCAGAAATATATGAGTAAAAGTTTTTAAAAATTAACTTCCAAAGCAGCAGTTAACAGGCTGAGGGTTTGTGGGTTTTTGCAAGGATCATGAATCTGAATAATTAGATCTCATACATAAATGTACTATTTGTCAATATAGATAAAAGCTACAATGACAGCTACACTATAATATGATCTGTAAGCATTACTGAATTCATAGTACCTTTGGCTCATTAAGTATTTTCTTTGTTGATGAATATTTGAGAGTACAAACCCTACCGGGAGAAGGTCAGCACAGTTTTTTACATTAAAGACAAATCAGTGAAGCAGAATAGAGGGTCAAAAACAGACCAGCACCTGATTTATGACAAAAGTGCTAAAGCAGGGCTGTGGAGGGAGGGCAAACCTTTCAGTAGTTGGTGTTGGATCAACTAGATATCCAACTGGAATTTTAATATAAGGCTTTTGTAGGAGAATATCTTCATGACTTAGGCAGAGATTTATTAAACAAGATGTAAAAAGCATAGTGATAAAAGATGGATAATTTGAGCTTCTTTAAGATCATCTGTTCATCAGAATACACCTTTAAGGGAGTAAAAAGGTAAAGCATAGAGTGAGAGAAGATATTTGTACTACACACTTCCAACAAAAGATATAGTCCAGAATATATATAGAACTTATACAAACTAGTAAGACAAAGACAACTGGGAAAAAAATGGGCAGAAGACTTGGATCGGCACTTACGAAAATACACCTTTCCAATAAACATGTGAAAAAATATTTAGCATCATTAGTCTCATGGGACATATAAATACCATTTGAGATCCCACTACCCGTCTAACAAAATGACTTAAAAAAGACTGTCACACTGAGCACAATAAGGACGGAAGAACTAGAATTCTCACACACTAGTAGGAGTGCAAATTGGCTTAACTACCTCAGAAACCCTTTGGCAGTACCTGTGAAAGATGATAGTGCGAATATCCTGTTGCCTAACGATTCCACTCTGAGGTATAAACCCAATAAAATTATGTACATATGTTCACCAAAAGGTGTGGACTAGACTGTTCATAGCCAAACTGGAAACAACTCAATGTCTATATACAATAGAACAGATAAATAACTTATAGTATGTTTCTTTTGTATTTTAATTCTTATTTTTATTGAAGTCTAGTCAATTCACAATGTTAGTTTTGGGTATATAGCAAAGTGATTCAGTTATGCATATACATACATATTTTTTTTTCAGATGCTTTTCCATTACAGCTTGTTATAAGAAATTGAATATAGTTCCCTGTGCTATACAGTAGGTCCTTGTTGTTCATCTATTTTATATATAGTAATATGTGTATGTTAATCTCAAACTCCTAATCTATTCCTCCCACCCTCTTTGTCCCCTGGTAACTACAGTTTGTTTCCTATGTTTTGGTATGTTTCTTTAATGGAATACTATAATGCAATGAAAAAGAACAGACACTGGCTAAATGCCACAACATGGATGAATCTCACAGACATAATATTGAGCCAAAAAAACTGATACAGAAGTATATATATTATGTTATTTCCTTACATAAAGTTCAAAAACAAGTCAAAAGAATCAAAGGCAGAGACTTCAGGACACTTGTTACCTTTGGGCCAGGGCAGTGAATAACGGAAGCATCTGGAATGTTGACAATGCTCTCATCTTGATTAGGTGGTGGTTATGGATGAATTAACTTTGTAAAAATGTATTGAGCTCTATGCTTGTGATTAATGCACTTTTCTGTTTGTGTTATATTTCCTTTAAACATTTCGCCAAGAAAATAAATGCTGTATAAGAGGATCCCATCTAGTTTGGGATGACTTTCTGTTTGTGGAAAAACTCCCAACGATGAAGCTCTGTACGAGTGACTGAGAGTTGTGACAATTAACAGTTCTACTGGAATCTACTGATCAAACAGAGCTTTATGAGTAAACAGATTTCACAAGAGGCACAAGGTGGCCATTGTTTTTTTTCCCACCTGTGTGTGTTTAGTATGGTGTTTGTAGCAATAACTATATCTTGTTGATTCTGGAATTTCTTTTCTCCGTGCCCCAGACTTACTCCTGTCAGCATCATCAGTTCTTTGGATGATGAGGACCATCTCTGCTGTAAAATCTCTGATGACAACTTCACATAAATAGCTGTAATGAAATGCTGGAGAGCATTGTGTAGCCACTGTGGTTATTTTTTCATGGGTTCCTGAAACTTGATTTGACTAGGTCCACTGATTTCTGTGTGGAAATTGATGAGATGAGTGAATATTTGGATCGCATTTACCTAGGGCCTTGGAATCATGTGCTCAACAAGCTTGCGAAGTAGGTTATTTCTTCCATTTTATAGAGAAGGAAACTTATGACTTAGGTAACATAGGACAGCTAGTAAGTGGTAGATCAAGGTCTAATATCCGGATATTCTAACCCTGATTCCATATTCTTCTCACTCCACTATACTGCCGCTTCTGGATCTGGAAGGTTTTAAGGGGTTTTGTTAATTTACGGAAGTTGATAGGAATTAGTGGGTAATTCTACTGGCTCTCAAACTTTTCCTACAAATATGAGTATTTAGTAACTTGCCAAATATCCATCCATGGCATATTGGGAAGCAGTAAATCATCAAATCCTTTTCTTCTGGCCTTTAAGCCATTTGTACTCAAATTAGAAAAAGCAGAGGGATTTGGTTAGTATAGATGATTATAGAACAAGAGATAAATTTCCTGTCAGTAAAATCTTGGATTTTGCAAGTAAATTATACATATCAGATGAGGAAATACAAACGTTGTCATGCCATGGTGTATTTAGATCTAGTAACGTGACATGGGAAGAAGTGGAAATCCAGGAGTAGGGCTAGGTGGTCGGAGCCCTGAAAGCAGAAACCCAAGGCATGGACCGCTAGTCCCCATTCGCCATAATGATACTTGATGGTCTGGGGACAGTGGAGGGAGAGGTCCTCCCTGAGCACTCATCATCTCCAGCACTGACTGCTCGGTCCAGTTACACTGTTGTTGGACTCCTCCTTCCCCGTTCTGTGTCCTGATAGGGAAGTGTACCCACGTGTGTTCTCATCCTCACTGGAGGCAGTTGGTGCCTTTGATGAATTACCCAAGGCTCTTTCCCTCTTACCTCTGTTTATTTCAAGAAGTAAATAATAGTTGGTTGCTAACTGTATACAGGGCACAGTGCTGGTGCTCTGAGATAGACAAACAAAACAAAACAGAACACGGATAGGACGAGGCTTTGCTTTCAAGAAACTTTAACACAAGTATATGAAAAATATATCCATGTCATAAATCCTGTCTCATTCCTCAAAGTATTTGTAGTCCTTTTTGCACACCTGACTGGTCGTTGGAGAGGACAGTGATGCTCTTTCTTTTTATTTCCTCTAAGTTCCTGCTTGATTAAGAAAATTAAGTACGAAAAGTCAGTTCATATAAGCAAATTTGAGAGCTTCTGAGTTACATAAATACCTGTTATAATAAAGTAAGGTACCAAAGCCCATGTGCTTTTCCCACAGGCCCTTAGTTAAAGCTCACTTACGCTAGAAAAGTTTGTCTGATTTTTCTGGTTGACATTATTTTAAGAAGCAGCTACTTAGCAATTACAGAAACTGACAACAGTAAGAATCTGCTATTTTCTATTCAGAGTATTGAGTTTTAATAGCTGCCAGTCTCTAGAAGAAAAAGTTTATAAAATCATAAAATGACATGCTGGTTTGGAGCCATTTAACTGGGGTGCAAACTGCTTTACCTGCCGTACTAGCCTTTAAGGGCATGACTTTATTACTAAACAGAAAGGTTGATATCAATAATGGTGGATCATTAATTTGTAATGAGTCATTACGGGGCTACATTAAGATCTGTAGTGTCTTCTCTAAAGAGCAGAAATGTGTGAATATGTTTTTTAAAAAGCATCAGAGATGGGAGTGCGAGAAATTATATAAAGTATATGATTGTATGGGACTTTAATTAAATATTATTTTGAAATAAGTAAACCACCTGTTAGAATTAGGATTTTGAGAAACTTTGTCTGAGAAATGAAAGTAAATAGTGAAGGATAATTATGTATGTAATTTGAAAGATGTTTCTCATTATATAATACTTAAACATTTTTCTGAGATAAATTTCATGGGACAGAGTTATTATTTTGATTCATTTTATTTGCCCAGATTTAAGATGATTTTTATTTTTAGTGACTTTCTTGTTTTCATTCCCTTAAGAAAAACAATGGAAACCTTATTCCTGTAGAAATGAAGAGTAAGAAATTGATTGGCAATGCATTGAAACAAGTAGATGAAAACATAAGTGTAGTTTGTTTATGATGAAAACCTCAAGTCCTCTCATGTAGTTTAGTTGGAAATATATATAAATTGAGTGTATAAGCAGTTCTTTTAAATTATGTTAATACTCCTAACATATAATTGAACCAGATTATATTCCCATGTTTTGCATTTTTATGTTTATTTTTATTCATTCCTCTATAGAAATGCTTGTATCCTAGTTAGTTGCTGCATTACAATGCCTCCATTAATGACCAGTCATTATGAACTTGGAGACATCTATTTTGCTATGCATATTTTCTTCTTTTTTTTTGGTGGGAGGAGGTAATCAGGTTTATGTATTTTTTATTAATTTTTTTTAATGGCTGCACTGGGGATGGAACCCAGGACCTTGTCAATGCTAGGCACACACTCTACCATGGAGGTATATCCTCCCCCTCAATACATATTTTCTTAATAAAGAATATATTAATTTCTCAATATTTTCTCAGGAAGCTTATGTTCATTATACTAACATTTATGAAGAAGGGACAATTGAGCAATGCTTTTCATAGATAAGATCTCGTTTAATCTTTGCAACAACGATGAGGTTGAGAGAAACTGAGAGACTTCTTGAGGTCACAGAACAAGCCACTGGCCACCACAAATCCCAGTCTTTGTAACTCTCGCTTCTAACTCTACTGCCTCTCTCGGGCATTTACTTGGTGAGTGCCAGAAACTGACTAGCCACACAGTATATGCAGAGCCTCATGTCACTCAGGGTCTAGTTTCATTGAAATGGTTGGGAGACAGGCATACAAGTAATTCTAGAGTCATGATTTGCCCAGAGCACTGTGGGAGCACAGAGGAATGAATGACCAATTCAGAAAAAGTCAGAAGAGGCTTTGCAGAGAAGGCTCACATTTGAACTTGGCAGTTTGGGTTAGGAGAGTACCAAGCAGAGAAAGAAGAGATGGACATTTCAGGTATTGGGAACAGGTGGCTGGGGTGTATGGCTCAGTGCAGCTGTAGAAGATGGGTGAAGTAGGCAAGAGGTGCTGCCAACTGGAACAGCCGTGCTGGTACCATCTCTGATGAGAAGGTATGGGGGCCTGCAGCCTGGGCAGGGGGGTTGGTTCATTTGAGGCATTGCTACTTTCTTCTTCCACTAAGTCTCAGCTCTGATGAGTACCTTCCAACTTAATTATTTATCTTCTTTCTCTGTTCCAGAGTAGAGTTCATTTTGATTCATCTTGAGACCTAAGAGCCCTTGTGTGCTCTGAAGCTTTGAATTTTAGAGCTTTGCAAGAATTGGTGCAGCTTTCTGTAATGAAGAGAGAAATGTGCATGCTATGTCTATGGAAGTGGGTGCTGTCCATCCTAGTCTTTGCTGAGTGGCTCATTTGCAAGCTCCTATAGTTGATTTGAAAACATATGGCTCTTCTGTGCCCTGCAGTCTGTCCACCTGTGCCAACTAAATTCAGCTACTGGACCTTGTCCTGGGCTCTCAAGGTCAGTGGTGCTGTCGCCTGCCAGGGCACTGCATATAGTAGCAGGTTCCACCACTTACAGGAACAATAGCCCCTCAGCCCAGGCATCCCCAGACTCCAGGGCTCCACTGTGAGAGATGAAATCAGTGGGTCCTTAGCCAGACTGCTCAGGTTTGAGTCCTGGTTCTGCCACTTATTAGCTCTGTGGCCTTGAGTACATCTTCTTCCCTCTGTGTGTCTCACAGTTTTCTCCTTTATTAAATGGCCATAACAGTACCTTTGTCATAGGGTGGTTACAGGATTAAGTAAATGAACCTGTAAATTTCTAACTTACCTGTTAGTGTCAACTTTCTACTGTGCTGGGCAGCCTTCAGTGGAAGTTCGATGTTGTTATCTTTACTACCACTGTCCCAGTCCTTCCAAAGCACTCAGGGCCTCCGACCCTTGCCTCTGAGGCCTCCACGTCCCTTTCCCAGAGACCTGGGTGGTGGATTTTTGGGGGAATTCCTTGAGGCAGAAGGAAGCTGTTAACCCTTTCCTGGGGAACCAAAGACTTGGTTTTTCTTTACAAGTGGGAGCAGAAAAGGAGAAAAATACCTTTAGAATGCCCCACCCTCACCGCTGCCAAGTCTCCTGTGGCAGTTAGAACAGAAGATAGTCTCTCAGAAGATTATCCTGCCACATTCACTTAAATGTGATACATGGTGTGGCCCGTAGGATAACAGTGGAAAACTCTAATCACTTACTTAAACCTGCCAAAGACTAATTTTGAGAAGCCTCCGAGGTGGGTGTGCATATTAAAAGAGACCAGGTCCTTTCAGTAGGTCCTGGGGAAATGTGTATTGATTAACTTAATTAAAGGCAGATTATAACTTGTGCACCGCACTCTGTATGTTATCTGACTGTAGGGTTCCCAGGGCCCTTTAAAGCCTGTGTGCTAATGGCCTTCACATTTAAACCAGCATGAATTTGAGCTTATTTCATCAATTTGGTAATCAAATAATTGCCAGGAACACAGAAAGTAAAAAACAAGAACTTTCCTTTATTAGTAAATTAAAATACTTTATGAACTCTCTTGAATAATAGTTCTAGATGGAGTTTGGTTGAAAGAGAGCCTTTCTAATTCTTCAGATATAAGAGGGTAAAAGCTCTTTAGCTTTTCTTTATTCTTCGAATCTCACTTCCTGCCTTGGGCTGGGGTCATAGAACCGTGAAGCTTGGACAGGGCCATTTGTTTGGGAAACCTCCAACGTCAGTATCTTTAGGTCTTTGATCTGTTGTCTGGAGATTGAAGGCCTCACTGCCGGCATCCAAGAAACCAAATCCGGGAAGAGGACAGAAGAGAACTGGGGGTTCTTGCCATCCAGTTGGCATAAATTCACATAATTCTTCTGTTTTTTCCCCATCCTTAATTGTTCATCCCCTCTCTGAGTCCACAGACCCTCTATTTTACTATTTCCAGGGAATAAGCCTTCAGATTTTTACAATAGTGGAGGAGAGACACTTACCCAGGGCGAGGGGAGGGATTGCGGATCTGACGACTTCTTAAATAGACTTTCAGTTCTTCCTTATATTAACCACTACTTCTGTCCTGTGCCCCTCATCCAGACGAACCTGGGGCTGCCCAGACTTGGCACTGGAGATTGGGTTGCTTCTCAGTTTTTTCTACTGCTGACATAAGATTCCAGTTTGAGCCTGTTTAAGACATTTACCTCTCTGATCTGCCTTCCAGCTTCCAAGCTTGGATTCCTTATGTTTTCTCCTTCCTGTTTCCCTTCTCCTTGGCAAAAATAATCCCTTTACTGTCATTTCATTGAGATTTTGGGAGGGAGACAGAATAGATGTGCATGTTCAATCCGCTGTCTTTACCCAGAAGTAAATTCTCCCCTAAGTACACCTTTCTTACCCATGTTCCCTCTGCTTTTACTCTCTAGACTCTGCTCTGCCTCTCCCATCAGGCAACTAGAGGAAAACAGAACACCCAGCCCCCTTCTTTCCTACCTCTGCATACTGTTAAGGTCCACCTTTTCTACCTGCCTTCCCTGGAGGCCCAACTCAGACTCTAACTTGTCTGTAAAAGCTTTCCAGAGCATCTCAGGCTGTGATGAAAAGCCACTTGTATATCCCTCATATGAGTCACACAATTTCTGGGTATATATCTTTTGTATCCTCTTCAAGAAGCCCTAAAACCAAGGGGTGGGAATAGCTTAGTGGTAGAACACATGCTTAGCATGTACGAAGTCCTGGGTTCAATCCCCAGTACCTCCATTAAGAAGACAGGGAGAGGGAGAGAGAGAAAGAGAAAGAAAAAGAAAGAAAAGACAATACAAAGGAATTTAAAACTAGATTGCAGTCTCCCTCATGCCAAGGCCTTCCTGAGGATTCATGATGTATGCTGCCATATTCTAGAATGGAAAAAACATGGGCTTCGGAATAGGACCAGTCTGCGGGCAGCTCTGGGCCCCGCAGAGCTGTTGTTGTCTTTGGCAAGGAACTTCACCTTTCTGAAGTTCTTTTTTCTGTGATATGAGGTCTGTGAAGACTAAATGAAATGAAGCGTGTGGCCCTGCTTAGCCTAGTCCCCAGCACACAGGAGGCATTTAATAAAGGTTAGTCCACCCCCCGCCTCCTCTTCTGTGTTCCTGGCTCCTTGGCATGGTGTTCCCTGTGGTAGATGCTTGACCGTATTCACTGAATGATTGTTCCAGAAAAAGAAGTTGATAAAGTTTCTTCATTAAACTTAGTTATTCTCTTCTTCTCTATCCAGGCTGCACCACATTAACTCTAGCAGGAAGGTAGAATCCTTTCTCTAAACTAGAATTTTATGGTGGGAAATCCTTCTCCCTTGAGTAAGGGTCACCGGGGGAGGTAAAAACACAGTACTCAATCCAACTGAAAGGGCCTTAAACTCAGTATTGGCTTTACCAAAG
Source organism: Vicugna pacos (assembly GCF_048564905.1). Taxonomy (NCBI): domain Eukaryota; kingdom Metazoa; phylum Chordata; class Mammalia; order Artiodactyla; family Camelidae; genus Vicugna; species Vicugna pacos. The sequence continues at coordinate 17,037,395 of NC_132993.1, read as the reverse complement.
CCAGCCTGGGGCTTGTAGCTGTGCTTCCTCTCAGCAATTATCAAAGTGAGAACTGTGTTAACTCGCTTCCAATTCAATCCCCAGTTTGCCACTTGGGATCTGGAAGCTAGCTGATTTTTTGACCTAAGGTGCTCTGCTATGTAGGGTTGCCAGTTATAATTATATGTTCAGGTGTCAGTTAGCAATACAGCCCATTATTTGGCAGTTTGGAGTAATGAGATGGATTGTGCACTAACTAATCTTCCAATTCGACAAGCATTTGATAAGTGCTTTATACAGAAAATTCTGTATTGTACTGTACCTCATAAGGTTATCTGAAGAGCTGGAGGTCAGAAATTTTAAATGTGCATTCCTTTGTAAGCTCATAAATTTTCAAATATTGCTAGAATCTTGAGCAGCAAAGAACAAGGCAGAAAGTTTTCCATAAAAACAGTTCTCACACATACAAGCATCACTTTGTATTCAAGTGACAAGAATTTCAAAGAAGTTACCTCACGGAGCAGATATGATGGAAATTCACTTAGTGAAAAAAAAAAATACTTGCTGAATATGATTGTCCTATAGTCTGTGCTTGACTGGGGAAATCTTTGCGAGTGAAACAGACTGGCTTTCTCCAAAGAGTGCTAGTTTCCTATGATGTTTGACTTCTTTTCCTGTATCAGAGCTTTACGTGCAGATTTTTTCTCAGCGACGTTTTTAGATTTATGTGGTATTCCTTATGCTCCTGAATCTTCATTTTATACAGTTTATCCTTCTTGCTTGCCCAAAGCCTATTATTTCATGAAATGTGCTCTACTCCTCCTTGACCTCTGTTTCTCATAAATAGTCTAGTAGAACAGAGACTGAAGATGCGAGACCTCGCCTAGAGGGCGTGAGGATGGGTGGCAAGTGTCCACAGAATTCTTTTGTTTGGTGCCCTTGACCTTGAGCACGTAAGAGAATATAAGGCTCAGCCTCTCAGACTCCCTTTTTCACACCTGGCCTCTTTCTCCATCAGATTAGCGTGGATGTTCGTTTTTTCATAAACTCCTTTCACTTTCGTTTGTTTCCTTCTTCCTGCCTTTATTTCCTGGTGTGGCCAGTTTGGGACATTGTGAAGGTCAAGTCTCCAGACCACTGTGCACCCACTTACTTGAGAATAGATGTATTTGGATAGTCATACTCCATGATGTACGGGAGCTGGCTCCCATAAGCTCCCTAGAGCTGGCTGTTAAATTTTCAGAAATTTTGTGCATCGGTTTTTACATACAGCCGTTATTAAAAAGTGAGTTCCATAATATTAAAAGCAAAGATAATAAATCCTCAAACTCATCACTTCTTGATGATTTTGCGTTTTCTTACTATCTCTGTCCTTGGTTTTTTGCACCCGTCATAGATGACGGCAGAAACACTGTATTACCACATGTGTTACTGTGCATCTCTTCCCAACTCTGAGTTCCGTGACACCACTTTGGAAGCTTGAAATCAGCCATGGTGGGAGTATTTATAAACAGAAACCAGCGAAACTTAAAAACTGGGACTCCTGCATCTCCCCGAAGAGCTGGTTGTCAGCTGTTTACCAGCACATTAGCATTCACACTGTTCTCTTTTGCTGCTGCCAGTGTTCCAGTCACTGGTGGTCTTACACCGCATCAGTTGCCATTTATCTTCAAGATGGCAGAGCTCTTCCACTCCCCTGGTTACGCCTGCCTTGGCTCCCCAGTCCCGATTTCTGCAGTGACTCCATGGCTACTCCTCGGCTGCCCTTCCCCCCATCCTCCTCATCCCCAGTGAGTCCCTCGTTAATTTCTCTCTTTCGCCCTCTACTTTCCACCTCCCCTCCCTTTCTCCTTCCTGCTCCTTGCTCTGCGTAAGAGCCAGGGCTCTGGTGCCAGACTGACTGGCCTCGCATCTGACTGCACCATTCACTAGCTGTATTACACTGGGCTGGTTCCTGAGCGCTCTGTGCCTCAGGTCATCAGCTGTCAAGTGGAGATAATGGTAGTGTCCACCTCGTTGAATTATTACGGGGATTATATGAGTGAATCGCTTTAAAAGCACCTTGAATAATGCCTGGCATATCCCAAGCAATATATGTGTATTTATTTAATAAAGTAAACAGCTTCCGTTGTTACCCAGCCCTTGCCCACAGGCTTACTGTGTGGTCGAGAGTTTCAGACAGAAAACGGAAACGCCAGAGGAGCACAGGAGAATAAAAGAAGACGAATAATGGCCTGAGGTTATAACACAGCTCCAGGGAACTAGGAATAACGTTAATAAAATAACCTGGAGAAAAAGTGACAATCAGGAAGGGAGACAAATAAGAAGAAAAATTGTCATGTTTCAGAATAATCTACACACATTAAAATATATAAATATAAATGTTTTATATTTTATTTTAGATACACACACCAAGAAAATAAAGGGATACTTTATAATGCATAGAAACTTCCCATTTTAATTTAAGCAGTGAAACCAGTTTTGCCCCTCCTTCAGTGTAGAAATTTGGTTGTCACATACTGAAAGTGCTTAGCTAAATCAAATTTGTATTGAACGAGAGCCGTGGAGACCAAGTAAGAGATGTGCGTCCATATCTCTGAAACACGCCAGCCCAGGAGCCCAGTACTCATTTGTCTGACCATCTGGAAATCTCTAGTGATCTAAGCACTTAATTTTACCCTCATTTTTAGAACAAAGGGGAAACAATAAAAGAAGAAAATGGGCAGCAGGGACTTTCCACTTTTCATTAAAAAAAAAAAAAGAAAATCTTAGTGATAAAAGGAACGGAGAGTTTAAGAGAAAAAAATGAGAAACCATTAAAATGATTTGAATGCTCTGCCTGTATTTTGCAGTAGGCTCTATTGTTTTCAGTTACATGGGAATGGTGGTAATTTTATGAATCATTAGAGTTTTCTTTCCAAATTATATCCACGCGCTCTTAAAGTGCCTCTTCAGTTACCCACACTAAGAGGCTGTTGAACAGTTTTATTATTCCATTTAGTACTTTGGAGTTTTGTACTAATTTTGTGTTTTAAAAAATGTTATACTTACAACCCAAAGATAAAATCATGACTGCTGAATTTCTGCGTACTTAATTTCTCCTACTTTTTAAAACATGTGAGTCTGTCTCTGTTCTCTTTAATCTGAAAAGAGACTCCAGAATACATACAAAGCCCTGGTTTGATGGAATGATGACTGCCCACCCCCACCCCACCCCAAGGTTGAAAACAGTCACAACAGCTGAACATTGTCCTTTGGCATCTATGTCTCATTAGGCGTAATGATCTGTAAAACATGTAGTCCTTTAATGAGACCTAACACCGCCCTCCTAGATCTGTGGTCCCCAAAGGCCAGTCCACCAACCGGGCCAACCAATCCAAAATGGAATCCATAGAAAATGAATAAAGTGAGGTCAGTGTAGCAAGGGAGAGGGGAGCTGTGTGGGGGACGTGTTTGGGTGGGTTTGAGAGAGAGAGAAAAGGAAAGGGTGGGGGGATTTTCAAGTTTACTTTTGGGGGAAGAACTGTCCTTTTTTTCTGATACTACTTTCTTCCTATTTTTTGGTGTTAAAATATTCATAATTTTATCATACTAATGTAGAAACAGTGATATTGTAGGTGATCTGTTTTTGTTTTGTTTTGTTTTAAGCACCATAACTTAGTAACATAAAAAGTTGGATCTCTGTTGATCCATTTATTTTTGCTGGTTAGTGAAATCCTGAAGTCTAGAAATTATGGTACACGTCGCTGTTGGCCATATATTTCCCAGTGGCGTGGGTGTTTCCTGTGTGAAGAGATTGTCTTAGAAAGAAATACATCAAAGCTTCGATATTCTGATTTTTAACCACTAACTGTTCTTGGACTCAGGAGGAAAGCAGCTTCCCTGGGCGGTGTGTGGGTGGTTCTGTTACCATTCCTTTCATGCAAACTGGCGGGATGCCACTGGGTTGAGTTTAATCAAATGCATGGTGGTACTTTCTCATCTCATATAGGCCTCTCTCTTCACAAAAATGTGCTTTGATAACTAAAATCCAGGGTAAGTGCTAATGACTCATCTCCTAAACTTGGGAAGATGAGGTAGAGCTCAAATTGATTTTGTGGTGGGCAGGCTGGAGATGTCACCATGGGCCATGAAGAATATCACACCCCTTGCGCATGACAAAAGGGAGAGTAACTTGTTCAGGATCCCAAGAGCAGGCAGTGTTAAAACCACGTTTGGAACCCAGGTCTCCTGATGGCTCATGATTTGAATTTTGCCTAGCAGCGCAAAGCTCATGTAGAACAGCTGACTTTATAGAATGGGCTAGAATGCCGGATTTATCACAGCCCGCTTTGTCAAAAACAAGATCTACTTTTTGAAATTCATTAGCTCTTCTCATACTTTATTGTCCCTCCTAGGATGAGTCATGACTGACTTGGAGCTCTACCCTGGAACAAATTTTCCTTTCCATGTGCACGCTTCCACACTCCCTCGCACCCTCTCTCCCCCAAACAATTCCATATGTCCTGTTTTCCTAGAAGCCAAGCTCCCTGCTCCTTCCCCTCAGAGGGCTCCAGCTCTCACCTCTGAGGTGCACGAGTAACTGAGGCTGAAACAACTTGTAGCCAAACTTGTCAGCATAATTGATTATTATGTGGTGGCAGCCACCAAAGACAGGTGAGCCTGCGCAGAGTGGAACAAATGTGTGCGTAGTTACGCATCTCCCACTAGGCCTAGCCGGGCTTCCTCCTCTGACATGTTGATTTATATATTTGTAGCTCTTCCCTGATGAATTGGTGCCCCATCGTGGGTCATTGGCACCTCCTGCTGAAGAGAGCTCGCCTTTGCTAGGAAAAAGAAATTGTCAAGGTTCTGCTCTGTGAATTTCCGGGGTGGGTTGTTTGTTGGCACTACCCGGAGTGGCTGAGGACATGTAATCTTTAAAAGGACAGAATAATCACAAAAAGCGCTTGAATAATACTGCTACATCAAGAGAGGGGCTTCTGTGAATACAGATGCTGTGCGGCTTGACAGAAACTGGTTCGAGTAGAATGAGAGTTTGAGAAATACAAAGAAATGCAAACATTTAGGGCCACCTTTGGTGGCAGCTTGGTGTTGTAACGTTCTTTTAAAACCTCTTTCTAACTGTTATACTTGTTCCTTGAAACTGTTTTAAGTGTTAGACTTGCTAAAAAAAAAGGGATGATGATGACTGTTCTACTTTCTCACAATCTGTTGGAATATCGATTGAGATATTTACGAAGTACTCTTGAGTTCTCAGGAAGGAGGGTGTTAGAAAATGCGATGGTGATGTTGTTGGCAGGACATAAAAAGTTATGTGAAAATATAATTTCAGAAAGAAACAGTTTGAATTATTAACCTGAGCCTGTATGGCAGTCTTATGTCCTTATGAGTCCATCCTTTGTCTTAAGTAACAGCTCTGGGTCATTTAAGAGGCCAGGATATCAGGACAGTATGAAGAGATGAGAGCCCTTGCTGGCTTACAGCTGTCCCTGAAGAGTGTCTGGGCTGCTGGCGTTGGGGTGACCTGTGCCCCCAGATAAAGAAGAGCCTAGTGACCAGGAGGGTCCAGTCTTTACTGCCTGTCCTGAATCCATCCTGTCTACGTGCTGGGTTACCGCGCACCTTCTTTTCACCAACACATGTCTCAAATGAGTGTCTTAACTCCCTTCTCAGCTTCCTGTAAACCTGGTTCTGGTCTCACTAGTCACAGTACTGAAACTGTCATCTGAAGGTCACAGTAACCTTCCATAGTCAGTCCTCATTCACCTTAACTTGCTGCATGGGCACTGGGGACTGCCTAAGAAGATCAACTAATACAACCTTTCTACTTCTGTGCTGTTACTGGAAGTAACAAAAGATTTCTAAAACTCCAAGTTTTGTCTTTTCAGCTCACCGAGACTCCCAGGTTCTGTTTGGGAACTGCCTTCCTGCATTATGGCCTGGAAACTCCAACTGGGGCATCCACAGGGCTCACTTCATTTATTTTCCTTCTCCAGTGTCTGAAAACTGTTGCTTCGTATAGTTCATCTGGCTTTCTGGTTGTTTAAATCAAGACTTCAAGCTATTTTATACCAAAACACTTAGTATTACTTCTCTATAGAGCAAGAGCATTTTCCTCATTATCTAAATAACTATCACTTTTACCAACATTAACAGTAAGCTCTTCATATCATAAAATATTTAGTCCATTTTGAAATTTCCCAAATGTCACAAAAATGTTCTTCACTACTAGTTTGTCCAAACTAGGATTCCATCTGGGACCCTAAGTATTATGTGGCTTAAGAGAATTAGACTGTGGACAGCAAGTTACTTTCAGCTCTAGAGTTAGGATTCTGAGCCCCAGCACCTAACAAACTGCCCTGCTTCTCTCCATCTGCAGGAGAAAGCCCTCAGTCTGTCGTCCAGACCTTCTACAAGCTGGCTCCCCCTGTCCAGTCAACCCTTTCCTCCTCCAGCCACAAATGTCTTGTCTTTGTAATATGAGACCAGCTCACTCCTTCTTCCCAGCCTTTGCCAGCCCCTTTTCTCTAGCCTGAAATACCTTGCCTCTGCCCTCCCATGTATCCAAACTTGGCCCATCCTCCAGATCCCAGTTGAGGCTCTCCAACTCCTATTCCTCTGTGTTGTCTTTTGTACTTACTTTCATCTCTTGTAATGGTACTTGTTTCTTGTTATAAATGACATTATCCCAACTTGATTATCATCACCCTTGGAAAAAAGAGACCATGCTTGATACCAAGAACACTGCTTGGCAGAAATGAAGAAGTATAGCTGCTAATTTTGTTCCTATTATGCTTCTGTGTCCCGCCTAACATGTAGCACGATGTGGTTTGCAGAACAGTAACCTTAAGTGCTTTTGAAGTATGTATGTGGTGTGTAGGGGTGAGGGGGCGTTGGCGATATTTCTCACAAGTGCTAGTGCTCACCTATTCGCTGATCTATTTCCACTCTCTGGGTTCTATTATATATGAAGGGGAATTGATAACCTGGCCTTAGAGTTAGATTGATCTGAAGTATATAAATCAACAAATACTTCTTTATTACCTGGTATTAGCTAGGAAAACAAAGATGTCCCCTGGGAACTTACAATCTAATTAAACACAACTCTTTCCCCTTCCCTGCTATTTTGTTTTGTTCTGAATATGAAATCACAAACCCCTAAATAAACCTCATAAAAAGCCAGCTGTGCTTATAAGATATGTTAGACGCAGATTTCATTCAACTGCAAATGATCCTCTACCCAAAATGTTTTAAAAATTATTAGTAATTTATGTCATATATATTTTCCAAGTTTTTAATTAGCAGATAAATTGTATAATCACTTTTGTGAATTTTAAAGGAATATAGTTTTACTGATTGCCCAAAATTTGACCTCATATTTTCTTTTTTTTAAGCCTACTTACAGATTCTCCCTAACTCTTTAGACTTCCAGAGCTCAGATGTATTTCCCTGTTGGCTATATATTTGCCTTTTCTGAATGATGGAATGGAACCTTTTGAAATGATCTTCCAGCACTTGGAGTGGATCATCTAATAACTAGTGACATCAGATTGGATTAATTTGTTGTATTTTCTTGCTGGAGAAGGGGAGAAAAGAGATATTCAAAATATTTAAGGACTAGGTTGTAGCTCGAGGATGTAGCTCCTGACTGCCTCTCTCAGCCTGCCCTCCTGACACACTTGTGCACTCCGTTCTCCCCAGCCATGAAGAGCCACTTGCAGTTCCCCAAATCCCACGCTATTTCATGTTCATGCTGCTGCCTCTACCTGAAGTGCTTTTTCCTCCCTCTCCGTCAATCTACAAGTTGCTATTTGTCTTTCAGGTTTCAGGGGAGGGTATAGCTCAGTGGTAGCGTGTCTGCTTAGCAAGCGCAAGGTCCTGGGTTCAATCCCCAGTACCTCCATTAAAATAAATAAATAAACCTAATTGCCTCCCCCACCAAAGTAAATTTAGAAAATACAAATAAAGAGAAAAAATAATTTTAATTAAAAAGAAGTGTCTTTCAGAATTCAGTTCAGTTGTAGCTTCCTCTTTCTCAGAACTCCCTCCACCCCTTTCACCCCAATCCAACTAACTCTTTCCTCCTCTGTGCCTCTGCTGTACAATATACAGGTGCCCAGAACAGCAGCGCCAGTGACACTTCATTGTCCTTATTTGTGAGCTTGTGTGTCTCCTCCTACTAATATCTAAGGTCGCTGGAGGGCAGGAAACTTGTCTCCTGGCATTTTCTCTCCTACAGTTAGCCTAGTATTTGGCCCAGAGATAATATCTGCTTAATAAATATGTACCTATTTAATCAATTAGTTAAATTCCCTACTGTTTTCCCACAAAACTTCTGATCCTTCTGAACAGTTCTCATCTATAGCAGTGGTCTGTCGTAGAATTACCAACAATACTTGCTACATCTTCACATTTTAAAAATATACCCTAAGTGAAAGCCATTATAATAGAAGACTTACACTCTTACAGATGGTATTCTCAGACAAATTTTTGAAGGGGGTATCTATTCATTTGTGTGACAGTTGGACGTAAATTGTTTAAAATTAAGATTGAACATGTATGCGTGTAACCACCAACCAAATGTCCCTCCCAGTCCATACATATCCCCCTCTTCCCTAGCAATGGGTATTCATCTGGGTTCTCCAGGGAAAGGGAGCCAACAGCGGGGGAGAGGGAGATGGATAGATACGTAGATAGATATGTTCTAGGTGTTTCCAACAGGAGGCCCTAATGAAGGTTAAGGAGAGTCTTCCCATACAAAGACGCTTTTAACTGAGACCTGAAAGATAAAAAAAAAACAACAAAAAAAGCACTCTAGGAAAGGAAGACAAGGGACAGAACTTTGCAGACAAGTGCAAAGCCCTGAAACGCGAATGACGCCCTGAAGCAGCCCCACTTCGGCAGATCTCAGGGAGGCAAGGGGAGAATGGTACATGGTGAGGCTTGAGGGGTAGATGGAAGCCAGGCCATGGAGGGCCTTATGGATTATATGATGAACGTGGGGCCTGGTGTATTAAAGAGCTTTAAGTTCGTAGAGACAGAATCAGATAGAACTTTAACTTTTTTCTTTTGAAGTTGAATTTACAAACTGTAAACTGCACGGATCTCAAGTGCAAAAAATTTTTACATATGTTTTTGCTATGCGACAGTTACCCAGTCAAGCTATTTCCAGCACCTGGAAGGTTCTCTTCTTCCCAGTCAGGACCCACCCACTAAGGGTAGCCGCTGTTCTGCCTTCTATCACCAGGGATTCCTTATGGCTGTTTTTGAACTTTAGTAATGACAAAACCATGCCGGTGTGCTCCTTTCTGTCTGACTGCTTTCACCTACCCCGCAATCTGTGAGCTGGGTCCCTGTTGTCGCGTGTAGGGGAGTTCGTCCTATTTCCTTGCTCTGAAGTGTCCCGTTGTCTGAATATACCAGTTTATTTGCCCATTCAACTACTGATGGACTTGAGGATCACCTTTATTACTTTTCTAAACTATTGTGAATACAACTGCTGTGAGTAGTTGTGTTCATGTCTTGTGATGGATGCAAGCACTCATTTCTGTGGGAGACGTAACTTTGTGAAGGATCACTCTGCCTGTGAGGTGGAGGATGATTGGGGGAGGGGGAAAGTGCTTCTCCTCAGTCACCAACTCCCTGGGTGCATAGTCTTTTACCAGTTACCTTATTAGAGGAGCAAACCCATTCAGAATATTTTAAACATCACATCAATCAAAATATAGATTCAAAACCAGAAAGCAGATTTCCTTCTGGTTTCTGTCATTATTGTCATTGTTGTAGTTGTGATGGTTTACAGCCAGCTACAACTTAGAGCTGATAGTAATTGGAGGACGATATAGCATAACAAGTTTTGGCAACTTCTAGTTGGGTATTTCCCAATAAACAGAAACATTACTGTCATCATCAGACATTCCTGAAGCTCCCGCCTTCCACAATTGCTGGGGTGTGTGTGTGTGTGGTGGGATGTGTCTTGAGTGATGGGTGAATTAATTCTATGTTTTCTTTCAAATTCTTCCTAAATTAGTTTCCCAGAACCCTAGGTTCTTTGTAGCATTTCTGAACCATCTATGCTCTAAGGGCTAAACCAACACACAAATACTGCCTTCTCTAGATTAAGGCTTTTTGGTTTTGTTTTTTATCTGAATTGTGAATTTAGTTATGTATCTTAAAACTTTAAAGTAGCACATTTAGTTGTGTGTATATGTATATATATGTGTGTGTGCATGTGTGTGTATATATTTATGGATTGCCATTATAGAAAATAATATGATCAGGTGAAACTAGGAATTTTTTTGTAGAAAAATCTAAGAACTTTAGTCATAAATGTACTGTCTTTAGTACCATGGGAATAAAGGTACAGTAATATAGTAATAAAGAGACTGTGGTCTGAGTCCACCTTACCAAATCAGGCTTTTGAGCCACTATTTTGTGCTATAATTACACTCTAAGTAGGTTTTTCACCCTGTTCTGAATGTGCATCAGTTAATCTAACAGACATCTGTTGAGCACCTGCAACATACTAGATATTTTGCTACTAGGTAGTAGAGAGATGAAGATAGAGTCATTGATCAAAAACAATTTGTCGTCTGATGAAAGAATATAAATAAAGAAGTGAGCCAGTGATGGCCATGCCCTGTTAGGGCTTGGGCTAAATGGACAAGGTCTTAAATGTCCAGTCATTTTCACGCATTCGTGCATTTTTAAAGTACAGAACCAAAGAGCTAGCCCTGATGCACCGTCTCCTTATTTTAGATTTCTGGTGTATTCCTGTAAGAAACTCGAGTTGTTTATTTTTCATAGCAGTGGTTTCTTAATTGCCTCAGCTATCCTGGGATTTTTTTTTCCTATTCTCATTTTTCATGTCATGCTCAGACTTTATTACCTGGTAATAAGTTGCAAGAAATGAGAATTGAGTTATATTTAAATAAATATCAATCATTTGTGATATGTTTAATAGAAATTATAATGAATAAAATCAAGGCTTTACTTATTATGAAGTCATTATAGTCAACATCAGCAAATCCCAAAATTAATAATGAGACAATAAATCATTTATGATGCCAAAGAGATCAGGTAAACACAAACAGGATTGACCTTGTTAGAAACTTGGTATTTTCAGTATTTGTCAGAGACACTGATTTGGAAATAATTATAAATTCTTGGAAAATGGAAACTTTTTCCCCTGTAAAAATACCTATCATTTGGCAAACTACAGTGTCATTTTCTTTGAAAAGAATGTAGTGATTGATTATGCAGAGTGCTACCATGACAATGTAAACCAACCAAATAGCTGGAAAATTGTATGTCATCATATAGCGTCACATAGGCTTTTGTTGAGCACAGCCATTGGAATTAAACCATGGCATTACAGTCATTCCCTGCAGGGACTTCCTGTTACCCCATAACATTTACCTCCAGGGGATATTCCTATGTGCTTGCAGTCTCCCCTCCCCTCTGAATGTCATCAGCACCGTTCTAGTCACCAAAACCACCGGGATATAGACGACCAAACTGAATCCACCCAAAGAGATTTCAGAATGCAAAGATGTCTGCATCTAGCATCTTGCACATGTATGGCCTCCCTCCCGTTATTTACTTGTGTTAACAGAATTAGTAGTTTCTTTTATTAGTAGTATTGTCCTGAGGAGCCTGAGAAATTATAAATAACCAAGGGAAGGGGGAAACGGGAGGTGGTTTTGGAAAAGAACATCAGCCTTGCTTTTGAGAAGTTGGTAATCTAATCAGGAAGGTCGTTCCCCCCCCCCCCACACACACACCTACACACACCTGAGATGACCTGGAACATTGACACAAAATTCCCTAAGTCTGCAAGGACCAGTGCACCAGCTGAGTGATAAAAATCAGTAGACTAGAAGAGCCATTAAATTATCCTTGCTTACTAGGAGACTGGATTGAGTCATAAGAAAGGAAGGGGCCACCCAAACCTACCCCAGATTTGATTATCAATAGCGTAATTGGAAATAGAGCCAGGCTCTTTCTCTCAGTAATCTGAGCCATCTCCCTGAGCACATCTTCCCTGCAGTGTTTTAGATGTTAAACGGGCTTTGTTAGAATGGCCGAACTCCACTCTCCTTTATTAATTGCTGTCCACATGTTGTAGGATATCCTGTGTTCTTAATCAGAGGGGGATTTTAGATTCTTTTTAGCAGCATGGGGACATGTAGCTAAGCAGAATCAATTCCTGTCACTCACACACAAATGCAGAGGAGCAGGATTATGGAGCAGAGTGAAGCTGCAGTGCTTTGATCTTAAAATCGATACAGGAAAGGAAGTTGAACTTTGGGGATTCTATAGAGACTGTAATTTGGTTTCCTCTGAGTTTTGCCGAACAGAACATAACTGCTCCTTCCTTTCACCTTCTGATTACTTCACTTGGGGTAGCAGGGAAAGGGGAAGGAAAGAAGAAATCTCTACCACAAAATAATCCTGAAGAAGCATCACACGTAAACTCATAACTCAAGCTACTCCTCTGTTGTGTTGAGAAAAGTTGTACACTTTTATCCGTTGTTATCTTCAGAAAAAAAAAATTAACCAAAATTGTATCCCATAGTCTGTATGTAAACATAATAAAATGTCTTTGATTATTTCTTGGTTACTGTCAGACTTAAAAAATTTTCCAATGTTTACTATTATGGCTAAATCTACCATTGCTTATGTAACTCTAAATAAATACATATTCATCAAACCAGTTATTGACCAAAGGATTCCAAGCTTCTAAGTATGTGATTAATACTCACTCCAGTGTAATTGTGCTCCTTGTGAAAGAGTCATGAACTAGCGGTTTAAACAACTCTGTCTTTTCTTAATCAAAGATTGAGAACTGATTGAATATGCCTCTTTTCAGATACAGCACTGATTCGCTGCACAGGATTATCAGTCTCGAAGATAGGCTTATTGTTTTTTCCCTCGGATATTCCTTTCATTCAGTTTTCAAACCTATCTCAGTCTATTTGGATAGTGCTTCTACAGTGACAAAAACAGTAGGAAATACTATGATTCATGAGAAATGGTTTCTGAGGCAGAATGGTGTAGTTAAGAGAGCCAAGCCCAGAGTCCTGCTTTGTTTCTTTTTCTAAGCCTGCTTCCCCATCCTTACACTGGGATGATGAAGGGATTCAGCTAATAGGTAGGCGTGTAGAGAGGATTAAATGAGATAAAGCCTGGAGAGTACCTAACATTGTACTTTGCACTTGTAAGAATCCAGTAAGTGTTCATGATTATCACATGATTATATTATTATGTGAGTTTCAAGTGAGGTAACATATGCTGTGTATGTGAAAACATTCTACAAGCCGTAAGGCACAATACAAATGTTGGTTGTTATTCTTAATAGATTGATGGTTTTGAAACTTTTAAAACAAATCCTGGAAGGTGTTTTTTCATTTTTGTTTTTAATTCTTATTTTATATTGAAGTATAGTCTATTTGCAATGTTAGTTTCAGGTGTGCAGCAAAGTGATTCAGTTATATAAACACATACATACATTTTTTTTCAGATTCTTTTTCATTACAGATCATTACAAGAAACTGAATATGGTTCCCTGTGCTATACAGTAGGTCCTTGTTGTTTATCTACTTAATATATATAGTAATATGTAGATTAGGAGTTTGGAAGGCTTTTTCTTTATGCTGCCTGTATAGGTCCTTAATCTCAAAGTAAAATCCTGGGAGTGATAAATCAGGCTCGAACTGAATATTCATTTTCTTCTTAAAAGCCAGAGATATCTTGTGGATGCCAAGAATTCCATGAAATCAAGTGGAAAATCCCTGTCCTGTGTCCTTCCATAAGAAAACACCGTCTCAGGTCTTTGGAAGGTCAGCACTATGGAAGATACTTTTTTTTTTTTAATGAATATTTTTAAATGTCACATCCTTCCAGGAAAGCTGAAGTGTCTTAAATGTGCATTCTTTTAGGTTCTTCCTCGTCCTATATGTGACTTGAGTCAAAAAACTCATGGGTTTCTGAGTCTTCTCTCTTCATGTTCTTTTCCAGAGCACAATCATTGTAGAGAAGACAGTGCAAGACCTCTTGAACCTGATGCATGACTTGAGTGCCTACTCGGATCAGTTCCTCAACATGGTATGCGTGAAGCTCCAGGAGTACAAGGACACCTGCACTGTGGCCTACAGGTAGAGCTTCTGTTGGAAGCTAAGCAAAGTCAAGATCGTGTGGTGGTCGGTGATACTGTCTTCATAGCCTATCTTTCTGCCATCATGGAAAAGGATTTGTCAAGAGGCTTGACGAGAACATGTACCAAAGAAATAGTGTCCTAGACACATGTATAGTCATGCCAACAGAGGAAGTGGAAGGGACAAATGCCCTTAGGACTTCCATTGGGTAGTTTAGATGAAGTGTCAGCCTTGATTTTTCTGCAAGTCTAAAATCGTAAGATTTGTCTTCTTCAAGGAAATTCCACACCTTAATTAGTCCCTCTTGTGATTCTAAAAGATCTCTAAAGTAAAGCAATTTTGAACTCTTAATAACCCTTAATAATCTATAATAGGATTCCTTTTTAGTTTTTTACAAACGTCTTCCTCCTGATGTTTGATCCATAGCCTTCCTACTGTCATGAAAGGATGCTTACACCTGTTTTTAGCATCAGTGGAAATGAAAAATCATTGTTACGAACTTGAAAACCTTGAGTTTTTTCTCTGATTTCTTTTCTCTGAGTTCAAAAGTCTCTTTGAGCTTGTGGAAAAGATCATAGCATTTCTTGTAAGAAGCTAATAATAGGAGCAAATTATGGTCTGGTTGACAAGATCTGAAACGATTAGGGAAGGAAAGAATGTGTAATAAAATACTCGATTTTATGTGATATATAATTAAGAAGAGATAGGTACAGTCCAGCACATAATCAGGTACTACTTGTACAGTGCAGACTATTAAGAGCAGAAGGAATAAACCCAAAAGAGAGTGGTAGGCTGGTTGGAGTCGGGTAAAGATCTCACAGGTGAAATAAACAGGTGTTGGACCTTAGAAAAATGAACGGGATTTGGGGAGGTAAAAAGAAAACAGGCATTGCAGGGATGGAGAGGAAGCACCAACATAGTAGCCTGACATTCTGAGGGGAAGGTTTGAATGGAACAGAGTTCTTAGTAGAAGGTAGTAGGAAGTAATGTTGAGTAGGAAAAATAAGACCAAATAACAAAGAGTCTTAACACAGTTGACTTGGAATTTAGATGCTGAATAGTAGATGGTAAAGAGTCATTATAAGTAAGCCAGGAGGCAGCATCTGGGGAATATTGATGTGGCCAAGGAATACAACGTAGACTAATGCCTGACCTCTTTCACTCCAGCAATAAGTAATGTTTATCCACAATTACGTGAACCAAACAAAGAAAAGAAACCTGGCCATTTCATTGAAAAATGCATGCCCAATAATATTTCACTTTTTTTGTTCAGTGATTATTCATCAAAAATGATGATACACTTAGGTTAAAATCATACATATAACCAACAATTATGCTAAACTCAGTTGTGTACTAAGTGACAATTATAATGGCACTTCAAACAAAAAATAGGTTAAAATTTAATCTTTTGGTAAATAAAATTTTAATTAGGATTTTTAGACTTTAATTTGTACAAATTTTTTTTTGCAGAAAACCACAAATAGAGTAATAATAAAATACTTTCAAGCATAAAGATTTATTCCATTAGGCTCAAATTTGGTGAGGAAATGATAAAGAAATAATAATTCAGAGAGACAAATATCTAACTGTTAAAAAAGAGCTTATTTATGGATATTTTAAATGTATTATGGAGGATATCAAATCTCTATGGTATTGAGATTCCATTGGATATATTTAAATACTACTGATTTAAAATGTTAATATTTATAACGTGCCAAAATTATATATTTTGTAACCATTAAACTCATGCTAGAAAAAAAAAACTAAATTTCAACTTTAGAATTTGAGGAGAATATAGTTTTTCAGAATTCCTTTAAGAGATACACAAATGAAAAATTTAAAAGCCATTGCTTTGGGTTAGTTTTCTAAGGCTGGAATTTCTGGGCCACAGATTGTATTTTCACCTTTACAAAACCAGACTCTGAAGTGGCTGTACCAATGTCATGTTTCCCAAGTGAGAGTCCAACAACATTTTAAAAATTGACTTTTGTCTTTATTTTAACCTCCATTGAATTTTCAACTTTTTTTTAAGAAGCAAGGCATGTCTTCTTTTTCTTATATTTCATTATGCGTGACCAATAATTTTAACAAATAATGTTGGTGAATGTTAATTACAATGGAGATGTTATATACATAACCTGCCAAGATAAGGTAAAATTAGGATCCCACTGATGGTCATAGATATATTGTTGTTGTTCTAGTTATTTTAAAAGAAATCTTTTAAAAAGTTTGTATGGCTTGGCACCTTGTTTATTGCAGGTGAGCTTTTCCTCATCATTTATGATCCTGCCTCTCAACATGCCAAGCAATGGGAAGCTTCCTAAATTGACAAAGCAGAGTGGTCACTGTTGAACAGTGTCTTTTTTTGAAACGATAGTCCCCTATCCACAGGACATCGTTCCTTTTTTCTGGAGTGATGTGAAATCACTTTCATCCTTACACATGAAAAGCCCTCCAAATACATAAAGATGGCTATCATGGTCCATTTACTAGGTTTTTTTCCCTGCCCCTATACTTAACATTCGTGGGTTCTGATATGTCCTGGGCCTCAAACCATCCCAGTCTTCTTTCTCTATTACCCATAAGCCCAGCAGTGTCTGTCTTAAAAAAGGAGTCCTTCACTCTGAGCCCAGTGTCCCAGGTATGCTTTCATACTTCAGCAAAAGCACTGCCTTCCTTGTGCAGGACCCAGTGCAGAACATGGGGCTTCTTATTACATCCTTTTATTGTATTTGAGTGTGTGGGGATTGAGAAGTCCATCAGTCTCTGATTAAACCTTGAATGAGCTTACATTCTTGGTAGAGGGTAGAAAGGAAAATAGGGGACAAAGGAATCGGACCTGTATATCCACAGCACTCATTTATTACAGAAAATACAAAAAGACGGGTAATGACGACATGCTCTAAGGGGAAGTTACTTAAGGAGGACAGGGAAGGTTTGGTGAATGATACAGTCCAGGCCTTGCAAAGAATGAGGAGGATTTAAGCTTCAGGAGCTGAAAGGAATGAAGGAACCAGAGCAGTGTCAAGGAGGTGGGAAGAGTAGGAAGAGGAAAAACAAGTTGGGGTTTTGGAAAAGATGGCGAAGCCAAGATGGAGGGTCTTGAATGCCAGGATCAAGGAGCTTGGCTTTTTCAAATTAGAGAGTGAGGAGCCACTGAAGGTGACTCTACAGGGAGTACCAGGTGCAGACTGTGCTGTAGGGAGACCTTTCTGAGCTTTGTATAAGATGGATGGGAAAGAAAGGATGTCACATCGAGGTAGAAGGGAGGTGGGGGAAGTGGAGGTGAGGGGACAGATCAAGAGACATTAAAGATGTTAATGTGTGGGCATGGCCGCTGTTTGGCTGTTGAGGGGTAAGGAAATATAAGAAGAATTGCTAGTTGAAATTAGTCTTATCTGTTCTATGCTGTAGTTCTGGGATTTTTAAAAAAAACTTAAAATTCAAAATCTCATACTTACCCATTAATTTTAATGTTATTTTTGGCTCATCATTTCAGTCTATTGAGATACTTTTGAATCCTTACTCTGTCATCAAAAAATCATAGCTATTCCTGCAAATTCCATGTCATTCTTGGTTTTATAAGCAATCTTTTAGTTTCTTTGTGTGTGTCATTTTTTAAAATGTTCCTCAGGACAGGGCTGAATTGAGAGTTTTGGCAGCCTACTTCTCGAGACTTCCTTTGAGATTGACACCCATAGGTTACTCAGTGCTTCAGAGGTTCATGTGTTTTTCTGACAATGAACCCAGACTGTAGCCCCAGACTAGTCTCTGGGGCTTTAAATACCAGCTTTTTCACCTATTAGTTATGTGACCTTGAACTGTTCATCAGCCTTTCTGTGCTTTAGTTTTCTCATCTGCAAAAAGAAATAATAATAGTTCTTCCCTCATAGGCTTACTTTGAAAATGTCAACCTTTTAGAACTGTTTTTAGTGAAATAGACAGTCCCCCTCAGATGATTAGCTGCTTTTTTGACAATGGCAATGACAACAATGACAATTACCTTTACTACCATTCATGACCAGACCCCCCTATGTTTCATCACCCACCCTGTAAGAGACTTGGATTTCTTACCGGAGTCCTCCCAGTCCTAACCACGCAGCTACCCCTCCCTCATGTCTCCCCAGGGTGGACATGGACAAGCCAGCAAGACCAGCTGTTTGTTCAGGAATCCTCTTACCCCTTCCCTTCTAGGACCCATCGCTCCCTGCTCTGCTGAACGCTTTGTTAAGATCTCTCATCTTGGGCAACTTACAAATTACTGTTTGGAACAAAATCGCTTAACCTTGAGCCAGATTTACCGTTTCTTCATTCAAGATAATGAGTTACCCAGTTAGGAAAGAAACATAGTCACATGATTTGTTCATTGTGAGCTCTTTCTGGCTCCTAGTGAATACCACTTCCTAATTGTTCACAAACCATCACTAGCAATCTGTTTTAGAATTTTACCTATAATTCCCAACGCACCCGACTTCTGTAATTTACCTTCTTTTCTTCCAGGGGCCTTTGCTCGCAGGCATTTTCCCCTGTCTGGCAGGGTACTGCTAAGATTATCAGCAGTGGTTCTGTGATTCTGTGCTTTGTATTATTTCTGTGCCTCAAGGTTCTTGCTTCAATTTATTAAACCTGTCAGAATATTATTTAATTTCAGTAACTTTTGACACAGTTGATTACTCCATCCTTAATTTATTTACTAGGTTTCTGGAATTTCATTTATTTAACAGATTTATTGAGTACTTATACAAAAGTTTGTAGATACAACAGTGACGCAAACAGACAAAACCTTCATTGGGTTTACACTCTGTTAGAGATGGGAGGGAAGGGGTAGACAATAAATATAATAGGTAAACATGTAAAACATTTTAGAAGATGGTAGGTGCTGCAGGGAAAGATGGAGCAGGGTGAGTCTACTCTGGAGTACGGGAGAGGGAGGCTGCAGGCTTACACAGGGGGCCTCTGCAGGCCCCGTCAAGTTGAGGTCTGAGAAAATGCTGAAAGGAGCTTGGGGACTTAGATATCTGGAAAGGGTGCCCTGGCAAAGGGCAAAGGCTCTAAGCCAGGACTCTGCGGGACACGTCTCGGGAGCAGCAGGGAGGCCAGCGTGGTTGGGATAAAGTGGACCGAAAGGGTATTAAACAGATGTCCAAAAGGGACCATGTAGGGCCTTGTAGGCCACGGTAGGGTTGTTGAGTTCTACTCTAATTGAGATGGGGAGCCATTGCAGGAATTGTACCTGCGAGCAGCATGACCTAACTTATATTTTAGAATATAGGTATTGAGGCTAGGCTGTAGAGAGGCAAGGATGGAAGCAGGGAGACCGATCAGGGCCTGTGGCGGTGGTCCAGGTGAGAAATGAAGACAGCTCACACTGGTTGACGGCAGCCAGGTGGTGAGAACTGGTGGAACTCTGAATATATGGTTGACCCTGGAACTGCCCAGGTTTGAACTGCATGGGTCCACTAATACGCAGATTTTTTCAATAAATTTTTTTTTCATTTTGCACATCTTTAAATTAACTAAGTGTGGGGAAAAGTTTGTGCTTGAATAGAGATCGAATATGTGGGTTAAAAGAATTAGGAGTTGAGTCCTGATTCTGTCCAGCTTCCTGCCCTTGGGTGAGTCACTCAACAATTCTTTGTTCCTTTCCACGTACTTAGCAATTGCAGCACGTGGATCTTCAACTGCACAGGGGTTGATGCCCCTAACCCCCACATTGCTTAAGGGTCAACTGTATTTCAAAGAGACAGCCAACAGAATCCCCTACCTGCCAAATTGGGTGTAGAATGTGAGAGAAAGAAAGGTATCAAAAATGACTCAGGACTTTTTATTTGAATGATGAAAAGATGGAGTTGCCAGCTTTTGGGATGGAGGGCACTGCAGGTTTGAGGGCACGTAGATCACAGTTTAAATCTGGAGTGTCTCTTAGACACCCACATGGAGATACGGAGGAGGTAGTTGGGTATATGCATCAAAGGGAGAGACATCTGCCCTGGAGATATTATTTGCAGCCATTGACAATATAAATAGTATATTTAATGGTATTTAAAACCGCGGACTCAATGAAATCTCTATAGGAGTGATTTTAAATATGATAGAGGTATATGAACTTCAGGAAGTTTGCAGGATGAGGAGAACCAGCAAAGGAGATGGAGAAGCAACAATCAGTGAACTATGAGGAAGCTGAAGAGAAGGTGGTGTCCTGGAAACCAAGTAAAGGGATGGAGGGATCCCTGACCCAAATACTGGTATTTGGTCATCATTAGAACTGAGCATTGATCGATAAATTTAACAACGTGGAGGACATTGGTGACTGTCAGAAGAGCTGTTTCTCTGGAGTAATAGGAGTGAAACCTGGATTGATGTGGGCTTAAAAAAGAATCTGGGAGTAGAGAACTTGTATATATAGATGAAACTTTTACAGTGACTTGCTGCAAAAAGGAGCAGAGAAATGGGATAGTAGCTGGTGAATTGAGGTCACATGAAGGGTTTTTAAAATTGTTTTATGTGTTATTTTAAACAGAGATAAGTGCATGCTTATATTTGAAAAAATATTTAGGAGAAAGGGAAGATTTTGATGTAGGGGAGAAAGGGGCAAATTGCTGAAATTGTGTCTGGGGTGGGATGTCATGCAGTAGTAAGTGTAGTAGTTGGCTTTAGGCAGGAACTTGGATAGTTTTGTTCACCAGGCTCAGTCCTTCTTACAGGTATTGAGTTATTTCTCTGTCACTTCTATTTCATCATTTGGTCCAAACAGTGTAACTGTATCTGTGCTATACTGCGTTTTAGGGGGGGAATATAGCCATTGCTTTTGGTTCTTGATATATTGTGGTCATTGAGTATCTTGTTTCCTTTCCCCCAAGAGGCTATACCATCGAATTCTCTGGAATAATGCCCACTTATTGGTGCCCACTCTCAGATCATTCCTTCTACAGGGTAATATCTGTTGTAATCTACCACAGTTGCTGACTTACAGGTCTAGGATGAATTTATCTTAAGGTGGGGAAAAAGAATCCTACAAGCTTTGAAGAGGCTTAAACAAAATCATTTACGTGGTTGTTACACAGCAGCACAGGTGCACATAACGTGTAACCCTATGGTGCCTCAGGCTAGGGAGAAAATGTTTCCTTATTGTGTGAGTCTGAAGATGCAGAAGTGTCCTTACTTCGTCTCTTCCCACTTATTGCCCTCCCCCAGATTGGCACCTGCCGAGGAGTAATTAGGGCAGTCCTAATTTGGACAGCCAAATCCTGATTACAGTGAGAGGAAAAACAGGAAATGTTCTAGTTTGGCTGCCAACAAATGACTGTCTTAAATAGAAAGCCATATACAATTCAGATGATCCGAAATGATGTAACATTGGGGAAGGAGGAAGGGAGCGGGGAAACATTGCAATCTGATTCTTTCTCAGCAGATATCTTTTCCAGAACTGATCCAATCCATAAGCTCACAATGCCCTCTGCTGAGAGCTGGCATGTTTTCTAAGTTTACCGTGAGAACCGGAGCATCCACTGGGAGTTTAGAGATCGGAGGAAAGGTCAAAAACATCCCACCTTTCTCTGAGCATGTCACTCTGGAGAGAAAGCCTGTGCTATACAATGATGTCATGTTACATGCTTGGGATAAAGAGAGGTTTCCTAAAAGGGAAATGAAGACTCGAAGTCTTTTTCTTAATTAGTCACGCCCCTTAGGGCTTCAAGGAAAACGCAGCTGGGAATTGAATTCTCTGCTGCTCCTCCTTAGCCATCAGGCAGTCGGTCTATTAGTCTGCTCCTTCCTGAGTGCGTCACTCCCTTTGTCGTCCTTTTTGTCCTGAGGTACAACCAGCAGTTTATGTGTCCCTAAATAGTCATTTTAAGTTGGCAAATCACAGCATTTCAAAGATTCTGTCTGTTCCAAGTTAGTATCAGTTCATTAATCAAATTTTTTTTTGACCTTCCTGCATTGTGTTGGGCCTACTAGAAAATACCAATAAAACATCTTCTAATCTTCGAGGCTCAATTGACTTAACATACAAGCAAATTTTATTAGGAAAAGGTGTCACCATCTTCAGGGCCCCCCTTTCACCACTTCCCCATTGAGGCCTGAGAACTCATGCCAGAGCCTGAAGGAAGAGGGGTGTGGGGTGAACTTACGATTACCAAGGGCAGAAACCAGGTCTGCCCCAGGGCTGGACACCTGTGAGCCCTCAGGATGTTCATCCAAAGAAGGAGGAAACTCCTGACAGACCAGAGAGGTTGAACAAGCAGTTGGGCTACATGGATGGACAAGATGTGTTGAGGGGAGAGAAATGAAAATGCCTGTAGTTGGGTAAGAATGAACAGAAAAGTTCTGTGTTTTTTTTTTTTAAACTTCCCATGCTAAGTAAAGGAGTACCATAGGTTTTGGTGAGGAGGATGGCTTACCTCCTCCATGAGCAAAGTGGTGTTTTAAGAAGCCCTCAGTGGCCCCATTGTGCTAATAACAATCACTGGACCCCATGGGCTGTGATGGCTTATGACCCTCTTCAGGTTTCCTGTGTAGACAGAGGCCCAGTTCCTGCAGGAATGAGAGTCTAGTTGAGCTAGCCTTGCTGCCTTTGAACCTCAGAAGAGCCAAAGGCATGTGCCAGGGAAACCCTATGCAAGCTCCACGCCAGCCTGTCTTCTGGTTTGCCTCTTGACACTGTGTATGTCTTCCACCCTCTTGGCTTACCTACCAGTGATACATTCATTTTTATTAAATATGAAAGAGATAACAAAAGAAAATCTATAAAAATATGTACGGTATCTAGTTCATAGGGAGCACTCAGCAAATGGGAGCTTTTATAATTTATTATGCTTGACTCTGTTTTGATATTTATCCCACTGTACTGCTATTTAAATTTTTTATTACATACTGCTTGATCAGTTACCGGTTTCCACGTCTTCCTCAAAAATACTATTTTTCAATTGTGATTCACAGCAAGAGTTATTAGGGGAGATTTCAAAATACACAAATCCATTTCCCACATTAGGTCCACTGAGCAATAGGTCTGGGCAAAAATAGTTGAAAATGTCCCCAAAGTGATTCTTCTGTGTATTACTGATCTGAACTCAGGCTTTAGAAGGAAGTTACTGTATCTTCTTCCGCATGATTGTTCCAGTGTTTAACATGATATCTGCATATTGGCCTTTCCCTCATGTTTGTTAATCAAGTGAATAACTTTACTTTTCTAGTTCACCTCAGCTGCCTTCCTGCCAAATAGAGAAGCTGCCCACCCAGCCAGGCATCCCACAGATTCCTGACTCAGTCTACCATGATAAGCTAGGAGTCTGTTGCAGTCTCTCTGGTGCAAAGTAATGAGGACCTGGACTGGACTGGACATACACACTCAGGAAAGCACTGAGTCATTGTACAAGGGACTTTCAGTCATCAGCTCATCCCATCACTCACAACACCTCTGAAGATTAGATTCTCCCAGCCTTACCAACAAGAAAGCAGAGGTCCAGAAAGGTTCATACTGTGGCTAAGGTCACAGAGTGTGCAAGTGATAGTATGTGCGTTAAAAGCGAAGTCTAATTCTAAAGCCCAAAGAAGAGATAAGGAAATTAAAGAGGAAATGGGAAACTCAAAAAAGGTTTCAAATAGTTCAGAGAGACGTTGTAATAGGAGCAGACTCCAGAACAGTCAGGGTGGGCTCAGTTCAGTCTCCCTCATCAGCCACTTGATATGGCAAGTTCCTTAATCTTTGTACCTTTGTACATCATCTCTGAAATTGGAATGATAACAGTGCCTACCACACAGGGTTGTTAGCAGGACTGAAAGAGTTAGTGTATGTAATGTGCTTAGAAGAATGCCTAGTTCATGGTAAATACTACAGAAGTCTCAGCCAGTGTTGTTATTATTCATTGTTGATTCTATTGGTGATGTTCTGGTCATTATTTATTTTTAAATTCATTGATAATATTGTTGTTATTTGCTAGAAAGATTGCAGAAGGGATATTTTTATGCCCTCTGTTCTATCCCTGGTGTTTCGTGCTTCACCAGTATCAATTATTCATTCATTCAGCCCTTATCCATTCAATAATTACTTATTAAGCACTCCTGGGGCCCATCATTATTCTAGAGCTAAGGGTACAGAAGTGAATAAACTAAGCAGAGTCCTGCCTTAATAGATTTTCTACTCACTCATGGAGGGACTTAGAAAATAATCAAGTAACAAAATAAATTTCTCAGAAGTAACAGAAAAAGATTCAGGCCAGCATCAGAAATGACCTCACTGTAGGCATGATGTTTGTGGTCAATTGTCAAGGACAAAGAGGAGCCACTTGGAGATATGGGGAAGAGAATCCTAGGCAGAATGTGGAGCAGATTAGTGTGACCAGAACAGAGGGAGCGAAGAGACTGAATACTGAGTGAGGTTAGGCAGGTGCAGGGCTCGGGTCATTTGGGTTATTTCTGGCTACACAGTGGAATCACTTGAGAGCTTAAAGAATACCCATGCGGAGCCTCACTTCAGCATGTGAAATTGATAGATTTGTAAAAACACTTCCCAAGAGTTTTAATGTGAAGTCAGGATTAAGGACCATTGATGAAGGATCTCAAGGTCAGGGAATTTGAGTTTTAATCTAAACGAAATGGAAAGATGTTAATTTAGGGTTGAAACCAGGAGTTATCCAGTCTGATAACTTTTTATAAAGATCTTAAGGATATTCATATTTAAATCTGTTTATCATAAAAAATCTGAATATTGACAGTTGAGACAGATTTTATATTCTTGGTCCACTATGTTGCGATATATTTATTTTCTTCTTGGTTTTTTATATATCAAACAGTTACAACCCTCCATATGAGAACTTGTCCATTTAAAGGTTGTTACTAAATTATCTCCAAGAGTTACTTGTATAAGCTCTCAGATTCCGAGTCCTTTCCCTGGGTTCTCTTGGATTGTTTTTCTCATCAACCATCTCCAGAGTCATCAGGTGTTTCATAAGTTGTGATTCCAAGGTAGGGATTCACACCGTCCTAAAGCTCTCTGACCAGCGTTGAGTGTGATGTAAAAGACAATCCACTATTTCTCTGCTCTTTTCCTTTTTGTTCTGCTTCATCTTATTTCTAGAGACGTTTTAGGTTTGCCTTTGCCTTTATGTTTGTTTTGTTTTCATCAGCAGCGTAGCACCAGCTCTTATTTCTGCATCCCTCATTGTCACAATCACTGTGTTGCTGGACGTTGCACTGCAGTTTGCCTTGCTACAGGTCCAGTCATCCACGGTCAGAAATGGACTACAGTGGCTTAATTTGGAGCAGCCTTGTCTGGGGTTCATTTGCCTAGCTTGGCGCCTAGTTTTTGAAGTGTGTGAAAGATTCATTCTGTGAAAGAGTAAACATCATGGCCAGGCTGTCACCAAACAGTTGAATCCAATTAGCCCCACCTGCCCCTGGTTGTTTACCTAATGAAAGATTCAGCACCCCAGCTGTGTCCAGGGACCAGGCGCACTTGCGCTTCCCAACTGTGCAAGAGGGGAAGCAGTGCGCATCAGGGCCAGTCGACACCAGCAGATGTTTTCGGAATGAAATTCACTTGGCTGTGTCTAGATGGTGGACTCTTCCCATGGCAGCCTCATCACCTGTTCCAAGAGGTATACCTGTTTTCCTCTTCCTCCTGGGAACAGGTACAAATAGTTACACAGATGGCTCTGCCTGTGGCCCACTGAGCTGTGAATTAATTAGTAGCTTATGGTTCCGGCAGTGATGATTAACCCTACTCCTCTTGTGGAATAATTGTTGTAGATTCAGTTCTCCTTTTTTTGAGGCTATTTGGATATATCCTGGAATTGTTAACCCACATAATCCAGTTTATCACAAAATTATAAACTAATAAATGCAGTCCATCAGGATGGGATCTTTGCCATTTGAATGGAAAATTCCCTTTCAGTAATTGTATGTTGTTAATCAATGTTAATATTTCAAATTAGAATATTTGGAATTGCTTTTGGGATTGCTGTTCATTACAATATGAATTAATAATTCATTGTTGAGGGCAGCATATAGGTGGCATGCTAGTTAATTTAGATTACTGTTTTTAGTAAGATAGGATCTATGAATATTAGTGAAGGCAGTAATGTAATACCATATTATTGAATTATACCAGTCTTTAAAGAAATGTAAGTAAATAATGTTAGTACCTTTAACATAGTATCCCACTAAGCAGTTTTTTTTTTTAATTGTAGCCAGTGCTAAAAATTCTAGATCCCCAAAATGTACAATACCATCTCACACCTACAGATCCAAACTGTTTCCTGAACCCTGGGGCAGATGTGGGCCAGCATGGATGGCTCAGTGATTTAGAGGGTGGAAAACTGATTTGAGCTTTTAATTCTGTGGGGCAGAATTTGACTTGTAGTGTAGGCATAAAAGGAACTGAACCACTTAGCCAAAGTTCTTTCTAGATATGGACACTGAAATTTTAATTTTGTATAATTGCCACATGTCACAAGATAGTGGTCTTTTGATTTAAAAAAAAACATTAAAAAGTGTTAACACTATTCATAGCTTACAACACATACAAAAGAGCAGATTTGACCAACAGGCTGTAGTTTGCCCAACTCATTATAGAGGACAAAGCCCTAATTATGAGGTTATAAACAATAAGTACAAAAGGAGGGTTTTTATTCATTTGCTTTCCAAGAGGGAAGATGACTGTAGGCTGACATAGTCAACAAATTCTTCACAGAGAAAGTGAGGGAGACTTTCCAGTAGTAGACCACCTCTGAGTAAGTGACGTAGAAGGGAAGACTTGTCAGTAAGCACTCCTTGGTTCATTTGTTTTGTGAGTCAGGATTTTTTTATGTTGGACTTTTTTTTTTCTTTCAGAGAGGAACACACTTGTATTCATTATTCTGATTTGTGTTAAATTCAGAGAGGCATGGTGAGAGCATGGCAAAGTAATCTGTAATTTGATCAAAATGCCAAATGGCTTGATCGCTCACCTAAGTCATTCAGTGCAAGAGTAGTAGTAAAGGAAAGCCATTAACATCGTTGTCTAGACTCCTAAAACTGAAGGGGGCTTGTTTTTATGTCCAGTTCAGTTTTTATATACTTTCCAAATACCAGGTACTGTGCTGGACACTGGGGGCACAGAAATTAATGAGAAATCAATTCTGTCCTCAGAGAACCCATCATACAGTTTGGGATGCCAACTTGTAAAGAAGTGGGGTAGGACCAATGAGAGCAGAGGTACGTCTCAGGCAGCGGCTCGCACCCTTGAGTGCACATCAGAATCACCTGTGGAACTTTTTTAAAGTTCTGATGCTTGGGTCCCAACCCCAGAGATTTTGATTTACTAGGTCTTAGATGTGGCTTGGGAACCTAGTTGTTTTGTTTTGTTTTTAAAGCGCTGCAGGTTTAGTCAGAGTTGAAAACCTTGGGTAAAGGGTGATAAAGCACGAAAGAGAGGACTCAGCTGACCCAGGGGAAGAGCTGAGGTGATGTTTGAGCGCTAGAGGCAAACAAGATGAGAAAAGGCCCTCTAGGCAGAGATAATACACACAAACAGGAAACTGTTTATCCCACTCAGAAAACGCTAGATGACTCATTATGGACAGGGTTTTCAGCCAACACAGGCAGGGGTTGGGCTGGGAGTAGTAAACGGAGACAAAAGAGGGAAATAATAGCAGGAGATGAAGATGATAAGGTAGATGTTCATGCCTTGCTAGGTTTGGAGTTGGCTTAGAATGAAGAATCAGTGAAGACTTCTAAGAAGGAGAAAACATGATTACATTTGTACAGTCTTAGGAAAATAATTCTTCCAACTAATGTGGTGAGTTGGACTGATGGTTTTAAAGCTCCAGGCAAGACACCCAGTTACAAGGTTACTGCTAAGTCCAAGTGAGACGTGATGAGGGTCTAAATATAGGTTAAGGGCAATGAACCTGGACAGGAAACAACAGATTAATGAGATACTAAGCAGATGGAATTAGTGGGATGTGGTGTCTGTGGGTGATGAGGATGACTTCTTAAAGGCCCTACTTCTTACCACTGTCACACTGGTGGTAGCATTCTAACATGTGAATTTTGGAGGGGCACAACACTGAGACCATAGTAGAGGTGAAGACCCAAGAGGAGCTAGCATTTTAACGCCTCCATGGCCAGGAACTTTATCTGTGCAGAAGTTATGCATGGATTTTTCCTCTTTCGAATGAAATGGCAAAAACTCTGTGCTTGGAAATGAGCCACCGTACTTGGAGTAGAGAAAGTGGCCCCTAACAAAAATCAGACTCTTACACGTGTGACATATGCAACTGAGTACCTCAATTTGTACCAACCATGTATGGAGAGAATGTTTTAAGCCAAAAAAAAAAGGAAGTAAAAAAAGTCTTCAAAACTTATTTGGAACTAGAGAAACCTATAAGATCCAGGAGAGGCAAATACAACCCATCTAATAGTGACATCTCTGAAACTCAGGGCAGATGTGGCTTCCTGCAAAGGACCAGCCCCATTGAGGTTGAGCTTGTAGACCAGAAGAGCAAACCACATGAGAAAACTCACCGTCATGAGAAAAGAAGGAAAATGTAATAGGACATTTGACATCCAAAGTAGTACCAAAAAAATAGAGAGCCACATGAAAAGAACTTTAAAATTGCTGATTTTAAAATATTCAAAGAAATAAAGGAAGGAATAGAATCCATAATACAAGTTCAGGGCATTTTGGAAGAGGAAGCCAGTGGGTTTCTGAAAAAGCTAAATAGAAAATCTAGAAGTGAAAATTATAGTCATTGAAAAATTTGTAAGAAAGAGGAGGTGGATTAAATCATAGAGTGGATCCTGGAGAGAGACTTCATGAATTGAAGAAGTGAATGAGAGGTGAGAAATTGAAGTCAATGTGTGAAGGTCACACTCAATTTATGAGTGTCTGTGAAGGAGAGTGAGGAGCTTTCCTAGAGAGAAATCCTAAATCAAGGAAGAGATTTACTCATTCATTCACTTAAAAAAATGGCACATGGAGCTGGGGACTATATTGGGAGAGAACAGATACACAGGAAAGGGAGGGGGTAACTGCAGAGAGAGAGGGTCTTCTAGATCCTAGGTAGAGGGATTACTGAAAGTGAATGAGGGGGAAACAGATTTGAACATACTTCTGTGGAAGGTTTGAAAGTATGGAACTGGGTCCCCTCCTTTCTTTGGCAGATGGGAAGAATATGGGGGATAAGCAATGAGGAGATAAAGAAAAGGTAAAGGTTTAAAAAAATAGCCGTAGGGGGAATGGGAGAGGAAGTTGATCAGAGACAGGTAAAAAGAGCGCCAGAGAATGCTGAGGGCTCTCTGGTGTGGAGTAGCGTAGGGTGAAATGGTACCATTCTAAAAGACTGTATTTAGCATCCCACATTTAAATGTGTAAAAATTATATTGTGGGATTAATCCATAAATATTGCAGAAAAGATGCAGGAAAATAATAAGGAAAAAACAGGAAGAGAAGGTACCAGTGAGAGGAATTTGAGAGATCCCAAGGAAAAAGGTTCTGTCTAATTTTTGTATCACCGACCATAGTTACTGTTAGAAAACTTTTGCTTGTAGTGAGTTGGAGGAATTCTAGAAATCAGCTATGGTTCTTTTATTTATTCTAGCTTATTTTCAGAGAACTAGGGCACTATTGCCCCCTCCAACATGAAGTCATGTTACCCCAAGTCATGTTGTCCTGAGTCAAGGTTAAAGCTTCAATAGCTTTTTGTCTACAAACATTAATTGTCTCTTGGGTAAAGGGGATTTTGTCCCACATCCAAGCTTATACACCATACATTTATTATGTATTTAGAGGTGTATCACGGTCTCCAGTATAACCCTTCCACCAGTGTAAGTTCCTGCCTCTGATCGAGGGAGAAACTCCCTATGGTCTTGGTCAACTTCAGAGGGCTGGCCAGCTTATTAGCAATCCCTTCATAAATAAGTGTCATTCTGTCACCTAGAATTGCTGATGAGGATTTTTAGACTGTTGAAATTAGTTATAGTGACAGAATTGTTGAACAGAAAGGGAAGCTTTTTAATTAGGTTGAAATCGAACATTTATGATGAATTTACAGGTACATTCTGGTAAGAGAAGTGTTAATAGCTCACCCATGGGACCTATTAAAGGACTTGAAGCCTGTCATTCTGGGTCACTAGTCAAAGCCCACTGGAGAGAGCAATAATCAAAGACTTTTTCTGCCTGACACTAGGGCAGAAGGCTTCTCTATGATGGTAGATGTGCTGTGACTTAGAGGGGGGTCCATGGTTCAAAAAAACACCTTCAAGTAGAGCTAATTGGTCATTTAAACCAAGAAGTCAGAGAACAGAGTTTTGTAACACTTCCATCACCTTTCGAGTATCGTTTATTTTGTTATTTAATTGCAGTCTCTGATATGGTTAACTCACTTTTTATTTGTTCAACATCTTTCTTGAAAGAGTCCCCCACTCCCAAACCTACCATAAACTTTTATTTATCCTAAGGGATTAACTATGAAAAGGGAATTAGTTAGTACTATTAGTTTTTTAATTACTCAACAATGAAGAACCTAAGAATGGAATCTGGAAATGATGTTTCCCACAAAAGTGAGCTATTAATGGATGCCATGCCTCCAGTTACTAGATAATGGGTTATGTTAATAAGAGAGATGGATGTGGTATCTTTTTTCCCATGGCAGAAGTAGATTAAAAAAATACTAACGGCAAGGAGGGGTATAGCTCAGGTGGTAGCATGCGTACTTAGCATGTATGAGGTTCTGGGTTCAAACCCCAGTACCTTGAATGAATGAATGGATGGATGAAAAAAATGCCAGCTGGAAACCAAGCAGTGTCCTGAAGTGTCTCTTTTCTGTTGGTCCTTTTAGGGGCATTGTCCAGTCCGAAGAAAAACTTGTCATCAGTGCATCTTGGGCAAAAGATGATGATATTAGCAGGCTTCTGAAATCTCTACCAAACTGGATGAATATGGCTCAACCCAAACAGCTGAGGCCAAAGAGAGAAGAGGAAGAAGATTTCATAAGGTAAAGGGTCAATTTTCTAAGTTGTACTAAACATGGGAAGGAAAAACATCTGTTTAGCTCATTACTTCTTACATGAAATTTTGATCAATTCTAAATATCAAACAGCAATGACCTGAACTTAGTCAAGTCTGTTTTTATTGTACCACACCTCATGTCCCATGCAAGTGTGGCTTGTACTCAAAACTCTAGAAGGAAGGGATTGATATGAATCAAATTTGGGATATTGCTAAATCAAGTTAAAATATCTTTTAATTTCTACATCATTCTCCCCTCTTAAGGGAAACATAATTTACTCATTAATTCATTTATTTATTCACCATTTGTATGGACCTTGTTATGTGCCATACCTGGGAAACATGAGAATTAATAATACTAAGTTCCTGCCCGTAAGTATGTTACAGTGTTCTTAGCCTGTTCTTTAGTTCATAGAATTGTTGGTGGAACTTTCTAGAAATACAAGCGTACTCCCCATGTTTGTTCATATACAGTGTAATATCTCCAGTTGTTTTCTGCTTATTTTGACAAAAGTAAGGTCTCTCTTTCAACTTCATCACTCAGCATTTACCTTTGTACAGTTTAAATTATTTACTGGGCCATGAAGATGTGACTCAATTTGATGAAGCTACTCATTTTCACGTGGCTGGCTTGCCACAGTGAAATATTTTTACCTCTGTCATTTTAAAGCTGTGTATAATGAGGGGAAAATTGAAAATAATATTTTGTCCCATCAAAATTAGGTTTATTTTTACTGGGTTTTGCCTACCCAAATGAATGAATAAATAGTGGGGGGAAAAAAGAGTAAAAGTACTTTAAAGAAGCAAAGACCAGAAAAAAGAATTAAAGAGGTAGTGGCCAATATTTTACTTTAATTCATCATAGAACTCTGGGCTCATCTCTTTCTCCAAATGTGGGTTGCAACTTAGATAAACAGATCTTTACCCTTCACAAAGTTAACCATATTCATACACTATAGTGCCACATTTTTACCAACATTTTACTATGAAAAATTGCTATAGTGCCATTTAAAACTTTCTCAAATCATGAGACTCAAAAGCTAACCTGTAATTTAACCTAAAGCTTTCCTATTTATGTTTTCTTCCTTATTAGTCACATTATCACAGAAAAACTTGTCAGCTAGTTGCATTGATATTAAGAAAACTATATATTATAGTGTTTTAATTGATAGATTTAATTTGCATGTGGGAGCAGTTTAGGTTTATAAAAATATTGAGTGAAAAATACAGAGTTCCTATATATCCCCTCACCTTCCCTCACCCCTCACTTTCTTCTATTTTTAATGTCTTGCATTAGTGTGGCACAATTGTTAAAATTGGTAAGCTAATATTGATATGTTATTATTAACTAAAGTCTATAGTTTAGGGTTCACTCTTTGTGTTATACATTCTATGAGTTTTGAGAAGTATGTAATGATTGTACCTATTCTATGGCTGCAATGAATGTAACCATTTCAGGTTTACTCAGTATTACAGTTTCACTGCCCTAAAAATCCTCTGTGCTCCTCCTGTTCATCCCTGCCTTCCTCTCCTCCAACCCCTGGTATCTGCTGTTTTCTTTACTGTCTGCATAGTTTTGCCTTTTCCAGAATGTTATGTGGTTGGAATCATACAGTATGTAGCCTTGTCATATTGGCTTCTTTTGCTTAGCAATATGCACTTAAATTTCCTCCATGTCTTTTTGTGGCTTGATAACTTTTTTTCCTCTCTGAATAATATTCCATTGTATGGACATGCCACAATTTGTTTATCCGTTCACCTACTGCAGGATATCTTAGTTGCTTCCAAGTTTTGGCAATTATACATAAAGCTGCTGTAAACATTCATGTGCAGGTTTTTGTGTGGGTGTAAGTTTTCAGCTCATTTGGGTAAATACCACAGAATGTTATTGCTGGATTGTATGTCAAGAGCATACTTAGTTTTGTAAGAAGTTGCCAAACGGTATTCCAAGGTGGCTGTACCATTTTGCATTCCCACCAGCAGTGAATGAGGGTTCCTCCTCCTCACTAGCATGTGGTGGTGATAGTGTTTTAGATTTGGTACATTCTAATAGGTATGTAGTGATCTCATTGTTTTAATTTGTATTTCCCTAATGACATATGATGTTGAGCATCTTTTCATATGCTTATCTGATATCTATATGTGTTTTTTGGTGAGATATCTGTCCAGATCTTTTAACCATTTTTAAATTGGGTTGTGTGTCATCTTATTGTTGACTTTTTAAAGTTCTTTGTATATTTTGATATCAGTCCTTTAACTGATTGTGTTTTGCAAAAAATTTCTCCCAGTCTATGCCTTGTCTTTTTGTTCTCTTCATAGTGTCTTTTTGTAGAGCAGGTTTTCATTTTAATGAAGTCAGACTTAATGATTTTTTAAAAATGCTTTGCTGCCTTTGGTTTTGAGTGTTTTGTATGATTCCACTTCTTCTCTTTTCTTAGTGTACAAATTATGCTTCTTTTTTTTTTTACTTTAACTGATTGCCCTAGAGTTTGTAATATACACTTACAACTGATCCAAGTCTACTTTTAAATGACGCTATACAACTAAACAGGTATTGCAAGCACCTTATAACAAAGTAGTCCCAATTCCTCCCTCCCATCACTTACAACATTGCTGCCATTCTTTTCATTCATCCACAGCTATAATCACTGTATATAATGTTGCCATTATTATTTTGAACAAACCACTACTTGTTAGATCAATTAAGAATAAGAAGTAAAAGATTTTATCTTCACTTACTCCTTCTTTAACTCTCTTCCTTTCTTAATATCGGTCCAAGTTTCTGACCTATATTGCTTTCTTTCTCCCTAAAGAACTTTTTTTGTTAACATTGCTTATAAGGCAGGTCTACTAAAGACAGTTTCTTTTCATTTTTGTTGGAGAAAGTGTTTACTTTTCCCTCACTTTTGAAGAATACTTTCACAGAGTTCAAAACTTTAGGTTGGTGATTCTTTTTAATTCTTTAAGTATTTAACTTCCCTATTCTTACTTCCATAGTTTTTGAAGAAAAGTCCAATGTAATTTTTATCCTTGTTTTTTATAAGTGAGATACTTTTTTCCTCTGGAATGTTGCAAAATTCCTTTCTTTGTTTTTGACTTTGTGCCATTTGAAAATTATATGCTGAGGTATAGGGGTTTTTTTGGTTTTTGATGGTATTTTTGTTTGTATTTTCTTGGCATTTTTCACGCTTGATATGCTCCGAGCGTCCTGGATCTGTGATTTGATGTTAGTCATTGGTTTGGAGAAATTCTCAGTTATTGTTACTTCAAATATTTCTTGTTTCTTTTTCTCTTCTCCTTCTGATATGCCCTCTACACGTACATTACACATTTTTAATTGTTCCTCAGTTCTTGGATATTCTGTTCTATCTTTTCATTATTTTCTTTTCCCCTCAGGTTTTAATTTTGGAAATTTTTATTGACATTTTTTTAAGGTGACTGATTCTTTCCTCGGTTATGCCCAGTCTGTTAAATAAGCCCATTGAAGGCATTCTTCATGTTTGTTTTAGCATGTTTAATGTTGAGTATCTCTTTGTGACTCTTAGAGTTTCCATCTTTCTGCTTACATTACCTATAGTTTACATGTGCACTTATTAAAGGCACAGCTTGGCAAATTTTCATACTTTTCATCGTGTAACCAGTATCCAGATCAAGACACAGAATAATGGCAACAAGAAACAGATTAAAGCAATAAAGAGCTTTCTCATGCTTCCTTCTGGTCACTGTTTGCCTCTCCAGAAGCTATCTGTATCTGACCTTTAAATACATAGATTAGTTTAATCTGTCTGGGGGCTCTTTATAGATGGAATCATGTAGTTATGTATTCTTTATGACTGGCTTCATTTGTCCCACATTTTGTTGACAAGTCATCCACGTTGTTGTGTACAGGTCCTTGTTACTCTGTAGTCTATATTGTATGACATTATGTGAATACACCAGATTTTTAAAAAATATATTATTTGAGAGTACATGTGTATATATGTATATTCATTTATTCTACTCCTGACGGGTATCTGGGTAGTTTCTATCTTGGCACTGCTTCGAATAGTGCTGCTGTGTATATTCCACTGCATGTGTCTTGGTAACCACACGTGTGTGTTTCTATTCCTTGCATTCTAGGCGTCGATTGCTAGGTCACAGGATACGCATATATTCAGTTACAGTGCACACTGCCAGGTGGTTCCCCAAAGTGGTGCTAAGAGTCTGTACCCTGACAGCAGTGTGTGAAAGCTCCAGATGCTCCGTGTCTCACCTGTACTTGATACTTTCCATCTGAACTATTGCCTTCCAGTAGGTTTGTAGAGATATCTCATTGAATTTTAATACTCATTTCTCTCATGACTAATGAAGTTGAACACGTTTTAATGTACTTTTATGTATTTTGAGGGTATTAGAATATCTGCTCTCACAATATATTCAAATCGACTGTCCATTTTTAATTAGGCTCGCTCTCTTTTCCCTACTGATTTATGGGAATTCTTTATATATCTGGATAGAACTCCTTTGTGATGGATAGATAGTAAAGAGATAGACAGATAATGTCATCTTCTCCCACTTTACAAATTGCCTCTTTACTGTCTTTAATGATGTCTTTTGATAAACAGACTTTTAAAGAATCTTAGTAAGTCAGATATATATATATATTTTTAATAGATAAGACATTTGGTGTCCTATTTAGAAATCTTTGCTTATGGCAAAATCCCAGAGATATTTTTCTCTAAAACTTTTATTGTGGTGAATATGTTTCCCCCCAGCATCTGAAATAAGTCATACACTCTTGTGGGGAGGGTATAGCTCAAATGGTCAAGTATGTGCTAGCATGCACAGGGTCCTGGGGTCAATCCCCAATACTGCCTCTGAAAATAAAACAAACAAACACACACAACTAATTACCTCCCTCCCCCTTAAGAAAAATAATTAAAATGAAATAAAAAAATAAAACAAAACAAAAAAAATTATATACATTCTTAAAATTTTATCTCCTATCCTGGCTCTCTCTACACTTGTCCTTAATTTAGACCATGTTGTCACAGCAAGAGTAGCAGAGAGTAGCCTCATGATTTTTTCTATCAAGAGAGGTAAAGAGTGATTGAGACATTGATTAATTGGAACGCCAAGTAGGAATAATCAAGCTGACCATAGGAGAGAAGTCAGGCCATGTTGCCATCATACTTTTCTGCTGCAAGATTTTTAAGAGGTCTGGGTAAGCATATTCCCACTCTTTCCCTGTAAGAGTACTTATGTAATATATCTATAACCTGAGTGGTTGTATTAGATGCAACTTCTAGAGGAAAAGTTTTTCTCCCCAACTTTTCAGGTTACTTTAATTGAACGTAAGTCTCCTTCCTGCTGTTCCTCGGCTTACTATTATCTAACTCCTTGTTGTCTTTTATGCTTGCAAAGACATTTTAAATCAGTTTTATTAATCTTTAATAGCTTAGAGTTAAAGGGAAGAGTTTCTAGCCCTATTTCAGAAAAGAGAATGCTAATCGGGAGGTGAACCGCTGTACCACCTCATGCTTCTGATTTAGAAGAGCTGGAATAAAGGTCTTGGCTTTCTTTACTTCTGTTTTGTTCACTGAATTGTGTCACCTTTCATCTTAAGTTTGAACACAAAACAGATTTTATATATATATATATTATATATGTTTTAAAGTTTTGGTGAATTATTAGATACTTGAAGTAAAGTATAATCTTAATGATATAACTCAGTGAAATGTTATGTGTGATTTTACTCATGGAACCACCTCCCAGATCAAAATAGAGAACTTTTTTTTAGCATTCCAGAAGTCCTGCCCTCAAGGTAAGCGCTATTCTGACTTTTACCACCATAGTTTAGTTTTGGCTGTCCTTGAATCTTACATAAATTTAATTACAATATTTGGTTTATTTTGCTGAACATTATGCCTGACATATTTCTCCGTGATTTTGCATGCAGACAGACAGGGTTTGAAAACAAATTATATTTGCTTTAACAGGGAGAGAAACAATTTTT
This sequence comes from Vicugna pacos, assembly GCF_048564905.1. NCBI lineage: Eukaryota > Metazoa > Chordata > Mammalia > Artiodactyla > Camelidae > Vicugna > Vicugna pacos. The sequence continues at coordinate 17,000,272 of NC_132993.1, read as the reverse complement.
TAGATCTGTTTTGTTTTGTATGTGATTGGTTCTTTTTTCTTAATCTGTCACATTCTCTGTGCTGATTAGAAGCTGAAAGCAAAGGTGAGAAGAGGGGAACACTCTTCATTGGTATTCCAGCGTGGTGTAGTTGACACAGTCTTGATTCAGCACGTTAGAGTACCACAGAGCACGGAATGAGCCAGGGAGACTGAAAAATCACACTCTCCTCCTGTAATTAGTTTTTAAAGCTTAGAGCTGTTTGGCACCCAGATGAGTATAGAATCCAGTGCCCTTTGCATTGAATAAAGGTTATGTTCCCTTCATTACTGGGTGAGGCCCTTTTCTATTGTTGTTTTTTAAGTAAACAACAAAATGTATTATTTCCAGGCTTAACTTTGAATAAAGGGAAAAAAATAGGTCGGGCCAGGGCTTTAATAGAAAAACGAAAAATAGCCAGTATCCTTTTGTTCCCAGAGAAGCTGAAAGCAAGCTTTCTAGCCCATTGTCTTTGCACCTGTCATATATCTGTGTATATTTATCCTTTTGAGATCAATGAATATCCACTGATAAAAGCAATCCTGCTTTCTGGAGATGTAATTAACAGAAGAGGTAAGGTGTTGGGAGAAGTAAAGGGGGCGGGGAGGCCATGTGCATTAGAGACTGTCCCCTGAAATCTATTACCCCCATTTCACTCAGGACCCCAGAATTTCAAAGAATAAGAATCATTTCCCTAGAGCCAGGTTTGAAAATGCTTAAGTGGACAGATGTGATTGGCAGGACAGGGACAAGAGTATTCAGGTGATAAAAAGTCAAAGAATATATAAAACCTACAAATTAGTGTTGAAAGCATGTAGAAAGATGAAGGATAAAGAATCAAGTTTCTGGAAAGATTGTGTAATCCATTACAACAATCAGAGTTGACAGTACCTAGCACTGGACAGCAATGTTTGTTTTCAGGCACTATTACTCCCATTCAACAGATAAGGAAACTGAGGTGCAGAGAAATTAAGGAACTTAACGTCCTCAAATTGACAGAGCTGCTGAGTGACAGAGCTAGAATTTGAGCCCAAGTAGTCTGGCTCTCAGAGCTACCATACTGTGATCAATTTGCCTAAAAATGGATCAGAAATTGGTACTTTTGGACACTTGAGTTATACCTTTGTTTTCACTGATCATCATAGTTTTGACTGATATTGTAATAATTTTATGCTATTGTCACAGACATTTATCATAGGGTGCTTTTACCCTAGATTTAGTTTGTTACTTTTAGAATTAATTGTATTATATTTCATGTATTATATTGTTGCCTGGTCACTCCCTTTCAGTAACAGGTTGGTAACAGAATACCCAGCTATTTGAGGGAAATGATATATTAAAACCAGGAAAGTATGTGCTTTAAAACTGACTGTCTTTGCTCGGAGTCTTACGTTTGCCAAATCAAAGAAAAGGAAAAAGAAAAACAATCATTGTTGAAAATAACAAAGAAGGATACAAAGCAGATGAAAATACAAAAATGGTAGGAAACAAATTATATAGGTTTCAGATAGCAGGTATACAGACCTGAATAATGAAGAGAAACTCCAGGACATTTTTAGCTATTTTTAGTTACTGTGTTGTTTAGAAGATAACTTTTGATTTTCTCTGGAGAATCAAATGAGTGAACTGTTTATTAAGACTGATTTTGTGGGAGGGTATAGCTCAAGTGGTAGAGCACGTGCTTAGCACACACAAGGTTGTGAGTTTAATCCCCAGTAGCTCCCTAAAAATAAGGAAATAAACCTAATTACTTCCCTCCCCCTGCCAAAGAAAAACAAAAGTAAAAAACAAAAAAAGACTGATTTTTATCATTTATGAAATTATGAACTCAGAATGTTTAAAGAACAGCAAAATATTGTTTTCAAAGAACAGGGCAATTCCTGAGGTTTTATTTGGAATGAGTTCTGTATTAAGATATTTAATGAGAAAGAGTCAGAATAAAAGCAGAAAGCAGGACTTTCTGTACTTTCACCTCCTGTGGCACCTACCAGTACATCATGGACCCTCCATAAATGTTGAATGAATGAAACTGAATTTAAAAATGAGAAGAATCATTCACTTTTCAAATGGAAAAAAATGTAAAGATTGGTGAGCCAAACACTTTAATTGGAAGAAAATGCTTTCAATAGCCTTCCTGAAAGTTACATGTACAGTAGCATGTTCTTTTTGTAAGCTCTCAGGCCTGAGTTCTAGTCCTCGGCACTGCTGTTAACTAATCTATTTTGTTTTGTGTTGGTTTTGCCTTTCGTTAGATCTTTACACCTCTTTAGTTTTTTCATCCAGCTGAGACTGAACAATTAAGAGAAGTAGAAATCTAGTAGGCCTAGGACTTTATTTAGATGTAAATATAGTATGAGTAAAGTAGAACATAAATAATTTTCAAAGAAATTCCACTTGGCAATGTAAAGGCTCTCAAAACAATATAAGCAATGAGTGTTAATAAAAGTTCTAGGTAACTACAGCTGTTGAAGAATCTTTAGATAAATTTGAAGGAATAAGTAAAAGATCTAATGCAGGGAGGAAAAGGCTTTAGTTAGCTTGAACAAAGTGTTCATTACAATAGAGACATTTATTTCACGATCTCTGCATGCTTAATATGACTTTAGAAACACAATTATAAAGGGAAGATCAATCACAAAACATGAATAGATTAAATAAGTACAGGAGTAGAAAATGCTTTGCTAAAATGTTTTTTTACCTCAATTACTCAAGATGAAGGTCATAGATGGATGTAGGACACTGACAGGCAAGCCTGGATGAGAAGCAAACTTAAATCTCAAAATTAAACAAAAAAGACAGGTAATTAACTGGAGACTCAGCTACAAACATATCAATTAACGTTTGAGCTGATTGAATTAGGCACTTTGTTATTATATCAAAATGATATGACTCATGTTAGCGTAAGATTGGCAGTAAATGAAAAAAAAGTTAAATCTCCTCTATACAGTGCATAAATGCTCGTCTACAGAGACAGTTATTTGAGGATTATAATTATCTATTAGTATCATTTAAAAGTCACTATTAGAGTGTTTTCTTTATTTTTTGTTTAATTTTAAGTCCTGGAATTATTTAACTTTTTTTTCACTTAGATGTACATTTAATACCATTCCTCTTTCTCTCATTTAAAGTCTTAAAAGAAAAAAAAAAATCATCCCTCTAATTTAGCCCCACTCAGCTCTTCAGAAAGTGAGGCTGAGAATGATGTTCTGTGCCATCGTGATGATGGGAAGGATACTTGTTATCTCGCCTGGGTAGGAGCAGGAAGAGGTGTTCCTAAGACAGGGGCAAACATGAGACAGTCTGCACCCACCGCTGAAAAGTCCTGTGCCAGCAGTTCTCTCCCCAGTTCCAAATCTATTGACAGCTGCTCCCTGCAGCAGGCTTAATTCCCTGCCAGGTGATTAAGGACCACTTGCCTTCTCACCCCTGTCTTATTGAACCTTTTCAGATTCCTAGTCTACCGTGCTCTTTCCTACTTCTGCGTCTTTGCCCCTGCCCATTTCTCTTCCAGGGATGCCCTCTGCTCATCCCACCCCTGCTTCCTGTCCCTGTCCAGTTCAGCTCTCAAGATACAGCTCAGGTATCAGTTTCTCCAGCATCTCCTCCCCATAATCCTCTTCCTTTCTGCACCCCACCCTGCTTCTCACCTGGGTTAGGAGCTCATTATCTGTGGGGGAGTTAAACAAATAAGCAGTTTATAGAGCACTGAATGCTACTGCTTGAGGTAAAGATAATGTGTGCATATATTAAGAAGAGACTGGTAGAAAAACTAAAAATAATAACATAACTACCCTAAGAAGGAGAGATTGGTATAATTGGCTGGGATGGGGTTGAGGGGAAGGGGACGTAAGTAAGCTAATTCCTCACCCATCCATGGAGCAGGATGTCAGTACAAAATGTCTAAAATGAATATATCAACAAGTAGCAGTTTCCACAGATTATATAAAGAGGTGGATGTAACCACCGGAGGAATTAGAAATAGAATTTTTTTTTTTAAGTAGTAGGTGCTTTCTGGGACACAAGATGAACGTGACGGGCTTGGAACAGAAGATCACTGCTCATCATTGTCAGTTATTTAACCAAGAGTAATTATTACCTAGGTTTAAATTTTTCCTTTGCTTAGAAGAAAGTTCTCAAACCCTGTTACTCTTCACTGCAAGTTCACCAATTGTTCACAGATACACTGTCATTCTAACTTTTTTTAATCTCTGAAAAAAAAATCTTAAGCCATCTTCACTTTCCTGCCAATTTTATGCAAAGCATTTACCCTTCTCTGCAGTATCTTACTTTGCCCCAGAGGTTCCGATCTCTTTCTTTGTCTTCCTCCTAAGACCCCCATATGCCCACCCTTCCCCCTTTCTGTTCCAAGTGAGCTACTTTGAAGACATGACACTTAGCTGCTTAGCTACAGAATCATTGCTTGAGATCAATTGTTGAGTGTCTCTGCTCTGAATAGATTTAAGTTTTTCAAAAGGAAATTGTATAACAATTTGAGAAATAACCAGAATTGTCAGTAAGCTAAAATACTCGATGAAGTTCAATGCTATATAAATTTCGACTTCTAAATCTCGAATCATTCTTGGTAGTTGAAAAACCAAAGTATTTGTTCAACTTATAGTGTTTAATTATTGGTTACTTTAATCTTGAATATTGGTAATCTGTTTTGAAGCTTGAGAAATGTTCTTTATAGAAAACTGTTGTTATTTTATGAATGCATAACTTATGGTAGCTCCTGGCAAAAAAAAAATTGCACACCTCTGAAAGTCCCAGCACCTGCAGCAAAAATCTTGTACCTTATTGTTTATATCCAGTGTTGCCTGACAACGTCCTACAACGAAAACTTAGTGGCCAGGCTTATTTGAGTGGCTTGGCTAAAGAAAGATGCATTTGTGCTCCAACTAACACAGCTTTTCACATGCAGCTTTATTCCAGGTTGAGGCTACATCAGAGCTCCGAGCAATGCCATCAGCCTGAAAATGATGTGCTGCTTCATAGTCAGCTCTTTGCTTGTTGTTACCTAGTATGAATTTTCACATAACTTTTCACTGTCTTTACACACTGTTCTATTAGTGTACTCGTCTACTTGCTGGGAAAAAAGGAGATACAGAATGTGGCAAAAACCCTGAGACTGAGCCCTGGGTTCCTTCCCCTAATGCTCTCTGTGTCTTTAGCCATGTCCCCTCACCCTTCTGCACCTCTATCCCTCATCTGTAAATGACAACCTTTAATTCTTGAAGTTACACGCTGGTTCTGTGTGTGGCGTGCTTGTGTTCTAACATATTAGGTCATATTTAATGTCCAGTACAGTTGGGTTTTTATGTTGTGTATTTACACTTTAGAGTAGGTTGGAGCCCTTTATGTAATCTGTACACCCAGAACATTCTGTCCATTTTGTAGAATTTTGAATATAATTTTGTTATTTTCTAGCTACTACTCAGGGTTTTAGTTTTACTGTGTTTACATTTTGGAATATTTTTCGCAAACATTCATTTATTTCATATCTCACAATCACAACTTTGAGCTATATAGCTGTTTTTATAAGAAAATTTGGCCGATTCTTTGAGGATTATTGTTTTCCAGAAAAGTATTGTCATAAAAGCAGTGGGTACCTGTAAAGGCTTTTGAAATCAGGTTCCTAGATCAAATCAGGATTCAACACTATCAAAGGGTTAAGGACCAGAGTGCTCAGTTAACATTATTGCTCTAGAATTTTGGTGTTGAACGCCAGGCCTAGGGTGAGGCACACAACCGTTGCTCAATCCGTGCTTGTTGAATGTCTGTCTGTACTCACATACTACTTGATGTACAAGTAATGGCGTTAAATAAGAGAAAGGTTAGCATAGAAAGAGTCTCAGTGTATAGGGCGTGTCTTAATCTGCTTGGGCCTCTTTGACAAAATGCGTATAGACTGAGTGGCTTACACAACAGAAGCTTACTTCTCACTGTCCTGGAGGCTGGGAAGTCCGAGGTCAAGGTTCAGTTCCCAAATCAGTTCCCAATAAAGGCTCTCTTCCCTGCTTTCAGAAGTGCCCTGCTGTGGCCTCACACGTCAGCAAGAGAATAAGAGCTCTCTCAGGTCTCCTTGTAAGAGTACTAATTCCATCATGAGGGCTCCGCCTTCATCATTACTATCATGATTACCTCCCAAAGATCTATCTCTAAATACTGTCACTTTGGGGTTTAGGACCTCAACGTATGAATTTGGGGGGATACATTTCAGTTCGTAGCAAGGTGCAGATCCGTACCTGTTTACCTAAAATCTGAGCTGTTATTTTACACTAGTGGTTGGAAATTGGTCACATGAAAAAGCTAACTGTGTAATGTATAGATTGCATTGCTACTGATACAGACTAAAGAACAAAAGTTATGCTGCCTGGGAAGAAAAATTAAAACTATGATTATAGAGAAAATTTAAAGAATTTCTTATCATATGACTTACGCAGTTCTGAGTCAGATAGGAACAGATTTGGGGGGTTTTTTTGTTTGTTTTTTAACGTAATGAATCTCCCTTAATAATGTATTTGGACTTCTTATACAATCACTTACGTTGGCCTGTGATTAAAATCTTGGCCTCTAGTTGGAAGCTCAGGTGTTTTGAACCCAGATGTTTTGCTACCAGCCCAGCCTGTACAGGCTTTGTGATAAAAAGGATAATGCCTTTGTGTCTGTCTCTTAGACAGGGAACCTGAGTAGGGGTAAAACTGCCTGTAGCAGAATGGTGCCTGCTGTTCAATTCCTAGACCTTTTGCCCTGCATCACCTTGGTAGCTCTAACGTAATACTACTGTGGGAATGTAAAATGATGCACCAATTTTGGAAAACAGCCTGGCATATTCTCAAAAAGTTAGCATTACCATGTAACCCAGCAGTTCCACTCCTAGGTGTATATACTGAAAAGAAATGAAAACATACATCCACACAAAAATTTCTACATGAGTGATCATTAACGTTATTATTCATAATAGCCAAAAAATGGAAACAACCCAAATGTCCATCAAGTGATGAACAGGTGAACAAAATAGAATAGATCCGTGATATATCCAGTGAAGTACTGTTTGTTAATCAAAGAAGTACTGCTGCATGCATGAACGTGGGCTAACCTCGAAACCATGTTAAGTAAAAGAAGCCAGTCACAAAGATGACATTGTGTGAGTCCCCTTATATGAACAAGAATTATATATGAACGTCCAGAATAGGGAAATCTATAGAGACAGAAAACAGATTAGTGGTTATCTAGGGCTGGGTTTGGGGATAAACAGAATGTCTAATGGTTACGGATACTTTTGAGGTGATAAAAATGTTCTAAATTAATTGTGGTTTGATTTTGTGACACTGACTAAACTAAAAACCATTGAACTGCACGTGTTAAATGAGTAAATTTTATGGTACATGAATTCTCTCTCAGTAAAGCTATTTCTATAAATACCCATGACTGAGCCCCACCCATGACCAATTAACTCAGTTTTGGCAGGTAGCTTTTGGCATCAGGTATTTTGTTTAACCTTCCCTAGTTAAGCTTTTACTGTACAGCCAGGGTTATAGCTACTGGTTTAGACTAACTACCAAGATCCTTCTCAGTGCCAGAACAACATGAACCCATAAATCTAGTGGTTTGTGCCTGTTGCATTGAACAAGGTAATTTAAAAGCACAGACTGAAGAGCTGGTGAGCACCCCACAGTCCACCTTAATAATGGGCATGATTAATTTCTTTGGCTGCCATCTCTGAATAGAAACCCAGAAACTCCATTTGCCCTGCAACCAAATAGAGAGAGAGAGGGAGAGGGAGAGAAAGGGAGGGAGAGAGGGAGAATGAGGGGGAGAGGGAGAGAGAGAGAGATTGTTCTAAGTCCCAAAGGACACGCTAAGGACCCTCCCTGACTTATTCCCAGTTCTGCCTCTGCACCGAGCTGTGGACCGCTCAACCTCATCTCGCCCCTCGAGAGCACTGCGAGTTTCTAACTCGTGGATGAACAGTGGGCAAAGAAAGCAAATGAAAAATCCTTGATTGTGATCATTGAAGGAGGAGCCACATTTCTAAAGAGGAGCAATTACTCGTTAAATGTGAAAAATAGCTACTCAGATCATAGTGTGTGATGAAAACCATTGAAGGATAGACTCAGTGATGAGTTTTAGCAGTTTCTAGGAGAAAAAAAATAATATCGTAATCAAGATAACTGGACGATTTTATTTCTTCCTATTTATGAGAGTTTAGCCAAGAGCATTTTAGAAAAACAATTTTTGAAAACTTGATTAAAAAACCCATCAGAATGGTACCACCTCCATTATCTCTGACACAGACAAATTAGACAGGTTTTGAAAGTGTTGAAGATTGAGCAGTTGTAAAAAGCAGAAGTGATAGATGGAAGTGTCATTGACACATCTCATAAGAATCTGTCGGTATTATTAGGAATCTAGGTAGGTGACCTGACTTTTTTATAACCTTCATCAGTTTAAGCTCTGACAGATAATAGCTAAGTGATCTTTACTGGTCACCTTAACATGTCTCAGTTTCTTTACCTATGCAGCAGAACTAATGTATCCCATGCCAAAGAATGTAATTTCCAGTTGCACTGAATATGGGCAAACATCTTATTAGGTCTTGATTAGGTCAGGGTCTGGCACAGAAAACAGAAACTGCTGCAAGTGTTCCCTTGAATTCAAGTGAGAATGAAACGGAGAGAATTGGTTATCTGGGTGAATGAGGATCTGAGCGTCCAGCAGGAGACCTTAAGACAACCACAGGTTAACAACAGCAAGTAGCCACTGCCTCCCTTTAGCTGAAGTGCCAAAGGGAGGGGGCATTTACTGTAGCACAAAGACACCTAAAGGCGTTTGGGGCATGGTTGGAGCTAGAACCAAAAAGAAGATGTGTCGGTCATTGGAGACATCATCCAGGGCAGAGAGGGAGGGAGAGAAATGGAAATGGCTTGGCCTCTCCTTTCTTTTTAGCGGTAAGTTTCCTGCCAGGGCCTCCCGTTGTCAGTTTCCAGCTGAGAAGGTGGAAAACAGCTTGCTGGAGTTGGCCCCTGCCTCCCCCAGCATAGAGCAGAGCAGAGCAAAGGTGAGGAATGGATCTTTGGGCAAACAGGCCTAGGACTTTTAGGGTTCACCCCTTTTTTATTCTTTATCCATTAAAACTTGGTACTTCTGCTTGATAAAAGCATTCTACTGCTCTCCCCAGCAGGGGTGAGTCAGTCTCATCTGTCATTGAGTTCATCTCAAGTCTCGAATCTCTGCAGCCCTCCGTCCGTGTCAAGTGGTGACCTCTGAACTGAAACGGAAAATTAATACTACCAGCTGTCATGTAAAACAGCAGGGGAAATAGCACCTCATACCCATTAAGAGGGTTACTATTAAAAAATTAAAATTAAAAATAAAACAGAAAATAGCAAATTTTGACGAGGATGTGGAGAAGTTAGAACCCTTGTGCATTGCTGATGGGAATGTAAAATGGTGCAGCCCCCCCCCCCCCGGAAAACAGTTTGGCAGTTCCTGAAAAAGGTAAACATAGAATTACTATATGATCCAACAATTCCACTTCTCTGTGTGTGCCCAGAAGAACTGAAAGCAGAGATTCAAACAGATCCTTCGGCACCAGTGTTCATAGAAGCATTATTCACAATAGCCAAAAGGTGGAAACAGTCCAAATGTCCATGAGCAGATGAAAGGATAAACAATACGTGGTATATACACACAATGAAATATGCAGCCTTAAAAAAGAATGAAATTCTGATAGACTACGATGCGGCTAAACTTGGAAAACATGCTAAGTGAAATAAACCAGACACAAAAGGAAATTTTGATTCCACTTACAAGAGGTATCAAGAATAGACAAATTCATAGACAAACTGGAATAGTGGTTACCAGGGACTGGGAGGAGGAACTCTGATGACAGAGTTTCTATTTGGGAAGATGGAAAAGTTCTGGGAAGAGTGATGTTTGTTGCACAACATTGTGAATATACTCAATGCTGTTACACTGTACACCTAGAAATGGTTAAAAGAGTAAGTTTTATCTTAAGTATATTTGGCCACAAAAAAAATAGTAAGGGAAGTAGAAAACAAAAAGAAACAGTTGATGAATATATGCAAAAAATGCCACGCTGTTACAGTCCCCATTTCTGTAACTGGTCACATTTCTCTTCCTGGTCACATTCATCACTTCCTTCTTCTGCCATCCGTCCCACGTTGCCCTTGCCCTCTGCCAGCACCTCAGCTGCTCAGAGTGTTTTACCCGTTTTTGTTGAAGCTGAGCTTGTTCCTGGAAAAGCTGAGTTCTTGACAGTTCTGCCTTGATTAGACTGCTGTGTTTTTTCCCATTACTGTTACTGTGAACCTGGAAATACCCAAAGGGGTTCCAGTGAATCGGACATAGTCCTCTCTGCTTTGTTGCATAGAAGCAACTCTTGGCAATTGAGGTGAGTCATTCCAGGCATGAAAGTGACCCCTTTCTCCACCTGTTGGTTCAGTAGTGTGAGAAGCCCCATATGGCCAGATGGCAGTCTCTCCTACCCATATAATTCGGTCGTTGGTGTATTTTCTGGTGGAAGCGGTCCTTCCTGAGTACCTGCAGACCAGTTTAGCCCGAAGTTGTGGGAGCAAAACCTCCGTGAATTGTTTTAATAATGAGAAGAGGGAACCATTACTACTTCTAATCCTTGGTTCCCAGACCCATATTTTCTTGTTATTATTAAAATTTAATAATAAAACCACTGTAGATTGGCTCTGGGTCAGAGTGCTCCAGCACTCCTGCCTTGTAAGTGTTGTATCCCAGCTGGACCAAAGCTGAATCCTGCATAGTCCATTTCACCGTCTGACCCCTCTGTCAGCCCCGCTCCTTCTAGGGTTTGGATGTGCAGCAAAAGAGGGCAATTTTGGGAGAGTGGGCCCTGCCTTACTTCTTTTGCTGTAAAATAAGTTTCTTGGCCAGCAACATTGTTGAATAGGATATCATGATTGCAGATAGGACCTTGAGTAAATCTCCTGACTGTTAGAAACATTTCAGGCCAAGAAAGCAATGCATACTGAGCGTGGGTACAGCACTGCCCCCTCCAAGATGCAAGGAGTCTACTCTGTCTGCTGCTTCACTTGAGCCAGTCTGTGTCCTTGCCCTGTGCTGGATTATAGGGGACTTCCCTTTGGGCAGTGTTTCCTGGCTCTTGGGGCAGTTGTCTTACAGCAAGGTCAACAATGGTCGAAGACTAGGGGGTGAGGCAGAGTCTGAGTGTATGTCATGTGGTCAAATACAACCAGATCCGCAAATCAATCTTTTTTTTTTAATGGAGGTACTGGGAATTGAACCCAGGACCTTGTGCATGCTAAGCGTGTGCTCTACCGCTCTACTATATCCAACCCCACCCCCAGTCAATCATTTTGAAACTAGTTGTGATGTTTCTTTCGTAAGTGAATTTAGTCTGATGAAAGCGCAGATTTTTTTTTCCTTCCTAAAATTTCAGGGAGTAACAGAATCATTTAAAGACTAAATGGAGACAATTTTTGGCGTCTTTCGCAAAATTCTTTGAAATGAATTCTTGTCAGATTGACTTCTTTAAAGATTATAATTGTGTAGTAAAATTAAGTTAAACAGGTTTTACACTCTTGGCAAAATTCTCTGAAATGAATTCTTGTCAGATCAATCTCTTTAACGATTATAATTGGTAAAATTAAGCTTCACAGGTTTAATACTCTCAGTTTCTTGGGCCCCTGCGTGAGCACGTTGGCCTACTGATGGTAAAGTGACTTCTCACGTAGGGTTCAGTACCTGAAACGCACAGCTTTTGAGTTCTGGTTTCTGTTCCTGGATGTGTCAGCTAATCTTTGGGTCATGATTGAATGCCTCTTACTTCAGCTTCTTCGGAGAATGAGTTTTCTACTTCCCACTTCACACAAACCTGTAATACCTTCATTAAACAGTGTGTTTTCATTATAAGCAGAAGATGAAGGCTAAGTAAAAATTCAGGTCTAGAAAGAGGAAACAGTACTGACCCAGATGCTGGCAGGTAGTCATTCTGACAGTGAGGTCTCTGCCATGAACACTGACCGCATCTATTTTTCTTTTCTTCTTCTTCTTTTTTTTTTTTTTAAAGTAGAGGTGCTGAGGATTGAACCCAGGACCTTGTGCATGCTAAGCATGAGCTCTACCACTGAGCTGTTACCTCGCCTCCCCTCTTACTGTGTCTTGAGTAAGCCTGGAACCCCGGTCCAAACCAGCCTTAAGAGTAACCAACCATCACTTCCAGTTTGGCTCAAGAAACTGTAATACCCACGTCCTCCAATTTTGCAGGCTGAGATGCTTGATGTGTCCATTTGAAAGTTCTTCTGATTTGTGGTAGGGTTTTCAGTTTTTTCTTTTCAATGAGAAAGTGAACATGTTCTTTGGAGAAAGTCTAAAAATTACAGAGAAGCATGAAACATGATCCAGTCACACAATTAACATTTTAGTATAGAGATATCTGATCATTTTTTGGTTCATATAGATATATAATTATGTTCTTTTTAAATATCATAGATGCATACAGTTTTATAGCAGCTTATTTTACTCAGCTAAAATGGCTAAAAATAAACTATACCAAACATTTTTCTTTGGTACCAGATGTTTTCTGCTATATAATTTCTAATGCCTGCATAGTTTTCCATAGTGTGGATATGCCATAATTCATTTAATAAGTTAGAGGGTTGAGGAAAAAATCCGTAGTTGTGCAGCTAAAGCCATCCCCTTAAAGTTAGTGTAACGCATAAAAACCGTCCACCAAACTCTCTGACACACACGAATCCTCGAAGGAATGATTTTTACGTGTGAAATGGTTATAGCTGTCAATCATTTATTCCCAAAGTCACAGTTCCAGTGCTCTCTCCAGGTTGTTAGGGGGTGATTATGGATTCCTGTCAAATGAGATGTCTACTATGTATTCAACATGAGGCAGTTTGTATTTTTCTCAGTCTGTTGCTCTCCCGTCGGAGGAAGTTAAGCAGATCTCAGTGAGCCGAAGGGGAATGGAATAGGCATCTAGCTGGCAGCACACGGCAGACTTGCCCAGGGCCCAGAGATCCGCGCATAAGCAGATTAGACTGTTACATAAATACATTTGTCTTGATTGTCACATTCCACCCAGGGTTACACCTACATGCATAAAAGTGGCTCCAAGCCTGGTTTTCAAAGCCATTCGCTTCCCTTGTTGCTTTTTAACAACGCAGCTCAGAGGCATTTTCTGTTATATCTATCAAAGATGATTAAAGGGCCGGGAAAGTTGATATATAAGGACAGATTAAGAAAACTAAATATTTACAACCTGACGGAGTGACAGCCAAGGGGAAGATCTTACAACTGTCTGCTGGGCTCGAATGATGGAGGAGATACTGTTTTGCTTTCCCCGGTAACTCGATTTTAGGGAGAGCTAAATTCACAGGAAGTTTTCTGAGGGTGACATCACTTATGCTAATTAGATAATTGTGTCAGTTGAAATTACATTTCGCTGCTAGTAGCAGAAACTTGGAATTGCAGTGGCTTAAACGAATGAGGTTTCATTTTCTCTCCTATAACGTGAAGTTCAAAAATGTGTTGTCTGAGGCCACATGGCAGTTGTGTGATGTCATCAGTGCCCCCAGACCCTCCTGGCTCCTTTATCCTCAGCTTTCTCTTCATCCTCAAGGTCACCTGGTGTCTGTCTGAAGCAGAGCTACTGCAGCCTCACTTACCATGGCTGCTTTCCAGAAAGGGGGAGACAGAAAAGGTCCCTGCCAACTACGACTGCTTGAAAGAACTTTCTCGGAAGCCCACTTCCTGATTCTAACTTTTATCTCCCTGACCACCACATCTGAAAGAGGGGCTGGGAAACTGAGCAGCATTTTTGGTTTGGTTTATTTTTTGTTTTGAAGTTGGGTCCATTGTTTACCGCAGCAACATCAAGGTCCTTTTACTGAGGAGGTGTGAGACCATAGGTACCGGGTAGGCAACTGGTGGTTTCAGTCACAGTGATTTACCTCTTGAAGACTCTGACAAGTCTGGACCCTTGAGACAGAGTAATGTTTGCTATGATGTTCCAAGCTTCCATTTGTAAAACTAGCCCTTGAGATCTAACTTACGTACTTCTGATCACTCATCTATTTCATTTATTCATCATAGCATACCCTGGGTTGATGCTGAATAAACCAGCCATCTCAACAGAGCTAAGAATAATAATAACTACAACTTACTAGCTTTCACCGAATTCCGTGCCCTGTGTTATGCACGTAACACCACCTGAATAATCTGCTTTAAAATCCACGAGGGGGTGGAATGGGAAGTAGAGATGAATAAATGAAATAATGCAGTGAATTGCTAGTAATTGAAGCTGAGCAGCGGATACCTGGGAGTTTATTATTTATACTCTTCTCTCTACTTTTGTAATAATTGAAATTTTCCCAGTGAAGTTCTTAAATCACTTCACCTTCTACTTATGTTATTTCATATACGAGGTCAGTACTATAACCCATAGCTAACAGTGCTCTGGGCAGTCGAGCAGCATCACACAGCCACTGATTGGCAGATTGAGGATTCAGACCCGTGTTGGTCTGACTTAATAGCCTGTGCGCTAACCCTTAGCATACAAAGAAAACATGCTTCCCAGATGAGGAGACTGAAACTGGTTAGAAATGCAGACTTTTGGGTCCCACCCAAGACCTTTAACAAGACCCCCCGAGTAAGGATTGTATGCACATCCAGGGTTCCTGTGCTCTGACCACTGCACTGTTACTGACTCTGTAACCCCAACTTTCCCGACTTAGTCAATCAGGCCCTTCCTTAAAAAATGTTACCCTCTGTTGAAATAAAAAGCCTTATCATGAGCCACTACTTGGTAGCATTTAATAATAACTTAATAAGCAATTTAGTTCATAGCAGTCACTTTTTTCAACATCCAGTGTCTGCTGTAGCGCTGGGCACTAAATGCCTAGGTGTCAGTTACACATCCGTCTGACTGTATGTCAACTATTAATAATCACTGCTAATTGAAACTTAATAATTTGGTTTGTTCTATTTAAATAAAGCCCTTGCCTTCTATTCATTTAAGGTGTTGTGAGTTTTAAAAGCTTTGAGACTTACAGAAAACCTACAGGTACCTGTTCTAGCCTCCGGCAGCATCAGCTCTGCTTACCCACCTGGGCGTAACTTTCCAGAAAAGGTGTGATTTTTCTCCCTAACACTGTCAGTCGTCTTGTATCATTTCAGCCTTGTGTTTGAAAGGAAAAAAGCTATGGGATTTAGGTGACCTAAGTCCCAGCCCTGCCAGTTGTGTGTCCTGTGGGCAAAACAGTCAACCTCCTGAGCCTCCATTGCTTCATCTGTGCAACGGCTGTGGCATATGGTCTTGGGGGGTCCCTTCCAACTTCATTCTTCTGTAACCCCACATAACTTGATTTTTCAACCCCCCGGAAACAAGAAAAACATTACGAAGATACCGGGCTTTTTGTGAAATCCACCTGATTATATTTTTCCAGCCAGGAAAAGGATCCCACATTGATTTTTACTAATTTCTCTGTCCAAGTAATGAATACCTTCATGCTTTATAGCTTACTTGCCTCCGATCCTTTTTAGGACAAGTGAATAAATGAATGAATGAGTGAGGCTTGTCATCCATCTCAACTATAATCTGCTTTCTTAAAGAGGCTGGGCCCTCTTTGTTTTTGAACGTTTTAAAACATTGTCTAGGTGCCAGGTTAACTTGGTTGTTTTATAGATTATAATAACCTTCCAACCATGTGTATCGGTAACACCCTAAGCTGTTCTTCAACTCCCACAGCAGAAGAGGCAAGGGAAAAGCCTATTTCAAAAGAACAGACATGGAAGCCACCCCTGGGAACTGCCCTTGTAAATGTCAGGTCCACACTGGTTCCTGTTGAAGGTACAAGAATCAGAGTCACTTCGTCCTGCTTCCAGAACTCTTTCTCCTACCAGAGTAATTTTAAGTGTGCATATATATATGATAATTTTCTCACAAAATTAAACCTAGGAAAAACAGCCTGCTGAAATACCATGACTATAACAACCATTTTGCTAGGCATGTGTTAGAAAGTCTTGTCCAGCCCTGTCTTTTCCATGCTGGATATAAAGTGTGTTTCTGACTTGTTTTGCAGGGCAGCCTTTGGCAAGGAATCAGAAGTTCTTATTGGGAACCTGGGTGATAAATTAATCCCTCCACAAGACATCCTCCGTGACGTCAGCGACCTCAAAGCCTTGGCCAATATGCATGAAAGCTTGGAATGGTTAGCAGGTCGAACGAAGTCGGCTTTCTCCAATCTTTCTACATCCCAGAGTGAGTACCTTGCAGGGTGGTTCTTGTAGGGACAGCTGAGGAACTTAACTGAGTACTTTGATTTGAAATGCGAGTGTGTACACACGTCATCTTACGGGATGTGTTTGTGTTGTCAGGAGGTCGGTGCAGGAATTCTGCTGGTGCTGAACCTCTGGTATTTTGTGATTCTGCAAAGGGAAGTCATCTCCGCTTCCCTGTGTAGGGCGCAGGAAACCAAAAAGGGTCCGTGTTAACATAGCTTGATATTAAACCTTAGAAACACAAAACCGTATAAGGTTGAACCACCATGTCTCAAGAACAGAAAGCAATACTCTTTGTCCTCCTTATAACTTCTCAAGGGTAGAAACTGTCTCAGAGCTCAAAGCTGAGCATGCGGTCATTTTCATTTTAACTGATAGGAAATGAATGAAAAAGTATCTAAAAAGAGAATAAAAGAAGTGATTATGGTGCTAGAAAATAGAGACTGAGAGAAATTATTCTGGAAAAGAGATGGATGAAAGATGGTTTCATTATACATTTCAAGGAAATTAAGGAATAGGGTATGAAGTCAAAATGGGAACCCTCTTTCTATCAGATTAGTGACTCAGAAAATAATTTGAAAACTTGAGGATATACACACTTTATTCAGTAACCATAACATAAATACTTTTAAAAAGTGCTAGTTCAGAAGTGTTAAGCAGTTAAAGGCAAATAAAGAAAAAATGATACAAAGAAGAAATAAAGGAGATGGCAGATTGAATGCTTGAATGGAGAGACAGAAAACGGGGTGGAAAAAAGCAAAATAACAGCAAGAACATGAAAGAAATTATATTTTCTCTGAACTTAGTATTAGAGTTAACTGTTAGAAGATTATTAGAAGGAAAATGCTTATCATTTGGACCATGAACTTCAGAGTAAGTTAATTTTTATCACTGTTTTGAAAAGTTATTATTACTTAAACCATGATTTGCAGCCCAGAGAGGGAAGAGATGTGGATGAAATTCACTGGAGTAAATCATTGCTTGGAAACACAGGCCCCATGGACAGAGTCTAGGAGTCCTTGACATGCACACGACTTACAGGCCGGTGCTGATCACATGGCTGTCCTGGAGGTCGGCAGAGGGTGAGGAAAATGGATAGAAGGAGGAGGCAGCTGAGATCACATACTCTGCTTTAGAATTCTTCTTAAATACTACTTCTTATTTATGCTTTTATGTTTACACTTTTTATTGATTAAAGCATTACTTTTAGCTGACAGTAAAATTATACATGTTTGTTCTTAGAAATGTATTCACTTACTAAGGAGAGCGGGGCGCAGTACAGCGTCTGAGCAGGCTCTGCCGAAGTAGGCATCCTTGGAAGGTCTTCCACTGGATAATCCTGTCATGTCAGGGGACCTGTCACAAGTAGTAGTTGAAATTAGTCATCTTATCTCCCAGACTCACCCCATCCACCCAAAAAAACAAAAAACAAAACAAACCGGAAACCGCTGACTTTCCCTTTTGCTAGCTGCAGAAGAACAGCTGTTGTCCTGGTTTTCTTTGACGCTTGCGAATGTCGGGCTGCTTCGGTCGGTTTATTAGTGGTGATTGCAAGGAGTCCTTTCGTTTGGTGGGCCGTCAAAGTCTAACCCTGAGTGATGCAGTCTTATTTCTAGCAGCACAGTATTCCACATTTCTGTTCTAGCCCTCCTGAAAGGGTTCCACAAGGCCAGAGAGGACACACTCTCTATAGCAAGTCATGGGGAGAGTCACACAGGCTCGCCTGGCTTCAGCTGTTTTCCAGAAGAGAAGGATGCTCGCTGAGTTACACTCAACTTTGTAATTGCACGATTTACCTGTTGTGTTCATGTCACTAAGAGTCCCCAGTACAGGTAATGTCCAATTCATGTCTTCCATCCTCCCTGTTATTCTGACAAAGACCTCTTGTACCACCCCTGTTAATACTTTGTCTCATGTGCTCAGATCCATTTTATAATATAAGTTGTACCCTCTCAGTTCCTTTCAGGGTGATTATTCCACCCAGTGAGTGATTTAAGTAGCTGTCAGCATTTGCTAGTCAGCGCCAAACCCAAGTGAGCTGTAATCATTGCTTGTGCTGCCTTTGTTAAAACAAAGCAGCAAGAGAACCTGGTTTATTCTGCTAACAACAAGCCTCGCTCACCCACACTCACCTAGTCTTTGAATTCCTAGGAGAGAGGCCCATTGATGTTTATAATTTGAACAAAGCAGGGAATTCTCTGATAATGGGTTACTTTGATTGTTCCATGTCAGTGTGACTTTAGAAAGGGAAGAAGGGACAGCTGTCTATTATTCTTTTGAAAAGTGAACCAAATGATGACCTCAGCAGAAGTGGTTCCAAGTCTGGAGACTAGATAACGTGAAGAAAACTCCAGCCCTTTGGCCCTAGTAGATGGTCAGGAGGAGAGAAAGTCAAGGAAAGAAGCATAGAAGTTTATTTTCTGTGCACATCCTTTTAACTACTTGATATGGTAAATGCCGAGCTTTATTATATTAAGAAGCTATTCATGGAATGGAATGGAGGAGGCTGGCAGACAATTGTTTTCATAGTAGAATATCTGTTGAGATATTACATTAGGATTCTCCTCTTCCTGAAATATTTTTCAACTTACTGAAGAGAGTATTGCATTTTCGTGGCAGAACATGGCTGGTCATTTGTTGAGGAGATAAGATTTGACCATTTTTTCAAAGATAGTTTTTCCATCTCTTTTAGTGTTGGCCTAAACATCACTCTGTCTTCTTTACACTAAAAGAGTATCCTCACCTCATGCTTGCACCAAAGGCACAGCTCTTACTTCGGGCTACCTGAATCCATGGTTCCTGCTTCATTCCTGCTGGTGTGCCCCTGCTCAGTCTTCCTTAACCTATTCTACTTAAGATTCTTTCTGTTGAAAGTCACAGCCCAGTGAAAGGAAAAAGAATGCATTGATTTATAAAAGTAGTAAATCAGAAGACTCAGGTGTGGCTGGATCCAGAGGTTCATGGGATAACGTCACGTCACAAACATGTTTACAAACCTGCTCCCTCTCTCTCCCTTTCCCTGTTTGTTGGTGTATTCTCTTTATTGCAGTCCATCTCAGATAAGAGCTTTTCATAGGGCCACATCCTTGGCCATCAACAGCCACAAGATTATTTCATCTCAGACAAAAAGAGGATTTTTGTCTCCCAAAACAGTCCCAGAGAAGACTTGGAATAATCTAGCTTGACCTCCTCTCATTGGGTCTCTCAGATTCCTTTAGTATACACCTTATTTTCTGACTCTTGACCCCCACCTGCAACTTAGTCGCTCACTCCCTCTTCTAGAGTCTCTTTATGTTCAGTTTTAACAAATATGCTTTCAGTACAAGGAAGTTGAGCAGAATTATATTTAGCAGTGGGCATTCGGGATCTAGGTTTACACCTATTTTCCCCCATTGATCACAATTTCAGCCTTGTAGTAAAGGCACAGAATAATATCTGTCCTCTGTAGTATTTGCTGTTTGCAAGAATCCTAAGTAAAAACTCTGAGGGTAACTGTTACAGTGAAGGAAATTTTCAGCAAAATGTGACCTACATAAAAATTGTTAGAGTGTATTCGTTTGGAACACTAATGATTTTCTTTTGTGTTTTATCTTTTTGTTTTCAAGATGTGTTGCTTTTAAAAATAGACTACAGAGAATTCGAAGGGGACTCCAGGGCTTATTTTGTCTGCATTGCTTCCTCAGAGGCGCCCTCCTCTCTGTCTTGGATTCTGTAAAAAAATCTCCAGGATTAGAGAATCTAAAACTTCCTTGATCATATATTCTGCTCTTTAAGTAACATTACCATCAAGGAAGTCAATATCTTTTTATTAAAGTTCTTTTGCTTCAGTCTAAACTTCTTTCTTCTGTCTTATGCTTCAGAAATGTTGAATATTTTTTCAATAAAATACTTTAATGTATCTGAAAACAGTTCTTTGGCCCCTACCTGCCCATCTCTGGATATTAAAGACTAGGCCCAAAGGTCCCAGTCTCTGAGTCCTTGGCAACCAGATCTAATAGAATTAGGAGCCCAGATCAGGCCCAAGTTCACTGACACTCTCTTGGATGGTGGTTTGACTGTTAGCCTTTGTGAATGTGACCCATGTTGTAAGTTCCTTTGACCCCAGACTTTCTCACCTCTGGCTTACTGAGTTCTCATTACTGAAGTTCCTGCTGTGCCCACATGCATGGATAATAAAAAAGTCATAAAAAGTCATATCATAACCTTTTTTTAGCTTGAGAAGTCACAGGGTTTAACATCTAATTTCCAGGTCAAATAAATTTCATAATTTAGGTTCCTGGAATTGGTTCAGGAGTCATAGTATTAGTTATGCACTTATTTATATACTTATTTTTATTGTGGTAAGAAATAGGCAACATCAAATATGCCATCTTAACCAGTTTTAAGTGTATGGTACAATAGAGTAGTGTTAATTATGTATTTATTACAGTGCAACAGATCTCTAGAACTTTTTCATCTCTCATTACTAAAACTGTACCCACTGAACAAAAATCCTTATTTCCCCCACCCCACCCCCAACTCCTGGTAACTACTTCCTACTTTCTGTTTCTATGAGTTTGACTATTTTAGATGCTCTCATACAAGTGGAATTACGCAGTATTTGTCTTTTTGTGACTGGCTCATTTCACTTAGCCTGTCTTCAAAATTTATTCGTATTACAGCATATGACCGGATTTCCTTCTTTTTTAAGGCTGAGTAATACTCTGTTGTGTGGATATACCACATCTTCTTTATCCAGGCATCTTTCAAACATTTCGATTGCTTCCACCTCTTTGCTGTTGTGCATAATGCTGCAGTGACATGTAAGTGTACGAATTATACTTCTTTCTTAAAGTAGAACTGTTGCTAGGGATCTTAGAAATCATCTGGTCCAACTCAAGTTACTTTGCACATGAAGTTAACATTAAGGGTTCAGAATGGTCACTCTGCATGTCTCTACCTGAACTGGGATGGGAACAAGTCCTCACATTGCCTGTTTAATTTTCTCTCTACTGCATCGTTGTCTTGACCAAGATTAGGTACTGGCAGGTTAAGTACCGTCTTGACCAGTACCAAGGTTAAGTACTGGCAGTACAGAGCAGCTCCATGCATACCATATTCCTACTGAACTATCCAGGAAAGTCATCTTATCATTTTTTTAATCAAAGCACTTTAATGCCTACAGTTAACTTGTGATCATTTTTGATCTTCCTTGTCTTGTGTGTAACCAGACTTTTTGTGCTTTAAATATGCAGGATTATTGTACATCTCCCTTTTGAATTTCATCTTAGTTGAAAGAAAATATCTTATTAATTTTCACCCTCTTGATATGTTCCACAAGTATTTTCTAAGTTAGAAACTTCACTTGTCTTGTTATCATGTCATAGAATATATTCTAGCTGCTGTACTGTTCTCTGCAGTAGCCACTAACCTTGTGTGTCTATTTAAATTTAAATTCATTAAAATTAGCTAAAATAGAAAATTCATTTGCTTAGTCATCCTAGCCACATTTCAAATGCTCAGTAGCCACTGTATTGGACAGTGTAGTCGTAGAACATTTTCATCATCACAGAACGTCCTGTTGGATAGTACTTAGGTCAGTCACCTAGGTCACTGTTGATAAAGGTCTTATTGATAAACTAATGCCCGTCCATATACTTAGCTTTTTGAAACAGACTTGAAATGTTCACATAGTTTTATCGATAATAATAATTCAATTGTTGATAAATAATTCAATTGTTTAGCCTCCATATCCTCTGGCAGAGAAGTATATTTTAGGCCTAGCATTGTCCAGAATTTTTTCTATTGTTACTAAAGGGAAAAAAAGTTTAGTGATCAAGTACACTTGAGATTAGGTTAAAGAACATTAAATATAGTTCCTGCATACAGTGAAATTTTTAAAGTCTTTAATATGTTAATGGAGTAATTACAGCAATGCAGTGTTTCCCAAACTTACTTATCAATGGAATTCTCTCACCCCAGAGCATCTCACAAGACTTTTCTTGCATGGAAAACTTCTGGGAAACCCTTTCCTATATTTATATAATTTGTTCAGAATCTTTTATTTCTCCCGACATAGTCAGGCACAGGACAAGACACATGTTTCCCTGTGGCAGGACTGTAATTTCATATTATTGGCACATTTGCACACCTTCAGATGACTTCTGTTGCAGTTTGGTTAGTTTATTATTCGATTTAATTATTTTGAGAAATGTTCACATCAACCAATATAAAATAACTGTAGCTTCCTTTTTTGCTTGTTTCCAACCTGGCTGCTGTCCAGTCATCACACTTTCCTCATGATGCTCAGATTCCAGCTACTAATGTAATTCCACACCTCAGTTCATGGATAAATGCTAATATGTCCACTGTGGGACTCCAGGGATTGATTTTTTTTTTAAGAAAAATTTTAATTTAGAATACTTACAGAGTAAAGTTGCAAAGATAGGACAGAATTGTTGGGTTTCTTGTACCCGTTGTTTTCATCTTATATTTGTCACAACTAATGAACCAATGTTGATACGTTATTATTGACTCAATTCTATACTTTATTCAGATTTCCTTAGTTTTTATCTAATGTCTTTTTTCTGTTCCAGGAGCCCATCTAGGATATCATAATACATTTAGTCATTGTCTCTTTAGGCTCAGTTAGACTGTGACAGTTTCCTAGACTTCCCTTGTCTTTGATGATCTTGACAGTTTAGAGGAATACTGGTCAGATATTTTGCAGAATGTCCTTCAATATGTTTGTCTAATCTCTTTTCATGATTAGACTGGGCTCATGGGTTTTGAGAAGGAAAACCACAAAGATAAACTGTTCTCATCACATCATATTAAGGATAATTCCTACCAATGTGAATTATCACTGGTCATGTTCTGGGATTGATTTTTATGCCTCCAACTCATGTAGTCCCCTCTAGACAGTTCCTTCTGAATTCTAGATCGACTTTCCACTTTATCACCACAAATTGCTTTTGTCTGTTTATCTTTCTAGTGACTGTTTTTTTTTAACATGATGAAAGCATCTATTATAAGCCCAGTGTTTGGACAAGTTGGATAGCTGCTAAGAAAAAAAAATTATTGCCCACCTCAAACAATTATGCAGTTGATAAAGATTATAATCTTGTGGGTCTAAAAGTCTCTGTGTGGGAGGAACTGTTTTTTATACCCTGAGCAATGCATTCTATTAGGGCCTGTACCCGCTTCTTAGTTGCCACAGTGCTAAACAATCCTTAATAAATGTATACAAGCATATTAATTCCAGAGGGAGCCATGCTGAGATGAAAAGAGTTATTTGAATTTTCTTCACTAAAAATAAAGTCTTATTTAAACCCATTTGCATTAGATTCTTCTGAAGTGCAATGTTGGCTCAAAACCCGTATACAAGTCCTTTTAGAGTACCAATTCTCAAAGTCAGCTGCAAGTCAATTGTAATCAGTTGGGGAGTTTTTAAAATACTGATGCTGGGGAAAAATACTGCTGCTGGGCCCCACTCCCCGAGATTTTCATTTAATTGTTCCGAGGTGTGGCCTGGGCATCCCCAAACCATTAGACTCAGAGGTTGAGAACCACTGTTCTACAGGATTGGTTCTTAACCTTGGCTTATATTAGAATCATCTCCTGAGCTTTCCATCAGACTCTCCAGGGGAGATGCCCAGAATATCTTACCTTTTAACATCTCCTCAGGCAATTTCAACAAATAGCCAAGGTGAAGAACCACTGATTTTTGAGCACCCCCTCCTAAATTCTTCTTTAATTTCCATAGCTCTTTATATTTGGGAAATGCTTTGGAGTTATTTTGCCAGTTCTAGTCTCAAAAGTTTGGGGTTAACATGACTTCCCATTTTACAGACAAGAACACCAGGCTCAGAGAGCTGTACTTCATTTCTGTACCAGAGTCAGACGACGACCCACTTCTGCTTAGCAGTTCCTAGTCAGCCAAACTGGCCCCAAGTCTGACTAAAAATAAAAACATTCCTCTTAACCTTTTTCAAGTCACCTAAATGAGAAGGGCGAGGAATCAGGGTCTCTTGTAACACAAAACGCTGCAATTGCCAAACTGATTGAATGAAGGTGGAAGTCTTTACAAGTCAATTATATTATTGAAAATAAAGAGGGACACGGTCCGTGTGTCTGTACACCCCCATCCCTCAAATACATGGTTTTGTGGCAAACCAGGAGGCCTTTATGCATTTCCTACTAGGATTTACCATTTTCTAGAAGGTGGAATAGGAATTGAATATGAATCAAGTTCACGATCATCGGCTTTGTCTGCCTTAATGGCATATGAAAGATAAAATGCAGACTCCCCCTCCCCTTGCTGCTTGTTTTTCTGCTTTGACACAAATGAGAATAAAAATGTCCCTTGCCAAGATCTCGTGGGACATTGTCCTGTTTCAGCTGTGCTTTTGTTAAACCATTAAGCCAGAGTTTTCCTGTCAGAATTTCATCTGATTATTTTTAATTAAAACTCCATGCATGGTAATTCCTCTCCTGCTTGGGTATTTACAAGTTCCAAATATTTGTAGACTGTTATCAGACAGCCCCTGCTCAGGAGTTGCTTAGTCTAACTCTACGTATTTCGTTTCTCTAATCGTCTTTCCAAGGTTGGGCTTTCTCTGCTGTTACCATTTTTTGGCCTTATTAGTTGTCATTTTCTTAAACTGACTCTCATTCTGCGGTTTCACTCTTACCATTCTTTTTCCTCTCTTGCTGACGGCTTCCAAATTCATTGGCATTGCTTAGTTTCATGAGCATCCTGTTTACTGAGAAATTTACATTACCATGGGTATTACGCCTTGTTCATGAATTTTCCACCTACTATCCAATTCAGATTTTGTTTCCATCTTACCTAGTTGACACAGCTACTTTGTGTGAGCCTTTATCACTTCTTAAAATATTTGGAAGTGTCCAAATACACTTCCATGTTGTACCAATTTCAGAACTAATCATATGTATTGTAGGAATAAAAACACTAAATGACAATTTTATGCTGATTCAGTTTTGTTCATTTTTGGTCTCCATTGTTCTCTATTGTTACTTATGAAGTGATTGAAATTGATCCCAATGAAGAAAGAATTGTGTGAGGAAGTCCCTGTGCTTCGGGTGTTCACCTGATTGTTCTTAGAAATTTTCTGAGACCTGTGTTGTTACAGTGGAGATGCTGGTAATTCTCTCACTTTATAAGGAAAAATATTTGGACTCCTCTAGCACCCTCCTCACACTGATGTACCATATGCAGTATTACTGTTGATTATCACCCAAGCTTCAGGCTTGCACGTGGGATTCCTATGTTCCTTTGTCCTTAGCACATTTTAAGTACTGATACACAAGGGTTAGTCCACTTTTTAAGCATTTCTACTCTTTCTGTTTTCCCTTTCTTCTCACTGAATACCCTCACATGGCTTCTAAGTCATGAGCATTTTGCCTGTTTCTAAACATGGATGTTCTGTTAATTCATAGACTCTTTCCCATGCTTCTCCCTTAGTCTAGGAGGCATATAGTACACATTTGAGTTTGAAGTCAAGCACACCTGGGGACAAATCGGGCAAATTATTGTATCACTATAGGGAAATGATTTAGCTTTTCTGAACTAAGTAGGTCTCCTCACCTGTCAAGTAGATATAATGATGCAGACTCATTGGGTTGGTGTAACCATTACCTGAGGTGATGAACTTGGACTTCTTAGCCGTGCGTAGCACACAGTGGGAACACAATGTGGTGGTACCGCCACACTGTATGACCCCTGTCGCTGGGTCTCACTCACTGTTCTCCTTCCGCAGGACTAGGTCTTCCCCTTCCTCCTGACCCTTCAGGCTTTTATTTAAAGTCTTGTGGTTGCTTTTAAAATTCTATTAACATCTGTCCTTTTTCTTCTTCCAAACTCTGAAAAGAGGGTTCGGATATCATTGAAAAACATTCCAGAACCAAATACAGTTCCTTCCTGTCAACCAGCTGGTCGTCTGTCGAGCTCTTTGTCCCGTCCCGAGTACTGGTTAGAAAACAGCCCCCTACCTCCCTCGGCAAGGAGGTGGCTGTCAGCCATGAAGCTCTCAAAGGCTGTTCTGTGCGTGCTGCCGTGTAATTTGGGGAGTTCTAAGTATCTACCCGTGAAGACTTACGTGGCTGTTTCTTTGAAAATGCCAGCATTTGTATCCAGAAGGGAAATATTTTTTTAAAATATGGTAATACCAGGGATGGCTCAAGTGTGGTGGCTGGGAGCTTCCAGCTGAATGATTGTGTCATCAAATAAAACTCTACAATGGAAACAGGAAGAAGAAATAGAAATGAAAAATGTCTGTGGAAAGGGGGAGGCAGAAGAAGCTGGAAGACAAGAGAGGGCTTTGGAATGGCTGAAATGAACAGCCGGGCTGATGAGATGGCAGAAGTGCAGGACTGCCGGTGCCTGGACTGGCACCCTGAGCCGGGAGAGGAGGGCTACTACTGGGGCAGCAGGACTCGAACAGGAAGTCTGAGGGGACTGATTTGGCTGCCAAACAGAGAAAACCTCTTACAGTGGGAGCCAGTGAAAGATTGTACCTGGAGGCACTGATGGTGCTATTAAATCTAAGCTCTTGTCTGGAAAAGCCCTCGATAGCTGGGTGGTTTAAAACGTGAGATAAGCCCCCTCCCCAGTGTGAAGCTATGACTCCATGAGCTCCTCACTAGAAAAAGAATGTCTTTTAATTTCTTGACCCTTGAAACTAAATGTAGATAAACTCTAAATGCAGCAGGTGGGAGAGACAACTCCTGGCGAGGAGAGTAGGAAGAGGATTGGGGGCCGGCCTGGATTTAATGTGAGAAATCTCCGTCACTTTGTGAGATTGGATTTAGAAAAAGATTCTAAGTGTAAACTGGATCTGCTTTCTCAGACAGCTTACTTATTAATCGGTAGTGCACAAAGACCACTTCCAGACTGCCAGCTCCAGGGAAGTGTAGCAAAGGGGCGGATGTGTGCAAACGTGCGTGCCTGTGACAGCCCCAAAGGATGCCGCGATGACAGTAATGCCACTCCACACTTTGATTGCATTTCATCCTTTCAAGGACCTTTATGATCATTAATTCGTGATCCCTTATCCCCGCCTCAAGCTGGAGTTAACAAGCAAGCCTTTATTTTCTCAGTTTTACAAAACATGGTCATGAAACAGAAGGCTGGCCATTGGCCCAAGGTCGAGATGAGATGGTGACAAAATCTATACTGAACCTGGCTGTTCTCAGAGCACGACCACAGGGTCTAAAAAAAGAACATAACCACCTGTTGCTAGTGTGCCTGGAACAGCAGACAGCGTGTCTCTGTTTCCCCACAGGGACAACGTTATTCTTCTGCTGTTTCCCAAAATCATAGCAGCAAGATGGGCACCATGCTACATCCCTGAATGTGTCTATGAACAACATTGGATGCACTTTAAAAGGGGTGATCTTAAATATGAAAACGAATATATGTATGATCGAAACATTGTACTGTGCACCAGAAACTGACACATTGTAACTGCTTTTACTATAATTTTTAAAAACAAGTGAAAAATGAAAAAATAAAAGAGGTGATCTTGACCTTCACCCACTGTAAGAAGCTGAAGCTTTTAAAAGTTGGAAATCCCCTGACCACCCCCTCCCCTACCAAGGATCTATTTTGAAACCAAATTTTGTAGTCATGTATTTAGGGAAAGATTCTCTTTTACTTTTCTATCCTAAGTTCAATACTGTGATTTACGCCCAGTGTTACAAACTAGACGATAAAAATGTAAAAGACCTCCCTCCTCCATCATGCGAGGTGCAAGAATGTGTCAGGTGTGGGTCTCCAGGGCACAGTGCTGGTTGTGAATAGCAGTTAATTCTGTGTACTGTCATCTTTAAGGTCTGGTGGCTGAATCCTAGGTGGATTCGACTAGAGTTTTTAACTAACATCTTAATCCAATTTTTATGAAAGGAAGAATAATGAGGACTTTTCTTTAAGACTGATGAAAAAAACCCAAGTGTCTTTCCAGAAACCAAGAATATCTGATGAGATTCTTCAAGGAAGCAAAAATCCTGTAAATGTCAGAGAGATGTTACATGCTGGAAAACCCCTTTGGTCAAATTCATCTAAAGAAGGTACTATTTGTAGGGGACTTTTCAGCAAGTCTGTCAAAAGCTTCTTGCTGCAGATAAAAATTCAATAACCTTTCACTGTGGATGTGCCACAATTATCACTCATTTAAAAACAGTCCCTCTAATAGAGTATTTTATCATGCTGGACAGTCTCCGCATTGTTCATTATTTGGTGTTTGCTAAGCTGATGGCGTTTCCACAGCACTTTTCTTATCTCTGCTTCTTCAGAATTGGATTTAATATTTCCGAACCAGTCAGATATGACAAGTCATTTTCTTCGCTCTTGTCTTTTAAGAAACGCAAACTTGATTTCTTTTTTTTTTTTTCAACCATCACCACTTAAAGATTAAAGTTATTGGAAATGTCTGTATTAACTAGCATTGGGACATGCCATGGAAGACTATTGCATTTTAATTGCAATTGGGGCTTCCTCTGTTCCTTTTCGTTCTTTTTGTTTTCCAGTATGTGTGTATTCTGTATCTCTTTGGAACCTCATTCTTCTAAAACACACACCGTATGGCAAAGGGGAGGTACGATGAAGCCTGATGTTGTTGAAGACAAGGCATTATCGGAATTATTATATTACTGAACCTCAGTAAAGGGGCTGATAAGCTGTGTAAGCGGGTCTCTGTATGTAAAGATTGTCTTTATAGGAGAAACTTACTGAAAGGAAAATGATAAAGTCATTAGCCTCACATCTGGAGGGGAAAATGCCAGTCCAAACAGTATCTCTTTCTATATATAGCTCATTATTGAAAATCTGAACAAAAATTCAGCAACAAGTGAATGATTTTGAGAAGATGTGTATGCTTTATCCAGACTTTTTACCTGATCCATAGCGCGTTCTTTAATTTATTTTTTAACACTTTTTATTGAGTTATAGTCATTTTACAATGTTGTGTCAAATTCCAGTGTAGAGCACAATTTTTCAGTTATACATGAACATACGTATATTCATTGTCACTTTTTTTTTTTTTTGCTGTGAGCTACCACAAGATCTTGTATATATTTCTCTGCGCTATACAGTATAATCTTGTTTATCTATTCTGCATATGCCTGTCAAGTATCTACAAATTCTGAACTCCCAGCCTGGGATTTCATAACGCATTCTTTTAGGTGTTTATGTGTTGTTCTAGGCTTTCTCTGGGCCACTCTAGTGGAGTGGTGTCACTTTCTAGTTAGGACCAGGTCTCTTCTCTGTAATAAGGAATCTCTGGGAGATGTAGGTAAGGCAGCCTGAACAAAAGATTAGAATAAGGTAGCCACATGTCCTGTCACTTTATTGGAAACTCTTTCCTTAGGCCTACTGAGGACCTGTCCGTTTACTCTGAAGGTGTCTCTTACACAATTTTTAGGGAAATACAAAGCTTCACTCAAGAACCAATGACAAGATTTTTGACCTTTTATGGTACAGGCTTTAAATAGTGGTGTCAGAATACTGAGAAAGATTGTGTAGAGAGAAATTCTCACCCAAATACTAATTTTAAGATTTGTGGGTTCTCATTGTAAGCATCAGAACAGAAATAGTATCAGAGTCTTTTTTTTCATACACTAATTATAAAGGCCATCCTTTTGAATTGGCTTTGTGAAGAAAAATATTTGCTCCAACTTGCCCCAGAGAGAGGTGCTCGGAACTTCTGTCCTGTCTGCTTCTAAAGGAGGGAATGTGATGAAAAATCCACCATCGTATTATTTGTTTAAAGGTACCACAAGCCCAATTAACGTGTTTGCTCAAGCCAACAGCCTTTGGGCTTTTCACAGAAATCTTGGAAGTGTGCTGGAGATCCGCCCCCACAGAAGAGTTTTGCATATGCTGCTGGGTCTGCCTGGCTCCAGGGAGCCGAGGCTGGGTCACTGACAGACAGATGGCTGCCACAAGTGCCACCAGTGGCCGGAAACTCCTCCCACCACCTCCTGTTCCCGCAAACAGGCAGAAATTTCTTCAACATAGTGCCCAGGCTTTCTTTCCCCTGACCCAGCCCTGCCCATGGAATATTGAGGCAAGGCCGACATCCAATGTTGCCATCCTGCCTTGTTTCTGTTCCTCAGCACCAGCATGATGCAACAGAGGAGCATGGGCTTGGCCTTGGACAAGGCACTTCTAACATCCTCGATGGTGTTGTCTGTATCCTAGATCTGTCACAGGACTGCTTTGAGGATCATGTCAACTACTGTATATGCAACACCTGATCCAGCGCCTAACGTACAGTAATCTCTCAATACATGTCAGGAAATGGTAGTTTTTCCTTCTGTTTCCCCTCCCTTTAAACCTGTTTCCTCATTCTTAGCCATCCTAAGAATGTTTCATTTCTGACTCATTCTACTGCCAAGATTTGCCCAGAGTGGTACTCAAAGTGAGATGCCAGAGTCTGCCTCCAGCTTTCCCCCCTCCTTCTGTCCTTACTGTTGAGAACCGGGCTATTCTGCTTGGTAGTTTAATTTCACCATCGAGGGCTCTTTGGTGTATTGCAGTTGAAATTCAACTTTGAGCATTTACGTTTAGCAGCCTTCCAAAATCCACATGGCCTTTGAACTCAGGCACAGGCTCAGGGTGTGTTTATTAGGGGCCACAGTGAGTGAAACTTAAGGGTAAACCTCAGCTCTCATGAAATGACTTTCTCTGTAAACTTATTCTTCAGTGTATCGGCAGGATATGGAGATGAAGTAGTTGCTACACCTTGGTTTTAGTAAAACTAGAATAAAAACAGACTGTCCAACTCCATAGCCCATGCTGGCTCTGAAGCTCTTGGGCCTTTTAGAAGCATCAAGGTATTTTGTCTGAGTTCATCTGCATTCCCTTGTTCGTTAGGAATTAACTTGTAACATGTCTCATTGAGTTGACTGTTCACATGGACTTTTTTCAGTTAAATGTCTTACAGATTGTTTGATTTTTTTTTAAAGCAGAATAATTATAGACTGTTAAATGTCTGAGTAATCCTGAATATCTCTAGGAAGGTGAGCAGGATACTGACACTCCATTGATGCTGTATATAGTAGAATTTTAAAAATAAGAAATAAATACACATTAATTTAAAACACCTGCCCTAGCTTTAACATACTAAAATTTTATTAACTATAGTCTGTAGTATTCAATAAAATCCTGATGGCAAAGTATAACTTAGTCCAAAATAAGATTTTTCTTGTAATGGTCTAAGGAGTTCAAGCCATTCTGATCTTTAGATTAAGAAGATAAGATTCTTAAGTGCTAATATGACATTTTCTTTGTCTACTCTTGGGGTAATGGATTATTCCATGATTCTTTTGTATACCAGTCCTTTACTAAGGATCATTTCTTAAGGTTTCACTTACAACAGAAAGTCACAGAAAGGCTTCATTATCTTGGAGCTTCTGTTAGCCTCAGCAGAATCACTTGAAACCTTGAAACAGTTGAGAAAGGCATCCCAGTAATACACTTAGAAGAGCCCAGAGACAAGAAGAGTGAAAAGAGCTATTGAGCTTGAATTCATTAGGGGTCAGTTATCCATGTTGTGATTCACTTAATTTTCCACTTTCCACACCGAATTAGTCATGTGAATTAGTTAACCACCGGCCACCACTGCCAGACCGGCTAGCACTGCAACCCCTGCCCCTCATCGGTCCTCCGTCTTGGCTTAGACTGGGCGCCAGAGCACCAGGTAGAAACCACACCTCACCCAGGCGCGCTGGGCCCGCAGGAAGAGTGCTTCACGTGGACACAGACGTTGCCAAGGCCAGTCTAATCATCTGAATCAGTAATAAAACCAGTTCAAGGCGTTACTCCTTGAACATAGCAGGTACTCCGTCAGTGTTTCATTGAATTGAGTTAAATTAACAAAGAGCTTCCATGTGGGCCTGAAATCTGCTACCCTTCTTCCCTTTGCTGAGTTGGCTGGTAAATCTGTCTGCAGGTGAACCAACTTTTTTCTCGTTTCTGTGGGTACTACCATTCCCTTTTTTCCCCTTCTCGTTTCAACCAGTGAGAGTAACAGTTATCTTACACAGCACAGGAAAGAGACTCTCAGGTCATCCATTTATCTCCATTAAGAATTTCTCCCAGGATTAAACAGTGTGATTACCTTTGGATGTCCACAGTATTTTTGGCCATTAACTTCCTTATTTAAAGCAATATGTTTAATTATATACCCATTTTCTCTTGCTGAATGTAGATTTTATTTACTGAAAATGTTCTTTCTGACCTTCTACTTTGACTTATCTTCCCTTTCCTAAGGTACCGTTTTGGCACCAATACTCACTGACTAATGAATGTGTTATATTCCAGAAGTTCTTTTGTAAATTGACTGCTAAGAAGCTCAGAATGCGGTTCTCCCACAGAGACACTGTTATTTCTGGTTATAAGATACAGGAGGTGATTTTTAATCTCTCTGAGTCTCAGGTTTCTCATCTACAGAATAGGTATAATAATGTCTATTTCTGATAGTTGCAATGAAGATCCTCTAATTTTACTTTCTAAATATATATTTATACATCTGTCCTCTCTTCTTCATCCCTGCTGTCACTGCCTTCATTCACATCTTCACACCTTCATTGCTTCTCACCTGAATTATCTCAGTAGCCTCTTACTGATTGGCCTGTTTTCATTCTTCTTTTCCTCCTCTGATACAACTGCCATACCACAGTGATCTGTCTAAGTGCAAATCTGCCCACGTAACTTGCTACAGTGGCTTCTCATCATCTCATGGGCGATGTCCAAGATCCTTAACTTGACATAGAAAGTTCTTCACAATCTAGAAGGTTTTACGGGCATTGAACTGCCGCTAGTTCTCCTGCAGTGCCTTGCCGTTATCACCTTTTTGCCTTTCTTCAAGCTGTTCCCTCTGACTACTCTTTCTCCTACCTTCTCTTTTTCTTTCACCAGGTTAATTCCTCTTCCTCCTTGAAAATTCGGCTTAGGCCTCACCACTTCAAGAAACTCTTTTGGGCCTTCTCAGACTGAATTAAGTAATCTTTATCTTATTTCTAAAAATGCCCACCAGCCATCTCTAGCATTTTACATACTGTATTATGCCATTTATCTATTTCTTTATCTGCCTTTTCAACCAAACTGTCGGCACCTTGAATGTATGTGCTTGGTTTCTTTCCTCTTTACACTACCAACTAGTACATAGAAGAGGCTCAAAAAAATGTGGATATATCAATTAGCAAATAAATGGACAAACTAATCAACCTTAACTTCTGTTAATAATATTATTCCAGGGGGGAAATAACCTGAATGACTCCAAGAACACAGCCCCTGTGCTGCAGTCTCAGAACTTGCCTGCCCGCCCACTGGCCCTACAGTCCCAATAGCTCCCCTAGTTTTGATATCTAACATTCACTTCCCATGAGATTGTACCTTAAATAATGTGATGTGGACCAAAGCCAGTGCTATAATATAAACAAGAACAGCCTCTCTCACTAGGGCAGTATTGTGGCAGAAATCCAGTAAACATTTTGAGAGCCAGTTAAGAAAACCTCTCTGTCATTGGGCTAAAGTAGGCACTGTGGGCAGGTCAAAACCCTTCTGAAAAAAACCATACCAGGTTCTCTCCAGTAGACTAATGGACTGTCCACTTAGACCCCCCACCCCCCCTTTTTTTTTGCCATGGAGCGGTGGTTTTCAGACAGATTAGAGGGGTTCTGAGCAGGCAGAGTTCTAGGCTTTCCACCTTTTACTTTAACCAGAGCCCCTTCTTAAATTTTAGGCCAGTAACTGGAGATGAGTGTTGAACTCAGCTCGTAGACTTAGCTGTGAGTTGTTCATGTCCACAGAGTCAGAGGACTTGAAAGGTCAGTAAAAGCTGCCAACTCCATCTTTTATGTTGTTCCTGGCAGATTTCTTCCCATGACATTGAAATAGGAGGGATAAACAGTGATTAATTATGATGCCTGAAGCCTGCCTTTTTCTTACCTAGAATATTGCTTTGATATACCAAGGCATGTAACTTGCCGAGGAGGAGACTGGCATAGAATTTAGGAGGGATATTCAGTAAGCTGATGAATCTATAGATTGAGAGAACAGAAGAATGCCATTTTGAGTAAAATACACCCCAGGTCCAGCCTTGTGGCAATATAGACATAAAGTTAATAAGGATCAACAGTTTGTCACTTAGCATGAACGTTAAGTAATCATAAAGAAATATGTTGTATGAACCTATACATTTATCAGTGCTTCCACCATCAACCCCACTGAACAAAACAAAAAGGAATTTTAAAGGTTTAAGTCCACAGGAACAAAGAAAACAGAAGAGAAAATTCAAGAAAGTTAATTTCTGTACCAGTAGTGGGGACACCGAGAAATTATTCAACTTACATTAAAAAAAAAATGGCATGGCTGTCTACCTCTGAAAGATAGGGGCTGAAAACAGGAAGACTTGTTGACAGTCTGTTTATGAGACATTTACCCTCAGATTTTCCCCCCTTTTTCACATAGCTGTGGGATTGTTCCTATCAAAATCACAACAGAGCCCTGGAGATCTGTTCTCTAAAAATGGTAAAATAGAAGTTCCTTGGGCTGCAAGACATAAGACATATTAAGTGTGGGGCTACCATCCTGACATTAGGGCAGTTAATTCTAAGTTCACATTAATGACTGTTGAGACCTGCCTTCCTTCTTCAGTTGGCTGGCAGCCAGGTATATAACTTCAGACAAGAGACTGGACAGTCTTCTCTGAGGAATCTGTTCAGCCCAAAAGAAAAAAACCAAAAACCAAAGACACTGACATCTGTTGTTCCCCAATGAAACAGACCAGCCAGCTCACCTATAATGATGAGTTCAGTGTGTAAGCTCCTTCCTCACAGACACCAGACTTCAGTCAGCCCCACTTAAATATGAGCAGTCAAGGACAGTAGACATTGGGGGAGACCATATGCAACACAGAGACCAAAATATACAGGAAAAGTAACTTGGAATAAGGATTCTCCAGAAAGAAAAAAGCACTTAAAAAAGAAAAAAACTATAGTTAATATCCCTTGAAGAAGTAAGAGAAGATATTGCATCCATGAAGTAAGAATAGTGCACTATGTTAAAGGGAACTCAGAAGACAAAAAAGAACTCCTGGTATTAAAAAAAAATAAGTTTTAAAATAAAAACCACAGAATGAAGGTTAGAAGACAAAGCTGAATAAATATCCAAAAAAAGATAGAACATAAACAAATAGAAAATAAGAAAAATACTAAAGAAAAGGACCCTCTGGAGCAATCCATTGTGTCCAACAACTGAATAATAGGGCCACGGAGAGAAAGAAGAAATAAAGGAAAGAGACTCATCAAAGAAAAATTAAGAAAAGTTCCTAAAACAAAAAAAATATGAATTTTTAAGTTGAAAGAGCCCAGAGTATCCAGCAAGGTGGACGAAAATAGAGGAAACAAACCTGTTTTGCAGGGTACGGGGGGTTGCAGGGAGAATGCACAATTGTATGTGACTGTGGACGTCAGTAGCATTTGTTGAGTCATAACAACATAAACACAAAATACTGATCTAAGCTCTGTTATGAGACAACTGTGGTGAGAAAGCAATGGGAAGACAGTGCGTCTGTGGAGGGAGTTAAATCCTCATTTTTCGTAGTCGGAGAGCCACAAATAAACACCTAAACATGAAAAGTCAAGAAGTGGCAAAATAGGCGAATTCTTTAATGATACAGGGATAAGCACCAAGGAAATCAACTAAGAGCTGAAAGTTATGGCCTGATGAGAAAGTTTATAAAAACCACTTGGCTCTTTAATCTATGTGCATATCTAGATTTCATTAAAATAAAAAGTGAACTGAAAAATGATTACAGCGGCAAAAGTCCTCGCTGGGTCCTCATTTTTCAGTTTTAATCAATTCTGATGAATAATTTACACCACTATATGAGCATATTAGGTAGACCCAATCAAAGAAGAGCCTATTGTCCACAAAGTTTCGTTCAATCTTCCTGAGATCCAAAAGCTAGAGAAAAACAGACCTTCCAAATGTCATTTGGAATCTGGGCTTTCACAATTTCTCCTGGGAAATTTATGACAAAAGTACCTATGTAATCTACCCTTGTTCTTGGTACTCTCCACCAAACCCAGATCTTTCCAGAAAAATTTCTTTGTTTGGGCTTGGGTGAGATAATTTAAGCTCTGCTATCCAATATTTAATAAGATCCCAAGTGGCCTGTTCAACAGTCTGCCTTGCTCATGGATGCATTGTCTTTATCAAGATGCTTCCTAGTTTCATAAGGACTACTAACTACATCGCTAAAATTAATAGAATGCCTAACATAGAGTAGATGGAGCTGGATTCTGTTCATCAGCAGTAATTCCATGAGAAATAGTAGAACCCTGATAATTTGACTTAGCTGGTTTTTTTAGGTACAATGAAAAATTTTAAGCCCTTATATTATATAGACATGCGTGTACAAATAAATACATATGAGAAAAATTGGTAAAATAATTCAAATATGTTTAATATTTGGAGATATAATGTTGTAACCCCAGAAGTAATGTTATAAATAATTCACTGTTGTTAATATATTTCCACAACCTATTTGACAGGATTGACAGAGTTTTTGAGGCAAATCCTTACAGGATATAATAATCATGCTAGAAGATTTAATTTACCACAAATTGCTACCAACAGATTAACCAGAGAGCCAGATATTATGCTGTTGTAATATTCTGGCTATTAACAGAGAGATGTTCATGGATGTATGATCAGACCTGGGAGCCTAGTTTTTTTATGATCAAAACATGAAACTATTAGCAAAGCATTTAACAATGTGATAACAAGATTACAGAACTTCCAAAATGGATGGGACCTTGATCACTAGTCAGCCTCAATAATGAACACTGCCATTTATTGAGAATTTATTATACACAAGCCACTATACTGAGGGTTTTAGAGTATTTATTTCTATTATTTCTAACTTTCATAATGCTGTAAGAGTAAGCGTGGTAGGCATAATCACCCTCTAGAGATGTCGATGTCTTAATCCCCAGAACCTGTAAAGATGCTTGGCAAAGAAGAATTAAGGTTGCAGATAGACTTAGGGTTGCTTGTCAGCTCACCTTAAGGTAAAGGAAATTATCCTGGATAATCCAAGTGGGCCCAGTGTAATTGCAAGGG
Source organism: Vicugna pacos (assembly GCF_048564905.1). Taxonomy (NCBI): domain Eukaryota; kingdom Metazoa; phylum Chordata; class Mammalia; order Artiodactyla; family Camelidae; genus Vicugna; species Vicugna pacos. The sequence goes on along the minus strand of NC_132993.1, from coordinate 16,962,813 downwards.
TCCTTAAAAGTGGAAGAGGGAAGCAGATGAGTAGGGCAGAGTGATGCAGTATGAGAAAGACTCAGTCCTCCACTGCTGGCTTTCAAGATGGGGAGAGGAGGCCACAAGCCAAGGAGTATGGACAGCCCCTAGAAGCTCGCAAAAGCAAGGAAATGGATTCACCCCAGAGCCTCTGACACCTCAGGTTTAGCCCAATGAGACCTGTATTGGATTTCTGATCTCAAGAACTATGAGATAATAAATCTGAGTTGTTTTAAACTACTGCATTTGTAGTAACTGGTCACAGTAACAATAGGAGACAGATGCAGTAAGCATTATTGTCCCCATTGTTCAGATGACAAAAATAAGGTTCACAAGATGGAGCAACTTGCCTAAAAGCACACAGGACTGGCCTCCCAGATTTCCCAAGGGTGACGCCTGACTCTCTGGCTTGCAGTTATGTCTGACGTTTACTGAACACCAGCTGAGAATGAGGCGGGGCCTGGTCTAAGGTCTCCACTGTGCTACCTTAGCTAGTCCTCGTTGCCACCTGTGATGGAGGTGGTGGTTATCCTTACTGCTTACAGGAGAAAGTGGGGGCTGAGAGAGGTTAAAGAGAGTGGTAGAGGCAGGATTTAAATCTGTGTGGTCGGACTCGAGTGCCCACACTCTTCATCTCAACACCGCTTTGCCATCTTCCTGCAGTTTATAGACAAGAAAACGAAGGGACAAGTGTCTGACTCTCGTGAGGTCACCTGTCAACGTGGCGCCACAACCAGGTCTAGAACCCACGTCATCCCCTACCCCCTCTAGGGCTTCATCTTCTTGAAGAATGTATTTCATGTGGAAATACAGGTGGAAAAGACCACCTGCAGCAGATAATCTAGAGAGAAAAAGACGCCTTTGCTTTCTACCTCTTCTTAGTGAGGTTCAGTTTCCTGAGAAACTTTACATCTCCCCAAAATCATTTCTGTCAAAACTGTTGGTGTGGCTCCCAGGTAGCTGTCCTGTCTATAATTTAGTAGTTAGAGTCATTAACATATCTTTCACCTTAGATGAAACTTCTCATTAGGTTAAATGAGTTAAAAGACTATCACCATGACTACACAGCTCTAGCCGGGACAGAGATGCATCGTCCTTGACCCTGTGTCTCCTCTGACAGACTCTCCGGAGAAATGATCCAAGGTATTTAAAGGGCTGTGCTCTTATTTTCTGTCACTTTCATACACAATCTAAATCTTATCACACCAACAACATTTACCATGCAAGTTAAACAGATTTAAATTTAAGCAAAGTGGAGTGTCACCACATGTGCTTATGCCAGATCTATATAATTCTTTGGAGGTTTCTGGAAACATGAACCAATCCATTTACGCTTCATAGGAACAGATTATATCATTTGAAATCCTCAATAAAAATGCAGTCTCATATTCTACAGATGGGTGTCATTTAATTAAAATATGTATTTAAAATGCAAAGGGCTACATTAATTCCGTACTGTGGCTGAGATTTTAATTGCACTTGAGTTAGGAAATTCTGAGTTAATGTTCCCCTGGCATCTCTCATTCAGCCTCTTAGAACAGATGTATTGTGATCCAAAGAGGCTTTCAATATGTTTTCACATGCTGTATGTGCAGGGATGGCTCGGAGACGCTCGGGTAGCAGGCATGATACAAACAAGGAGATGGTTCCGTGAGGAGGGAGCATCGCAGCCTGTGGCTACTTCCCATGGTTCCTCCACTTTACCAGCTAATCACTTCCTGCATTTGTGCCTTGTCTCACTCCCCTGCATCAGATATCACAGAACCTTGTCATGGGGCTCCCATTTTGGGGGGGGGTCTTTATTTTTTTGTTATTTTTTAAATTGAAGTATAGTCAGTTTACCGTGTTGTGTCAATTTCTGGTGTACAGCATAATATTTCAATCATATGTATACATGCATATATTTGTTTTGTATTCTTTTTCATTATAGGTTATTACAAGATACTGAATATAGTTCCCTGTGCTATACAGTATAAACTTGTTTATCTATCTTATATATAGTATTTAGTATCTGTAATTCTCAAACTCTGAATTTATCCCTTCCCACCCTGTTTACACCTTGGTAACCATAAGTTTGTTTTTTATGGCTGTGAGTCTGTTTCTGTTTTGTAAATAAGTTCATTTGTGTCTTTTTGTTTAGATTCTACATCTGAGTGATAGCATATGGTATTTTCTTTCTCTTTCTGGCTTACTTCACTTAGTATGACGATCTCCATTTGCATCCATGTTGGTGCAAATGGCATTATTTTAGTCTTTTTATGGCTGAGTAGTATTCCATTATATATACCACAATTTCCTTATCCATTCATCTGTAGATGGACATTTAGGTTGCTTCCATGTCTTGACTACTGTAAATAGTGCTGCTATGAACCTGGGGGTGCATGTATCTTTTTGAATGCGAGTTTCCTTTGTATATACGCCCAGGAGTGGGATTTCTGGATCAAAAGGTAAGCCTATTCTTAGTTTTTAAAGGAGTCTCCGTACTGTTTTCCATAATGACTGCACCAGACTACATTCTGGGATGGAGGGGTCTTTAATATTTAAAGAGGTCAGATATTCTTTTAAAAACAAACTCTGTGAATGCCTTTCAGTTTTAAAGGACATTATAGAGTACATTCTGAGTGTTTAATGAATGGTAATTGACCAAGAAGGAAACCATCATCTTCAGTTAAGTACCGTTGTGATATAATAGACTACAAAATACATTCCCCAGTGAGACACAGGAATTTTGAACTCTTAAGAAATTCTCTTTAGACTAGAGACCGCCCAGGGACAAAAGAAATACCAGCGCTCAGAGCATTTTTAACAAGTAAGGCCAAGAGTGAAAAGAAAGTGACAAATAATAGATGCCATGGGCACCAAAGTGTGGGATAATGAGTGTCAAGGATTTGGGGAAAAGACTGATTTTATACTTAAATTATTAGATGTGAATCCATGATATTAGTGTGCCAAAAAAGAGGAGATGAGGATTCCCAGGAAGGGAAAGAAGAGGAGGAAATTGGCACCAAGCCTTTAGTCATTGAGTCTGCCCTGTGCCCAGGCGGAGGGGAGGCAGAGGTGTTCAGAGGTGAGCAGGCACTCCGGGGGCCGGGCCATCTGGGGCCTTATGGTCTAGTGGGGCCATTATCTACATAAGACATGAATGTAGACACATGGTGAAAGGAATGCAGAGGTTTTTGTTTTATTTTTAACACAGTCACCTAGGAAATATTGAAGATTATGGAGAAAAGAAGAAAGGGGTATTTCGACTTAAAGGGATGAATGTGAGGAATGTTAAGTTTGGAAATAGCAACTTGTCTTATATATTTTATGAGATTGTTTTTATTATGTATGCATGCCCCTGTGAAATCTTTTTAATTAAAATCTGCAAGGCTAATATTAGGGAATATGTGAGAAAGAACTTCTAGTTCTTAGGAAAATAGGCACTATATAAATCTTCGGGGAAGAAAGTAAGTTCACAACTCTCTTAGAAAAATCAGTCAAAGAACCAGCCATAGAAATCAGGCCTCTCGCTCCTTGTCTGGTTCTTTATGTCAGAATGTAACAGTCTTCCTGATAGTAACTTTTTCTGTTAAAAGAAAGAGCCAGTTAAGTTGAAGAAAACAACCATATTTTTATCTCCAACTTTTATAAGTTAGTTTTATCAGTAAACACTTTACTGGTTCAAGGCTGTCAGCAACAGAGCAAACAGCCAGCACCGGAAGCCTCCAGTTTCTCAGTGGCCTTCCCCAGACCCGTCTTTCTTAAGAAATGTCTTCTAGAGAAAGAACCCATGGAGAGGCTGGTTAAAGGCTGCAGTGAGAACCTGGGACCTCACTGTGCCGTCCTCTGTGAGCTACGGTGGTTACAGACCCCAAAGAAATGAAATCCGATGATGTGCCTCCGAGGCCCAGGCCCAACTTCCTAATTCTGCAGCGGAGATATGGTGTAGAGGACCTTGGCAAATGGAGAAGTCTCCTCAGGGTTAATGTGCAAGACTTGACTAGTAAAAGGATGATTTCTCTTTATTGTTAGAGAGGACGAATAGGGCTTCAGAGCTGTTGGTTTTTTAAAAAAATATTCCCAGCTCGTATCTGAGCTGTTATATAAATCAGACAAATCTATCTATAAAATCTTATAGAGGATTGTTTTGCCTCTTTTTTTCTGTAATTTTTACAAGATAGAAAGCCAGAGAAAGGAGGGAGGGAGGGAAGAAAGGAGGGAAGGAAGGAGACATTTTCTCGAGGCAGGATGTTTGCAGAAACTAATTGAAAGCAAACTGTTTTTAAAGGAGTGATTGCCTGCTTAAAAGTTGCTGTAATTTCCATGTGAGATGTACACCTTCTTGCAGAGGCCAGGACGACTACCCCAGGCAGTTCTAAGGAGACAGTTCATTACTGGTTAGTGTACACATGCCATGAAGGACATTAATTCACAAAATGAAAACCTAATCGAGTGTTTAGCTGGCTCTTTATCACCAGTGGCAGCCTGCACTCTCTCCATCATTAGTGTTTTCTGAGCCGGTGGGGAGCGTGATCAGGTCTGCTTATCACAGCTCATCTCTGATGAATGTATGTCACTTTCTGAGGTTCGCTGGGCATCTCTCCTGTCTTTATTGAAATGAGCGGTCCAGGGGTACCAAAGAAGCTCTGAAGTTACCTTATCCATGTAAAAATTTTCTTCCCTTTACCTTTTTTTTTCTCTTCCTCTGTGTCCCCAGCAGAAACTCTCTAGCAGTAAACATTTGTGACTTCTACTCTAGTCTTCCATTGGTTAATCCCCACAGCCACGTTCCAAGGTAATTAGAAAGCTAGCCTCTTTATTCCCATTTTACAGATGGAAAAACAAGCATAAAAGTGTGAACTGTGCTTAACTAGTGACAGAGCTGGGAAATTGATCTTTTCATTAAGCCAAAAAGACATTTAACTCTGCTTCAACTTTTTTTCTTCTCCATTTCTCTACTTCGCGTTCTTTCAGTGCTCCGCATTGTGCGTGATTAGTCTGTCTGCTCTGTGATCTCCACTTCCTTCTGAGACAGTTTTTTTTTACCAATTATTCATCAGAAGTGCTGTATTTATTTTCTTCTAAAAATTCTATTTTGGTGATTCTTGGACATGCTTTCTACTTTCTGGATTAGGAAGTCCTTGGCTTCTCTTCCTTATCATTTGAGTTGTTTCCTTACCTGATAGAAGAAGTTTAATGACATTTTACCAAACTTGAAATACCAGAATTGCTCATTCATTTCAAAGCATGTTTGAAAGTATACTGTGGTAGGATGTGCAGAGGGAGTTATTCACGTGTCTTATGTTTAAATAAAGCAAGTCTTAGATGAGCACTGCAAAATTTAGGGACTTTTCACTCTCTGTGCTAGGGAAGTTTTTGTGATTTTTGTGTGTTATGGGTTGTTTGAATTGCAGAGAATAAGGAAGTGCTGGAAGTGTATTACTTACAAAAGTAAATTCGGCTTGCCTCTGTTTTTGCCTTTGACCTCCGACTGTTCATTTGTGTTTCCTGGCTTTGCCAGCAGCTTCACCCTCCATCTGTCTTCTCCTGTAGGCATCCTCTACTGAGGAGACAAAAAGACACATGGTCAATTAGCTGGAGAGTCACAGTGGTTACATGTATAGACAGGGATTCATAAATCATATGTTCTATTGAATTTATCCAACAGTTAATTTCTATTGGATAAGTGGAAAATTTATCTAGTTTAATTTGCTAGATCATTGAAGCACTATCTTATGGGGCCATCAGGGAAGATATACATTTATTCAATAAATCTTTGTGGAACAGCTTGATTTGACAAATAACCCAGTCCCAGCTATGTGCTGGGCCCTAGAGACACAAATAAAAAAAAATGCCTCCAGAGGCTTTATGAGTCATGGAAAAAAACTGGTGGGAAGGTAATTATACCATATTGTGATTTCACAACTCTGGGGTAAGCACAGCCTACTATGGAAATATATGACGTATACATTTTAAAGGGGAGTATAAATATCAGAGAAGGCTTTCTGGGAGGGTTCCAGCTGATCTGGGTCTTAAGTGATAAATAGTAATTAGCCCGACAGAGATGAGACAGGAGGGTATTTTATGGAGGAGAAACCAAGAAGGGGAGGGGAGAGGAGGAGAAAAAGCTATGAAGTGAAAGAAAATATGGTGAGTTCAGGGTAATCCCATAGGGCTGGAACATGAGGTTTGCTGTAGGGGAGCAACAGACAGTGAAGCTGAAGGCCACTTGGGCTCTCATTTGGAAGGCAGTGTCAAGCTCCTGAAAGATTTTAGACAGAGACATGGTCACATGGGGTTTTGGAATGATTTCTTTAGCAAGACTACAGGGGAGTAAATTAGAAAGGAATAATTTCCAAGGCAAAGAGATTAGTTAGAAACCTGCTACCTTAATATGGGTGATAGATGGTGAAAGACTGTGCCACAGTGGAGACAGTGAGGATGGATTCAGAGAGATTACAGAAGAATGATCAGCAGGCTTTCCTAATGAGATGTGGGAGTACAGGGGACAGAGGCACTGAAGGCCTTCCCAAGTTCCTTGTCTACACCACCAGGTGGACTTTGTATCAAGCTTTGTGCCAGGATATGCAATTAGCTCTCCCAAATACAACCGTATGCTAAAATGACACTCATTAAAATGAAACGCTTCCCACGTGTCATAGATGTGTAGTACCCCTTAAATCCAAACACAAGCAACTAAAGGAAACTTCCCAAATTATTTATCTGAACTAGAACTTTATTGTATACAATTCTCCTTAGGATATGTACTCAATTGACTGATTCATAGAAATTTCTTTCCTTATAGAGATATTTGTATTAATAGTAATTGATCTATAATATAGAAATCCAATCTTAGATGATGATGATCATTATTATTAGATTGTTATCATTGTCCTCGTAACAGACCTGCTAGGTGTAGCAAAATGGGCTCATTCAAATGTCATTTGTTTAATGCCCTGTATTTGCCCCATGTTGGGAGATAGAGTGAAACAGCAGTTCAGTTGATGGGTTAACATGTGGAATTACAAGCATCTTATAATAGCTATAATTGTTATAAGGTAAATAACCTAGAAGGGTTCAGAGCTATTTTCCACACTGGGCGGTAAACTTCTGAATACTCCTAAAGTAACTCAGCCTCTTAGTAGTTCTTGTGACTGGTTCAATGAAGGAAGAGGTTGACACTACCAACTGAAGTTAAAATATGGGATCTGGTATAAATTTCACTGGGAATTGATTCTACTACTGCTTTTGCAATTACTTACCAATGCCTTTGCTGTATATACGGCACTTAAACATAAAGTACCAGCAGAGTACAAAATGGGCCATGTATTGCTCAAGGAAATTAACACCCTGTCAAAAGTCCTGTAAGTTTATGTTGAGTTCTCTCTCTCATATGGAAGAAAACACAATTGTTTAGCAACCGTCTTTGCTAATAGGTAAAATGTGAGAAATATCTTGTGAAAATTCACCTCTCTAAGGAGAGGTTAGAAATAACATTCTGTTAAAGGTGAAATGAACATAAAAAGAAGCAAGTGATGTAAAAGTATGTACTACAGGTTGCTCAGTGAGATACAGACCATAGATGATGCTTTCTCGATATAACGTTGCCACAGATACGGTGATAGTAGAGATATGATGATAGTTTAGTCTAATTCAACTAAAATAGGATGAGCTATAAGTTCTTTTGGATGATTTTCCTTCTCAAGAGGAAAAAATGTGGAGACTGAATATTCTGTACTTAATCCTAACCAAGAAAGAATTCATTGGGGAAGTAAAAAATTATAATAAGTGTTTGGAAATGTTACCAAATCAGAGTTTACACAGCAAAGAAAGTAAACTACATTTTCAGACATTTGGGAAAAGTATAGATGTGATTCCATGGTTAGAACCTATCAAAGGGAATGAAAAATACAGTTCATGATGTGGGGTGGGAGATTATACAACAAAATCTGAACCATAAATGTTAAGTAATTTCAACAAAAAATATAGCAAACACACTCTATGCCGAGATGTATTCTTAAAATATGGACACACACACTCTTAATCCTAACAATAACCCATGAAGTAGAGACCATAATTATTTCCATTTTTTACGTACTGAAAAGCTGAGGCCCAGAAAAGTGAAATTACTTACCCAAGGATACATAGCTATTAAGTTATCAAGTGGTGGAGCCATAATTTGAACTTACTCATTATGCCTCCGCAGTCAGTACTTCCACCACCACATTATTGTACGGCATCCAAAGAGCTCTCTACTGAACTCACATAGACAAGTATAAGAATGAAGAGGGTAGTGTTTAGGTCAGTGGTAGAGCCCATGCTAGCATGCATGAAGTCCAGGGTTCAATCCCCAGTACCTCCATTAAAGATAAATAAAAACCTAGTTACCTCCCCACCCCCCCCAAAAAAAGAAGAGTATAAGAATGAAAGAAGAGACATGTAATCATAGATGAGTGCACAGCATGCACACAAAATGTGAGGTGAGACTATGAGTAAAGAGTCAGGGAGGCAAAACCCAGGAAGACCTGTTGGCCATTAGAGATGCTGAGGATGTTTGGATGCAGAAAACAGGAAGTGGATGGGCCCATGACTGGTAAAGTGGTGAAGGTCATTAAAAGAAAGCACGGCCACTCTATTTCTCTTTGGTTTCTGCCTTATGTAGAAAGGGGACTATTCTTCAAATGAAAGGAGAGGACAAGTTGTGGTAGAAACAATCGTGAGGAAAGCAGCAGATGGCGTCTGGCTTCTAAAGAAGAGTTTAAATACATGATCTTGGGTGTTGAAGGGAATGTGCTGAGCTTGAGCAAATGTGGAGCACATGAAAGATGATTCAAAAAACACCAGATTACAGCAGATACTCCTATTCTTCAAGCAGTGAAAGCTAGAGAAGTTCTAGAAACTCTAGGCAAAGGTTTGACAATGACCCCGAGAACCAAAGTGATTGTTAGCACCTAGAAAAGAATGTGACAAGTGCCAGGAGCCAACATGGGTTCACAGGAGGCAAAGGAAAGCATCGTAGCTGCCCAAGGGCCACCAAAAGAGACTGGGCAGGATTTATAACAGAGAGAACGGGGTGCTGTGCATATATCATTAGTGGGCAGAGATAAGGCTTGTCATAGTCTCAGATGTGTATATTTACTTTCCAAATAGATGTGAAGATATTTTTTCTTTCTATTTCATTGAAGTGTGGTTGATTTACAATATGTATTTCAATATGCAACATAGTGATTCATAATTTTTAAAGATTATACTCCATTTATCATTATTGTAAAATATTGGCTATATCCTATGTGTTGTACAATATATCCTCAGAGCTTATTTATTTTATACAAAGTAGTTTGCACCTCTTAATCCTCTATCCTTCTCTTTCCCCTCCCACCTTCCCTCTCCCCACTGGTGACCACTAGTTTGTTCTGTATGTCTGTCGGTCTGTTTCTTTTTTGTTATGTTCACTATTCATTTTTTAAATTCCGCATGTAGGTGCTCACATAGAGTATTTGTCTTTCTCTTTCTGACTGATTTCGCTTAGCATAATACCCTCCAAGTCCATCCATGTTTGTCATTTGCAACATTAATATATTTTTCAACTTAGCTCTTGCATTCAAACCAAGATTTACTAATATCATCTTATCATTTCTCTGAAAATAAAATTCTATTCCGATCAGTCCAGCAGAGGAAGATGCAAAAATTTAAGAGTATTATTCATTTTTTAAAAGCCAGTGTTCTCAAACGATAAATGCTAAAGAGGCTGTGGAGAAAAGGGAACCCTCCTACACTGTTAGTGGTAGTGTAGTTTGGTGTAGCCATTATGAAAAACAGTATGGAGATTCCTTAAAAACTGAAAATAGACTTACCCTATGATCCAGCAATTCCAGTCCTGAGCATATATCCGGAGGAAACTAACTTGAAAAGACACATGCACCACAATGTTCATAGCAGCACAATTTACAATAGCCAAGTCATGGAAACAACCTAAAGGTCCATTGACAGATGACTGAACAAGGAAGTTGTGGTATATATATAATGCAATACTACTCAGCCATAAAAAAGTAAAATAATGCCATTTGCAGCAACATAGATGGACCTGGAAATTGTCCTACTAAGTGAAGTAAGCCAGAAAGTGAAAGAAAAATACCATATCGTATCACATATATGTGGAATATCTTTTAAAAGGCACAAATGAACTTACTGACAAAACAGAAACAGACTCACAGATACAGAAAACAAACTTATGATTACTGGGGAGGAAGGGAATGAGGATGGATAAATTGGGAGTTTGGGATTTGCAAATACTAAATAATTTATATAAAATAGATAAACAACAGGGTCCTACTATATGCACAGGGAACTATGTTCAATACCTTGTAACAGCCTATAATGACAAAGAATGTGAAAAGGAATATATATACATATGTATAAATGAATCACTATGCTGTATATGAGAAATTAACACAACATTGTAAATCAACTATACATCAAAAAAAGGGGTGGGGGAGCTAATGAATAAGCTTAGAACTAAGAGATCTAAACCTTTCTGGGTCAATACCTAGATGGTTTCTTCTAAATTTCATGCCTTTAACCTGGTTGCCAAAGGGCTGGTGATCCGAACTATGGAGCCCAGAAGTTAGTACATACTTCGCATGTTCACAAACATGAAGTATTTTGGAAAGTACCTCAGTATTAAGCTGGGGCTTTTATATAGTCATTGAAAGCAGCTCCAAACTGAGTGACCTCACTGGAATAAGTCTGCTTTGTTGAGTCTATATCTTTAATCTGTGATTTCTTTAAAAAAAAAATAGAAAAGCCCATGGTACAGTTTTCTGAAAAATGAGACAGCAAAATGGTCCTGTGAAACATTTTCCAAAGAGAAAATTGAATCTACTTTGCAAGGGAATCTTGGCATGTGTCACTGAGAATGAGAGCAATTTATAATTTGTTCAGTACTCAATAAATCCAAAAGAAAAAGGAATGATCTTACAGTTCCTGTAACTCAAATGATAAAAAGAAAGCTGGTCACTTGTTTCCAAGTAAATATTATTTCCATTATGTATCTAGCTCTTCCTGCCTCTTATCTGCATTCTGTAGGAGTTGTGCCGTAATTTAAAGGTTTGCCCTGTATCCCTCCTTCGGGTGGTACCTGGAGGTTGGAGCGCGGTGGGAAGTTGTCTGCTTGTGAACAGATCCTTCCTCTTCAAGGGCAGTGGTTTGCAAACAGCTCTTTTAGCAGGAGACTTGTGCTGCCAAATCTTCATGTAACAAATGAAAATGGAGGTTCTCTGATGGGGGTGGAGGGGATGGCTACAAAACTGAGGGAATGGAGATTGGGAGATTAGGAATGTGCTAGAGAGCACACTGGGAAAATCCTTGCCTTAGGGGTGACAACATACCATTAAAGGGTGGCATCTTCATGACCGTTCATCCCACTCCTTCCTGCTCCAGATGTCCTCTGACATCTGAGTGGCCAAAGCTTGGAAGTATCTCTTGCGTTGAAGGTTAGATTTATTCATCAAGGCTCAATCAGAAAAACAGAAGTCATTTTAGGGATTTCCAGCAAGAGGGAGTTTAATACAAGGAATTAAATATTTTAAAAATTGCTAAAAGGGGTTAGAAAACTGTTGGGAGGAAGCAAAGTGCAAGGAAACTAGCTGCTGGCATGCGGGGAAATGAGGAGCTGCAGGAAATGCGCCAGTGGTGTCACCTGCCCGCAGTGAAGACACAGCTGTTGCAGGATCTTTCCTGGAATCGGCCACCAGCCTCCTATCTGCCATCTGCGTGAGCGTCTTTCTCCCGCTGCAAGAGGAGAATAGTCCCTAACCTTTCTCTTTGCCTTCCACATCTTTGGGGAGTGCCTCTCCCTGACAGAATCTAAACTCCAAACCCTGCTGGCAAGAAGTTGGAAAATGTAGTTCCTCTGTTTCCAGGAAGGGGGCTGGGGATGATGCCAAGTTGACAGCAGACAAGGGCACAGGGTGTTTTCCCATCTCCCTTTCTACAGTAAATTTAATCTAGGGTGATATCAAAGGGAACATATTCCCAAGAAAGCAAATAAAATAACAAGTCCCCTCTGGTAGTAAATATAAAAAACGTCTTTCCAAAAGAAGCCCGATTCAGCTGTTTTAGCCTTAATAGAAGGCCTGACTTGTCAGTGTCTTTATGTGCATATTGAAATAATTTATTACGCAATTTCGGTCTCTTCAAGTGAAAATAGCAACATCTGTCACTTCAGGTCCAAATTTCAGAGGCTACATAGACTCCTAACCATTCCTCCCTTACCTTCAGCACATAGACACATACTTCTGGATTTCTTCCTTCTTTTCAGAGTGCCTGTGGCAGGAGGGGAAATAAACTGTGACCAGGAAATAAATGATGATTCAAAATATAAATATGACCTTTCAGGCCCTGTGTGAGTAAGGCAGACCTGATCTCTCAAAAACACAATTTCAAAGCTTTGTTGAATACCCTTTTGAATTCCTAAGATAACACCCGAGTTCACTTTGCTAAAGAATCAAGCACCAGGGACATCCTTTTCTTGAAAAGTGTGATCCCTGTCATTCCTCCCTCAAAATACAAGAAACAGCACTTGATCTCCTCCCGAGCTGCTTCTGAGCGTCATTCCTTGCCGTCCCACCAAACTACCCCTTCCTCATGCCCGCCTGAAATGCCACCTCTTTTACTGGATTTGCAATTCTGAAGAAAACCATTCTCTCTCCCACCCCTTTTGTGGATGAAAAGAGAAAATTTAAGCCTGCCACCCTGAATCCTATTTTCTTTCACATCTCCACTGATTTGAGCGTTGCCTGAATTCAGTAGTGTTCTCGGACCTTCGCAATTCCTTATCTTAAGGTCAGAATGTCAGGAGCTTACACAGTGTGAATGTCTTAATATCTCACTATGTCATTTCCTTTTGGCCCATTAGCCACATAAAGCAGTAAGCCCGCAGCTCTCGGGTGTTTTACAGGGTGTTTTCACGAGGAAGGAGATGAGTCTTGCAGTTTCTCTCTTCCAGGGTACCCAGCAGGAGGTCCAACAATAATAGCTTAGATTTACTGAGCTCTTACTATGTGCTAAACACTGTTGTAAAGCTTTATGTGTTTTATATCATTGAATCCTTACAGTGACCTTCAAGAGGCTGAAAAATTGTTGTCTCGATACAAAGTTCTCACAGTTTGCCCAAGGTTATTCAGTTGATAAATGGTGGAGTCAGAATTTAACCACCACTTTCTGAGCCTAAACATGGATAGTCAACCCACAAGAAATGTTGCGGTAGGTGAAAATTCTGGTTCCATAATCAATATGAGAACACATATCCTATTACTTAGGGAAATGAAATTATTTAGATTTTGAGGCCATATCCTGGGATTTTATAAATCTCCTGATATATAAATGATTGCTTCTCTATGTAGCTTACCCTAATTGGCATAAAAACAGATTATTAATCTTCTGGTTTTTAGGGAAGTTGCTTCTGGAAGCATCTATGTGAACTGTTAATTATCCTAGGGATTATATGACAAGAGTAGAATGAATGTGTGAACAGTATTTGTGTATTACTAATGTATAAAGACAGAAATATGGCTGGATGTTATGGACCTTCGCAAGGCATTAGTCAGTAGGTATGTGGCACCAGTTCATCCATTTAGCGCGCACAGGGAGTATCTGACACAAGCAAAATTAAAGGAGAGGTACTTAACTGTTATCTTTACCGCATCCTGGAGAAGTGGCCACTCTTGTCCTCGCTGAGTAGAAATTCTAACAAGATTTATACCTGCAAATCCTGCAGTGTGTGTTAGCAAGTTCATGCTCTTTCTCTTACTTCCAGCATGCTTCTAAGGGAGCCATCCCCAATTACACAGCTAGTCTCGGTGACTGTGTGCTTGGTGGCAGGGTCAGCTCTGTCCTGCAGATAAGTCAGTTGTCTGCGTGTTGTCCACATAGTGGTAGGGTCAGAGTGACCAGTGCTGGTAGGATTCTGCCTGTTTTTCTCTGCAGTCACAGTAGCTCATAAGGTTTTGCCATTGAATATATAAAGCTAGTCTGATTGTTCCCAAACCTACTTAAAGCTATAGATAGAGGAGAAGGATACTGAGTTTTTGTTATTTTTTCCTTCAACACACCTTTATTGAATATGTAACAATAATAGTAATTGTTATACAGTAAACCCTTGTGTGCTGAATGCTATTCTGAGCGTTTATGTATTTTCTCTCTTAATATTCAGAATCTTCTGAGGTTAGTATGATGATTCTCCTTTTACAAGTGGGCAGTTTGTTCTAGGGAAGTTCACCCAAATGGTATATGAGGAAGTCAGAATTTGAACTTAGGTCTGTCTCCAGAGGGTACCTGGCTGTTCACTGTACTTGATCCTTAACTGCTGGTTCCAGAAGCTGCACTGTAGACTGGGGCTACAAAGATAAGCGTGTGTACCTGTTGTCAGTCAAGAAGTTGCTGATTATTTCCCAGCTTGGCCAGAATTCATGAATGATACAGCTGCCTGGACAGGGAACTCAAGAAAAAAGGCAACTAGAAAATTAAATTGAAGAGAGACCTGATATAGGACTTTGATTTGAACTCCTTTAGTTCTGGTTTTATTTGTGGCACTCGTTTGTGTCATATTGGAATTCATGCTTTATTTCTGTTCGGTTCGGTTTCACCATTTGTAAAGGGACCTAATGTTTCTAATATACCCAGTGAATAAGCCATCCCCTAAGGCTCTTTGGAAGATTTACAAACGCAAAGCTGGAAGGATCCTGCTTGAACACATGGATAAATGTTATCTCTTTGCCTTATTGTATTTTTTGCCTCTAAAATTCTGTTAAAACTTTAATCTGTGTCGCTTTTTCATCTAAAATATCTGGTTAAGTATTTATTAACATTTGAAGATGCTCTTTGATGTGGGGTTTTACAAAAATACAAAAGGCTTACGAAGTCCATGGAAATCTAATATAGCTCCACAATGGTGCCTTTCAACAGAAGGACTGGAGCTGTTCATTAGCTTTTCCACCTGTTTCTCTTTTCATATCTGGCAGGACCTGAATTGGCCACACCACATGCCTTTTTTAGTAGATGATTAGGTTTTTACCAAGCCTCAGGGAGGATTACTTGGAATAAAACAAAAATCAATCTTAATGTTTCCCCCCAGGACAAAAAGAGACTGAGGTCTGTTCTCTCACTCCCGAGGTGTGAAAACCACGTGTCTGTGCTGGTTGGCACTGCGTGGAGGTAGGGGTCTGAGGTCAGCTGTGACCGAGGACCTGGGACCTGCTTAGGCTTGTTCGCTTCAAGCACTATTTGGTGAGGAACTAGATGTGTTTTTCCCACCGTGGATCTGTGTGGTGTGTAGTGTAAACTGTCGCCTCAGAATTGGCCTTTGATCCCGTGGTAGCCTAAGGAGATAAGCTGTCCTTGTCTACTTTGCTTCTTTCTTTTGATTTGCTCTTCACAATGGACCTTACACAAATCTCCTTTGTTTTCCCCATATAGGTCAATATTTGGAATAATTCTTCAATTTCAAACACTCACAGGCTTTTTGGAGCTTCAATTTCCTACCCTGAAATAGAATAGTGTCACAGGCTAATGAACTATTTGGAAGACATTAGGTTAATAGCATCATGAAGATATAATGGGGGGGAAAAACGTTATAAAAGTCTTTGATTTGTCCTTAACTTGCAGATTAAATTCAATAGGCATTATTGCTGAGGGTAAGGAAGAGCTGTAGGCTATGAGAGATGCCAGGAGGAATAAATTACTGCTTTGTTGTCATGCATCTCTCAATACCAGGGATTCTATAGGCAAATACAGTGGGAGATGAAATGTGGGCAGGCCGGAAGAGGGAGGCGGGGAGTTACTAGAGTTCAGGGGATGGTCCCCAGCTTTGTGGCAGGTGCTGTGTTAGGGGCCACAGTCCCCATTTCGTCCGCACAACAACTCTCTGAGTTGCACAGATGAGGAAAACGATCCTGAGTTGTTAAGAAATGTGTTCTAGAGGTGATGAAAAGCAGAATAAATTTTACTCCTTTGGGAAGCAACAGAAAAGAGTTTGGTTTCATAGAGATGAAAATTACTCATAAGCATCATCCTTAAAATTAAGTTCTTTATAAAAGTTTGGTCTTTGGCTTCTTTTGGTTTGGGTTTGGGTTTTTGTTGTTGTTTTTGCCTTATACAGTCCCAAATAAAGGTTATTGAACATCTGAGACATTAGGCTGGGCGGTGAGTGGTATATCTTCTCTTCCTCAGAGAGTCACTACCTATAGTCAGGGTACTATAAGACATTTCAAGGGAGTGAGAGGGAGATGTTCCTAAGAACACTGTGGATTTATATTGCCCATAGTCTTATGAGTAATAGTGGGAAAAGATGTAACATGTGGTCATTTAAATAATAACTGGTACCACAGAGAAGAAAGTAGGTCTTTGCCTCCTGTGCCCACTGGAAACTTTTTTTTGACCATAAATTTACTATCAATTAGGCAGTTAGACCCAGAAAAGCAGTATAAGTAAGACACCTTCCCCTCGTCCTTAATTGCTCCTATTCTTAACTCCTTTTTCCTTCCTAATAATAAATTTTTTCTACTTTTCCCTGCTCTAGTTTTTTTTAAATGTCTTCCATTTTCCCTTCTTCCCCTGTAAGAGTGTACAAAAGAGAAATCCCTCCAGAGGCAGCAGTGAAAAGGCTTGGTGTTGTTGTCACACCTAGCTATTAGGTGTAAAAGGATTGGGTGTTGTGTCTCATAGAGTGGGCTGTATTTCCAGAACAGGTTACACACATGTGCATCATGTACATACAGGATCTGATCTGTATCATGCTCAGTATTTCCCCACCCTTTGCAATCAGAATTCTGTAGGTCAAGGAACAATCTGAGTCAGCATTTTGGTTTTCAAAATCAATTGATTTTGCTACTTTAAACGGAAAATTTCTCAAGTATTTGAGACTGAAAAGAGGTGGTTATTATCTGGGGACAGAAGAACCATTACTTCTGAAATAGGAAGCAAAATGGAGAGGACCTACTAAACACGTTTCTTAGATAAGCCTCATCCTTATGTAGAAAAGAACTTAAAACTGCATTCTAGATTATTAGGAGGGTGGGGAAAAGTGACAAAAATAAATGATTTGATAATAGGGGCTAAAGCTAGGACTGTTGGCAAAGAGTAGCTGGCTGCTAAAAATGTGTTTCAGGAAAGAGAAAGAGGGATCAGAAGAGTCACCATGAAATGTTAACTTGGAGTAATTGGCTTAGATAGGAAGGAAGGACACCTCTATCCTAAGAAAATTAAAATTAGATGCTAATAAGACAGTAGATTCTTGACCATGTGAAGGTCACCTGTCCATTCCAGAAGCCAGTAGATTTCATAAATAGAGAAATAATTCAAGAAGACTTATGAAGTACCTCCTGTGTACAAAGCACTGGAGTAGAGGAAGGTTAGCGTGCATATTCTGCAAATAATTTAAGGGGATGAGTAAAAAGTAGGGGTAGTGGTACAGAGAAATTACAAAGGCTGAGAATAGAGCTAGCAAGCATTAAGAGTTTCAACTTGGAACTGTCGTATTATAGCGTATGACACTTTTAAATCCTACCCTGGTGCCATGCATGATCGGAGCATATACCATAGCTATTTAGGGAGAAAAAAAGAGGTTAGATGGATGCTTTCCTGTCACAGCCCCCATTGACTCTGTGAGCCCCATGAGTTCTGAATGTCACAGGCCTAATCAGTACCCCTAATTTTATTTTTTAATAATGTCAGCCAGATAACAGCATCAGAGGATCTCAAAATTATTTGCAAAACCTAATAACACATTGCTCTAGTGGTTAGGAAGGTCCTATTACTACAATTTTCTAAATAGGAAAACTGAAAATTGGAAATGAAAGAATTTTATCCCAGGTTCAAGCAGAGATCATTATGTGGTGTCTGTCATTTCTCTGTACAAAAAGGAAGAAGAGGCAGAAATAATGGTTATACCAAAATTTGATCTTCTAAAATGTTTTCCAGCGAGAAAAGTCTCAGGAGATCATTCTTCCTTGTCTTTTTCCATCTTTGAAAAAGCTTGAATTCAGAGTTAACCTTTTTTTTCCTGCCATGATAACCATCTTCCCCTCTTCAATTTATCACTTTCATGACAGCTGATACTAGTCTAAGCTAATATTGGAACAATTTTAGATAATATTGCAGATGCACAAGGACATCCTCATATGAATCAATTATAGAAGTCACAGTAAGTTGCCATGGAAAGTATAGCAGCTGCATCCTTGAAAACAGATGCTCTTCTGGGTCTGAATGAGTCCAATTTTGACTAATTTTAAGACCTAAACAAATTTCAGTCTGGTTAATATTAGGATGTGGAACCACTTGAGACATCCTAATGTCTTGGGCTGATTGCTTCTCCGTGACAGTTAGTATATGGCTTTCCTTGAGAGATGCTGAGTATTCGATATGCCAGGGGTTTTATGTCAATGGAAAACAAACTCCCCAGGTCTCGGCTGCAGGAAGGTAGACTCATGAAATTAAAGTGATTTCTAAAGGCAATACAGTTTATGGAAAAAGTGCTTAGTCTGTAGGGATTGGCCAGAATTGCTTTAAGCTGTACTGCAAGATTCTTAGAGAGCCCAGGGAACCAGCTCTAAGAAACTGCTTCCCTCTCCCCACTCTGTCGCTAAAGTATACTCAAGAAACTAAAGCAAAAGTTATAGTTGTAAATGGCATGTCGTTCCTTCTCTTGCCTGACCATCAATATGGTATTATGTGAATTATTTGTCATGTTATATTGGTCAATTAAATAATTTGTTCTGCTTTAAAAAGCATTGATTGAGCTCCTATTATATCTCGTTATTCTGCTGGCCCTGAAAGTGGGAAATGGGAAATATGTATATATTTATAAATATAAATGTATGTATATACATAATTCTTTCCTTGAAGGAGTTAATGATCTGGTAGGAAGACATATGGATAAAAAGATCATGTCAATTGAATATGATAATAGAACTGCGTGAAAAACGTCCAGAGGAACCGGTGACCCTGCCTGGAGAATCAGGAAAGACTTTCTGAGCCAGAAAGCATGAATTGTTTAGAAAGAGGAATATAAGTCATCAAAGGTATAGAATCCTAAAACGGCATAATATGTTTTAGGATTTAGGGAATTTGCTTTCAAAGTAGGGTGGCTCAGAGGGCAAGATTGGGGAGGGGATAGTTGGAGAGGAAGGAAAAAGTGGTGAAAGATGGAAAAAAACTGAGTGTTGGGCAGAACCCACAAATGATGGAAAGCCTTACTAAGAGGCTTCATCATATAAGCAACTGGAAACATTGATGTTATTTTTACAAGAAGTTAACATAGTCAAATGTTGTGTCTTAGATAAATAATGCTGTGTATCTAACTCATATTTAATTAGCTAACTGTGGAGGATTGAGTTAAGGTAGGGGCCAGGCATGAGGCAGAGACACCCGTCAGGAGACTGCTGCAGTCGTCCATGGAAGAGATGAAGGCTATACCAGGAAAGTGACGACAGATAGAGGAAAGACACAATAGATTAAGAAAACATTTAGGAAATAAAGTTGGCAGAAATTAGTCTTTGCCAAGAAGAGGGAGGGAGGGGAGAGATTAAAAGATTACTCTCATGTTTGCAGCTGAGATTCCTAGATTGCTGTACCACTGACAGGGAGTTTGGGATAAAGAGCAGATGCTAAAGATAGATAATGAGTTTAGTTTTGAACACATCATATGTGAGATGCTCGCGGGATGTACAGGTCAAGAGAGCTTGCAAACAGTTGATCAGTTGAAGTTGAGGAGTCATCAGTTCCTAGATCATCACAAAAACCATGAAAATTGATGTGCTCACTCAGAGATAACATATAGAATGATACGTAAGGGAAATTAATAGAGGAAAACATCCCTGGGGGCCCAGCACTTGTAGGGGTGCTAGAGGAAGAGGGTCCAGTGGAGGAAATTGTGAAAATAATGGCAGAGAGGTGAAAGGACACCCGGAGGAACGTGGTGTCGTATAAGCCAAAAGAAGACAGTATTTCAAGGGGGGAGGGTATAGCTCAAGTGGTAGAGCACATAATTAGCATGCGTGAGGTCCTGGGTTCAATCCCCGGTACCTCCTCTAAGAATAAATAAGTAAACCTAATTACCTCCGCCCACTGGGGAAAAAAACAAAACAAAACAGAATTTCAAAAAGGAAATGGCCAGTCCTGTGGAATGTAGCAGAGAGCCTTTCTGTGATGAGGATGGAAAAGCACCCAAGGGTTATGGCAATTAGGATACCACTGGTGACACTTATCAGAATA
Source organism: Vicugna pacos (assembly GCF_048564905.1). NCBI lineage: Eukaryota > Metazoa > Chordata > Mammalia > Artiodactyla > Camelidae > Vicugna > Vicugna pacos. The sequence continues at coordinate 16,942,542 of NC_132993.1, read as the reverse complement.
ATTATCTAATAAAGAGGTGAAGGTAGAAATCATATTGGGGCACATGGAAGAGTTAATAGAAGCCAAGACTATGGAGAAAACAAGTGCTGACAATTCTTGTGAAGTCTCACTAAGAATCGGATGTCCTCAAGAGAGGTGTTAACAAGAGTGGGAAGGATCTGTCCTTGGGGACCTGGGGAGCTAGCTAGGCACCAGGAAAGGATTGACAGATGGTGTTGTGGGCTTTTTCAAGATTAAAATTCAGGAAATTTTAGTGGCAACAATCTGTACTTTTGTTTTCCTGTCAAGATATGAGTTGTACAAATAGCCCAGGGTTAGGTCAAGTAGCCACAGAAGAATCTACAATGAGGTCGTTGGCCAAACGGTCACATGTAGCCACTTCTAGCTACAAGCAAGGCTAGAGGTGCAGGCATTTAGCTCCCCAGAGTCGACAGTGGAGTGAGCAAGGGAGAAACTGGCAATATCTGTTGGTTCATGTAACGAGGAGTGTCTGCCCCAGAGACCAAAGGTTCAGCTTCCTCATGTAGACCAGTCAATCTGGTTCAGAAAGCCATGGTTATGTTGCTGCAAATAGTTATCTCGAAGATGCCTGCTTTTATACAATGGCTGTAAGAGGAACAAGGATATTTTGAATTATCTGATGTGACCCATCCCCAGTATTAGAACAACAGTTCAAAGTACACATCCTCATAAAATAATCAAATACTAATATTGTTAAAGCCCCAAATATATGGGTTCTGCCAATATGAAGAGCAGCCCTGAGATAAATATATAACCACATAGCCTCTAAAAGAGAGAGAGAGAGAAAGTGTGTGCGTGTGTGTCCAGTAACCTGTCTTGACTGTGACCTCCCAAGTGGGTTCTGTCAGCATCACTTTTTTGTAAATTCCCATTTGACTCTTAAGAGCTAGTTAATTGTTTTGTGTTGTCTTCGTCATGCTCAGCATTTCTTTGCTCAGTTTATTCCTTCTTGTTAAAAAAACTTTATAAATTTCAGTGAGCCGTGAGGAATTCTCAAACCAGCTTTTCAGTGGAGCTCTGGGCATAATTTTTCATGTTGTTTTACTGAAATGTTGTTTTTGCTGTAGATTATAGTCTAGCAAAATGCACAGCATGCTGCTGTTCTAAATTACATTTCCCTCACTCTTTTCAAGTTTTACCTTGACTGCTTAACTCTACTTGGATTTTTTTTTTTTTCAGTTTGCAGTTTGGCAGTAGTCAGTTGCAACACATGATGAAATTGTATATTTTTATAATAAAAAAGGGATTTTTTTTCTAACTTTCTTGGTGAAATGTGTCCAAAATGCCTTTCATAGAGTTTGGGAGATTAGCCTATCTTTGGACCTCAGACCACGAATCCAGTTTTTTCAGGGTTTTGATTTCTTCCTCTTTTGGTTGACACAAAGATTGCTCTTCCTGCCACAGTTAGTGTCACACCACAGAGGAATCTGAGGGCTCAAAAGCCCTGAAATGCCTCGAAATGTGAGAAACACGTTACGTAGAGTTGCTTTCATCCAGCCTGCCCGATGAGAACGTTGTGAAGGCAGGGATCTCACCTTGCGATCAAACAGCATGAGCAACGAGGACGTTAGAGAAAGCAGCGGCCACTTCCAGTCCTCAGATCCAGTCATGAACTTTCAGACGATGCCAAGGCTCGTCATGATCTTAAATCTACATTGCTGCATTTCCTTCCTCCTTACACGTTAGTCCCTGAAAACAAAATTCTTTTTTTTAATATTTGCCATGATATTTTCATTTATTAAAGTCTGCTTCCACAGAGGAGAACTTAGCCTTTTAAGTCTTGACTGTCTCTCTAGGGTTTGGCAGAGTCTAGGAATAGATGCGGTGCTAAAAGCCCGTAACTACAGGTGCTACTTCAGCTAGGTGTGTTGACTCCCGCTCTGTAAGGTGAACGCCTCCTGAGTTAGTCAGCAGTGCCTCGCCGGATCCCATGGGCCCTAAGTCCAGGAAGCCCTTCTTCCAAAGGACACTACATCCTCTGGTCATTCTCTGATAGAATTTTCAGGTGGAAAAGCAAAAGATGCTGTTAAATGAAAATAGAACTTCAAGATGGATGGAGTTATCTTTTAAATCTCTTGTTGCTATAAGTAAGCCTGAGACTTCAGGTTAAGACCTGGATGGGGTGGGGAGGGTATAGCTCAGCGGTAGAGTGTGCGTGACACGCACGAGGTCCTGTATTCAATCCCCAGTACTACCATTAAAAATAAATAAATAAACCTAATTGCCTCCCCTCGCCCCAAAAAAGACCTGGATATCACATGCTAAATAATAATTATTATTTGTGTTTTTTATTTATATTAATGTATGAGTGAGTTTTATGTGCTGTTGTCCTAAGTGTTTTATCTTCAATAATCCACTCAGTGTTCCCAAAGACATGATATAGATACTATTAAGTCCATTTTATGGGAGAAACTAAGGCAGACAGAAATTAAGTAATTAGCTCTTAGTCACACTAGTAAGTAAGTAGTGGAGACAGGACTCAAGGCCAGTCTTTGAGGCTCTAGAGAACTCAAGAAACTTTTCAATGAAATTACCAAATTATTGTTGGCGATCTTTGAGAAATTATAGGGAACTGGGTACACAATGGAAATCTAGACATAAATACATGTAGCTCACACTTTTGCTGCTTAGTATTTTCCTGCAGAAAATGTCCAAGTGCTGTTAAATATTTGATCAATGACTTGGGAGAGATATAGAAGTTAGATTTATCAAATTTTCAAGAAAGACCTTTTTAGGGCTTTTAGATGCCTTGTCAGCTCCATGTAAGTTAAAGGACAGTGCAGCACACTACTGCTCTCCGCCCCCCAGAAGATTCTAGGCTTACATGCAAGCAGCACAGCATCTAGAAAAGGGAGTTGATCATTCTCCCTAGTCAGGTCAGCCCACTCTAGTAATAATTGTGTTTGGTCCTGGGTCCCGCATTTCAAGCAGGTATAGAACAATTGGCATGTTTTTGTTGGTGAGTTTTGGGAATTATAAAATAACTCATTTGGATTATTTGAAGAATAGTGGAAAATCTGGGGACATTTAGCCCAGAAAAGAGAAGACTTGAAGGAAGCCAAAAGAGATATCTTCATTAGTGGAAGTACTTCGCATAGGAGAGTGATTGCAAAGTTGACAGAACCAGGGCCAATGGTTAAAAGTCAATGACAACAGATATGGCTTGATGTAAGATGATCGTGTCTTTCAGAGATGAAATAGGCTGCCACAAAAAGCATGGAGTTTCCTTTCCCAAACGCTTGTTTGGGTTTGCAACCAGAAGCTGAACAGCCAGTTTTGAAGATGCACAAATAACAAGCATAGACCACATGGTTGGGCCAGATGACGAAGTTTACATCCAACTCTGAGATTCTGTTTCTATCCTTCTGTGAATTGATTCAAGACAATCATCTGAGCTACTGTGTTTAATCAAGTACAGAAATAGTCTCTCATGCCTTGGATGTCTAATGCTACCAACAATAGCATTAGCCGAATCAATACAAACAACATGATGAACAGCAAAATCATGTCATTTGAAATCTGTTGGCATCTAATGAAATGATGGGTGTTTTCTCCACACCCCTTCTTTCAGATCTGTCTCCTGCTCAAGACAGCCACACGAGCGTGGATCTCCCTCCAGTGTCGGAGCAGATCATGCAAACCCTGAGCGAACTTGCCAAATCTTTCCAGGACATGGCTGACCGCTGCTTGCTGGTCCTCCATCTGGAAGTCAGGTATGACACCAGGAAAGCCCCAGACTTTGTGATTTCAGTGCACTGTGGGTCATGAATGGTCATAAATCACTTGCTTATTTCTGGAGAGTATCGCCATCATTTTTGGTTCTTATTATTGATGCTCTTTTTTACACTGACACTGATCTTCAGTGTTACTCCGTCACCACTTACTGAGGCTTTGAAGCACACGCAGTATTGTGAGTGCGGTGCTTCGGAGTTTGCATAGCCGATGACATCAGAAGCATCTGGATTGGAATGTCTATTCCAGTTGACTAGACCATCTTAAATCAGTGAATTAACTTTAGTAACTCAGCTTCCTTCTTGTAAAAATACAAACAATAATCTCTAACTTTTACAGATTTTATAAATGAAATAATAACGAAATAAAATAGGTGCAATGCCAGCCACAGGATAAGTGCTCAAAATGTGGTAGCTTATCCACCATGGTGACTTTATTGCATTGATACTTTTAGTAAAGTACTCTGCTCGTCAGGAAGGGAGTCTGCAGATGCAAGAACCATGATCCCTTCCCTTAAGAACTTAAAACCCAACTGAAGAGATTGAGTTCAGTCATAATTCAAGAAAATAGTTTCAAAGATGTGATATTCTTGGACTCTTTCTTGTTCCTTCCCCTGAGGTGTGGAATATTCTGATTAGCGTTGGTAGACTGTATCATCACACCTCTGGAAGTGGTGGGAAGGAAAGACTAGGAATCACCAGTCATTCTCTTACTCATTCCACAAGCACTCATTGAGCGCCTTCTTCGTGCCAGGCGGTGTTCTAAGAATTGAGATACAGTAGTGACAAAACCCTCAGGTTCCCTGCCCTCGTGGAGCTGCACTTTAATCAGGGGAAACAGCCAGTGAGGAACCAAAAAGGAAACTTTCAAATGAGTGTAACTAAGAGAATAAAAGCATAACAGAATTAAACAGTGCTATCGAATAGAAATATAAAGTGAGCTACACATGTGAACCACATGAATAATTTAAATTTTTTCATAGTTACATTTAAAAAAATAGAAGCATGTACATCATAATAATGTATTTTATCTACCCCAGTATACCCAGGTATTACCATTTCAACATGTAATTAACATAAAAATTATTAATGAAATATTTTGCATGTTTTGTACTCGGCCTTTGAAATCTACTGCATCTTTTACACTTAATGTCACATCAGAATTTGGACTCGTCACGTTTCAAGTGCTCAGTAGCCACATGTAGCTAGTGTTATCATTCTGGGCAGTGCAGAGGGTGGCTGGGGTTGACCAGAAAGGGGGATTTGGTATTTTATGTTTTAGACAGAGTGGTCAGAGAAATTGGGACGAGGTAACTAGAAGGAGCCATCTGTACAAAGACCTGATGGAAAAGAGTTTCAGGCGGAAGGAGCAGCATTCACAAGATCCTGAGACAGAATCAAGCTTGGCAGTTCGGAGGAACAGAGAGGAGTCCAGTGTGATTGTAGCCCTGTAAACAAGGGGCGGGGAGGAGCAGAAGGGAAGGTAAAGAAAGAGGAGGGCTGGAGCCTCATCACGTGAGGTTGTGGAGCCAGACTTATGGCAGGCTCTTCAAGTGTAAATGAATATTTCAGATTTTATTCTAAAGGCATTAAGGAGCCATCAGAGGGTTTTAAGCAGTGGAGAGATATTCATTCATTCATTCACTCATTCATATTTTTAAAAGATCACTCTGGCTGTTGTATGGGGGAAAAACTTCATGGAGAAATATGAATGGAAGCAGAGTGACCAGATGAGACAAGTTATGAGCACCAGAGTGGCAGAGGTGACAGTGTGGGAAGTGTTGGATTGGGAGTGTATTCTGGAGGTAGAACTGATAAAAATATATTGATTGATTGGACTGGGTGCAGGTACTGGTGGCAATGAAGAAAGGACTCCAGGAAAATCACTAGCTTTTGGGGTCAGAGCAGCTGTGTGGTTGCCAAGGCCATTGAGTGAGGTGAGAAAGACTGAAGGACAAGAAAGATTGGGGGAGGGGTGGAAATCAAGAGTTCCATTTCGTAAATGTTCAGTTTGAGATGCTCATTAGACATCTAGGTAGCAATGTCAAATAGACAGTTGGATGTGTACTTTTGAAACATCAGGATCTAAAACAAACAAGTTGACAGAATATTTTCTTTTCATTTGGAGTCTTTACTAGATTCAGGTTTTAAAAACTTAAATAGGATTTTGGTTTTGTATGTTTGGACTCCAGTTAGACCTTAGGTAGCTTGCAGGTGTGCCCAGGCAAAACCTAACTGAAAATGTATTGCTGATGTCACTTTTTTTTGTAATCTATTGGCTTTTTTCATTCTTCATTGTCTTGTCCAACGAGTTCCTTCTTTATTGCTTGTGAGCTCCTCGTGAATTGAGCGAGAAAAGTAGCATTGTAGATTCGAAATCTATTTTACTCAACATTTTTCTGATCTTATTTCTTACATTCAGCTGTTCAGAAATAGTCTTTTCCTCTGTTTTCTGATTTGTTTTACGATCATTTTCAGATTTGTTTTCTTTTTATTTATAAGCTGACAGTGAAAGAAATCAGGTGTTTTCTGAGAATAGATAAACGTAATTGACAAAGGGGAAAAAACCACCCAGTAACACGCTGATGCCTCTGTTACCTGGGTTGCACAGAAAAACAAGGGAACATCAAATTAACTATCACAGCTCCTTAAGTTTATGCTATTGATTATGGGCGTACACGCACGGTGTGTTCTGCATTTGCAATTATCAGCTTGTAGTGTAGTTAATTCCAAGTGGGATATTTTCAGGGCATTTGAATAAGATCTTTTAAATCCTTAACCTCTATTCTGTCCTTTTTATTTTTGTACATGTTGGCAGGACTACTCTTAATAATGCTGAACTTGTTTCAGTAGTTATTTATTAACTTTACAAGAAACGATTCACTGCTCTGACACCTATTACAATATCTCCATCATTAGTTTAAAAACAGAAAAAAGATCATTTTAAGAATGAATAACAAAAAAGGCTGAGTTTTAGAGTCCTGGATGTAGAATTATCTAAATGAAAACACTACACATGTTTATTTTTTCTAAATTAAATTTCCTTATGTCTGCACATAACATGGTTTCCACATTCAGGTTGTTTTCTTCAGAATGTATGCCATATTGTCTTCATTCTTGCTCAAGTATGGTACATAAAACTGGGCAGTCCTTGTTCATTGCTGTGGCTCCAGAACCTGGAACAGTCCTGCTGCATAATAGATGCTCAATAAAAGCTTCAGCGACTCTTGAGAATTAGCCGGTTTGAAATCAAACCCAGAAAAAAATAAGTGCAAGTTTCCCAGACAAGACCTGTTGCTCATTAAAGAGAATGAATTGGCTTAGAGATTGTTTTCATTTGGCAGCCCACTCCATGTATTTAAAACGTACAAAGACTGCAGGGCCAACATCGCCCTTGTCATCCATCAGCTAATGTTTGTTTTGTTCCCATCCTGCTGGAAAAGACAATTAGAACTTAAACACTGTGTCCAGGAGCTGGTACAGTGAAGAAGTGGCTGGTTAGGCACTGTCTCTGGCACTTTGACCCAAGAAGCCACTGTAGTAAGAGCACAGATGGAATAGACAAAAAAATTACGGGAAGAGCTAGCAGGAAGTCCAGAACAACTTCAGATGTGGAAATTTTGTCTTATTCCCCCAAACAGTTGTATATCCATAGCCCATCTTCTTCTTCAACATTGTTAAAGTTCAGACCAAAAGGCGTTCTCAAATCCAGTAAATTCTGTGTTGAAGGACCCATCCAAAGAGCATTTGACATTTTACCCCGGTCCCTGTAGGTCACATTTAACCACCAAGCAGTGCCTTTTTACAGTTGAAGCATAAGGCATGTGACACCCCCCGAGAGAAGAAAGACATAGTGAGACCATTAAAAATTGTTGGGTTTTCTTTTCTCTGTTTGAACTTTAGAAGAAGAAAATTAAGTTGCCATTTGAATCTAAGATGCTAAGAATGTCACCTTTATCGGCTGATTTCTCTCCCCATCAGGAGGGTTCTAAGGGGCTTCAACAGTAACTGCCTGTCGCTGTTGGGATCCTGAATGTGCACTTTCTGAAAATCAACCCTCCCGCTGTGTAATCAGCAATATTTGCAGAAAACCTTCATGCCAAAGTCGTGTTAAGGTCAGCCACAACATGTCAGGATTCAGAAGAAAAAGAAAAACACTTGTTTTAAATTTGGCATTTGCCAATGACTATTTTAATTGCTTTTTCATGTCTAATCATTTTGGGAGAGGAAGATAGTACCTGAAAACACATTTTTTTCTCTCCTCTCTGCCAGTCACTTGAAGATTTCAGAAGCTCTCACCCCCAATTCATACTAATTTCCTAAGCAATCTCTCTACTTCCGCTTGCTCCCATTCTCTACCATTAATTCACCCTTTATACTGTGCCAGAGTCATCTTGCCAAAGCTTATTTTTGATTATATCATTTCACCTCTTAAAATCCTCTTCAGATTCCCTACAATTTCTCAGAGTCCAGAGTCCTTAGATGGCTTCCAAAGCCTGTGATGGCCTGGCCCCTGCGCACCTCATGCCTCTGTCAGGTCATCTGTGTGTACCAAAACGAACCACTGGTCGGTCATTCCTTCAAACCATTCTCCATTCACACCCTCATGCCTTCCTATAAGGTCTTCCCCTTGTCTGAGGCTATAAGGTCTGTAACTTACTGGAAAAATATTTTAGCATTGATCCCCTGATTTTATTTTCAACTAAGGGCTTCTTAGTTTAAATTTCAACCACAGTGGTGCTCAGTTTCCCTTGTTGTGAATCCCACTCCAGGTCTGGTCAACTTTCATTATATCAAAAGGATCCTATTCCAGAGGGGCCTGGGAATGTGCAATTACTGGTATCCTGATTGAAACTATATCCTTTGATAATGACCTCATGAATGTCAGAGTGAGGTTTTTATTGGCAAAATTAATCATTAGTTGATTAACAGCTGTTAATACGATTACCTATCATGAAAACGAACTGGTTGTCACAATACTTGGACTCCCTTACGTGAATAGGTTATAAGAATATAACACATCCTGTGCAAAACTTAGCTTGAAAGGGATCATAGATCTAAATGTAAAATCTAAGACTATAAAATGCCTAGAAGAAGATATAGGAAGAACTCATTGTGACTTTGTTTGGGCAAAGATTTCTTAAAGCTGACACCCAAAGTGCCATCCATAAAAGAAAAAAATGATACATTGAACTTTATCAAAGTTTAAAACCATTCCTTGAAAGACATTGTTGAGATAAAAAGACAAGCCAAAGATTGCAAGAAAATATTTGCAAAATGCATGTCTGATAACTTGTATTCAGCATATGTAAAGAATTCTCAAAACTTAGTGATAAGAAAACAAACAACTCAATAGAAGATGGCACAAATGATGTGAAGACAAAGATAAATGGATGGCAAATAAGCACATGAAAATATGTCCAATATCAGTAGTCACTAGCAAAATGCAAGTTAAAACCAAAATGATACCACCATGCATCTATAAAGTTGTTTTTTGAACTGACAAGCACTTGAAGGCATTATGTTAAGTAAAATAAGCTCAATTAAAAAAAAAGACACTGGTATTGAATAATTGAAATTTGCTGGGAGAGTAGTACTTAAATATTCTCATGTTTGAAAAAGGATAAATATATGAGGTGATGGATTTGTTAATTAGTGAATGGAAGAAATCCTTCCACAATGTGTACATATATCAGATCACCCTGATGTACACTAAGCAGATCTTATAATTTTATGTCAATTATACCTCAATAAAGCTGAAATTTAAAAAAAAAACTGACAGCGGTAAGTGTTGGTGAAGATGCAGAGCAACTGGAACGCTCATACATTACTGGTAGGAAAGCAAAATGGCACAGCTCCTTTGGAAGATAATTTGGCAGTTTCTTATAAAATTAAACATACACTTATCATATGACCCAGCAATCCTACTTCTAGGGGAATCTCACTTCCAAGAAAAATGAAAATTTATATTTGCACAAAAACCTGTACACAAAGCAGCTTCATTCATAATCACCCCAAAATAGAAACAATCCAGATGTCAGCTGGTGAACGGTTAAATCACAACGCATTCATATGTGAGAGGCCTCTCAGCCATGGCAAGGAATGAACGACAACGTGGATAAATTTCAGGTGCTTTAGGAGGACTGAAAGAAGCCAAACTCCAAAGGCTACAGACTACATGTTCTATTTATATGGCATTCTGGAAGAGAGAAAACTGTGGGGACAGAAAATAGATCTGTGGTTGTGAGAGCCTTGGGGTGTCAGTAGGGGTTGACTTCAATGGGGCACAGGGGAATTCTGGAGGTGATGATATTGCTCTATAACTTGGTTATGGCGGTGCTTATACAGCCAGCTGCATTTGTCAGATCTCATAAAACTGTACACTGAAAAAGGCAAATATACTGTTTGTAAATTATTTTCCCATAAACCTGACTTTAAAAAAGAAAGATGATGGTCAAGCCTATAGCTGCATAATTAGGGATAATGCCCAAGGCTTTTGCAGCCGTTTGTTTAGGACTATTTCTTGTTACTGGATGCCAACTCTAAGGGTAGCAGCCCTAACTCCAGGTTGTCATCTTGTCTACTTCCAGTGAACCTTCCATGGCAAGATCAGACACAGAACCTAAAACAATCACTGAGCTTACAGAACAGCCTGTTTGAATTATGTTCGCCAGTGGATGGTGGGATTTTAGCGTTGTTATTTGTTTGTTTTTAATAAATACCTGTATGTGCGGTAGAATGATTTAGTCTGGAACTTGCTTTCAGCTTAATATAAAGGTTATGGAAGAGCCAGTCCTTAGTCGTCTCAGACTTTGTTGGTAGTTAGTGATACCTACCAAAAAGAACCTAAGAATTGTGCATGACCAAACTGATGCGGGCCATTTCAACAAAGGAATGCGCTCCTTCCACAGGCTCACTCAGATATGTCCTACACGACTCAAGTATCACCTCCTGTTGTGAACCTTTCCTGACACCCTCAGCAAACCTCCATGGCACCATGGGTACATGTCCTTCTGAGTGAGACACTGCCCTCTTTTGGTCCATTTTTCTGGGTCATCCCTGTTAAGCAGTGGAATCTTTAGTGGCACTAAGTCTGTCTCCCATTCCCAGAGCCTAGCACAATTTCTAACAAATTCCTACATGGTTGGTAAGCATTTTGTTTAAGTACTAGATGAACAGTAATAAATACGGCAGTAGCAGCAGGCCCTGTGCTATACTCTTTTTCTGTAGTAGCTCCACAGAGCACCCTGTGAGGTGTGTGTTGCTACCATCCCCATTTCACAGATAAGAAGACTGAGCCTTAGAGAGAGAAGGTAACTTGCCTGAAGTCACATAGCCAGTAAATGGGAATTGAAACCAAAGTTTCAAAGGTCTGTGACCTCTGCCTCTCATTTTCACTACAATATCTGCTGAAAGAGATAATGCTTCTCAGGCTCTGAATCTCATTGAAAGGAATTTTAGAGCTCATCTGATCTTCACCCTCAACGTATGGGTTAAACAAGTGAGAATCCCAGAAGCTGACTTGCTCAAGATCACTCAATTTTTCTATAGAATAACTAAGGTGGCTTTTTGGTGAAATTGGGGAGAGGTATATAAAAATTTACAGGGCCGCTGCTGCCTTAAATATTTGGGTGCATTGTCACAAGAAGATTGTTATTTTCATCAAAAAGAGTTATGTAAACGAACTGCTTTCCCCGTCTCTCTCTTTTTCAGGGTTCACTGTTTCCACTATCTCATCCCTCTTGCGAAGGAGGGGAACTATGCCATTGTCGCTAATGTGGAAAGCATGGATTATGACCCCCTGGTGGTCAAGCTCAACAAGGACATCAGTGCCATTGAAGAGGCCATGAGTGCCAGCCTCCAGCAGCACAAGTTCCAGTATATATTTGAAGGTCAGACCCTGCCCCGGTCCCTGGGAGTTTGGGAGGAAGGAAGAGTGAAGATTTTTCTGATTTTTCTATACGACAGAAGTCCAAAATCTGTAGGAAAAAGTTGTTGTGGTTTTTTTCCCTTTTTGGATTAAAGCTGCACTACCTAGCCTCTCCGTGGGCAGTGAGGTAGGTGGCAGTATGGCTGTCATGCGATCCTTCTTGTTAAGGAGATTTAGTCCAAGATAAGGCAGATGGCAGCCCGGCTGCCTTCCTGACATGCCACTAGAGGAGAACTGGGTAAATGTGTGGAGTGCACCACAAATTAACTCAAGAGGAGCTCATAAAGGAAAAAGAAACACACACACAATAAGGAGAGAACTCCAAAAGATCCCCTTACAGGCTAAAATGATCACTGGAAAGAGAAGTTTTCTCTTAGGTAGTGAGTTATTGTCTGAAAAGAACAGAAACCTCTGAGGAGCAGCAGTTTGAAGAAGGTTGCATTTGTAGATGCCTTCAGGGTCAAGGAGACAAGGAAGGTGTGAAAGACAGTACCATCCAGGGGCATCGCCCTTGACATTTACAAAAATGCGCTGCCGGCCGAATCACTTTCAGGCTCCAAACGACCCCCTTTAGGACTTCAGATTACATCCCCTCTTTTCTTGTTTCGGTTGGTGTAGACCTGGGTGCCAAAAGCATCTGTGATATCTCACAGAATTACACCAGTGTTATATATTTATTTTTAATAATTTATTTTTTATTTATTTTTATTGGAGGTACTGGGATTGAACCCAGGACCTTGTGCATGCTAAGCATGTGCTCTACCACTGAGCTATATCCCTCAAAGCAGTGTTATTTAAAACACTTAAGAAGGTACTTTGTGCAAAGGATTGTGGCAGCCTGAAGAAAGTGTCAGTGCACGACCATGTCTTGCTTTATGAAATAGTTCTTTTCCAGGAAATTTGGACCAAAAAAATCCTATTTTCCCATTAAATTATGTCACAGTGATGGAGATGAGTTCTGAACGGGAAAATCCCTAAAAAACTGCCCAAAAAGTATAAGTGATACTGTACCATAACTGACGTGGAAAAGATTTCAACTGAAAAAAAAAATCGTGTATTTGAGACTCCCTATTTAAAAAACTGGCTATCTCTCTGTGATATAACTTTCTAAATTCAAAGGCATAGTATAGAGTTTTCCAAGTTGGGGAGGTGGCAGTGGTCTCGATCTTCGTGTGGCAGGAGTATTTTATTTTATTTGTTTTTTAAGGCAGAATATTTTAATCACAGATACTGTTTAGAATTCCTGGTATATAGTGATAATATAACTTTTTAAACTGGTTTTATCATAATTTATTATACTTATTATATAAATGTATTTATTTAATCTGTTGACCATTCTCTACAGACAGTGCATCCCTTCATGGCCTACACTTAGGCCAGACCATGTTCAACAAAGTTCTGCCTGAAGTTATGGGCTCAGGGGAATCACAGCAAAACTTGGCCTACAGAGATCTTTCATATAAATTATCCAGCCTTAAATGTAAAATCTATGCATGTGTTTCTTTAGCTTTGAGTAAAAAGCTTTTTACTTCAGTTTCAAATAGTAGCACATACAAATGAGACTGTGGTCTTGCAGCAGCGTTGGGTGATGGTAGCCGAAGTAGGAGAGGATGCCTTCCCCTGTCCCTTTTGTAACTTTATCCTAATCAAGAGAAAACCCATTTTGAAAACAGAAGGAGCCACTGAATCTGAAGTTATGCCCTGAGCTCTGATCTGCACCATAACCGCCACTGTGACTTCAGAAGAGGAAAGTAGCAAAAATAATAGACTTGTGACTAGTCAGGCCAGCTTTAGAATTCTGGGGGAAAGGTCCTATAGAGTCCAACTTTGTAAGAATAAGGGAAAAAGAAGGAAGAGAGGTTTACTTATTTCCAAATATTTAGAATTAAAATCTTGAGTTCTAAAAATGGTAACCCACATGTGCCTCGAGTTGTTCTGACCAGTATTTCTCAACTTCAGTTGAGTCTAAATGTAATAACCAGCTCTTTGCCGAATTTCATAAACCTTGAGACAGTTCTTAGGCTGTGAGAACAAACCACCCATGAGACCCCAGAAAAGTCCTTATGTGTCTCATGGAAACTCAACAGTTAATGCATGGTCTGCTTTTCCTTTGGCACTTGGTTTCTGATTACATTCTCCCCAGCTACTGCTTTGGAAATAGACTCCGTTGTCAGTGTTGAGGTGTATTAACAGTATTGCCTGTAGCCTTGGTTCCTATTGATTTATTTTTACTTAGGTAGGTTCCCAATCAACTTTTAAGATGGAAATACACTCCTACCTGTTTGGTGGGAGGAAAAGGAGGCCAAAAAGATCATCATGTTTATATGCGTTTTTCTCTGTTTTAAAATCACTATACAGAGAAACAAGAGTCCTCTGCACTTCAGCAGTTTATAACAACCTAGCATAATCTCTAAGCCCTGGCATGGTGGCTTTAGCTGTATATGGCAATGCTAGAGCTGTGGATATACCAGGTTTTATTGCCAGCAAAAGAGTCTCCTTATTTGTAATTCCTTGGGCAATGTATAAATACTCTGAAATCATTGTAAGACCAACTGGTGCAACCGTCAGAGATAAGTGTTCTTTGGTCATTTAAATTTGCAGAGAATTAGAAGAGAGGAATCCTGTGCCTTGGTTTATGCAGGATGGCACTAATCTGCCTTCTCTTTCCTCCCCACTGCCTGATGCTGATCCCTCAGGCCTAGGACACCTGATCTCCTGCATCCTCATTAACGGTGCCCAGTACTTCAGGCGCATCAGTGAGTCTGGCATCAAGAAAATGTGTAGGAATATTTTTGTCCTTCAGCAGAATTTGACCAACATCACCATGTCGCGGGAGGCAGACCTGGACTTCGCAAGGTAGGAGAGAAGGTTGGGCTCAGTTCCTGTACCAAAGCGAAGACTCATTGCCTATAAAATCATTTTTGAAAATGGATTCTTAGTACTTAAAAAGTTAAAGAAAAAAAAGTGATGGATGTTAATTAAACTTGTGATGATCCTTTCACAATATATACATAGATTGAAGCATTATGTTGTACATCTGAAACTAATGTAGTGATAGGTCAGTTATATCTCAATTTTCAAAAGGTAAAGGGAACAAATAGATGTTCTTTGGTCACAGAGAACGTAATTCTTTAAAGTCCTGTTGGATATTTAACAACCCTTAAGTGGGTAATTTTTCCTATTGTCTAACTTAAGTTGTTTTACTACTAAACTTCAATAACTTTGATTATAAAAGTAATATATGCTCATTGCATAAAATATGTAACATAAAATACAAAGAAGAATATAAACATGACCCTTAAACTTTTCATGTAGAGGTGATGATTTTTGATAGACTTTCTCCAGGTTTTTGTGCATGTGCTGTGTGTATAGGTGAGGGTTCATGCGTGTATATGTGTATGATTTCTCTTCACAGAATTGTTAATGTGTTGTATACTCATTGAATTGCATTTTCCCATATGAATAATATTCTTTGAAAGCATGATTTTCCCCATCTCCATCAACACTCCTTGCAAATATTATTCTTAATGCTTGAACAAATGTTCCATGGTATAAGTAAACCATAATTTCCTTATTTAATTATTTGCAAATTTGTCATTTGGATTTTTCACATTTTCCTCTCATCATAAATGACATGTGTGGAGTGTATTTTTACTTGAATCTATTTCCTCGTCACTTCTGTCTTTTTCAGGTGAAATTCATCTCCCCTTGTTTTAATGGGGGGAAAGCGGTTACTCATCACTGTCTATGCTGTTCCTTCATGTAATTAATTGAATGTTCTTCTTTTAAGTAGCATTTTCACTTTCTCTTTTCTAGGTTTGCTGATCTCAGCTTTTAGTGTTTCCTTATTATACACCTTTTCAAATTTAACAGTTAATTTTGCTCTCTTCATGTGGTCTTAGCACTAACTATACCTTTCTTAAATCATTGGCCCTTTGGTGCTTTAGTGAAAACTTAAGCAGTTTTGAAGAAGTTGGGTGATGATTGTGGTATTGGTTCTTTATTGCTGTTTATACCTAGATGAATTATTCCACAAATTCCTTTATGCCAAAGAAGCCATTTGTTTTTAACAGTCCAGAATGCGCCTGCCTAATATTTAATATTTCTTTGTCTTCTTACTTGATTTTTCAATTCCTGGAGAAGTTCAAGCAAATTTTAAATCATTCTTGAGACATTTAAGGGGATGATGAAATATTGTATTACTTTGATAATTATGAAGACATATGCTAGGATCTTTGTTTTGGAATTGTATAACCATGTATCTTCATTTTTATCCTTTTTTTCCAATCTCTCACTCCATTTGTTCAGTTGCTACTCTGTTCTTTTGCTTTTCTGTCATCCTTCCCTGCCTTTTTTTTCCTATTTGTGTGTGTGTGTGTGTGTGTGTGTGTGTGTGTGTGTATTAAATTCCCTATTTTAGGCTAAATTTGGCGGAAACCCTTCCTTGCTCAGATTAGGGAAACCAGGTGTGACTGCATGCTGCATTTATTTGGTATCTCTTATGGGAATGATCTCATTATTGAATTAGTCTATTCATAATAACATTGACAAGGGGAAGTTAAGAACATAGAGGCCTAAGGGATACAGAGAAGCATTTCTAATTCTCTAAGGCATGTAATTCCTAAATTCAATCATCCTTTTTTAAATGATTTTTTTAAAAATTTAGCTGAAATAAGTAAATTAACACAGTCTTTGGGAGACAGTACAGGGCCTGAACACACGTTAAAAACACTATCATCTGAATAATCAAATGCTGACTGGGCAATATTAAAGTTGGCATTGATAGGCCATATACCTACAAAGCATTTCTTCAGGAAAGCCATGCCTTTAACTGTTGAATTTCTGAGTGATATCCAAGGAGGTAGGTTTAAGCTGAAATGTGACTATCTGAGAGAGAGGTACTGCCATTATTACTCTTAACCTTTAATGAACTATGAAAGGAGATTGACGCGGATAAATACATAGCATTGGATGATTCTGTCCTGATCCCAGTTTGAAAGACATATCTTTACAAGTCTTGGACTCTCTAAGAGATGCAGATGTTTTTGATTTCCTCAGTGCATGGACCAAAGTACTCATTTTGTATGTTGGATGAACGAATAGGTATCAAATCAAGGCTTCCTTTTTGTAGTAAAGAGCTTGGATAATGACAAAGTTTAGTTTATCTTTAATGCCCTGAACGTTTTAACCAGCTGACATGGGTCGGTTTTCTTAGAAGCTTATGAGAAACAGAGCATCTCCCTTGCAGTTCTTTCTTTGTAAAGAGGAAGTGTTACAAAAAGGAATAATATGTCCCTACTATGTGTAGTCTCTTTCTCCCTCATTTTCTCTTGCTCTCATACATGCACATATATGTAGATACACTTTATAGCCTTATTTTTTTCTGTTCTTGCTTTTGATAGGGACAGGTTTTGTGAAAGGGGCTCCATCAATTCTACTGAACTTGAAGCTATGTAAAACAAATACAACAGCGATACCAAAATAGCCAGAAATAATAGACTACAGCAGCGTGTCTCAGCATTCCTTAAGCAGTGTCTAATCAAGCATGGCCAGCATCTGTATTTCCAGCAAATCTCTGTAGGAATGTTATCTTCTAACACAGTAATTAATCACTAGTTGCCATGTGTCAAAAAACTTACTTAACAAAAAGTTGCAAGGCTCTTGTTATTTTTCACTTTCATAGCCTTCCTGGCCAGTGGAATATAGAACACTCTTTCTGTAAATAAATGAAAGATCTGACCGATCCCATTTATGTCCATTCTTCTACTTATGGTATTGTTGAGTTGGCTCTTTTCTTTGTACACACCTTTACTCTCTTATTTCTAACATTTTTTATTGATTTATAGTAGTTTTACAATGTTGTGTCAAATTCCAGTGTGGAGCACAATTTTTCAATTATACATGAACATATATATATTCATTGTCACATTTTTTTCTCTGTGAGCTACCATAAGATCTTGTATATATTTCCCTGTGCTATACAGTATAATCTTGTTTATCTATTCTACATTTTGAAATCCCAGCCTGTCCCTTCCCACCCTCTGCCCCCTTGGAAACCACAAGTTTATATTCTGTCTGTAAGTCTGTTTCTGTTTTGTATTTATGTTTTGTTTGTTTTGTTTGTCTGTTTGTTTTTGGGTTTTTTAGATTCTGCATATGAGTGATCTCATATGGTATTTTTCTTTCTCTTTCTGGCTTACTTTACTTAGAATGACATTCTCCAGGACCATCCATGTTGCTGCAAACGGCGTTATGTTGTCCGTTTTTATGGCTGAATAGTAGTCCATTGTATAAATATACCGTATCTTCTTTATCCAGTCATCTGTTGATGGACATTTAGGCTGCTTCCATGTCTTGGCTATTGTAAATAGTGCTGCTATGAACATTGGGGTGCAGGTGTCGTTTTTGGAGTAGGGGTCCTTCTGGATATATGCCCAGGAGTGGAATTCCTGGGTCATATGGTAAGTCTGTTCCTAGTTTTTTGAGGAATCTCCATACTGTTTTCCACAGTGGCTGCACCAAACTACATTCCCACCAGCAATGTAGGAGGGTTTCCTTTTCTCCACAGCCTCCCCTGCATTTGTCATTTGTGGATTTTTGAATGATGGCCATTCTGACTGGTGTGAGGTGATACCTCACTGTAGTTTTGATTTGCTTTTCTTTGATAATTAGTGATATTGAGCATTTTTTCACGCGCCTGTTGATCATTTGTACGTCTTCCTTGGATAATTGCTTGTTTAGGTCTTTTGCCCATTTTTGGATTGGGCTGTTTGTTTTTTTCTTATTAAGTTGTATGAGCTGCTTATATATTCTGGAGATCAAGCCTTTGTCGGTTTTACACACCTTTACTCTTAATCTCTAACAGGGATAAATCTTGGGTGAGCAAAGGATCAAGATGACCTATAACATTACCAGAATTACAGAGATACTTTCCCTTATGGTAATGATCTCTGCTATGGTTTTGACCCCACCACTGATTTTCAGACTCAAAAAGAAACTTTGTCCTGGAAAATCTCCATAGACTAACTAGGAAGTGGAAGGCCTTTTTGAGTGTGCTCTTTAGCTGCCTTCATCAGATCTTACCCTGAGCTGTCCTGTGCTTCCCCAGAACTGAGTCACCGAAGCAACCCAGGAGTCCAGATGGTGCATAACAGAGGAGTCTGAATGGGCGCTGAAGTCCCTGGCGTAGATCTGGCAGTCTTCACATCATTTAAAAAAAAAAAAAAAACAGAACCCAGCATTTTCTTCCACGTTCCCTCTCTCACCCCATTTTTCCCTTTTGTATCTGTCTCTCCCATTACAGTCACCTCTGTTACCTCCTTTATCTCTCCTGTTGCTTCTATTACCTCTCCTTGATTTTGTGGTCATTTTGGTTCTCTGTAGACTGGTATCTGATAAAGATAAGGAAATGAAAGCTAAGGTTCAGGAAATGGTAAGGTTCTAACACAGAAGAAAGCTTCCTCACCCTTTTGTTTGTTCATTCAACAAATATTTATTGAGTATGCTTTCTCTGTAGATCATGCCTTTGTGGAATTTACATTACTGTGGTCAAGACAGACAAACTAATAAATAAGGAAAATACAAAGTATTTCAGATGATGATACAGGCAGTGGTAAAAAATTAGACCTAAGAAGAAGAGAGTGTGCCCAGATATGACGAAGGTAGCCTGCAGTTTTAGAGTGTTGGTGGAAATCCTTAATGAGATGGAAACATTTGAGGAAAGACCTAAAGGAAGAGTAGGAGCAAGCCACGTGGCTATCTAGGGGAAGAGCATGCCAGGAAGGGGGCTTTCAGAGCAGAGACCTGGGAGAGGCGTATGTCTGGCATGTGAACAACAGCTGAAAGGCTGGTGTGGTTGAAGTGAATGAACAAGGGACAGAGTAAGAGAAGAGGTCAGGGATTTAATCTCAGAAGCTGAGATCTTGAAGATTGTTGTATTGACATTGGCTTTTACTTTGAGTGAGGTAGGGACCTATCAGACGGGTTGAAGCAGAAGAATGCCATAATCTGACTTACCTCATAAATGAATAATTCTGGATGCCAAGTTGAAAATGGACAATTTTCCATTCTTCTTGAGGCGGGAAGGTTGCAGACTAGGGCAAAAACAGAAGGCTCTGTTAGAAAACTATTGCAATAATCTGGGTAGAAGATATTGGTGATTCAAACCAAGATGGTAGCAGTGGAGAGGATGAGAAATGGTCAGGTGAGGATGTATTCTAAAAGTAGAGTTGACGGGATTTGCTCAGGGATCGAAAGTGAACAAATGACTCTGGGGTTTTTGTTCTGAGCAATTCGAAGAATGGAGTTTTCATTTACTGAAATGAGAATGAGCTTTACTGAGATGAGAATGAACTAGACCATGGGAAATGCAGGCTCATTTGGGGAGGTGGACTAAGGGGCAAATAGAAAAGAAATATCAAGAGTTTGGGTTTTGAAATATAGAGATGCCTATTAGACATCTGATGTAGAGGTAAAGAGGAGAGAGCTGGATATCCAAGTCTAGGGTTCAGGAAAGAAGTGTAGGCTAGAAAGAGGAGTTTGGGAATCACCAGCCTACAGATAATATTTAAACCCAGGAGACAGAATGAGAGATGAGATCTCAATGAGAACACAAATAGAGAAAAAGGAAAGGCTGTCCAAGAATTGACCCTTGAATCCTCCATGTTTAGTTGTTGGAGTGAGAGGAGAACCAGCCAAGGAACCTGAAAAGGAGCAGCCAGTGAAGTAAGAAGATACCCAGGAGGGGTTTGTGTCCCAGAAGTGAGGAAAATATTTTAAGGGGGGGATGTCTTCATCTGTGTCAAATGCTGCTGGTAGGTTCAGTTAGCTCAAGACAGAGAACTGACCACTGGTGGACTTGATGAGGCCTGAGATGCTTTGGTTTGCATTCCTTTATCTTCCCTACACAACTTACCTAGTATAGGAACAAGCTTCAAATGTATTTGGGAAAAGCTTCTCACTCCAATTTCATGACAGGGTCTGAAGCATTCAGGCTAAACAAAAATGCAGTTAGAGTGATTCTAGTATGAAATGTAAAAGGCCAAGATTGGCAGCCTCTCTTTTCTCCTTGAATGGCTACTAAGAAAGCCCTGCTCTTACCAGCATAGGTACTCATCATGCGTTTCCCATGATGAAGCAGAGTCGTGATCACTCTTAGAAGGATACTAAACAAGTAGTTTTATTTTTAGTAATGGGCAGTCTCTGTTCCTAGGTGCCCTATCCCTCTCTAGCCCCAGGCCCTCTTCCGGCAGGTCCAGGTTAGCTTTGGAGCTGTTCTACATATGTTGACTTGACCAATGAAGCTTTGTATCTCCTATGTATAATGCCCATTCATAGGAACACCTACTCCACAGAAGACAACAGAAAGATCTCACTGGTACCCAGGGACCAAAGGAGAAAAAAATCTTACCTGAACTGCCTCCCTTAGACATAGGTTTATAAGGAGAAATACAATACACCATATTTGTTTAACTCAATAAGAAATTGAATCAAGAAAGTGAAAAGGCAACCGATAGGATGGGATAAAATATTTGGTTATCATATATCTGATAAGGGACTTATATCCAGAGTATATAAAGAACTCTTACAACAATAATACAAAAACAAATAACCCAATGAAAGACTAAGTAAAGCCATCCCAGAAGCAACAAGCACACCTAGTACCCCAATCTGGTTTCTAAGTACTGTTCTTCAGTAAAAGGAAGCAGGGCTCCTGGGGGAAATGGCCGATCCTAGGACTGAAGCAGGAAATATACGAGATGAGCCTGCAGCATCTTGTAGTACCAGAAAGTAAGGAAGACCTAAAATTATACACCTTGTGTCAAAGAGGCAAAAGAACCAACTGAAAGAGCTCCCAATGGCAAAGTTGGGACAATTTGAGCAACAAAATAAGGTAGTATTGGATTATAACCCAAAGTAGAAAATAAATATCCATAAGTCCATACTATATATGGATATAAAGAAATGATTGAGTCCATTAGTAAATGAGGAGGAAGAGACAAATCTGTGCAGAAGCATTCCAGATAGATTATGTAGTTACTCTAGAGATAAGGGAGCCTAACATCCCACTTCTTAAGTGTAGGTTGCACATAGTGACTTCCTTCCTCAGAGTACATATGGAAGAGTAACTTTATAGTGGGGAAATGTGACAAATAGTATTTCAGCCAGGTGATCAAGGTCAACATCAGCATAAATCATGTTGATGGCTCTACCCTTGATAAGAGGAGATGAAAGTGGCACTTTACCTCTGTGATCTTCCCCAGAACCCATAACCCATAACATAAAGAGGAAGAACATCAGACAGATGCCAGTTCATGAAGATCCTACAAAATACCTGATCAGTACTCCTTAAAATTGTCAAAGTTATCAAAAACAAGGAAGATCAGAGAAACTGTTGTAGCTAAGAGGAACGTAAGAAGACAGGACAATTACGTAATGTGATGTCCTAGATGAGATTCTGAAACAGAGAAAGGACATTAGGTAAAAACTAAGGAAATGTGAATAAACTGTGGGCTTTAGTTAATAGTAATGTTGTATCGATGTTGGTTCATCACTTGTGATAATTGTACCATGCTAATGTAAGATGTTAATTATAGGGAATCTGGGTATAAGTTACATGGGAAATCTCTGTTCTATCTTCTCAACTTTTCTGTAAATCTAAAACTATTAGGAGAAGATAAAATCTTAATTAAAAAATAGACAAGGAAGACATTTCTCCAAAGAAGATATATAGATGGCCAATACACACATGAAAAGATGCTCAACATTATTTGTTACTAGGGAAACAAATCAAAGCCACAATGAGATGCCACATTCTACCCACTAGGATTGCTATAATAAAACAGACAGACAATAGAAATTCTTAGAGAGGATGTAGAGAAGCTGGAACGCTCACATGTTGCTGATAGGAATATAAAATGGTGCAGCTGCTTCGAAAAATAATTCATCAATTCCTCAAAAAGTTAAACGTAGAGTTACCATATGACCTAGCAGTTCTACTCCTATGTATATGCCCAAGTGAAAGGAAAACATGCATCTCCACAAAAGTTTGTTCACAGACGTTCATCGGAGCGTTATTCATAACAGCCAAAAAGTGGAAACAGCTTAGATAGCCATCAAGTGATGAATAAAATGTGATAAATCCATATATATATAATGGATATTATTCAGCTATAAAAACAAAAGGACTAATATAATAGAACATAGATGAACTTCGAAAACTATGTAAAATGAAAGAAGCCAGTCACAGAAGACTGTATATATTCATATGAAATGCCCAAAATAGCCAGAGTTACAGAGATAGAAAGTAGAATAGTGATTCCATAGAGCTGTTGGGTTGGAAGGAAATGGGGACATGGGTACAAGGTTTCCTTTTGGAGTGATGACAGTGTTCTAAAGTAGATCATGCTGACAGTTACACAACCTTGTGAATTGACTAAAAGACATTTAGCTGTATGCTTTAACTAAGTAAATAGTATGGTATGTGAATTACATCTGAATAAAGTATTTTTTAAAAGAAAGAAAAATTAATATGTTCTATATCCATTATACCTCAGTTTTTAAAATGTTGAACTTTACAGCTTTAAACACCCTAAATGTTATGTCATAGGAAATAAGTAGCCCGTGTTTTATACCCACATGAGTGGGAAACTCTGTAAAGGAAATATCTTTATTTGAGTTTCCCTCTCCCATCTGGAGAGACAGATCAAGGCAGAATTTTTGGAGGAGGTGATACTTAACCTCAAATGGACGTCGAATGTGAGCTCCAGGAGGCAAGGACTCTTACTTCTTTAGTCCCAGGGCTACGAACAGTACCTGGCATTCAATAAATATTTGTGGAGTGATGAGGTTAAAGTGTTTGGACTTTATTCTGTTGGTGATCTACAGGGTTTTAAGCAGAGGAGTGAGATGGTCAGGTTTGTATCCTAAAAAGATGATTTCAGCAACTGTATAGGATATAGACTTGAGGGCAATAAAACTGGAGGCCTTGCAGACCAACTGGAAGGTGATTATAACAAGAGAGATGTGTAGGGCCTGAACTAGGTCAGTCCTGGTGGGGATGGAGGAGACAGAATTGAGAAGTATGAACAAGCTAAAATAGGCAGGATTTAAAAAGTAATTGAATGGTGAGGATAAAGAAAAATGAGTCAGAGATGACCCTCTACTGTCTGACATGGGTGTCTGTCTGGGTCCCCATACCACCAAATAAGATAAGCTACAGAAAGAGGGAGGGTACACTTACTTATAAGTGTAAGTGCCTGTGAGATTTCCAGATGGAGATGTCTGATGTGCAACATGATGTGTGAGCTAGAAGCTTGGAGAACGGAGGAGGGGTCTGGATTGAACAATCAGTTTAAGGAATCATCAGCATAGGGTTGTTGTTTAAAACCATTAGAGGAGATGGAGAACCATCTCCTCTGATGGTTTTGGGAAGGAATGGTCCCGCAGTGCAAGAGCCGGAAAAGGACAGCTCCTGAAAGTGCTGCCTGCACTGAAGAGGGACAGGTGCCAGAGCATCTTTCTTCTCAGTAAATGAAAGCATCTTCTCATTTTAACTTCTCCAACTCCTCTTTGAGGTAAACTGTTTAAGCTGCTTTCCTCAAAGTGACAGATTGAGTGACAAAACCAGCCTGGAACCTGGGTCTATCAGTCCAGACCCCTGCTTTATCCTTGACCTTGTACTTTTTTCAAGGCCAGGCATGATCTCTGGCATAGGTGAGAGTACTGAATGCCTTCCAAGGAAGCTGTTCAGGTAGACTTAATTCCTACAAACCTGTTGTACCAGGAACGGTACTTTGATTTTCTGCAGGAAAGGTTATGGGTTTTTCTCTTTGGAGTGACCAGGGCATAGTTGGATAGATAGGGATTAGCAATGACATGCCGCCACCTACTGGAAACACCCACAGACATCCAGACGGACCTGTGATCTCCTGAATCCCTTGCTCTCTGATGAGTCAGGAGCAGGTGCTGCTTCTGCAGTCAGCTTCAGAAGTGACTTGGCTGAATATGAAATGCCCCCACCTATCAAATAGAATAGTCTTTGACTGCCTTGCTTGAAGAGCAAGTTTGTTCCTGAAAAAAAAAATATATATATATGTCTTTTTTCCCCACATCATTTTCCCATTTTTCCTCAGCTTTACTCTACCATTGCTCTTAACTATCTTTTGAATTCTGGGGTAACCTATCCCTTTACTAACTTTTACCCGTTGAGTACCCTTTACTCCAGGCTTTGGCTCAAGATTATTAACCATGTGGATTTGTGATTAATTTTGTAGGACAGCTTAGTTTGCTACCAAGATTCTTGTAATAATGGTGCCAATAAAAACTCCGTTATATCTCTTGAATTTAATGGTGATGCAGTACTAGCCCTGACTTTCCTAGGTACCCAAGTAAATTGGGGAATAAAATGGGCTGAATAGCTTTTTGCTGCCTGGAAGAAGAAAATATTAAAATTTAATAACAAAACAAAAATTTGTATGACTTCATCTCTGAGGAAATTTTCATAAATACCTTTATAAGTAGATTTAAACAGTATTACATCTCCCTAATTAAACCTTTACTTGACTTTGTTTCTGACCATAGCAGTTTCTTACCATACCACTTTCTACTGATCTCCTTTTGCTGTGTTTATTGCACTTACAGTAGGTTCCACGCATTCTAATAATTAATTGATAATTCATTGCTTAATTAGGGCTCTTTGAAGGCAGATGAATATACCTACTGGTCTTCGTATCCCCTGAGAGCACTGCAGAACGAACAATGAGTACTTAGAAGACTCTCCAAATAACACCTATCCGTATCGGTGTTTGATTTCTCATAAACCTGTCTCATGCATGAGGCTCTGATTAAGTAAGATTTCTTTTGATTATGCTCAATTAGTGTCACCATACCTTGTACATATACATTGCCAATGTATAATTGAAGGTTTCTCAAGATCATTGGCAGCCAGTGATTGTCTTCTTCCCTTTGTAGCACGTGTGCTAGCATTGGAATGATTCAGAGATTAGCTTAGATGGCAGGTGTTATTATTTCCAATAAAGATCCCAGGGAACAGAAATCAGAAGTGACTTGTCCAAAATCTCTCATCAAATTGGGCTATTTATATACCCTGCACTACTTCAGTCGTCATCACAGTTCGGAAATTAAATTAATTCACCCTGTGAGGCCATTTTTCTGCCAGCCCAAGACTACACTGTTTGAGAAACACATTAAGCTTGTTTTGTGACTGAAGCCCAAGAACGATCATTTACCACCTTTATTAGAATTCTTACGGGAAAACTTGAGACTGGAAGCTGACCTTTCTTGTTTTATAAATAAAGATAGAGTGTTTAATTTCAATGCTTTAAAGTAGGAAACAGGCACAATTACCAGTGTTAAAAGCAGAGCTACAGTCCCTTCTAAACCGTATCAAGACCAGACTTCCTCACCCCCTTTCTTGTTCCAGCTTATACAGAAAGGCCTCTCCATTCTACCTCCTGCCTTGCTGAACATCGTTTACCAGTCTAAAGAGAGAATGACCACAGTGCCAAAGGCATCCCGTTGGGCCGCAGTGAACTCAGTGGTCAGCACCCAGCCAGTCCCTTTTGCTCTCTCAACCTCCTCAACAGTCAAGCCCCTGTTGATTTCTCACTTTATAACCCTCTTATCCCCCGCGATTTTCTGTTCTCTGAAATTAATATCACAGCATATCCATATGGCTCTTCATTTGTACCCATTGGTTAACACTTTATTTTTATTACTGTGTTCTTCCTCCTCACTTCATCATCAAGTTCTTGTGACTAGTTACTATGATTGTATTTTGTTTGGTTTGTGTTTCTGGGTTTTATTTTTGCTTTCCTTTACTTCTCTGTGATAGCCAGCAGTCTAAGGTGTTCATGAGTGCAATTTGAGTTTCAAAGCATGTTTGATAAATGTGAATTTCCATGCATGTTTCAGAGAGCATCCTTAGCTAGTTACAGACAGGTTATTAAGAAATAAACATGTACCTAGCTTTATAGACTTTTGACTCCAAACCGCTTCCACTAAAACAAGGACAGCGTCTAGAAGTCAAGTGACTTTAGTGTAAATCACCTGGAGGCCTAAATTTCTCTCTCAGTGATGATGATGATATATTACCATTTTAATAAGAGAGTAATTTTGTTACTTTTGCATAATTGAACTCAGTCCATAACATGAACCATAGGAATTACTTTACCTGCATTGGTTCACTGAATCCTCCCTAAACCTCTGTATGTAGCTATTATTACCCCATTTTCTACATGAAAAAACTAGAGCTTAAAGAGGCTAATATGTAAATTCCCAGTTTATATAATAATGAGAGTCAGGATTCAAACATAGGTCAGTCCAGCCCCAAAGTCTCTAAATGTTCTTAACTGTGTGAAATCAGGGCTGTCGTTTGGTAAACATTAGGTCTCTGTTTTTTCTTTGTTTAATTAAAAGATGATTTTATTTTTCAATAGTTCTCAGACATGTTCTTTTCCTGTATTTCTTCTGGTTGTGTCTGCATCGAGCTCTGGCCTCAGTAGCTGTACGTAGCTTTAAGTTAGCAGTGTGACTGGAGGGCTCTGCACACCCCTCTTACGCTGGAATACGTTGGGACTGATTTTGCTCAGCCGTTAGGTGCAGTGCTGCTTATTGGTGTTCTCCCCATTTTCCACACAACTGCCCTGGAGCAATAGCCCTGGACGTCCAAGACCATGCTCTTAAGAGGAATTATACTGCAAATGAGAACCAGCACGTGATCGCATTACTGGTAATCTCTATCGTTAATCCCAAGCGCTTCCACCTGTACTCTTAAAACACCAAGCCAGTTAACCAAGTGGTTAGCAAAGGTTAAAGGACATAAGAATTTCCTCGGGAACTTGTTTTAGATGGGATTCTCTGATCCCATCCCTAAAAGTTCTGACTTAGAAAGTTGAGAGCAGGGCCCAGGCATTGGCAGTTTGTTTAACAGGTGCCCAGGGCATCCTTATGGAGGTAGTTCTTGGACACTCTTAGAGAAATGCTGACCTAACCTCATGTTCTTTGAGACTCTCTGATATACAGGCCATTTTTCTCTCAGTCTCTTATTCTCCTTGAGTCCCCCTTCCTCTTTTTTCCCCCTTCTGCAGGCAGTGAAAATAAAAATGACCTGAAAGCACTATTATGGATTAAGTTACATCATCATTTAAAACCGCTTATGGAGTCACCATTATTATTTTGAGGCCGGGTCAAGTTGTGTTCCTGTAAGTTTGGGGGTGAACTGTATAGTATTTATTTATCTCGTGGGTCACTGGTAAATAAAATCAACCCATGAGTTGTGCTTAAACTTGGGCTTAAGATCACAGTTGTAGCATTTGCTCACCCCATGTACTGGAGAGTTAGATAGAGAAGCTGGCTACCGCTTTTTGTATGACCTATAAAGGTCTCATAAGGCTCTGAACAGTAATTCAAAAAATAAACATGTAGGTACTCAAAAATATAAATGTCAGATCTGCTGTAGCTGTTCATCTTCTTTGCTGTGCTGTGGTTTTCCAATTGATGGAAAGGTTTTATTCAGATCAGCCATTTCACTTTTTCCTGGAGGCACTTTTAATATTTGTGTTCTAACCTTTAAAGATACAGGCTTCGGTCGCTGCTATAATGATTTCCATTGCCTGGCATCTGCAAGTTTAAATTTCTCCAAAGAATTGCACACCTTCTGTTTTCCTCACTTGGAGATGGAGTCAAATGTGGAAAAAAACAAGTGGGGGTAGGAGAGGCCAGCTCTTGACTGACATCTCTCTCTTGATACCCGGGTCGGGGAGGGATTGGATCTGGATCGATGGCCTCAACTTTGCAGCCAGCTTGAACACAGCATCTCAGGTTCCTTAAGGCAATCAGTTTCACAAAGACGCTGATTAAACATTTTGGGGTACTGGGACAGAGGCAGGAGGGAAGGGCTGGAGATTTTTAGTGGCTAGAGCGTTTTATTGACAACATTAAAGGCTTCGTGATCTATTCGACCAGAAATTAATTACAGCCCAGTTCCCCATTTCTCCCTTAGGTGACAGTCTTCTGTTGATGTGTGCCGCTGTGAAAGTAATAATAGGTTTCAAATGTTTGTGAAAAACATAAAGTAATTACTTGCTGTGATAAATCAGTCATTTGAAGTTTCAGCTTCTCTCCTCTCTGTGTATGTGGCAGTGAGTCTGTTTCTGTTAACTTTAATTATATAGCATAGGAGAATTTTTATTTTTTCAGTTGTCAGAAAGTTTGCCTTTTTTTTTTTTTTAAATCCTTTCTTGGTTTCCTAGTTCTCCAGGGATGAAAGTATTGAAATGATAATGACACATAACTAACATTTGAACAAGGGAAGCATCTGTCTGCCGGGGAGCTGACTGCCTTAAAATTTTTTAGCTATTGGCTATCAGCTATTTGCCAGTTCCTCTAATGAGCCTTAAATATTTACTTTTTGTTGTGCAGAGGGAAGATTGTGCTCTCAGGCATTTTGAGGCTCCTCATCAATGGCATGTTTAAATTATGGGCCCTGAAGCCAAAGAGTCTCTAATAGCTCTTTTTCCTTTTTTAAATTAAAAAAAAAATGCAGTTTTCCTATAAAACCTGCAACTCCTTTCCTCATGTCCCTATGTTCTGATAGGACCTGTGCAGATCTGCTTGGGTAATACCTTTGTGCTAGTTCACCTGTAGAATGAGAGGGAAATTTCCTTTTGGCAACTATCTTAAAAGGGAGGCTCACCCAGGCAGATACAATGGGGAGAACTGTGTACTAGCTAAGGTGACTCACTGTCACACATCGATGTCCTGCTGTTGGCACGAAGGCTGGCTCACCCCTAAAAACAGGAGCTATACATTATACATGTTCACAGTTCTTTCTTTTTTTTAATTGAAGCATAGTTAGTTACAATATGTCAATTTCTGGTATACAGCATAATGTCCCAGTCATGCATATATATACATTTATTCGTTTTCATATTCTTTTCCATTAAAGGTTACTACAAGATAATGACTGTAGTTCCCTGTGCTATACAGAACACAGTTCTTTTTAACTCAGATAATTAATATTAATACTAACTTTTTCTATTCTGTCTAATCTGTCTTGTCCACTCCATTATAAATCCTAACTTCAAAGTTTTGCTTAATCTCCTACATCAGACTAATCCTTTCTTAGAACAATAAGTTTGTTTCTCCCTTTCCCATATTAATCTGTTTCCCTGAAATATTATTTATATTTAGAACCAAATAAAGGAGCAATAAGAATTGATTATTGATCATTTATCTGTGTGAAGAAAAACGTGCTAGCTGGGATTTCTGTGTTTTCTCATTGCAGTGATAATTGGGGTTTGTGAATTTTGCACCTGAGACTGGTAGATTCTGTCCCCCATCAAAGAATACTACTGCATTTAGTAGTTTTAGCATTACATATATTTTACTGTATTTTGTCTTTTAATATTGATGCTTCAATATAATGCCTGAGTATAGGCCAGATTATCTGATTAACTGTAACCTCTCCATTTTCTTTTCATGCTGCATCGTGAAGTGTTTATATCTCTCATTCTTCCATAAAATTTCATTTTTCCACGTATAAATAAGATGAGGTAGTAACAACAACTCCTTAAAATAAATCGTTTTATCATTTTTCTCTTGCTACTATTATTACCAATAGCAACTGTGTTGAGTAAATACTTTGTGTAAAGCACTCTTTTAGGTACTATACATACATTATTTTATTTAATCCTTATAATAACCTAGTGTGCTTAAGTATTAGCATTTTCATTTTACAAATGGGAAAACTGAGTCTCTGAAAGATTAAATAACCCAAGGTCTATGCTAGTAAGTGACAGGGCTGTGATTCAAAGCCGGGTCTGTCTGCATCGCAGCTACTGTGCTGTACAGCTCAGGACAACGTAACGCGTTAGTATTTCAGGAAGATGTACAACGGCCTCAATGATTTTATAGACTCTATTAAAAAAAATTGTTATACCTCCTTTAAGTCCTTTCAACTAGGAACACCCCATCCTCACCATTTTATCTTCCCTGAGGGAAAATGAAAGGAGATACTGTTTCGTAGGCCTGTGGGGATAAACAAAAGAAGACCAAAAAGATCATGAGAATGGATTTTAGCATGGCACGTAAGCCTGTCTAGGAGTGATCACAGTCATTCTTGGGCTGGACAGGGCCAGGAAGAGGGTAGGCCCTCCAAACCCAGCCCGGCAGCAGCATTAGAGGGTGTCCAGGTCAGGGAGAAGGCTAGACCAGACAGCACAGGGAGGGGTTGTTTCCAAGTGCAAACCACAATTCCCAAAGTAGCAGTGAAACACCTACATGTGTGGTAATACAATGGCTGATGACATTGTCTTAAAATAGATTTTAAGAAGCTGCTATGTTTTTTCCAAATGAATTTAATATGTTCAGAAAGGAGAAGCAAGAAGCTATGTCTTTTTGTTCTATCCATAGAAAGCCCAGTCATTTTTTAAAAGGAAAATAAAATAGTGATATATGATTGCCCTTCGTCATTTTTTGACCACCTAGCTTCTAAATCTCTTTCTGTGTTTAGGGAATTCCCCACAGTGTGGCCTTGGAGGAAGGCAAAGCCCACCTTCCATTATAAAAAAACCAAATCCAGACAGGCTTGCTTTCTCTCTGGGGACCCATCCTGGGCTGGACCAATCACATGCACCTACTCTAAACTCTAATCAGGGAGCTCAGGACCCCGAGTGTAGAGGTGATGGAGGGTCTTGTGATGTGGTGTAGGCAGTACTGGCAACTTCCAGTCACCTGGGGTAGCGGCAGCAGCAGTGGCCCTGGCACAGTCAACATCCAGTCTGCAGGGCAAGATGTGGTGTTCTGTGTTGAGCAGCAGCGGTGGTGGTAATCTTCATGAAACTGTCCTTGAAGAGTGATTCTGGAGCAGTTTTGGCCATGATCCCATCTGCTGCCCAGGTTGGTTTATTCCCGCTTACTTTCCAAGTCTCACTCTCCATCTTCCTGAATCATCTATGACTTACCCAGTGTGCTTTTGATAATTCCTTCTCTGCCACTTAGAGCCTTGACTATTCCGTACATACATAGTAAAACCTTTGTATCTACGAAGTTTTAGCTTTTAATCTTGTCAATCCTCAGGAAAGCTTGGAGTTTTGCATTATTATTCATTACTATTGAAGCTTTTTTTTTTAACTCATCCTTTTTTTTCCTTTTTTTGGGGGGGGGTAATTAGGTTTGTTTGTTTTTAGAAGAGATACTGGGGATTGAACTAGGACCTCTTGCATGTTAAGCATATACTCTACCACTTGAGCTATGCCCTACCCCCTACTATTGAAGTTTTGATTTAAATTTTGATTTGATTAGTGCTCTTTATTGAAGTATTAACATTTTGATGTAAATTTACATTGTATCTCTTTATTTCAATCAATTGTGTAGAATACTTAAATTCCTATCAAGAATTTCAGTTTCTGAAAGAGAAAGCAAAATTGGCTGGATTACATGCCCTGAAGCTTGCCTCCCTGTAGCTGAGAAAATATAATTATTGAATCTATACATTTGTTTCCATTATCTATTGCTGTATAATAAATCATCCCAAAACTTGGTACCAAGAACAATGACCAGTATATTGGTTCTCTTGATTTAGAAGATTGTCTGGGGCTCAGCTGTAGTTTTTCTGCTGGATTGTCTTGGGGTGTCTTGCATGGCTATAATCTGACGGCACATGAGGCTGGAACATCCAAGATGGCTTGCCTCATATGTCTGGTGGGGAGAGCTGGAAGGCTGGGCTCAGCTGGGATGCTCAGATGGCTGGATCCCTCCCCGCAGCCATGTAGTCTCAGAGATCTCCCCTTTCATACAGCTTTTCCTTGTGGTTTCTCCATCAGGATAGTCATACTTCTTACACAGCTACCCAGGACTCCCAAAAGTATGAGAGGAGAAGCTTCCAGGCCTTTTTAAGGCCTAGATCCAGGTCTGGTGCAATATCTCTTCTGCCACATTCTGTTAGAGCAAGTCACTGGGTGAGCCCAGACTTAGTGTGGGAGGGGACTACACAAAGACTACATAAAGGAAGGCATGATTCATTAGGGTTATCTTTGAATTTAGCTACCACTGTATGTAAACTTCAGGCTCCGAATTAGATATTCAGTGTTTGGCACAGTAAACAGCTAATGTGTTTGTCAGGATTCTTTCAGTTGTAAGGGCAGAAACCAAATCCAGACTAGCATAAGCCAAAAAAAAAAAAAAAAGAGTATGTTGAATTATGAAACTGGAACATTCAGGAAGTAGTTGGTTTTATACCTGGTTTTGTCCAAGGATTCAAATCGTAACAGTAGAACTCAGTCTTCTTTTGTTTTTTTAGAACATTACTTTTTATATTCTTTTTCATTATAGGTTACTACAGGATATTGAGTATAGTTCCCTGTGCTAGACAGAAGAACCTTGTTGTTTACATATTTTTATATGTAGTAGTTAGTAATTACAAATCCCAAACTCCTAATTTGTCTCTCCCCTGCATTTCCCTCTTGGTAACCATAAGTTTGTTTTCTATATCTGTGACTCTGTTTCTGTTTTGTAAATAAGTTCATTTGTGTCATTTTTTAAGATTCTATATATGTCATATGGTATTTGTCTTTCTCTGTCTGACTTCGCTTAGTATGGTAATCTCTAGGTCCATCTATGTTGCTGCAAATAACATTTCTTTCTTTTTTATGTCTGAGTAGTATTCCACTGTGTGTGTGTGTGTGTGTGTGTGTGTGTGTGTACACATACATACGTACATACAACATCTTCTTTATCCAGTCATCTTCTGATGAACATTTTGGTTGTTTCCATGTCTTGGCTTCCATGTATTGTAAATGGTACTGCTATGAACACCTGGGGTGCACGTATCTTGTTGAATTAGAGTTTCCTTCAAATATATCCCCAGGAGTGGGTTTACTGGATTATGTGCCAAGTCTATTTTTAGTCTTTTGAGGAATTTCCACACTGTTATGCATAATGGCTGCTTCAAATTACATTCCCACCAACAGTGTGGGAGAGTTCCCTTTTCTCCATACCCTCTCTAGCATTTATTGTTTGTGGAATGATGTTTATAGAATGATGTTTGTGGAATGATGGCCATTCTGACTGGTGTGAGGTGGTAACTCGTTGTAGTTTTGTTTTGAATTTCTCTGATAATTAGTGATATTCAACATCTTTTCATATGCCTACTAGCCATCTGTATGTCTTCATTGGAAAAATGTCTGTTTAGGTCTTCTGCCCACTTTTTGATTGGGTTGTTTGGCTTTTTGTTTTGAGTTGTAGGGGCCATTTGTGTATTCTAGAAATTAAACCCTTGTCAGCTGCATTCTTTGCAAACATTTTCTCCCATTCTGTAGGTTGTCTTTTCATTTTGTTTATAGTTTCTTTTGCTATGCAAAAGCCTATAAGTTTAATTAGGTCCCATTTGTTTATTTTTGCTTTTATTTCTATCTCCTTGGTAGACTGACCTAGGAGGACATTGCTATGATTTATGTCAGAGAATGTTTTTGCCTTTGTTCTCTTCTAGGAGATTTATGGCATCTTGTCTTATGTTAAAGTCTTTAAGCCATTCTGAGTTTATTTTTGTTTATGGTGTGAGGGAGTGTTCTAACTTCATTGATTTACATGCCACTGTGAAACTCAAAAGTCTTTTTTTTTTTTCTGTCAAACTCTTGCTTCTGTTTGTACCTGCTTGGCTTTATTATTGTATAGCCTGATTCCCCATGTGGCAAAATAGTAGCCCCAAACTTATATCATACTTATAGCTGGAAATCTTAGAAAGAGAGATACCCTCTCTCTTCTAAAATCCATATAGCAAATCTCCTGGAGGGACTCTGATGGGCCCTGCCTGTCTCTGAACCAACTGCTGTGGCCAGAGAGCATGGAGCATTCTGATTGGACAATCCACATCGCATGTCCGTACCTATTGTGAAGGTCCAACTTGGACCTCATAGAAAAGTTCCAGAGAAAAGGAAAGGTTCTGTTACTGAAAGAAGTGGGATGGTTTCCGAATAAACAAAAAGAGATAACTACTATATCTAATAGTTTGCTGAACAAATGAAATTTAATAAGTGAGTGGTACAGCCAATAACGTGGTGAGTTTATTATGTGCCAAAGAAGATAGACAATGAAAAATTATTTTATGAAAAAGCATTTGTGTAAAAGCGTTAATAGAGGTGCTACTGGGACATTATTCAGAGTGGATTGGAATAATTAGAGGAAAATGTAGAGGCAGTGTTTTGAGCTGTACTTTGAAAGAGATGAGATGTAGAGGGAATGGGAGGGTATCATAGGCAGTGGAAGGGTTGCTTTCTCAGGAACCAAAAGCTATTAAAAAGAAGGTTACAAAGTATAATTTGGGGATGCTACTGCTGTCCTCAAACTATACCTTTAAGAAAATTGGAAGCTTGGTTACTATAGGGTGGTGTACTATATAGTTTCAGATTTAGATGGTTCTAAGGAAGAAATTCTTTTAACCCTGAATGTAATGTGGGTGTTTTGAATGTTTAAGGGACATATACAAATGTAAAACCTCCAAGGTGATTCTTAGCAAAGGAAAAGAAAATCTTGTAAAATATACATTCGTTTGTTGTCCTCTGTCTCTTTGATTAACAACAGATGCTGAAATTACTAGAAATAGGAGTAATCTGCATTTCTGCACTTACAGTCCTCCTATGAAGCTGAAAGTTCACATGAATGTGAATTAATTTAGCTCTTGTCTCATGTGCAAAGGAGGAAAAGAAAGTGAGTCCAGCTCCCTCTCTCACCCTCTCTGTCTCAGACAGTGAAAGATAACCAAGAGTATGAGGAGAGATGTAGCAAAAACAGAACTGTCTAAACTGACTACAGTTTTCATGAGATTGGTGAAAAGAAGGCAGTACAGGGTGGAGAAGAGTTTAGAATTTGGTAAGAAGAGTTCCGATTAGTTCTCAGGCTTCTTAGATCATAGTGTCTTCCCAGAAAGCTACAAAGTCTTCACTAGATATGACTTGCAGTTGGTATTATCTGGCCCCTTCCTTTAACAGGCAAGAAACTGACTCAGAGCGATGGAGTAACTGGCTAGTCAGTGATCCTAATAGGACTGGAACCCAGATTTCCTGACTCCTCATTTAGGGCAAGTCTCTCCTGGAGATCTTGATGCCTCTTGCAAGCTGATCTCGAAAGCATTCACAAGCTCACCTTCACATCAGAACTGGTGACACCCCAGGGCAGTGACAGGCAACCTGGGGAGAAGGGGCAGCATCCTGTGGTTTGAACCTCCCAGTTTCTGATAAAACCCTAAGTGTGTCGTGTTAACCCCACTCCCCTTAATGTCTGCTTTCTCTAACACTAACTAGAACAACATTGCTGCTAGACACTTCTTTATAAATAGAAATTACTATGTGATAACAATTATGACTTCTGTTCACTATCAGCACATAACCATGTCCTTGTTATTAAATACGCACAGAATGATTATTCATTTTATTAGCTTTTGATATTGATATTGCCATGTTCTTGCTTAACTATAAATATCTGCTCTGCCCACATCAATTTGTATCTTTTTTCCTAAGTAAATTAAAAGAGAAATGATAACACAATTTTTTACTATCTAAATCCCACTAAACTTTTAAGTCAAAACAAAATATAAGAATTGGGATTATGTGAGAGGGAGATACTGTAGGGAGGGACTTCTCCTGTTACTAAGGAATGGAAAGTCAAATCCTTAATAGAAGAACCTGGAGTCCTGAAGTCAGCCCCCGTGCGGAGGATGACTGGACCCCTGTACCAGTAGGCACAGTGCAGATGCCATTAACAGTTGAACGTCATCATTACCTTGTTAATTACTAACGCTGGTGCTAGTCCTCCACCTCCAATGAAGAATCCTCCATGGGTTCTTTTTCTTCTAGCCCCAGAGTCCATGATAATAATGTAGAGGAGAACCCTTAAAGTGCCAGGGGGGCAGGAAGGATCTATTTTTCTGTGCCCAGTTTGGAAGGGAGCTGAGGTTTAGTGTTGAGGTCACTTAAAACCTTCAAGTTCTTACTTTCTCCAGGAGAGGAATCTATTTTAATTTAGACACTTGCTGTCTGCTTTGAAATAACGTGCTCAGTTATATAGCCTGTCTAGCAGATAGACAGGAGAGGACCCTTCGACCCCAAAGTGGTCTTTCTGAGCAGTTAAGAGGGAACAAGGGGAAGCAGAACTCTCTCGAGCATCCAATTCCTATGTAGGAGTTTGATAAAGGAAGCAGGCTTTGTCTAGACCAAGATGTGCTCACCCAGTGGGGTATCTTTCTTAACGCTGAGGAATGACATAGTCTCATTATCCAAAATATGTTGCTTGATGCCTCCCTTGCTTATTGTACATAAGCCTCTGTCTCATTTTAGTACCTTGGTGGTCCTTTTAAAGTAGCCTATTCTCAAGGCTCACAGGTGTCTGGAAATGTCTACCATTAGGAACATCTTCCCACTGATTTCCTTAATGAACAGAGCCATGTAAAAGCACAAAAGCGTACCATTTAAACTGTTTCAATATCTGAAGCATTTTCTAAAGAACTCAGTTGCTCAAGGTGGTTATGGCAAATTGTCAAGGGGTTATTTGTTCATGCAGCAAATAGTTGTTGAACATATATGACAGCTAACCATCCCTGGAGCTTTAAAGATGAAAATACAGTTCCTGCTTATACAAGTGTGTCAGGGTGAGCTCAGTAATGTGAGCAATACAGTGGGATAAGAATTAAGAAAGAGAGGATTAAGATAAGAAGGGATGTTAGAACCTCATGAGAGTCACTCCTAAGTACATTCCCGAGAGAAATGAAAACATGCCCACACAGAAACATGTATACAAATGTTTATAGCAGCCTTATTCATAATAACCAAAAGGTGGAAACAACCCTTATGTCCATCACTGCTTAATGAATAAACAAATGTGGTATGTCCATACAATGGATTATTATCCAGCCATAAATGACTGAAGTATTGATACATGTAGCAACATGAATGGACCTTAAAAACAGTATACTAAGTGAAAAAAAGCCAGTCCCAAAAGATCATGTACTATATGATTCCATTCATGTGAAAGTCCAGAATAGGGAAGTCTAGTCTTTAGCGACAGGAAGTGTTTTAGCAGTTGCCTAGGGCTGGGTGGAGAGCAGAGGGAACAGGAGAGTGACAGCTAAAGGTACAGGATTTCTTTTTGAGAGGATGAAAATGTTCTAAAATTGCAGTGATGACTGGACACGTCTATAAAGTTGTTAAAAGCCATTGAATTGCACTGTTTAAATGGGTGGATTATATGGTATGTGAATTATATCTCAGTAAGTCTGCTTTCTTAAAAAAACTAATAAGAACAAAAATTTAGAGTGGTGATACAGAATGATAGAGAACCGTCCCCCAGTCTGTCTTTCTCTCCTACTCCCTCTCTCTTCTTCCCCGCCCCCACCCCCCACGTGTCCATCCCCATCACCCCCAAGCATCACCCCCACCTCACGCTTACCCCCTTCTCCTCACTGACTCGGGTTCTGGTTGAGGAAAGACAGGCACGAAGTTTCTAACGCTGCCTCTGGTAGCAAGGGGATGCTTTTATTAGTCCTGGTGATTTGTAAAAATAATTATTAGTTGATTATGGAGCTAATTAGGACTAAAGAACTTCCAGCTAGACAAAGAGTGAATTACACTTGGACAAAAGAGACAGGTATTACTGGTTTGAAATATGACACATGCTTCCATCCCAGCCGGAAGACTTTCTTACTATAGAAAAAGAGCCATAACTGCAAGAAACCACAGAAGAAATAACTCCAAAGTTAAAATAGATGCATCTAATGAGGAGAAAGGAACTTCTGTGCCAATGAATCTAAGGCTCCATTATAGACCTATTAAGTTAAGAACAGCTAAAGAAATGTAAGGGGATTCTTTTGTTTTGTATTTGCAATGAAGCTTCATCTTTTCTCAGTTTTTGTTTCTTACTGGATCTCTCAGTTTAGGTTGTTTTAACAAGCAGATAGGGAGTGTAGTTACGAAATCGTGATTTAAAATATTAAGTGTCTGATCTCCCTAGTAACCCAAACCGTCTGGGATTATAAATTATGACTCTTTATTGCCACCTGATGACAGCAAAGAATACAGCCCTTCTAGAAACACAAGCCTTTTTAGAAGCAAATTAATCCCTCGAAGGCTGAAATTCAGAATCAGTGATGCAGAGATGGTGACAAAGGCCCTTTATAAGGTCCTCTGACCTTGGTGTTGGAGTGAGACCCCTTGTCATCAGCATCTTTAAGCATACTGAAGTCTTATCTTATAACAATGTTACCTGGAAGGCAGTATTTTATATAGTGAAAGTGACTTTCAATCTGTTACATTCAAGTGTTAGGTATGTGTTGCCCTAAGTCTGTCA
Source organism: Vicugna pacos (assembly GCF_048564905.1). Classification (NCBI taxonomy): domain Eukaryota; kingdom Metazoa; phylum Chordata; class Mammalia; order Artiodactyla; family Camelidae; genus Vicugna; species Vicugna pacos. The sequence continues at coordinate 16,903,503 of NC_132993.1, read as the reverse complement.
TCACTTTCTCCTGCAGTTGAAGCTGCTGTCACTGTCCAGTGGCTGCTCCTCGGGTGTCTGTGGCAGCTGCCAGCCTTCTCACTGTGGCTACTGTCATCACCATCTCATACAAGCTGTTGCCCTTGTGACTGTCATCCTGCTGCTAATGGGACTGATTGGCACCTCTCTGTGCCACATCAAGGTGCAGAAGCTGTTCACCAACCCCAGGCTCAGAGCCATCTGATACCCTTTCCTGCCACTGCTCATTACCACCCTCCCAGCGATGACGCCAGCTGGGAACATTGCTAAACTGGTAAAGGAGGTGTGATAGTCACCTTGGTACCTGTGGAAGCAGCTGGGACCTCAGTGAGGCTGGCCCTGGGCACTCAAAGAATCCTGCACTTGTAAGAATCAGCACATTAGAGCCCAGCATCTCTCTTTGTTTGTTTCTGGAGGTTAAAGCAATTTGAAAACTAAGCAGTACTATGCTCCTCCCTGACCATACACTGAATTTCAATGCCATATGTTAAAAGTTATTTTAAAAATGTTCTGCATCACTTCCAATGTTTTTAACAAAGCTTGTGAGGTTTAAATAAGATGTAGGGTTCAAGGGGGCAGACCAATTATGGTACTTTCACAGAGAAACAAAAAGGAATAAATCCACAATTGAGAAAGAATAGGAAGAGATTTACCAATGAACCAGTGATGTCAGCAGATTTCTGGAAGATAAGAAAAAGATGGGAGACAGTTAATGGACTAACCAGTTGGGGGAAAACCTCGGTATGGGAAATGCAGTGAGCACTTTGGAGAAGTTCCAGGCTCATAATCTACTGTAAAAAAAAAAAAAGTGAGCATGCCAAGAGAAACTGAAAACAGAGGGATTAGTGACAATGTTATAAATGTGAAATATATAACACTATTTCATTCACCCCTTCAGCATGGTGGCATCCCAGAATTTATTCCTGAAAGAGCCGTCTTAGGAAATAGTTAAGGAAAGTCAAGGCTTCTGGTGTGAATGTGTTGGCCCCAGAATAAACCCTCCTCATCATGGCCCTAGAGAAAGAGGGCCCCAGCCTGACCATTGGCACCTACTCACCCTAAGGAGAAACCTACCTGTTAGTACTCACGGCACATCCATGTGATGCTCCCAAGCAAAACGTTCTCCCATTGAGAGGAGGCTTTTTAGGAACCTCTATTTATAGGGCTAGCCTCCCAATTAGTCAGAGGAACTAATTGGAGTTCCAAGAAAAGATCAGAAAATGAAGGGGAAGGGAAAGTACTGCAGAATTAGTAGAAATGCTTTTCTAAAACTGAGGGAAGGGCACACATCTCCATGGTAAAGGAGCATATTGGGTGCCAAAAGTGAAGTTACTAAAATTTACAGAGTGGGAGGGAGGGAAAAAATGTCAGCTGGCATCAGACTTGTGATGGAGAGCAGTAAGCGCGAGGAAATAATAAACTGGTGTCTTCTCAGCTCTGAGGAAGAATGATTTCAACCTAGAAGAATTTATCCAAAGAGCATAGTAGGCAATTCTGAGGGCAAGATAAAGACATTTTCGGATTTATCAGAATTAAGAAAGTTTGCTTCTCATGCTCTTCTTCCTAGGGAACTAATTAAGGGTGTATTTGAGCAAAGCAAGTAAATAAACCAAAAAATTAGAAAATGTAGTGTTTAAAAAGCACTTGATCCCACTCAGAAAAACAGGACAACCATGAAGCAGGCTCAGTGAACCAGTCCAAGTTGGAGTAATAAGATACAACTCCTCGAGGGAAGGTCCTTGGGGAGGGGAAAGACTCAAAGAAAATAGACATTAGGATTCAGAAGTTTTCTAAAAAACAAAAACACCTAAATGTGATAAATACAAGTAATGCAAGAAAAAAGAAAGTAAACTGGAAACTTTCAAGGGGGAAAAAAAATCTATACAAGACTATATATGGTCCAAACTATATATGGTCCAAATACAAAGTAAACGTCTGGAAGCATCCTCTTTGAAAGGCCCTTGGACTGTGACTGACTGATGGAAAAGGACATGTGCTCCCTGGGCCCAGCACAGAACAGTACTTACTACACACAACAATGCAAATGCTTCTTATAGTTCTTTATGAATAGTGCAGGCAAAGCATGGAAGACTTGATTGTGTTTGCTGGACAGTACAGGCAAAGTAAAAATGTAGCCGTGAAAAAATGGAAGATGGGGGCAGAGTGAAGGGTGGTGCATGGACAGTAGAGGGAGGAGGGCTTTTAAAAGGGTTATTAAAAGCTTCATCCTAAAAAGCGAGGAAAGGCAGAAGACTAGTAGAAGTAAAAATAATGGTTTAGGTAGTTTATTTAAATTACAAAAGAACGGCATTTTCACACCACAATAATAAAACAGGAAGAGGAGAGAAGTATCACAGGGAGCTGTATCTTTATCTTTTGCATCAGGAGATTTATTAGGATACTTTTGACTCCATGTAGCAGGAAACCCTGATTTAAGTGACTTAAAATATTTATTTTAAAAAATGCTAAATCTCACATGATGTGAAATCCCAGGTTAGGGGGCCTTCAGGGTTGGCTAATTCAGGGGCCCATTGATGTCATTAAGAACCCAGGTTCTTGCCATTTGCTCTTCCTTCCTCAAGGTGTATTGGCTTCATCCTCCACAGCACCCTCTGTGGTCCCAGGCTGGCTCCTGTGCTTTATTATTGTCAACCAGGAGACATTTTCCAGCTGTCCCTCAGCAGACTTCCTCTCATGTCTCATTGGCCCCAATTGTATCACACACCCTCCGCTAAGCCAGTCATTGGCAACAGGAATGGAAAGCTGCCTTCTTGCAGCCATCCCTCAGCCTACTGGACTTGGCAGAAGGTCCAAGAAGTGGCAATTTGTATCTCAGCATGAACCTAAGATTTAAGCATGGCAACTGTTAATCTCCTCTTTCTCTTAATTGTTAAGTTTTCAGGCCAACGGACCTGTTAAAGAGAAGCTGTCTGTGTTATCCCTATACTCAACTCAGTTACAGACGTAACTCAGAAAAAAAGACCATAGTGACTGTCTCGTTTCCTTCTTTGGTAATTGTCCCTTGAGATACAGGTTCCTTCTGTCTGGTTGATGTATCAGATCTGGATCCTTGGAACTGCTAAGCGATGTTTTTTCTTTGATTAAACAGCTTTATGTAATTCATAAATCCTAAAAGATCCTTCCTCTTTTTAGATATTCTATAGCTTTTCTGTGATACATAGATTCTAGGGAGAGAGAAGGATTCCGTATCTCTTCTGAAAACTTCCTTGTATTGCAGCCTGGTGTAGTGGGAACAAAATGCAAACCAGGATTTGAATCCTAACTACCACTTAACTCATAGCTGCATGACTTCCAGTAGGTTCTTAACCTTTTAACACTCTAGTTATCCTGTCTCTAAAATGGAAATCATTTGTTTATATTTTAGGGTGGTTTTAAAGATTAAATGCAACTGCAAATATCAGTACCTTGTATAAATATATGGAGAATGTCAGCATTCGTTCAGTCTTTTTCTTCCTATTGTAACATGCAAAAGGCTAGCTAGCCCTTGGTTTCCCAGTTTTGATGTGTTTGATAGTTGGTTGACATTATTGGAAAGTGAGTCAAATTAGGGGGCAAGGCAGAGGAATTTAATTCTCATTTGAAACATGAATAGACTAACAAGGGGAGAGATGAAAGGCAGTGAGGATCAAGACCAAGGGGAGAAGGGAAGAAAGCATTCATGGTTTTGACCACGTTTTCTCAATCAAAGACTGCAGGCTGCTCCCACATTGCCCTGAGCTGAATCCTAGGGAGCTTCATTGAAGGAGATTTCAGTGGAATGGTTTCCTCACAGAAGGAGACCAGGGTAACATTATGTCTTCATGGAAACACTTTGAATTATAAAAAGAAATCTGATTCAGATAATCAAAAAGCATGAGATGATGGATAAAATATGTTATAGGATTATAGTTCAATAATCATTGAATTTCCCTAGCATTTTTCCCTGGTGGAGAAGCTCAAAGAAGTTCAAATGTATCATCTCAGTGAGTTACAACATGTCAGTCATCGGTCAATGGTGCTGAGGGCCTGGCGTTACACATTTTGCTCTTCACATCCCACACCAAGGCAATGAGGCAGAACAGGGTTCCTGCCACTTTAGCATCATGGCTTTATACACTTTGCCATGAATATTTTAGGCACAATTTAGAAGCAGATTTATCCTCATCCCTACTCGGGGGCTTTGTTGGTCCCGAGTGGAGGTGCCATCTTTCTTATTTCATCTCTGAACGCCCTTTGAGGGAATGCCGCAACAGAATAAAGACTTCCTGTGACCTTCTAGAAGTTGTTATTCCTCAGCTGTAGCCCAGGAGTTCTTGAAAAAGCCCATGTTTTGATTGCCAGTATTCCAATTATAAAAGAGTAATCAGCAGCATCTTACTACTGACCAGCTGGTTCTGGACCTAGGGAGCTCTTTGCAAAATGCCTAACACTGTGAATAACAAGGAGCTGAAATAGGCAACTTGTCTTTCCACGCTCTACTTTTAAAAGGTCAAGTTGGGAACAAAATTCAGTGCAGTATTGGCCTCCTTCACCCACTGTGGACCGCACAGCAGAACAGACATCACATTTTCTGAGGCCGGTCTGAGAAGCACACGGCTAAGGAGTTGCAGTACTGATTGTACGGGAATTAGCATATCTGGCAGATGGGGACTGTCCGAACTCATTGAACTGCAAGGCATCCGCACCAGGCGGACTGGCGTTGCTGAACTTTCACACGTCAGGCTGAGGATTTTAAAGTGCAGACTGAGACTTCTCCCACGGAGATCCAGTGAACACATAAAAAGATTTAAGCCTTTATTAAGTCCAGCACTGCAGCATAAAAATAGTTCCCCCAAGTGCTGTGTTAATACTGTAGGCATCAAGATTTGCATTTTTGCTCTTTGAGAACCACTGCGTGTAGTCGGTTATTCAGAAGTTGGTGGCCTCGCTAATTGGCCTTACACATCTTTGAAATTGTCTTAGAGTGCTGAGCTAAATAAATTATGTGGGTAAACTCATCTTTTTTGAGAAATCACTTGCAAAACATTCTGATTCCTCATCTCCCCCTACCTCTGCCTTCTCATCTCTCTTTTACTTCTTTCACTGTTTCTTGCCTGGTGCTCCTTTGCTGTCTTCCAGGGCCCCCAGACCCTCCTCTTCCCAGGTCGTAAGTAGCGTAAGGCCTGTACCAAGCAGAGCAGGCCCAGCACAGGGTGCTCTCGGCCTGCGTGTATGACCAACAACAATACACAGGGGCTTTTGTAAGGTCCCTGGGCTCTAACTACGACTTTTCTGGGGCTTGACTGGCTCTAGGTAAGGACCGTAAGAAACAAGATAAATGAAATTCGCTTACCCAGCAGTCTCAAAGCACTCCAAGTGCACATGGAAAGGTATCCACATTTGTGTCCATACAGTAAATCCCATAACCTGTGTTGCAGCTTCTGAAGATAATGAGATTTCTTCCTTCACTTTCCTTGCTGCAACATGGGAAGATCCACCCACCTTGACACTGCCCTACTCTCTTCCTCCCTTGTGGTATGGATAGAGACCCTGATTCGTCAGAAAGAGCAGTGGGTGAAAGGGCTGCGTGCAGCCTTGTTGTAGGTATGTAGATACACAGCTAGGTACGCATGCATGTGGGTGTGGCGCCTGGCATCTGTTTGCATAGAAAAGATGAGTGTCTCTCTACAGAGACAGAGCTATTTGTGTGTATGTGTGTGTGGTATTCAGAGTATAAACTGGATAATCCTAACTTGAAATGCATGATGGGGCTTCAGGGGGCGTCTATAAACCATACCGCAGATTTATGTGTAAAATCTGTATTTATGTGGATGTTAATTTTCTCTGGCAAGATGGTCCATGATTTTACCAAATTTTCAAAAGCTGCTGTGAAATGCCAAATCCCTCCTCTTTGGCCCTCTACCATCCTTGGAACATTCTGAGCAGAGAGCTGAGGATCAGAACAGGCAATCATGCTAGTGATGAAATGACACAATCATGCCAAGTCCGAGAATGTTGTCTCCCTCTTCCCTGCCCACCATCATGGTCCTCCATGCAGGACTGACGATCCTTCTCCAGATACTCATATTGTTCGGCTTAGCTGTCCCAACAGAATGAACAGCCATGGGCGTAGTCTCAGAATGAGCGGGCTTTCACTTCTTTGAGGACTTTACATTTGAAAAGAGCTCATCTTCTCTTATAAAGCAAGCTCCCATTTCTAAACCTGACCATACTCCGCATTCAGGAGGGAAATCTGGATGTTGGCTCCTGATTCTCTCTGATCATTCTCTTCTGGTCCCAGCAACTCTTCCTCCAGGTTTTCAGATACCAATCAGAGATTCATTCCCTGTGGTTTTGGTTCTCTGTAAGAGCAGGCTCAAGACCTGCCAAATCTGAACCTCAGTTCTAGCCCCCATCCCTTAACCTTAGCGTTTACATTGCAAAAATGTCTAGCGCCTCTCTGGCTCCCGAACCAATCATGTCAACCTCTGACGTCCTTGTTCATCTTTCTTCCTCCAAACGGGGCTCAGTTTGATTCCTGTTTTGTTGTTTCCTCCATGACTACCATATCACATCTGGAATAGAGCCACAATCCTGCAGCTGCTCTTTGTGTCTTTTAGTCCCTTCCCTTTGGCCACCCTTTGTGATACTGCTTCCCTTCAATTAATTTTTTGCTCAATCCTTAGAGTGACTTTTTTCATACTCTATCCAGCACAGACTTTTCAGGCTTGAATAAAAATTCTGCTTATCACTGTCCTTTCTTAACTGGCCAACTTATGCTCTCATGATATATTCCAGAATCTTCTGTTCCCCCTGACCTCACAGTCCTTCCATGTGACATAGTTTGGTCTCCATGCCTTTGTTCTTGCTGTAGTTACTTTTTCTTAAACTGTTAACTCTTCGAAATGTGTCCCCCTCCACCTCTTTTTTGGAATGACTGACTCCTCCAGTTGACACTCATTTTTCTATTCCCTAAAGTCATTGGCATGTTATTTGTAGCTCCCATAATGCGAGCACATGACATAGAATAGATATTGAGAAAGTATCTGAGTATTTCAAGGATAGCTTTCTAACCAATTGAATCTACAAAATAAGTAACATGTTTAGGGGAAAGCAGATACTGGCTGGTCCAGAGTAATCACTGCATGAGTTCTTAAGAATATGCAGCTAATTCTGAGGTTACTGAAGTTCAATTAACAGTATTTGTCATATCTTCCATATTTTTGTATGTCAGCAAGAAAAGACAGATATAAGCATGTTAATGCTGAGGCTTCTAGGGTAGCCAATTACCTGTGGAAACCAAGGATGGTACGATTGCCCGTCAGTTTATACAGGATAGATGGTTGGGCCTTCTCTTGGACTAGTCAAGTGAATATTTAATATTCCTTCCCAAGCATATTCCTTGGCTGAACTGTGACATGGGATCAGCTGGTGTCTACCTTTACTCTTAGATAAACATAACAAGGCATTTCCCTTCCCCAAACTAATGGGAAGTACCACCAAATTTGTATACATCCACCTCTCCCTGTGATTACGGCATCAGGTGTTAGTGTCCAGTTCCATCCCAAATGATCCGGAATAAGGGAGAATCTTACCATTGTGACTGCTGTTCCCAAAGGGGAGCATAAACTCCTTTAGTCAGCAAAATATATATCATCTTCGCCTTGCTGTATGTTTGAATTGCTGACTCTCTCTTATTTAGACCCAATAGTCATTTCTTTGCCTCCTTAATTTATGCATGAAGCCAAAAGAAAAATCACTTAGTATTCTTAATAAAACGGCATAAAGTTTAGATAATTTTTTACCATATGCAGTAAAAATGCAAATGTGTGTGGCTTATTTGCAAATGCAGACATTAATAACTGATATTTAAACAGGCTGGATGAGCAATTTTACTGATATATTCAAGAGATTTTTCCAATAATTTGCACACTCAAAATCAATTTGAATACAACATGTAAATTGAATTTAATTTTTTGATATAAAATTGTAGTTATCAGCTTGAACCATTAAATTTACTATTTAATATATGCTTTCCAGCTCACTTGGTTAGAATTTCATTGCACCTTATCTATATAAATTTAATTAGGCTTGATATCATCAGTATATTATAGAACTAATTAAAGATTTAGATAAGTGCTGAGGGGGCTTATTGAAAACTCCATAAAGTTCCATTTGGAAAATGAGATATTCTTCCTTCAGTTCATTGTGAGAGAACGAAACAGCAAGAAGTGTTTCTTGCAGTGTTTCTGAAAAATTATTTAACTGGATTTAATGGACTTGCTCCATTCTTTGAAGAGCTTTTTAATTACCCTGTATCTTTGTGCGGGCCAACAACAGTTATAATCTTTATTTAAAGGCTTTAAATCCTCTCCTGCCACTGAGCTAGCGGTCTTGTATTCTGGTATGCACATGTGAGCACGTGTGTGTGTCCAGGCAGGTGGCACAGGATCTTTATACCCTGATTGAGATCATATAATATGTCATGCTTTTTATGGAGAAATCTACCAGTCCTCATAAGTAGGATAAACACTGAGAAAGATCAGAGTGTCCGCCATAAACACAGCAGGAAAAGGGAGAAGATAAGAAATCCTGACCCAAGAGAGAGTACCAGGGCAAAACTGAGGTTCCCGAGTAGAGCTACTTTGAGTAAATCGCTTTGTAGAAATCACTTTGAATTCCCTTGTATCTGCAACTCCGCTGTAGAATATAAAGCAGATTAGTTTAAAAGACTGTGATTTCAACTAAGTGCTTTGTGTCTTCATTACAAAGCACAATAAAGCCTTTTATTACAATGAAGCCACTATTACTTTCAATTGAATATGCACTGAAATAAAGCTGCATCTCCCGCCCTCCCAGGGTGCTCAAAGCTCTTGTCGAAAAGCACTTTTTTGTTGTTGTTTTTTTCTCTCTCTCTCTCCAGTGCAGATTGAGTGACACAATACATGGTAGAAAAAAGAAAGAAAGTGAAAGAACAAATAACAAATGTGGGCCATCTATGACTGGACACACTGTTGTTTAGTGTAGAGGCACCCAGGAAGCCAGTGAGCCAGAAAAATCACTGAGAGCCTGTGTGGTGTGATAGAAAAGTTCCAGCCTTGGACTGAGGGGAAACAGATTTAAAGCCTTGCTGTTGATGAGCTTTGTGACCTGGGGCCTAATCTCTCCAAGCCTCAAATTCTTTTCCTGAAAAATGGAAATAATATTAATAATGCTGCCCCTCCCTCCAACTTCAGTCTCCCTCATGGGTTGGGATGGTTTTTACATGTCATTTATTCTAGTTTAATCCACTTATTTTTCCAGAGGTATTAAGTGGTAGGAACACGATCCCTAGTTAGGAAGTGGCAGGACCAGAATTGGAATAGAGGCCTCTGTGATTTCACTTCATGTCTGCACTGTCACATGGAATAGAAGAGAACATGTAGGCATTTTCTTAGTGACATCCTGGCTGCACTTGGTAGCATTGGGATTTTTTTTTCCCCAAGCAACTCTTTCTGAAATATATCATGGCAGTTTTCATGCACAAATGGTTTGTAAACATTTGCCCCCTCCGCCCGCCAACCCCCCTACTCTCTCCACCACCCCCACATCTGAAAAAACATTTGCAGGAACATTTGGGTCACAAACCAATGTTTGTTTCACCACCACACTTGAAATGTTTCTCATTGGAAACATTGGAAATGTTTGCCAGTAAAGCAAATTCTCAACAGAAGTAGAAGCCTGGGGTGGAAGGGGCACCCCCAGCTACATGGTTTGTGATATCTAGGGGCCTCCAGACACAACAGTTCCTTCCTGGACCACAAGTAATGTGTAGCATCTCCCAGCACGATGTTAGACTGTGACATTCTTTGATTCTGAACTATAATAGGTATGTTGAGACGTGCTACAGATTAGGTGATGTTTCTTTCGGGGTGGGGGGTGCAGGTGAGTTCCCTCCTGTGCCTGTGAATTTAGACTAGGTATTGAGAAGGAAGTCTGGAGAGAAGAGGCAGGAAACTGCCCAGAAAGTCTCACTGGAGAAAGGCTAGACTGCAGGCTTACTTGTTTCTTCCTTGTGTTTTCCCACACTCCCCTGCAGCTGTAACAGTAGTGCTGATATGAAGCAGGGTAGTTAGGTTAACCTTGGTTAGTAGCACTGGGCTGATTAGTGATGGATTATGGATTAGTGACTAGATAAGCAACTTGAGGATTGAGGCAGATCGAGCTTAATCATAACTCTACTTCTGACTTGTGGATAACCTCAAATAATCCTATTACCGAACCATATTTGGGTCCTCTCATCTATTACATAGCAAAGCCAATCTAATGACACTGGGTTGTGGTGAAGGAAAGTACAGCATTTACTGCAGGGTGCCAAGCAAAGAGAATGGGAAGGTTGTGCTCAGAAGACCCAAACTCCCCAGTGGCTTTCAGGGAGGGGTTTTTAAAGGCTTCGTTTGGGGATTGCAATTCATAGGCTTTCTTCTGATTGGCTGGTGATAATGTGATAGGAAGATGCTTTGTGAACCGTAATCAGCAACCTTCTGGTTCCATCCAGTATGGGGTCCACTATGCTTGTGGTCAGCAGGTAGTCAGCATCCTCTACCTGGGTGGGGGTCTTTGTTTCTGCAGAACATCTCGAAGATATGTGTCAGATTGTTACAGATATCCCTTGAGGAGGAAACTAAGACTCTGTTTTATCACTTAACTACATTTTTAAGCCATCATTACTTCTGTCACTTGACTGCTTTTCCTTTGTTTCTACATTCTCTCACTTCCCTAACTGATAACTGCTCAAGCCTGCTCTTTGGAAGTCAGGAAAGGCCTAGGAGACTAAATCCTTTTTCTACAAACAAGAAACGTTGTTGTACATCAGGAGCTTTTGCACCCAGGAGGGCCTCACAAGGTCCTGCTTGGTTTCAGTTCCCTCTTTTGTTTGATACTCCTCAATCCTGAGGGGAACAGGAGTGGGACAAGAAAGGAAATACAGTTTGGGATAAAGAGGTTAATCATAAATTCAGCAGGGGAACTCAGTTTTAGGGGGACTTGATTTCAGTCTCCTGTGTTTTCTTCCTCTCATTTCCTGTCCTGATCCTCGGATCATGAGAGCAGCCTTGCCCTGGGGCCACAGAAGAATAACATAGATAGGTCCCATCTTGCTGACAGACAGAGCTCCCCTAGACTATGTGTCAAACACTGTGGAAGTTCATTAGGTTTTCAAACGCACTGAAAATTACGAGACACTAATTCTGAAGGTAGCAAGGGTGAAGGAAATGGAGTAAGCCCTTTCTCTCTTTCTACCACCTTCTTCTGCAGTATTTGTGGAAAACGGGTTCAGGAGTCAAGGCTGTGTTTGCTGCTTTTTGAATATCTTGGCTTTTCCCATTAAGATCAATATATTTTTTCTTTAAAATTTATACCCATCTTGCCCTACATTTTCCTCTCAAGTACAGCCCCAGCTCAACCTTGAAGAGTCACTGATTACCATGAAGAAAGAGCTGAAGTTCAGCTGTATGGAAGAACAGATCATTGCAAGTCCCAATTTTCACTTTAATTTAGCAGAAGGTAGCACAACAGCCACACCTTGAGCATTCACCTGCACCTCAGCTTCTAATTCTTCCCCCATCTGATAGTAATATTAACAAAATAATATTAATGTATTCTTGACAGGTATGTGTATTTGCATAGCCCTTCACAGTTCATATAGGGCTGTCACAAAATGATCATGATGGGCCTCTTAATGATGAGTGAACATTTTTGTCTCCCCAATCTTGATTCTGGATGTAAACTGTTTTCTCATGGTCCAACTCAAGAGTTTTTCTGGAATGATCTACGGGCAGTAGGCTAGGGATCTAGCTGCTGTTAGCTAGCCTGGTGACCTTAGGTATTTGGTTCTTGTGATGCTCGATTGTGAGAATGAAATCAGGTAAACCAGTAAAGCGTTTGGCATATAGTAAGTGTTAAATAAATAGTAATCGTTCCCCTTAATAATTAGTGGATCTTTGGCTCAATTGTATTTCTGTTACTCTGTAATCATACACACAAAATTGCTCCCAATCCTAACCTGTTTTTCTAGTTGTTACTAATTTTTCTTGAGAACTGAGTACAGGGATGGAGAGAGTTCAGAGGCATTTAATGCAAAGATGCAGGGGAGTCACAGAACCTCCCAAAGTGTGGAACCCTGAGAAATGGCTTCAGTTTATTTCAGAGGCACTTAGTGAAAATGTGAGCTGGTGAAAATGTTTCCATGTCTGTCAGCTTACAGAATCTTTTCTGCAAATATCACAGGAGAACACAGAACTGCAGCAAATGTGTTGATTAATGGATCAGTCTTTACAACAGCATTGGCTATGGATGGACATCTTCTGTATAGCTAAGACCCAGTTCTAGCTCATAAAATTAACATTTTTTAACAGCGTTATTGAGGTATAATTTACATACCGTAAACACTAACCCTTTTAAAGTGTGCAATGCACTTGTTTTGGCGTTTTTTTGTTTGTTTCTGTGTTTGTTTTGGTATAGTCATAGAATTATACAGTCGTCATCACTAGCTAATTTTAGAACATCTTCATTACTCTGAAAAGAAACCCAGTACCCATTAGCAGTCACTCCTCATTCCCCAACCCCACCCCTGGCAACCACTAATCTACTTCTTGTTTACCTGTTCTGGATATACCATATAAATGGAATACATGTGGTCTCTTGTGGCAAGTTTCTTTTAGTTGGCATAATGTTTTCAAGGTTCATAAAATTAGCAGTTGTCTTAATGTTAGGAAATGAGACTGAATTAAAAATTCAGGTACCCACCCCAGCACCTGGCCTGTTGATAGCTCTGTTTTTCTTCTTTGGTTGGTGAGGGCAGAAAGGGGAAAAGGAAGGTAATATATTTTTACTGAAGTAGACTATACATACAGTAAACTGTACAAATCTTAACTATACAGCTTGATTACTTTTTACAAACTGAATACACTCATATAACCCCCACCCAGATAAAAGTATAGAATATTAGAATCACACCAGAAGCCTCCTTGTGTCCCCTTCCTAATCATTATCCCCACTGGGGGTATTTCCTAATTTTACTTACTTTTATTGAGACAGGAGGGGAAAGGGCAGGTCACAACCATCTAAGATTTGACTTCCAGTGGACCTTGAGCCTCATTATACACTCTTTGTAATATATTAGCATGCTAATAACACACCCTCAGGCACCACAGTTCCCAGGCTGATCATAAAAGGGGCCCAGTTCCTAGAAATCCTCACCCCTTCCCCAAACAGTTGGAACAATACTTCCACTTGTTAGCATAGGAAATTACCCAGCCCAGAAAAACTAACCGCCCCCACACCCCAGGGCCTCTCCTGCCTTCTGAGACTGCCCGCACTCTGCCTGTGCAGTGGTATCTCCCTGAATGGATGGACTTTGACCTTACTATGGAGTGTCCATCTCCTAGGGGCACTCTCCCTTCTGAGAGGGACCGCATTCCGTCTATGGAATATGTATCTCTAAATAAACGTGCTTTCACTTTCCTATGGCTCGTTCTTGAATTCTTTTTTGCGAGAGACAAGAGCCTACTCTCCAGTAACATTATTTTTCTGAGCTCGTTTCCCTGCACACCCACATGCAGCAAGGGGTCTCCCCACCTCCACCAAACTCTGATTTCAGAACAGTCGGGTCCCCAGCGCTCTGGGCCTCCGTCACCGCTTCATTACTGTTGGTTCCCGTGGGAAGTGAAGCAGCACGGAAGCTCTCAGGAGTCCCTCAGTGTGCACTCTGTGTCCTCCTGGCATTTCTGGGCCAGCTGACTCCAGGCCTTGGTCTCCAGCTTTCCTTCCAAACCCCAGCACCCCCTCAGCATGGGCCATTAATGAGGAGGAGGGGGCATCACCCCCCCCCAATCAGGTACCATTTGTGGCAAAAGTGGAGCTCCCAAGGCAAGTCTTTTGAGGGGGAAACTGCCACTTGCAGCCCCTGCCCTGCCATTAAACTCCCCGGCTGTGTCACCAGCTGGTTTTCACCCTGATCAGAAGGACATTCCTCTCATGAAATTCTGTGTGGTAGCTGCCCTGTAGAAATTAAAAAAAAAAATCTTTTACTCAAGAAATTAAGTTTTCATTTTAAATTCACTTTCTGGTCTTTGAAAAACTTTGGTTTCTGTGTGGTCCAGAGCTATAGGTTAGCATTAGCATTTAAATAGAGGTATTAAGCGCACTCAGAGACCTTTCTCTCATAACGTTGCCCTTTCTGAGAGGTTTTTCAGATCTGATACTTTTTTCTTCCCTAAAAAAAAGAATGCAAATGCTATATATATTTTCCCCATAAAAGGCCCTTTTTTTTTTTAAATATACAGACTTGGGAGAATGGCAATGATGAGCGGTCTATCAGTCTTTTTATATGGAAAGGGTCAGTTTAAAAGAATTGCTGTTTCATCCCTCAATGCCTGATTTTCTCTGCTGACTCTAAGAATGAATTTTCCTATGGTTAATTTTATCCTGCCATGTCTCATTTCCCTCCAGACACCCTCCCGGTACTCAAATCCCAATTCTGAACTAAGAATTTGGTGCCAATTCTTGCTATGTACTATGGCGCTCCGAGTACCAGTGCTCCCAAGTCCCCCCTATAACTGTAGTAGAAAATCCAAAGGACCAGGGTTTGGATCTAGCGTCAGTCTCATGAAGAACGTGACCTTCTTCTCAGATCCTCTGTTTATCTGCCACACGGAGCTTATTAAGTCTATGGTGCATGGTTGTCAAGAGATCAAACAAGGTAGTGGATGTACTCCTAATTTATAATTGTATTTATAATTAAAAGCATCTTAGACACTCCTTCCGTCACACTGGGCTCCCTCAACCAGACCAGTGGAGGAGTTAGGGACAGAAGGTACCTTCTGGTGAAAGGTAGCCCTTCTGCCTTCTTCTGTTCTTACTGTCAGCCCTCCCTTTCCCCTCTGCCTTATCTCAGTCCACCGGAGGGTACTGGACTAGTTCCATGCCATTGGTGACCTGAACAAATGGTACTAGAGGTGAGGGCCTGGATATGTTTTTCTGTCGAGGTATTGGCACTTTCTCTCTTGGAGGTTGATTTTGTCCAGCTTCAAGCTTGGGAACAGGAGTTGTGAGGAAACCTAGAAGATTGATATGGCCTGAAGAGCAAACCAGGGAAAAGTTGGGTAGTCCCGACAGCCCGAAGGCTCTCTTGCTTCTCAGACTGTCCGTCCTCCACCTGCAGCCGGAGAGGTCTTTCTAAAACACAGTCATCATCATGTTTGACATCTCTCTAAAATCCTCTGTCTTCAGATTCCTCTCCATCAACTACAGCTTTGGTTCCCAAATGCCAGAGTGTAAACTGAAGCTAGAGCGTCGTCATCCTTAGAAAAGGAAAAAAATAATGACAGTGCAGTGAGTTTGTGAGTTCAAAATGAAGACGTGACTTTTGCTCAGAGATTATTTGTTTTCTGCTTGAGAAGTATTAAAATACCTTCTTTTATTAAATCCTGGTAATAATAGATGATAATTATTTTGTCTTAATAACCTAGGCAAAACAAAAGCCTAACAGGTTTCAAATAGTCTCACCCCTCAGCCCTTTCTTCCAGCCACCCATGGAAGTCCAGTGTCTGCCATGACACACAAGGTCTGCTTTCATATGGCCTTAGCTTACCTTGCTAACCTCTTGTCCCTCCTCCCGCCTCCACACACCCCTTCCACTCCGAGGAGGGATAAACCATTTGTAGTTCCTTCTGAATACCATGGTCTCCCTACTTTCCCACCTACTTTGCACAGTCTACCTCCCTTGCTTATAAGAGAACTTTCTTCCCTTCATGTTTGCCTCATTGTTAATGTCTCCTCCACAAAGCCTCCCCTGTCTGATCCTAGAAGTACACAACCCTTCCTGCTGGTCATCTTAGAGAGTCTTACTTGTACCTTTATTACAGCTGCTGTCACATTACTGTAATTACATGGCCGCTGTCACACCAGACTCTGCACCTCGAGAGAGCAAGGACTGTGTTTTACTCTTTTCTGTATCCACAGTGCTTACTATATACTACCCGGTGCGTAATTGATGCTTAAATATTTGTTGAGCAAATAAACAAAAGAATTTTGAAAGGTACTATATAAGCACTAAGGATGCTACAGGGAGTCATAAGACATAGTCTTTGTCATCAGGAAGGCTGCATTCTGGAAGAAGATAATAAATATGTATTATGGTACATCCATATAATTGAATCCTCTGCAGCCATTAAGAAGAAAGAGGCAGGTCGATATGTACTGAAACAGAACCATCTCCAAGATAAATTGTTAAGTGGAAAAAGCAAGTTGCAGAAGAGCATGTAAACACCCTTTCTCTTTAAATGTGTGTGTGTGCACACACGCTTGCACATACACAAACACACACACACACACACACACAGCTGTGCTTGTATATGTATAAAATGTATTTGGAAGGAGACCCTGGAAACTTTGTGACAGCGATTGTCTCCAGGAAAGGACACAGGCTCGGCGGCAAAGAGACAGGAGTGAGAAAGAGACTTTGCCCTATTTGCTTTTGTACCTTTTGATGTCCTTATTCAACAAAAGCTTATGTGTTATGTGCCAGGCACTGTTCCAAGCACTTTACAGATGTTAATGCATGTAATCCTGCTGACAACACTATGAGGTAGGTCCTGTCAACAGCATCATTTTATGGATGAGGAAACTGAGGCCCAGAGAGATAACTATCGCAAGTTCACACAAGTAGGAAGTAGATAACCCTGATAACTTTTTAAATTGTATCACTAGTTCAAAAAGAACCTTAGTTGTTGTGTTTTGGTTTTTTAAGAAACAGATACTACTCTGAATGATACATGGTAAATGAGTGACCCATGCAGTAGGTAACAGAGAAGGAAGAAACCCTCAGGATAGTTTCATAGAGGATAGGGGATTTCAGCAATCTTGAAGGTTAGGCTTTAGATACACAAACCCAGAGCTAAAAAGTACTAAGTATGTTCAAGGGACATTGGTAGCTCAGTTTGGCTTAACTGCAAGGTTGATCGAGTGGACAGAAAAGATGGAACAAGGGCCAAATCCAAGGCCTTGGACATCAGTGTTAGAAGTTCGAAATTTATCCTATTAACACTAGTGAATACACAAGTCACAAGTTGTTGTTTTAACGCAGAATAGTGATCTGATCCAGTTATAACCACAGAAGTTTAGTCTAGGAGGAGTTAGTGATTGAGAGGCTTGAGTAGGAGAGGATTATAATAACCCAGTGAGAAGTGGCTGAGATCCCTGATGTGAGACTGGAAAGAAGAAATGAGTTTTTAAGATGTTGCATTGATTAAGACCTGGTGACAAGGAGGCAAAGAAATGAAGAGTGAAGACTCAAAGCAGAGACTGACATTTTGAGATTTTGCAAACTCTAGTTCCTTTATGGAACTTGCCAAATTGGCAAGTTAGGGAGGCCACCTGATAAGGGCATCTGGTAGAAATGTCTGCAAATCAGTGAAAATGAAGCTTTGATCTACTCAGAGACCACCTCTTGAAAGAGAGAGAGAGAGAGAGCATCTCATGTACAGATAAGACATTGGGAAGCAGACAGAGAAGGAAAAAGGGTGAGTATCTGACTGGGGTGGGGGGAGGTGAGGAGGCCTGCAGTGGGCAGACGGAATAGGGGCCCATAAAGGGAAGGAAGGAACTGAGGGAGCGGAGGGAAGAGCCTAAACAACTAGGCTCAAAGAGTTGAGTCCAGGATGGGAGCTGTCGAGGGGAAGGGCCACTGTGTGTCCACTGGGATGTCATTGGTGACCTTTTTAAATACAGTTTCAGACAAAATGGAGGCTTTGAAGGATATCAAATACAAATGATTTTTTCTTTTTTTGAGAATTTAGACAATGAAAGAAAAACCAGATGAGGGAAAGAGTGGACACAGGACTGCACGAAGGGCTTGGAATTTGTGGTTTGGTTTGGTTTGTTTTTTTTTCAAAATATGAGAAACATAAGGATATTTAGGATATTTGAAGACAGACACGAAAGAACCAGTGAAAGGAGTAAATGCTAGAAACAAGAGTTCCAAACCAAACCAAACCAACCCCAGCAGGATCTTAAAGGTATCGGGAGATTAGGATCAAAGGCGTAAGGCCAATCTTAGAAGAAAAAGAAGACTAGAAAAGAAACCCTCATTTGAATTGAGTGGAAAGCAGGATTATGAAAAATAATTTCAGTGTGGAAGATATGATAATGCACACAATTATGGGTGAAGTAAGATCCAAGGAGATACTATGTACATGACCAGTACAAAGTACAGTAAAAGTTAGCTGCTTTTTTTTTTTACCATTTTTACATAGCGTGTGTCCTATGATGTCATTTAATTTCACCCTCCAACCTACCCTATGATGTTGTATTATTTACCCCATTGCATAAATTAAGAAACTGAAGTTCAGACTGGCTGAGAAATTTATTATGTCAAACGGATTAAGTAAAAAATGCGAGAATTGTTAGAATCATGTGTAATTTTGCCAGAGAATGAAAGCAAAGTTGGGGAAGACTGCAGCTCATTAGCCAAAACAGATTTTTTTTTCCCTCTGGGCCCTCCTCCCCTTTTGCATTTGTAACCGGTTTTCCCAAACATCCACATCAGAATTCCATCAGAACACCCCTTAGCCTTTTACTCAGAGCCACTCTTTTATTCCTGGTTCCTCCCCTCCCAGAGTCAGAGAATCATTGACTGCTTTTACCTTGTGCTCTTAGTGAAGTTTACTAATTGTCGGCTCTCTTACTCATTCATTCATTCATTCCTCTTCATTTATTGACCACTCACTAGATGCTCTGTTCTCAGCCCACGGGATACAAGGAATGGTACAGAATCCAGCGTGCTCTCACATTCACATAGAGCCTGCACTCTAGGCCGGGAAGCAAATGTTTATTTACCTAATAAATCCTTATACAACATTTACTCTGTTCCAACCACTCTTCTTCATTATTTGATCCTTGTGACAACCCCATTTACTTTTTCCTTTTCTTAGATGAAGAAAATAAGGCACAGAGAGATAAATTGCCCAAGAACCTACAAATAGTAAGAGGCAGAATTAAGATTCGAACGCAGGCCCCTGATTCCTGAGTCCATGATCTTAACCACTGTGTTATGCTGTGTCTCTAATTGTATATATGTGTGTGTGTGTATACACACATATATATTTTAAAATATATAAAATATATATTAAAATATATTTTGGAAATACATATTTTTGATGGGGATGAGAGCTAAAAAGAAAAGAAAAGCTCAGTAGAAGGACAAAGCTTGTTGAGGATCGGACAAGTAATCATTTTAGTTAAGGTGGTCAGGGAAAGCCTCACTTATTGGTGAGCTGACATTTGAGCAAAAATTGGACTGGATCTCTTTTAATCTTCTATTTTCCTCCAGCCTTCTGTCCCGTTAATACCATTTGGTGCTCTTTTCTGATTTTATTTCAATTGGCTTATGATAGAAAGCAATACAGAACTATGAAGTGCAACAGAGGCCAGGATTATCATCACCTCCTTGCCCTGTAACTGGTACTTTTTTAATAGGAAGTAAGAAAATGCCCTGGTTCTATACCCTTACCACCCTACCCCCATACCCTCATGGAACAAGTTTTCCAGTGCTCATCTCCCAACTATTGAATATAGGAGGTTAAAATTTCTTCCAGACAAATTCACTTGGGTTTTTCTAAGATAAGTCTCACTTCATTATTTGCCGCCCATAATTCTAAATTCTCTGACGCCCTTTACGTTATTTCTGTTACTTGGTTGCTGTTCCCGACCTTTCTCCATTTCGTAACATTCGACCTTTTCAGCACTCTTTGTATGTTCTTGCACATTAATTAAAGTATTAGGTGAGATCGTTATAAGGCAGTGTCCTTAGCATTCACTGGGTGCTTTCTCTTCTGAATTTGATTTGTTTCATCATTACCCTTTGTTTGCTTTTCAGCCTGTGTCCTATCAGGGGTAGCCATTCAGAATAAATTCATTTTGTTAGTTATATTTTTTTAGAGGCACTGTATAAAATGGTTCATTGACATCCAAATATATATTCAGCCACAGTGGTCTTTACATCCACCAAATTCATACTGCTGTCCAAAGCTATCCATCATGTTTGTCAGAATACTTGAGTCTTTAATTAAACCCTGCTGGATATTGTACATGTTTCCATTAGCTCCTTCTGATTTAGTCTGTTATTTTCCTAATTGACATCCGTTCTGAGTCACATGCCCTTGAATCTCAGATGGCCCATTCTGTAGCTTTGGTTTACTTAGTCTTTCTCTCTTTCATAAATAACCTAAGGGTTTAGCAAATACACCCCTGAGTGTTTGCCGTTGGGACCTACTGATTTGCATATGCTCATACTTTTCAAATAATCCCCTGAATTTTTTGGTTCCTCTGCCAAAACCAGTTTTCTTTCTAGCCCTTCAGTCCTAAATGGTGCAGTCTTTTGTCTTGGCAAAGTACAGAAACTTCCTATAACATTATTGAGAAGCATATTAGGGTCCCCAAAACTGGGATCGGGGGAGTCAGGGTTTGAGTAACTCAGCCAACTGCTGGCTGAATAGCAATCTTTGCATCTTAAGCCCCCAGCAGTAATAACCGCTTGCAGTGAAGTAGCCATTCAGTCTTACCCAGTTTTTGTCTTAACACACTTGTGAGATAGCTGGCTAGAGGTGGAGTCAGGAGCTAAAGAATACAACTGACTGGCATCTACCAGCATCCATCCATTATCCTGGTCTCATTAGCATAATATTCTAATGGGCGTGTTCTCTCATCAAAGCCGTGCAGTCCATGCCTGTCCTCACTGACCTTTCTCCCCAGACAGTACAGGTAGAGAAGAAGCCCTGTATTATAAATACAGAAACCCAACACGTGTTGCCCGTCACTTCTCCGTCCCGTCACTAACTCTGATAGCAACTCGACGCCGTAACCTTGGTTTCTGCGCCTTGTCTCAGCCTTTCATCTCTTCTTTCTCATGTACCAAAAAAGAGTTGCAGAATTAGCAGGCAGGCTGGCTAGCAAACCCAGGATTTATTTTACTTTAAATTAAACCATTGGTTTATTGAGTTTGAGAGACCTTTGATTTGGGCCTGAGTTGGACTTTTTTTCTTTTAAGTGTAGATTAAAAGAACCTTCTGGAAGCCAAGGACTGTACCTCTATATGTTATATTAGCATTTAACATGTTATTAGAGCTTCCTAAGCATTAGTGATAATAATACCAGGTTTTCATTGGAAGAAATCCTTTACATTATTTACTGAAAAGTTGATAATTCCATTTCATTACTTAAAACTGAAAAAGCTATAGGGCCTTTGAATTATTTTTATTCGGCATATCTTAGCAGTTGTTTCCCACATTGCTAATCTGAGAAATATAGACAGTGTGCAATATAAAGGCCTGGTGCTGATTGGTAAACAATTTGTAGTGTTGAGGCCACCAAAGTGCATGGTACTAGGTGCTTTTATCAAACTAAGGTTTTATCAACCTTTATCAACCGATATTAGATAAATTATTTTTTAATTGAAAAGACTCTTGAAAGCGATATTCAATAATTTTTTTTTAATGGGAGAGACTCTCCCAAGTGATGTCCAGCACAGCATGGCTCTCCTTAACCTGGACTCACCTTTTGAAAATCAAAAGAACATTTACAGGAGTCTGAGTCAAACACAATTATGAAAGTAAAATGAAGGACCTAAATAAAAAATCACAGAACAAGAGGGTAATTCTGTTCACTCTTTCATATTTCATTATTTGATAACATCAGAAGATGAACCCATCAGAATTGCTTTGGCAAGTGCAAACAGAAATGTGCCTGATCAATATTTATTAAAACCTTCAAAATGGGAGAAGGTGTTGAGCAGACTTCTTAATGGACTGAATAATTATTCATACAAATTGGGTTTGACCAAAGGCAGTGCCAGACCAAAGAGACACAGTTTTAATTGTACTGAATTTAAAATGCAGAGCTTCCTCTAGCCCTGTATTAGAAAACTTAATTTCAAACATTATCTGATGTAGCAGAGAGAGACATATGAATCCTTAAGTTGTTGAGGAGGAAGTTTTAACCATAGAGATTTATAAATGTAGACTGTGTTCTGAAGGTGGGGAGCAAAATGTCTAGCAAAGGGAATGAAAAGCCATTTTTCTTCCCATTTCCGCGACTGTCACTGAGCTTGGGAGAGGGTCATCCTCTCACAAGTGCTGCATCTCAAAGGAATTCCTTTTTGTGGTTGTATTTTCTGAAGAGAAATAAAGCAAGGCTTTGGCCACTGCTATCAAAAATATTAGGATGTGTTCCTGAGGGGAATGAATGCAGCTGACTTTTTACATTTTAACATCTCCCTGGAAGAGCCACCCTGCCCCAGCCCCCCAGGACTGCTGAAGCCTGGTGGTGATCAGAAGTAGGCCAGTAGTTGACAGCCGTTTAAGCACAGTGCCACAATGGAGGCAGTGGTGTGTGTGCCACGTCACATAACGAAAATGTACATGGACGACTCATGAAAGCCACTGCAAGCCTACAGCAGCAGACTCCGAACTCTCTTTGCCTCTTGAATGGTTTTCTGCTGCCACCAGCTGAGGGAATTTCTGCACTGTTTTTTGTTTTTTTCTCTAAAGACCATTCTCTACTTCTCTTCTGGATTGTCCTGGACCAAAACTGCACAATTTGTTGTAAAGAGTGTTAATAGCTATCCTAATATAGACTACAAATCTAATTTTGCCACTAAATGCAAATTCTTTAGCTTTTCTCTATCGTACTTTTCTCACCCCTGAAATGCAAATAACTACAACTCTTTCAAATGAGAATTTTCAATCATGTCTGTAATAAACTCTTAAGCTCTTTGAAGGGGGAGACAAATGAGAGCAATTATGTTGTATTTTTTTTTAATAAAGTAGTTTATTCTTCTGGCACACAGAATTAGCATCCATTTTCGTACTGGTCTGGAAAGAACATCTGAGCTAAGTTTACACTTGTTCAGGATGTTTTCGAATTGATCACTACTGCATCTTGTGACTTAGGGAAAATCAGCATCAGCTAATTCTGGTGGAAGCCCAGGATTTTAAAGGACCAAGCAGAGGATGCTGTAAATGTTTTAAAATTCAAAAAATGCCCATGCTTACGTAGCACGTGCGATAACCTATTTTTCTCTCCTATGGGAAGCAGGGGGTTGAAGAGCTGATAGTAGCTGCCCAAGGTCACAGCTAGTTAGGGAGGGAATGATAGACTTAACCAGAATCCAAGCTAAGTTGATCTCTTGAGTATTTACTTCTCTACGTCTCTCTGCTATAACTACCTCTCAATTATTTATGGGATGATTACCTAGTTTATGGATTATTCAGTTCCTTTCTTTTCTCTTTCCATTTCCTGCTTATTACCATATATACCATTGAGTGTACAGAGAAAACAGGAGTTGAATGTCTTACCTGACAATCTAGTGACCCGTCTACTACTGAGTTTTTATTAAATTGCTCATAATGCTGCAACTATTGGCTGAAAAGAATTGGGGGAGCTACCGTCAATACTAAATTATAATCAGGTAAATTGTTCTTCCTTTGAAACTTACATTTAAGAAGTCAGCTTCAGAGCCCAATTCTCTTGTTGACAGTAATACTACCGTTATCTCAGGAAGGACTAGATGAGAAAGTCTTCATAGTGAAATTACTTAATTATCCCCTTTCCTCTAGGAAGTAATGAATCAGGAGGGCAGCCAACTTTTGGAAAGAAAGGTTACCTTGTCATTACCAGATTAGAGGGGCAAAAGGGGAGAAATAAAGAGACAGAATGAAAAAGCCCAAAGTCTTTCCTATAACTCTTGAATGCTGAAGATACAACATGACTTCAGTATCTGCTTTAGAGCTCTGGATTCCCAGATCAAACCTAGTGTGATTCAAGTATTACTGCCAAGTGTATAAATGAATTTTGAATTGCCACGGTACTGGCTCATTCCATTTCAATGGAAGGCAGAGAGTTGATTTAGTATGTGAATTTTATTTAATTCATATTTCCTAAATCATGGCTGAAAATGATTTAGCTAGACAAGTACCCTTTGCAATTAGTACTTTTGCTTTTCACAGTTTCAAATACTTCAGTATTATGGTGGCTTTGGAGCAAGGCCTCAGACAGATCACTCACACTTTCCAAAGTTCAGTTTGTTCATCTGTAAAATGTGGGTAATTGCAGTACTTACTTCAAAAGGTTCAGTATGTTAATGAACCTAAAAGTTAGACATTATTGTTAATATTGCTACAATCAAGATAGACTCTGAAACATGAGACATGGCTGTGTGTCTGTGGAAAATACAGCTTCCATTTGAGGATCTAGGTCTCCAAACCCTACCCAATAGAGAGGGAGGAAGCTGGCCAAGCTTTCCCCAGGCACTGTAGCCAGTCCCCCAGTCAGCACCTGCCTTTCACACCCCACCATCCAAACTTTATAGACCACCTGCAGGTCCAGGAATAAGAGTTGCCCTAGTTGGGAATAATTGGTTTTATGAAGACTTTCTTCCCTCCCTTTCCAAAGAAGAGACCTGAAACTGTTTCCAGTTGCTTTCAGAACATGGTGATACAGTGATAACTTTTCAGAGATACAGTGATAACTTTTACACTGAGTATGGATGGCACAGTGGGAGGGAGAATCAAGGATGAGAGACTAGAACATTCTTTGCTCCTTGTCTGTGAACACTTATAAAGAGCTCTTAAAGAGAAGTAAGAAACACACGAATACTCAAAAGATGCAAAGTCATCAGCAATTTGTTTATACACATATGCATATCCACATTAAAAACTGATACATAGGTGAGAACCTGTTCAGTTTTATGTAAATTAAAAGAACAGGAGGAACTAGGTGTTGTCATGTGCTGTCCCTAGGAAGATAATTGATACAACTTTTTAAAAAAGCCATTTGGAGGCATTGCCTAAGTCCTAAAAAATATACTTACCTTTGACTAATTCTGCTTTGGAAATCTATCCTCAGGAAAGAAAGTTTTTTAAATTGGAAACAGCCGAAGTGTCCAAAAGTGTATCAACCTAGATATTTTCAACTATAAGAAAGAAATTGGTAGAGCACTACATACAGGGAAAAAAATCTGAAAGGAAATGCCAAAATGTGGTACGTCTCTATGGTGGGATTATGTGAGTAATCTTTTTTCTGCTTAATCTTTCTGTGTAGTCTGTATATTCTATATCACACATACTAATTTTCCAATCACAGGTAAAGAAACTTTATTTTTACACTTTGAAGAGAAGATCTGCCCAACTTACCAAAATACCCTTTGTATCCTTACTGGTATAAATGTTTTTGAAACAGAATCAGTGGGAGAGAAGGAGTTGCAGTGTGATATCATTAAAATAAAATAAGAAGAAAAAAAATAAGAAAGAATAGTCTATGGATAAAGAAAACATGAGGAAGATATGAGAAAGTAATCTGTACCAGAACAAAATATAAACATGGTCGTGTTATAGACTCTGAGACCAGTCTGTGTGACATCACACCTTCACTTTTCTGTCTCTGCCTCTCCCCAACCCCCACTCATTCCACTTGGGGAACTCTGCCCATAGACACACAGCAAAGGGAGAGAGAAACCACAGGAAAGAACCACCTTATCCAGAATGTTCCACCCATCATGGAGGGCATGGGTCTCTGGTTTCTGAAATGGGATATTTGGTCCACATCTACCAGTTGCCCTGGGTATCATGGGCTGTGAAGAAACTTGCTCTACATACATCATGAGCCAGAACGGATCTAAATCAAATGTGTGTTCACTGATCCGATCGAGGCAACAGAGTGCTGTCTGGTATAAAGCATGGTGCCCTGGAAGCCATGGCTGCTATTTTAATTTGTGCTGGTAAAGATCAGGCTTTCATTTTCCTGGGGCCTCAATAAGTGCTGATAAATTATTTATCTGCGTTGGGTTACATGTTCATTTCAGTGTGTCAGTGTTTATCACGGAAGATCATTCTAATTGTGCAGTTTGAGGCATTTTCCTATCTTCTCCTTAGGGCGCCTCGTAGCACCCATTCTCCACCTCTAAGTAGAACTGTTGCTGCGCTGATTTAGTACAGTCTTTGCTCCTGGGTGCTATTCTGAAAGATGAATGAATTTCATTCTGTCTTTAAATATTTATGTTTCTTTATGATCTAATATATCATCGTGGTTATGGGGAATTTTTTCCCCCCTAACTATAGAAAACACACCATCAGTTACCTGTCAATTTTGTTTAATAACTCAGCTTTGTAATTCTGGGGCACGGTTCATCTGAGACTCTTGAGGACTCTCTTGGTCTCTCAGTCCACTTCAGGGTGTCATTCTGAGATTTATAAAGGTCTTCATTGCACAGAGGATATTGAAACATTAAGGACGTAAGTGGCATGCCCTTTATCACTTATCACATTGGAAGATCCAGGACTAGAAATCCAGGCATCTTTGTTCTGTTGTTTGCTCCCAGCATGGAACAGCCGTCTCTGTAGAAAAATCAGCCAGTATCCCTGGAAACAATTCATCAGATTTTTCAAAAGAAAACCAATTTCATTGAGTCAGATAGGTTCGGTGTTACTCCTTAAGATAAATAATGAAAATATCGACATCATGATACAAAGACACGCAATTATTTTGGTTTAATCTCAATGAAAAGTATTAGGACACATTTACTACTTCTGTCTCCTTCCCTCATGCTTTTAGGTCCTTGGCTTAAGGAGATGGGAATGGTTCTGTAACTCTTCCCCACACCAGGCAGACCCTGGCTCAGCACGGTGGCTGGTTCCGAGCATCTGGGGATGGGGCCTCAGGAATCTGTACTTCTCAGAAGCTCCCCAGAAACTCTACCATTGGAGAGCTGCCATTCTAGAACTGCAGCTATCAAGTCCCTCCCAGCTTTGAAAGATCATGAGCCCCCAGTTCTCTCGTATTCCATGTGGCAAATCTAAAATCAAATGTGTGTTCCTCCTGAACAATTTTTAAAATGTGTACTTAGATAGTTCCTTAAAGGACAACTCTCTCCCTCAACTGTGTACCTAAGGGAAAAAGAATTCAAGGATGGAGGGCCTCATTTCTCAAAACAGGGGCTGGTATCAGGGAGGAGGCCGTGGGGTGGCCTAAAGATGTTCCTGATGAAGAAGAAATCCAAGGCCTCAAGGCCCCAAGTCCAACAGAACAAGATTTTTTGAGTGAGTGGCCCTGATAATAGTTCAGCAAGATCCCTTCACCCCGAGTTGCCTGGGGCCCACTGCCTTGTTTTGTCCCCTCATTCATGGCAATGCTGCCTTTCCTGGGAGGAGGAGAGAAGGAAGTAGCGTGCT
The DNA here is from genome assembly GCF_048564905.1 of Vicugna pacos. Lineage (NCBI taxonomy): Eukaryota > Metazoa > Chordata > Mammalia > Artiodactyla > Camelidae > Vicugna > Vicugna pacos. The sequence continues at coordinate 16,876,246 of NC_132993.1, read as the reverse complement.
CCTGGGGAGGCTCCCTCTGTCCTTTGGCTGACCAGCTGTGATGGCATCACTGACTCAGAGCCTGCACTGAACTGTACGTCGCAGGTCACCTGTAGTAGCTGTTTGGCACATAGCCTCAGAATCCAGTAGACTCAGTGAGGGATGGAGGTGGCATGATGCTGGGCTTAGGACTGGCTAGTGGCAGCCTTCTCCCTCCCTGACTCCCCCTTCATCTTCTCTCTGCACTGAAGATTCACTCTAATGAATGTTTCTCTGACATGCACTACGTTTTTCTCCATCACCTGTGCCAGTGGCCTTGAGCCAAATGGCTCTCAAGTCCCTTCCTTTTTGCTATTGTACCTGGTCCCCTCCCAGACCATCCTGCAGAGTGCTGTCACATTAATCTTCCAGAAGCACAGCTTGGAATGCTGCCTCTGTCCTCAACAGAACCTGGGTCCCCAGGGTTGGGGGTGCTTTATTGACCTAACTGGGCCTGAAGTTCTTTATTGATGAAACTAGCCCGATGTCAGACTCTCCCTCTGGCTCTAAGTGCCTTTTCCCGTGACTCTGCCCTATTCAGCTCTACTCCCTGGGCTGACCAGACTACTCTTCCCTCTTTTCTTTGCTCATCTCTTTTCTTTTCCTTTAATCTAGAATTTCCTTCCCAGAAGCCCTGCCTGCCAGTATCCTACCCCGTATGAAGTCTTCCTTGATCCTTCGCCTTCCCTTCAACATGGTGTGATCTCTCCTTCCTCTGCTCTAATTCACAGCATTGATGCCTCCCTCACAGCAAATGGAATGTTCTTGTCTGTGTCCATGAAAAATACTGGACTCCGAGTCAGTACCTTGGCCCAGCCACTCAATTTCTTTGTGACATTGGGCAAGTCCTCTAACTGCCCTGTGCTTCAGTTTCCTTATCTGAGAAGAGGGTGTAATAGCTCCCTAGGTGCAGAAAGGGTTCGACGACACAGTACATGGAAATGAACTTAGCCATCAGAGACACAATCAATATTTCTCTGCTTTTCATTCCCTTTCCTACTTGTCTCTGAGCTGTTTGAGGAAAGGAGCTATCTTGCTCATCTTTATGTGCTACTGTTACTATTATTACATTACTATTAATGCATTATTATGAATATATTTTCAATAATAATGGTTAATATTTATGAAGTGCATAGAATTGTGTCAGGCACTGTTCTAAGTACTTTATATGGATTAATTAATTCTTCCAGTAACCCTAAGAGGTACCATAACCCTATGAGGTACTGTTATTATCCCACTTTATGGGAAAAACCACGTATTTCACAGGGCCTCCAATGAATGAGGAACAAATGAGGGATTGAATGGTACAGAAATGATTCACAATGCCTGCCGGCTGGTTCTTTCTCTCTCTCTTGCTTCTGTACCCCAACCTGTTCTTTCTTTTGATCTCCTGAGGAGAAAGTCTTAAGTGAACTGAGACCCTGAACTACAAGAGGTCTCCATTTAGACTTTCTCAAGAAGTGAGCTCCAGGAATCTTGTCCTCCATTATCCTCACAGGGCCTCGAACGATGTCTAGCGATCAATAAGTGTTTACTGAATAGGTAAAGTAATTTATAAACAGCACCTCCATTACGCCTAAGACCGCATAGGTGGCTGACAGTGGAGACACTGAGCAGAGTTGTGTCTTGCTTTCTCAGGCAGTACTACGAGATGCTGTACAACACGGCCGATGAGCTCCTGAACCTGGTGGTGGACCAGGGCGTGAAGTACACGGAGCTGGAGTACATCCACGCCCTGACCCTGCTGCACCGCAGCCAGACGGGGGTGGGAGACCAGACCACCCAGAACATGAGGCTGCAGCGGCTCAAGGAGATCATCTGCGAGCAGGCTGCCATCAAGCAGGCCACCAAGGATAAGAAAATAACTACAGTTTAACTGGGTGCATGGCAGGGTGGGGGAGGGGGGAGTGGTCATCTTTGTTTCCTTCATCATATTCCTCCCTTGGGTGTGTTGTCTGGTATATTCTGAGCTGATTTAGTTTTCTCTACGCTGATTCTTGAGTGGAGAGAAGGTGTAAGGATCTTTTTCTCTTCAGCTTTGGCTTTTCATATAAACTCTAAAGGGAGTTTGCAGTACAGAATGCTCTGATTTAACATTTATTTTAATGCTGTCAATTCCAGAGGGTCTAGGGTGGGATGGGGAGGAAGGTTGTGTCAAATTGGACTCTGAAAAAAATGCACGAATTACTAATGCCCAGCAATCTTTGGAAAGTAGATTGTTACTTAAGTTTTAGTCCCTTCCTAAAACCGCTTAATAGGGTTCTAGTACATAAACAGTAGAATTTCTGTTCTCTTGCCCTTGTCAGTTTACAATTCGATGTCAACGGCTTCCCAGCTGGTTGCAGTTTTCAACAAATTTCCCAAACCAAAACAGGACCTCTTCAGAGCTTCACGGGAAAACTCCTTTTATCTCAGTCCTTAGGAGAGTTTTGTATGCAGTAGCCCAGACACAAGTTATAGGTTGGTTGATGCCTTTTTTGTTTTTATTTCTGTTGCATCTAAACCAAGAACTGTCAAATTAGTGACAAAAATGGAAGAATGAAAGGTGATTCAACCATCTTCTGGATATTTCTCCTCCACCCTCCAAGATAAAATGATGGTTAGAGAACTTTGAATCTCACTTGAAACATTGTCTGGATGTGGAAGATTCTTAAATGCTCGCTCTCTTTATGAGCCCTTAGGTCTTTCTCACCTTAGAAGGTAACCCAGCTGAGGTACCAGGAAGCTGGAACAGCCATGATGTTCCTCCTCTGTGCACGCATCTGCTGTGGCCATTTCCAAAGTGCTCCCAGCTGGTGTAGGAGCTCACAGTGTCTAGTACACTGCGCCTGCCCACGTCTCCAAGTGCTCTTGCTGCCTGTGGTTGACGTGTCACAGAAGAAAGCAATGCACTGTCTGAAACACGGCTTGAAAACACGTGGAAAGGAGAGCTGGAAGGACTTGGACCACATGAGGTGATACCTCACGCCCTAAGGGTCCCAAATAGTATACCTGTCTATACAACTTTGGTCTTGGTAGAGAAAGCAGAAAATTAAAAAATATTTCAAGAACCTGAAACATTGTGTGTTGTCTTTCTTGTTTTTATTCAGCAACATTCCGTGAGAGCCCAGGATGTGCCCAGGGCTGCCAGGCATGTGGGCGGATGCTAGATAATGAGGACACCCTTATTACCCACCCCGAAGGCATATGGGAGCTGGATGCCAACCAGAACCTTAAGAGATGTGTGTGCAGGGCTCAGTCGGAAACCAGGCCAGAGGGGCAGCTGTGAAGGGAATTCAGCAGGCAGTTGGAGGATGGTCCTGTCTTCCACGGGACTCGGGAAAGGATGTTATAAATCTGTAACTTCAGAGGACCATTTGGAAAGAAGATGAATCTATGTGGAGACAATCATGGGAAAATACACAACATCACTAGAAGTCAATGGTGGATGGGCAAGTGGATGCGGATGAGCAGGGCACAGCCACCTCAGAACCGACCGTCATTTAGGGCACAGTGGAGATTTCCACATGTTGCCGTGCTACTCTGGGGATGTTTTGTGGGACTGCTTTTTTGCTGTTCACAGCCATGACTGGAAATCACTCACGAGCTCCAACAAACATGCCTGCTGGTAGGTAGCCACAAGAGTTCACTCTAGCCATGAAGACCACTCCCTAAATGTGCTGCTGCAGCTAAAATGCCAATCAAATAGGCCTCCCCAGAAAGAGCACTAAAACAAAGCAAATTGCTATCTTGTTCTTCTACAAAGCGACAGAGAGTGGACGCATGTGGCATGCTGCCTACATTACTGTCAGCACTGTCAGCATGGAGAAGGCTCACGAGGACCGATCCTGAGGTGGGCAGGAGACGTGAGCACGAGGAAGGAGGGCTTTGAGGTGAGATCCAGCCTGGACATCAGAGAACTAGTTCCATAAGCAGTAGCTGCCCCCAGGAACAGCTGCCTTCTCTCATTGTCACTGTCTCCTCCTCTTTGGTACCTAATACCTCCCATTCCTTAATGCAGCCATGTCGTGAATACTTTCTTTCCTTCCATACCCAAGGGACTGGAAAATAAACAGTAAAGGAGTCTCAACTTAGCCTTCCTTAGACTAGATTCCTTAAAGAAGGAATTGAATTCAGATTGGCTCCAGCTCTTGATATATTTTGGCAAATTGTGTTCTCAGAACTACTGATGGTGGTTTCTTCTTCACTGTTTTGTTACTTTTGATTATTGTATTATCACTTGTCATTACACCTCTTAGTTTATAAGCAGTACTCTGGATGATATTGTGTCGTTCTCCCCGCAAGCACTCATTTTCACCTGTGCTCTGGATACAGTTTCTCTCAGGGACTTTTCATCCTAGTACAGTGTTGTTATTCCTGCTTCACAATGGATTTTTTCATCTTATTGCCCAAGTAGAACTTTCCCCCTCTCACATATGATTACATCTCTGCTGATTAGATAATGAACAAAGATACACGTTCCTCAGGTAGCCCTTGGCCAAAGAGGGCCCCTGCTTCCAAACTGTGAAAGACAAGCAAGCAAGGCAGCTTAAAGTCAGTGGTAGGACCAGGCCTAAGTTCCCACAGCCCATACCCTTGAGACAGTCAGTCTTGCAGAACGTGGCGAGGGGCCGTCCACCTGGAATTACTGCCCTCCGCAGAGTGACCTCAGTCACAGGAGCTCCTGCTCCTCTCCAAGACCTCATTCTTGCCTGAATGTTTTCTTAGCCAGACAGGCATTAATTTATGTTTCAAATAGCTTGAGAAGAAAATCTCAAATTCAGCCAAGTTGAATTGGCAACCAAAGCCTAATCATTATTACTGTCAAGTCATATCCGTGAATGTCTTAGCCCTAAGGCGTGCGTTCAGTCAGTCCAAAAGATCTAATTGCCTGTTACAGCAGTAACAAATCCTGATCCAGATTCATACAACGGTAAGCAAAAGAGACAGCCCCTTGTGGGACACGGAGCGTGTACTTCTCGTCTGATGAAGAGTCATACAACTTCTGCTCAGATCTTGCCCTCCCCAGAGTCCATATTGCCCAAGGCTACCCTTTCATTTAGGAAGACATCTGATAGGGTGGAGGACTGACATCTTCAGCCCAACGCCCTGCTACCCTCTTCTGAGCTTTGCCCTTTTGGAAGCCCAAGACTGTATCTCACTGTTCCCTCCTTAACTAGCAAAGAGCTGGGAAGTTCACCCTTGACCGTTTGTTGATGGAAATAGACTCCTGCCTCACAGGTTCCATGAATGTACCAAGGCCATTATGTCCAGGATTCTTGCTCTGAGACGTGGCTGTGGCTGCCTCCCCAGAACCAGGGCACAGAAATCTCACAGGAAACGCCAGAGGGAACCCAGGGTTCGACAAGCCCAAGCTTGACTTCACTCCATCGGAGGCAAATCTGATGAAAAGACCAGCAAAATGGCTGTCATTCTAGCAGGATGTGCAAACAAGGAGCGTCCTGATTAACAAAATTTTGCTTGAAAAGCATTATGTGCGTACGTGTGTGTGTGTGTGTGTGTGTGTGTGCGATAATACACACACCTGAGAGCAATTGTCTTAATGTGGCAAGGATGTAAAACAAATTGGACATAATTTGGAGGGAGGGTAATGAGGTACTGAGAACAAGAAAACAAAGGATGACTGGGCTCAGCAAAGGTCTCGACTCCGTCCTAATTAGGCACAGTTGTTCTAAGAAGTGCATAATTAATAGGCATATGACCAGATGTGAAATGCAGCAGAGATTCTTCCTGAATTGGAAGTTGTAATGAAGTGTACACAGCTGGAAGTGGTTGTCCTAATTCGGCTGAGGCAGAAGGCCTGCCTGGAATTTTGAAGAGGTGTAATAGGAGGCGCACCACGGGTTTACACCTGAAAACAACTAATCCTATTCCAACTGGGCTGGGGTGTAATGAGATAGAGCTAATTAGCAAGCGTGTGATGAGATGCAAAAGGCCCTGGAATTAAGCTGGAAATATCTTTAAAAGTGAATTAAGCTGCAAACCCCAGAGAAGCATTTCTGCTAATGGAGCTAGGTGTGAGTGTGACACAGTGTGACAGGTCTGAGGTGCGTACCTGGGCCAGAGACTTACGCCTGTAATTAAAAATATCACTGGGTCATTCACACACCTGGAGCAGGAGTCCCTGGGAACCCGAGAATGCAATGACCTGTAAGAGCTGCACGTGTATTTTTTTAACGTATATATTTATGTACGTACAATGGCGGGGGGGAAAGGTGCTGTCAGGTGAGCATAGTTGTTATATTCAATCTCATTTAGAAATGTGGCCTCAGATTCCTGCTGACTTTGCAAATAGATACTCTAGGAGGAGAAAAATTGGCACTCTCCTCTTCCCAAACTTATTTAGTTACCTACCAGGCTAAGTTTTCTTGCACAAGAATTTATTTACTGTGACAGAGCAGGGACCCCTTGGTACCTGGTTTCTGTTTTATGATTGCTATTACATTATTATAGATGCCATTTGCTGAACACTGAACGTGTGTCAGATGCTGTGCTAAACGCTACCATAAACTTCCATTTAATCCTCACAGAAATCCTATGAGACAGGTACTATGAGCATCCCTACTTTCCACAGGAAACTAAGGCTCAGATGAAGGACCGGACCCCAGGCCGATGCTGACACCTGGGTTCATTTTTGGAACCTTCTCTGTTCTCTGTCCTGGGCCAAACTTCTCATCCTGTGTGGCAAAGGGAGAGTCCCTCACACAGCCATTGGAGTTCCAAGTGACATTCTCTGGTAGTTTGACACCTCCATTTGCTTTGTCCTCTCCTGTGGCCCCCAGAGGGAGCCATTCCCGAACTGAATTTGGGGCTACCTGCCTTTCTCCTCTGCTCCGCCTCAGCCCCCTACTGCCTGAGGCCCCACCCCCCCACCCACCCCCCGTGGCCAGCACATCAGCATAATTCTTGGAAACAAAGCCCTTCGGCACAGGGGCTGAGCTCAGCCAGCTGGAGCCCCAGAAGGGACCCACACCTCGGCCAAGGGGGCTTAATGCTCAGGTTTTAGAATATGCTCTGCCTTGGCTCAGAATGTCACTTCGGCCTTTTACAAGTGGTTTGCTGTTGTACAAGTTACCAAACACCCTAAGCCTCAGTTTCTTCATCTGTGAAGTAATAATAATAGCTCAGTCCAACACTGTTGCTCTATAAAGTAAGAGAAGGGTGTTCAGTGCCTGGAACATAATAAGTACTATGTATACATAATAAATAATATTCTAATAAAGGTATCTTGTCTGTTTCTTTGATATGCCATTGACCCAATATCTGGAAAACCTACTCTGTTTATGTGGCATAGGAACACAGCCACCCTGACAGGCCCTGCTGTTGTGAAGGCCTAGGTGTTGTCGGATGGAGCCCAGGATTTAGGCCTGAGGCCCCGCCTGCTGAACAGCGCTTCCTGATTTTGTTCCTCCAGCATTTCCACCCCCTCTCCCACACAGGACACCTGCCCTCGGTGTCTGCTTCCTCAAACCTGCCTCCTTCCGGGCTATAGGTGAGTTTGCATCGCATTGCCTGCCAGCGTGTTATGTGCCTCTCATTAAACTCTGGAGGTTCCAGTAGCCTTTAGGGACCAGGCCTTAACAAATGAGATGGCCTTCTGCTGAGGAATGTCAGAGCCTGGCTCTCTAAGTCACAAACTGCTCCGTGAAACTGAGGTGAGAAAAGTGTCACTTCTAAACATTCTTTTTTCCAAATCTAACTCTAGCTCTCACTTACCCTTCTCGGCCAAAGTCCAACTGCAGTAACTTTGTGTGTTTCCTCCTGGGGTGGGGAAGGGGAACCTTCTGTGAAGACAGTATGGTCGTCGGTGCCTCCTGATCACTTTGTCACCCCTGCTCCAGATGCCAGCTGCCCTGGGGTGCCACAGCTCTGAATGTGGAAGTCTTCTCCGGTGTGCCCAGGCTTCATTGTCCAGCCTCCACAGGTGATGCCCCCACCCCGTCACCCCCACCCAGGGTCCTACTCACTGGAAGGTGCTGAGTTAGGTGCTGGTTGGCATCACCATGGAATCTAGGGCCTCTGTCTCTCTCCTCAGCTTTGGGGGATTCAGCACTCCAGGCTGGTCAATTCTCCCCTCTTTCTTTCAAATGCCAAAATCTCTTATTTTGACCACTGGGAGATCCAAGGTCCTTGCCCAAGCCTAAACCTTTCAAAACAGTAGCCTGCTTGTAGGAGTCCCCTATCTTCCCTCCTCTTTTCTGCCTCACTGGGCCCCAAGGACAATCCCCAGAAAGACTCCCATGGGGTGGCAGAGGGAGAGAATCTTGATTCTCATTTAGGGTGAAGAGATGACAACAAGTAATTCCTCAGTAACACCCTCTTGTGGATTCATAAGTGCTGGATAGAACTTTGGAGAGCTTTTGTCCCAACCATCTCCTTTTCTGAGGATCAGGCGAGGAATTCTAAGAGAAGAGAGTGGGGGCACTTAGTGACAGGCAGGGCCAGCACCCAGGTCTCCTAACTGCTCATCCCAGGGAGCATGCATTCAGGATCCTAAATGTGCCCGACGCCATCAGGCTGCCAAGTGAAGGGGTAAGAAAGAAGACATGGAAAGGAGAGGGCAACAGATGTGAATCAGCTGTGGAATATTGCAAGCCAGCACGGTGCTGAAAGTTCCGTTCTGTGGTTCAGACTAAATAGCTGAGGAATTCAGAGAAAAGAATAAGGTTATAGGCTACTGTTAGCCAGATACAGCTTAATGGAGGGGTTGGAACTGGACTTCAGTCTTGAAGAAAGTGTAGAGCTTGGGATAGGGTGGGGGGTACTAGAGATGAAGGAGTACATTTTGACAAACCCTACAGTTCAAATAAAGAAGAAAAAACTAAGCAAGAAAGATAACTCAGAAGAAGGATTGGCAGAGTACGGTTAGGAAAGCTAGTCGAGAGGGAAAATTAGTGAGGGAGGAGGCCCAGCATAGTGGTCTTCCTTTAATTATTTGTTCTAAACCTTGCTGGGAGTCAGTGGATACATGGGACTTTTGAATCTCCTGGGATTACATGTATGCAGCATTTGGAGGGATGGCTTGTTAGTGTAGTCTGTGAAATAAAAGTCTGAGATTTTAATCAGATTCTTAATATTTCTGGCTTTCTACTTTCCAGGAATATAGTAGGATTTCATTTCCTGGCTCCTTTGTGTTTGCGTGGGACCGTATGATTAGTGTGGCCAATGAATTATGAATACAGATGTATCACTTCCCAGCCAAAGCTTTTAATTACCTGTTTGCAACCCTCCAGAGCTCACTGCTCCCTCTGCCACAACATCCGGTAACATTCCAGACAATGACTGCTCAGTGTGTGTGGGTCCCAGAGGGAGGAAGATGCAGAGCCCCAGCTGACCTACAGTGGACATATGATGTAAGCATAAAATGAATCTTTGTTGTTTTAGGCCATTGAAAATTGTGGGCTGTTTGTTACTACAGCATAGCCTTGCCTGTCCTAACTAATGTACATAACAGAGACTGACCATGATGAGGGGAACGGAAAGATCAAGGGCATTTTGAAGAAGGATGAAGTTACTATGTCAAAGAAAACTATTTGAGTGAAGTGATGGGAACAGGAGCCAAATTTAGAGGCTCAAGGGGGAGGAGGTGGTGCTTTGCCAGCGTCAGGTGCTCAGTCAGCACATGGGCCCTAGAGATGGAGGCAACAGAGATGTGTTGTTCACTCAAGGAGTGACCCTGGAGCCCCCTAGTTTATGTCTTTGGCTTTTTCTGACACCTTCATTTTAACTCCTGTAATATTAGTGAATCACATACGTAGGTCTTAGTTCAGTGTTCCTAACTATTCATAAGAAGTCTTCTATAGATGTCAGTACACAGAGAGAAAAAATTATTTTCTTTTGTAATTAACAGTTATTAAAGCTTAAAATCTCTACATTTTCAGTGAGGTCTGTTCATCTCACTGGACTGGCCCCTTTCTCTTTGGAAGCTTTCCATCACAGTGCCCTTCAATGCCAGCCCCCAGAACTGAATTTTTATCCTCTGACAACCCAGGCCCATTCACCAAAACAGGAAAAAAGACTGAGAGAAAAAAAAATCTATTTCTGTTTATCTTACCCTCTTCTCCAACAGCTCAGAGCTCCTTGTATTTTTCTGATGTCCCAATGGAAGTAAATGTTAACGGCTTTGAAGGAGATGTGAAGTTGCAATTTCAAAACAAGGACACATAACACTGAAATGCTGTTAACTCAGCCAGTTTTAAGAGACTAATAAAGCACAAGGTACTAGGCCTTTTGGTACTTAAAGAGCTGCAATTCACTCATCTCCGATATAGCAAACCTTAAAGTATTTTCACAGGGGTTACAGAAATCCTTAAGTTTTGCAGTTTCATTAACTGTTACCATTTTCTTGGATTTTCATTTTCATGTCTTCTGGATGCAGTCAGTTGTGGTGTGGGTCATGCTCCAGAAGACCCCCGGGATGGTTACACACTGTCCCAAACCGTACCCAGAGTTCAGAAGGAAAGTAAGAGTATCTGAGTAATTCATCCCATTTTCTACCCCTCCATTGAGGACTGACTGTTTTAGTCCATCTGGCTGTTATAACAAAATACCAGAGACTGGGTCAGTTATAAGCAACAGAAGTTCATTTCTCATGGTTCTGGAAGCTGGGAAGTCCAAGATCAAGGCACCGGCAGATTTGGTGTCTGGTGAGGGCCCGCTTTCTGGTTCATAGATGGCACCTTCTCGCTATGTCCCCACATGGCGAAAGGAACTGGAAAGCTCAGTGGGGCTGTCTTTAAGGGCACCGATCCTCTTTATGAGGGCTCCACCCTCATGACCTAAGCACATCCCAAAGACCCCCACCTCCCCATATCATCGCATTAGAGATTAAGATTTTAATATATAAACTTTGGGAGGAGGGGATGGTGTAGTTCAGTGGTTGAGTGCGTGTTTAGCTTGCATGAGGTCCTGAGTTCAATCCCCAGTACTTCCATTAAATAAATAAATAAACCTAATCATCTCTCCCCCTAAAAACACCCAAAATTCAAAAAAAAAATTTTTTTTAATAAAAAAACTTCAGGAGAATACAAACATTCAGGCCGCAGCACAGATCTAAGCCAATTTGACGTTACTATTTGCGAGGGTCCTTTGGTAAACGTCAGTAGCCTTCAACCATAAGAAGTAAGGAGGAACAGTCTACCTCCTCGCCACAACTTGGCTAGCAGGTGGTTTGCTGCAGACATTTAGCATGCAAGGACGGAAGTCATCTTTCAGTCTGCTCTGTGAGTTCAGCCAAGTCCCCACTATCTGTCCCTCCTCTCCGATCAGCACTGTTTTTGGGATGTTCACTCCAAGGCAAACACAGCAGTATTTTGACAGCAGGGTCAGACTCGTCTTCTAGTCAGATCTGAAGACAGAATTCTCTGTAATTATGAGAGATCAGGGATCAAAATGCTGTTCAATAGCTGTCAAGTACTGACTTTACTGATTTTTACCCCTTCATGGTAATTAACCAATCTCTGGTACTCTTCAGATTTAAGTGGCAATACTTTAAAAGTTTACCACAGCCACCTCTGGAGAAACAGGTTTTGGAAGGATGCCCCCGAATCTGGTCTTTGGGGACAGCGTTTCTCAGGGAGCCACCTGATTGGGCTATCCTACCCCTCATTAATATCCCGCCCTTCAGATGCTGTGTTAGTGTCAATCTCTAATCCCCACAATAGGACATCTACCGACTGGTCGTCTTTCTAGTTGTGGACACAGCTTTACACTGAGCGACCAATACAACCTTGGGACCTACAAGTTGAATTTGCAAGGCAGGACCCAGGCTGTAGTCCCAACCTGCCTCCAAGCCACAAGGATACTAACTAGGCCCACTGGAAATAAGGCTGGGCTCAGCCCCAGTGATACAGTGCTTCTCCGACCCACTAAGTGCCCCACTCCACTCACAATCAGGAAGCCTGGCTCAGAGACACTATGAACTAGTACATAGAGCCCCCAACCTGACCCTGCTGCTGGTGCAGACTGGCTCCCTGTCCAAGGGTACAGATCTTGGTACCCTTATTATACCAAGATTTAGAGTCCATCTAGCTTATCCTATTAATATCCAGGGCCACACCACCAGCCCATAGCTTATTAATAATGTATCACTGCAGACCCTGACTTAGTTAAGCTACAAACGTCCCTCATTTGCATGATTAGCTTTTACCTTACTGATTCGAGAGTTTCATCCTGTCCTCAAACCTACCCTTTCTGAATGAATGGCTCTTTTAAAGGGAGCCAGGTGCTCTAAAATGCATCTCAAACCCAGATAAAAAGGAACCAACCACAAAAATAAAACCCCAATATTTTCTTTGTGGAATGAGAAAAGAGAAGTTTAAGAAGATTTTTAGAAGTTCAAGGCCCTGCTTTATGGAATGAACAAAAAGTAGCTATGGTTCTCTGGGGGACTTAAGGGACACAAGGTTGGAGATGGACTTGGGGACTCGTAGGAGATGAGTTTTTAGTGTTTATCTTGAGGAGTATGGGGTAACCACTAAGGGATTGTAAGTAACAGAGTGGGATCAGGTTTTGACATGAGAAATATCACTGTGGGAGGATGGTAGATGATGAATTAGAAGGTGGATGGATGGCAGAGAGACAAGTGATGGTCCAGGAGGAAGACGGTGGTGGCTTGAACGAGGATGATGGATGATGGCAGTGCAGTTGGAGATAGGTTCAGTAGATTTTTTCATTTTTTTACATCTTCCATCCAGCCTGTGGGTGACTCAGAAGGGACTTGAGAACTGACTTAATGGTGAACTATTAAATCACTTATTTTATTTTGGGGTTGGGTGGTAATTGAGTTTGTTTATTTTTAGAGGAGGTGCTGGGGATTGAACCCAGGACCTCCTGCATGCTAAGCATGTGCCCTACTACTTGAGCTACTCCCTCCCCCCAGTTCAGTAGCTATTTAAAAGCGTAATTTCTCCCTCACCTTGCTCAAGGCTCTGCTTGAATTTCACCTCCTAAGTGCATCCTTCCTTGACTACCTATTTAAAACAGCAGCCCCTCCCCCACACCCTATCTCCTTTCTCTGCTTAACTTTTCTCTGTAGTATTTATCACCTTCTGACATCTTATATAATTTCACTGTTAATTTGTTTCTTTTTGTTTTCCCCAAGTGAAAGATATATTCTGTGAGGGCAGGGATTTTTGTATCTTTTGTTTTCTGTATCTCCATTACGTAGAATAATCTCTAGCACATAGTAGATGATCAAGAAATATTTTTAGAGTGCACCAATAGGTGAAGAAGGAATAGAATTGGCAGGACATGATCACTGCTTGGCTGGGAGCGGGTGAGTAAGAGGAAGTGGCAAAGGAGCAAAGGAAGGTTCCCAGGTTTCTAGCTGGGTGACACTCCTGGTAAGATCACAGTTACTGTCACAGTTGGTAATCCCAGTGTCACTGACAGGGCAGGGGGCACTGTGGGAGGAACTAGAAATTTCTAGGATCTTTCTGGAATACAGTTTGCCAGTATGCATCAAAAAGCTTAGAAATGGACATATTCATAACACAGCAATTTCCCTTTTAGTTATTTATTTGCTGGACATAAGCACAAGATCTGCTACCCACCAGGAGGACCCTACTTCAGTATGGCTACCGTGCTTGCCAGGTAGGCAACTAGGAGCCCACCCAGTGATGCACAGGGCAGGCCTCTTAGTCCTGGCACCCTAGGGGGTTCTGTGGGGGCCCCGTCTAGATGCTGCTGCAGAAAAGTTAGATTCTAACTCTAGTCCCTTGCTTATGTCAGAGGCACTCACAGGAGGGCACTGGCTCACCTTCCAGTCACGTTTCTGTGAACAAACTAACCCAACCTAGTAGCTTAAAATACTTACTGTATCTTGTGATTCTGTGGATCCAGAATTTGGGCAGAGATTAGCTGAACAATTCTGTCCACATGGCATCAACCAAGGGGTGGCTCTAGACTAGACCAGGGCAACTGGTCTAGTCTAGACCTTTCAAGATGGCTTTACTCAGATGCCTGACACCTTGGCAGGAATGGCTCTAAGTCTGGGCTCAGCCGAGCCCCCTTCCCTCCCCACGTAGTCTCAGTCTCCTACATGGTCTCTCCAACAGGGTAATTAGACTTACTGCCTGATGATTCAGGGTGCCGAGAGACCAAGGCAGAATGTTTCATAGCTGGCCTTGAAACTAGCATACCATCCACTTTGGCCGTACCCTGAAGGTCAAGTAGGCCAGTAGTAGATTCCAAGTCTCTAAAGGAAGGCTAGCAAAGAGTTTGCATCCATCTTAATCTGTCGTACTCCCTAGTTAAGGATTGGCAGGAGGTCGAGGTCTGGCAGGGGTATTCCAGCTACACTCCTTCTGCCCCTCAGTGGTGTGGGCCAGTTTCTCTCAGTAAGTATATTGCAAAACGAAAATCTCTCAGCCTCTTTCCCCGTGGAAAATTAGGCTTATTATAGCAAACCAAAAAGATCCCCTGTAATATCACCCTAACACCTAAGTGTGGCACAAACCACGGCTGTCTGGCTTCAGTGAGCCGCGAAGCCAGCTCTCCTGTTACGCAGCAGTAATAAGTAATAGATGCTGAGAGGAAAAACCCTCTAAAATAATCAAAGGAAAGAAGATCGTTAAGGGAGGAGGGTATAGCTCAGTGGTAGAGCGCATGCTTAGCATGCACAAGGTCCTGGGTTCAATCCCTAGTACCGCCATTAAAATAAAGAAATAAAAACTTAATTACTTCCCCCTCACCCCCAAAAAATAAAATAAAAAAATAAAGATTTAGTTAAAAAAGGAAAAGAATTAAGATCACTAGAGAAATGTTACCAGGAAACTAATCTTGTTTTAAAACAAGGAAGAACTTTCTATAGTGAGAGCAGCCTGCACTGAAATAGGTCACATTTTAAAATAGTGAGCTGCTTGTCACTTAAAGTTTTCAAGGAAAAATAGATGGTCATTTATCATAGATGATGAATGTGGTTTCTTTCTCTATGGGCAGATGATTTTTGTGAGTGACCTCTGTTTTTAATTTTACTTACAATTTAGCACCCACCACTACCACTGCCATCTGTTTTCCAGAAAGAGTTTGAAAAAGTCTGGAACTATGATACACACACATGAACAAACAAAGATAAAAATAAAAAACGGAGACCAGAAACCACGTAGGAGAATTAGGAGAATTGTTGCAATCAAAATGAAGCCCAACAGAAGCTTAGAGGAGAAGAAGATCCAGCTCCCAGCCACGGGAGATGCGGACTCTGTAGGCCTCGAGCGGGGCCTGCCAGTGTGTTCCTTCTTTAAGCCCACCAGCTAATTCTGGTTGGAGGATCTTCTGGCCCAGAACGTTCCTCCCAGCTCTGTCATCTCCTGTATGCATTTCTTAGGGCTAAACATTACTCAGTTTAAGTAAACTGAAGGATATTCCCTGTTACAGGTGGAAAAAAAATTACCTCTATCATCTTAAGGTGTTAATACCTTAACGGATCTGTAGCCGATCCCCTAAGATGAGTATGAAAGCTGAGCTCCCTCTTTAGTGGAGAAAAGAAGATCTCTTTGTCTGTTGCTTCAGGGACCACCTTGAAGTCTCTTTATTTTTTTTAAACATTTTTTATTGAGTTATAATCATCTTACAATGTTGTGTCATTGAAGTCTCTTAAAACAAGGCTATTTTATGTTGCTAACTTTAGGAGGCAGACTCCTTGGTTCACCCTAATGGAAGATGGAGGAGGTGGTTTTGGCTCATAGACTGTCCTTGCCGAAACAAGCTTCCAGGTGACCCAAAAGAAGGATCAACTAGCCAGTCTTAGGGCCTCCTGCACTGTGACCAGGGATCAGCCTCCACGACCTGGTGTGGAATGGAGATATCCGAGTTCCTCGCAGATCCTCCGTATCCCTAAGCCTCTTCTCCTGGTTATTTCATTGGCCCTGAAAAAGACACAAAGGTGGTACAGCTCTGATTCTGAGCCTGACATTGGCCTAGAAAATGTTCATGATCATGTCAGTTGGCCACCTTAGTCATAAACAGTTCTGAAAGAAATCGGACCTGGAGTTGTACTGCCTTCTGATGAAAACTCTGATCATCAGTGATATCCAGGGTCCTAATAACTCCTGGGTTCTCAGGTATCAGTGCTGTGAGCTTTGGGCAGTGAAGTAAAAGGTGCAGAGCTCGGCAAACACGCATCCCCAGTACTAACGGGAGAGGAGGACGCTCACTTAATCAAAATCAGGTCTGAGACAAAAGGAGAGAAATGGCACCTGGTGTTCTTCTCAGCCAAAGTCCCTGCTTAATTCCAAACATATTCTGTAGGCTGGATGTCGGGCAGCTGAAGGGTGATCAGTCTTAGGCTGGAATTAAAGCCTGCTGCGACGTTAATGAAGAAGCACCAGTGGGTTTGCTGGAAGGTAATTTAGATCTACATAATTATGACTTAGTCCCTCACCCCGTGACATCAAAAAGGTCCCTACCCCAGTAGAAGCTGCAGGATTTCATGCCGCGAAGAATGCAGCCGTGTGACTCCTGTTCCCTTTTGTGTGTCATGCTCCCATCAGTCATGACAGCTTTATTAAATGGTGTGACCCGACCCGGTTCTTGCACACAGGGCGCTATCTCCTAATCAAAAATGGAAAGTGTGGCTGGGCAGGCTGTGGAGAGAAACCAAGATCTGCATCTTAAATAGCAGATTATCTGCTGTGGCTGGACGAGCTGCTGGCGGGTGGGCATGGCTCAGCGCAATCTCAGTTTTCTGAGGGAGCGATGGGAAGTACAGCCTGGAGCAGTTGGGAGTGAGGGAGTCCTCAGAACTGTCTTCAGAAGTCAGCACTGGTTCTGGGACCCACTGTCATGGCAGGGAGTTGCCGCCGGGACGCCACCTCACCACACATGGCAGGTTCCCAGGGCCAAGGAGAGCCCCCTTTGAAGCGTGGATGCTTCTCCTCCATCTTCCAAGGGAGATGAGAGATGGACATGGGAATTAGAGCGCCTACAAGCAGGGTTATCATTCTCATCAAAACACAGCTCGGCACCCACTGCCACGCCTGAACCAGTTGCAAAGCCAGTACTTGTGTCATAAAGCGCAGAGAAGTTCTAGGAGTTCCTTAGGCCAGAGGGCGTCAAGGAGGGACAGAGATTGTCAAGCTTGGAGTAAGGAGAGTCTGCCCCGGATGTTTCCATAAGGAGGTGACATTTGAATTTGGCTGTAAGGATGGTGGTATGAGCTGAATTGTATCACCTCAAATTCATGTGATGAAGTCCTAATCGCCAGTACTACAGAATGCAGCAGCTTCATTTGGAAATAGGGTCACTGTAGATGTGAATAGTCAGGCTGAGGTCACACTGGAGTAAGATGAGCCCCTCATCCTTAAAAGGGGGGAAATTTGAAGCCACACAGACACGTGCGGAGATGCCATATGAAAACTGGAATTATGCTACCACAAGCCAAGGGACTAACCAGAAGCTAGGAGAGAGGCCTGGAGCAAAACCCTTCCTAGTGCCTTCAGAGGTAACGTGGCCCTGCTGACACCTTGATTTTGGACCGGCCTCCAGAACTGTGGGACAGTAAGTTTCTGCTGTTGTAAGCCACCCAGTTTGTGCTGCTTTGTGACAGCAGCCCTACCTGGCAAACCAGCAAGACTTGTAGGACTATATTTTTCTACACGGGAGAAGAGACCCTCTGGTGTAGAAGGAACACATGCTCACTGAGTTACAAATGTGCTTGGATCTCAGGAGCATTCTATAGTTCAGTTCTACTGGAACCAAGAACGGAAGAGGAGCCGAGGGAAGTTATACTGGGGTCGGGCATAGAGAGCTTTGAATGCCAGGAAATTTCTTATCTGGGGAGTTTGCTTCTCGGTTATGTTATATTTCTCTTTATTTACATCTACTTTGGCAGGAAGTGATTTAAGATGCCTGACTTTGGTCTACAGGTCATGGGGAACCGGGCTGTGTGCTGGGACGTGACTAGATCAGAGCCTCCGCAGGAGAATGAACTTGGACACACCTCCTTAGGGAAGTGAGAGGTAAGCAGCAGCCTAGGTCAGAAGCCGCGACAGTCATCTGAGAAAGAAGCCAAGGACAGAAACAGGCAAATGGAAGCAGAACAGAGAAGAGGGGATGCAGATGAGAGATGAAAGTCTGTGTTCACCTGGCTAAAGGTCAAGAGTGGAGAGGACGGGAGAGAGAGGAATGGACCATAATATTGTTAGCATTTTGAGCCTGGTGACTGGGAGAATGGTAGAGCTGAAACAGAGCAGGACCCTGTGGGGCCCTCCTGGGTACAAATTCTTCTGTATACCCCCCTTCTTCTTTGTAGGACATTGGCTTTACTTAGCCTCCTTGACCTTCCCTGAGCTCCAAAGGGCAGATTCAAACAGTTGCTAATCAGGGAAGGGAGGAAATGCAGAAACTAAGGAGGAGCAGTCAAGAAACATTAGTGCAGCCTTGGGGCAGGGTCCTGGTTCCTCCTCAAGGAATATATACAACAAAACACCTTAGAGTTCTTCTGCAGGAACCCAGGGCCCCACCCAGGCAGAAGATGGTAACTTCAGGCCAAGCACAGTATTCCTGGAACGACGCCCTGTTGCCTTACCACCAACCAATCAAAAGAAAGTCTGCACACAGTGGAAGGTTAGGAAGCCTCTGCCTCCTCCCCGAGCCCCCGCCTCCCCTTTAAAAGCTTTCATGGTTGAACAGAATCTTTGGAGTTGGTTTTTGGATACAAGTCTACCTTCTCCCTGGGTTGCTGGCCTCCTGAATAAAGCAAACTTTCTGTTCCTACCAGCACTTGTTTCTCAAATATTGGCTTTCCAGCAGTGAGAAGCCAAATCTGAGTTTGGTAACAGTGCCATTTACCCATTCAGTGAGGAACTCCTCCCCATGAAGGGGGGCAAGATTGAGGGGTTCCTTTGTACACACTGACTTTGGGGTGTCTGTGGGGGCCCCAAGCAGAGGAGTCCAGCAGGCAGTTGAACATGGAAGAAAATGTGACATCATTCACCTAGACGACAGAACTGAAATTTTGAAGCCAGCTGAAAAAGTTCCACTATACAAGAAGTCAAGTGAAATATGGGGAAAAAATCCACTGGAAATCCATTTAAAGGTGGTGCTAATCTATTCAAATACGGGTTGTTTTTCTTTCAAGTACTATTAACAAAGGAAAGATTTAGCCAGTAAAAGACTTTGCTTTTAGCAAAGTTATCCTTCTCTGTTCAAAGGCAAAATAATGAAATGAATAGCTGTTTGTCAAGGAAGGTCCTTCCCAGCTGGAAAAACAAAATCATGAACTCAAGCCTCAGGTCCTGCAGCCCTGAGGGTGATTGCCCCGTTTTGCTCTTCAGGCCTTAGCAGAAGCAGAAGTAGAACCACCAAAGCAGTGAGAAAGCAAAGCCAGCGGAGAGCAGCTCAGCTCTCCTTGAAGAGTTAATCAGTTGGTGAGCACTGAGCTGCCTGATGGAGGAAGCTCTGGTCATCGAACTATTCTTAATAGGTGCATCGGGGAAAGAGACGAAAGAAGCAGCATCTGGGAAGAAGACCTTGGTTGCTTTTAGCACCAGAAGGAGAATGTACTTTCTTTAAAGCAGAGTCAGAAAACCCTTCACGTTCCACGGCGAAAGGTAGTAGAATAATATACTGAATTCACACCTGACCATACCTCTTCTCTGCTTAAGTATTTAGGGAGCCAGAAAAAAGGGAACAAAGCTCGTATGATCTCATCATCAAACCTTACTAAGTCAAGTAAACGTGGATAAGAGCTCTCATGGTGATGTGTCACCAAAACTACACTTAGCTTATGGCCTCATCAGTAAAAATACAACGTGAGTGTTTTGTTTTAGGCGCCTGTCATGCTCAGAGACTGAGACTGCTCTCATCAATATTTTACTTAACACAGGTTTGCTGCAGGAATTAAAATACTTTCACAAGAGAATAACATACAAGGTAATGTCTCTTAATAGGCCAGTAAAGAAACAACATGCTCCAGTCCACGTAATGACACTCCAGTCCAGGGTAATGACGCTGTTGTTCCAGGCAAGAGGAGATGAAGGGAATAAAGTCCAACTTTAGTTCCAGGGGAACCTTTATACGAGTTGGTACTCCAGAGGGTTGGCTTGACCAACCGAGAGCTGACGTCCCCCTGCCCGCGCAAAAGCCAAAGTCCCTGTGACTGGTGCACATTGCGAGGGAGCAACGGGCCGGTGTTGGTGGGCGAGGTGATCTTCAAGGAGCATCTGCAAGGTTTGGCACTGCCAATAAAACAAATCACCTTGACGACCATCGGAGCTAATGCCCCTTGGGTATTTGGAGAGCCGTTTAGGTCAGCAGAGAGTCTCCTTGCTCAGATGGAAACTCTGGGATAGTCTCACAGACTCTGGGTATTATAATCTAAATGTCCTCTCACCTTATTTGTTTCTTGATATGTTAGTGGGTTTATCAATCAAGCTCCGAGTGCTTATCAACACGAATGGAAGAGATGATGACATTCTGACACAGCTTACTTCATTCTTGTAACCAAACTTCCAAAAAAAAAACATTTTTTTTTTGGTCTTTGTCATGAATGAGTGGATTTGAAATCATATCAAAGCAATACACAGCAATGAACCACAAGTACTTAAATGATTCCTAGCAGTCACATTTAAAAAGGTAAAAAGAAACAGGTGAAATTAATGTTAATAAAATACTTTATTTAACCCAATATGTCCAAAATATTACCATTTCAACGTAGAATTAATATTTTAAATTTTTTGAGGTATTTTACTGGAGTATAAGCTACCTGAGGGCAGGAACTTCACTCAGGCTTGTATCTTGCACTGTGTTTGTCACAGTGCTTTGCACATGGTAGGCCCTCCATAAGCCTTTGTTGAACTGAATTGAAGGATAAAAATCTGGGGTGCCCTGTGAGCATGAAGTTGCAACGTGAAAAGGTTGGGAGTATAAAGAACACAGAGAATACTGAAAAATTCATTTGAATTTGAGAGAGAGAAGTGGGAGGAGGATGCTGAGAGGGGACTGAACTGGGAGAAGAGGGGCACGCGGGGTGCGGTCTGGTGACCACTGAAGAGCCAGAGAAATCAGAGAGTGGCATTGTCTCATCATAACATTAAAGAGCCGGAGCGCCAATCGACTGCCCTTTGTTGACAGATACCTGTTTGACCTTATTTAAAAAAAAAAAAGTGGGAGAGAAGTTTCCTATGGCTTCTGTGAAATTGCTCTGCATTTCACAGAGTAAAGGTCTCTATATTACAAAAGAGGAATGAATGTGAAGTGATTAACTGCCCCAGATTCTACCAAAAGAAAAGAAAAGAGAAATAGATCACGCAACCCTGGGACACGTTGAAGAGTGATTCCTTCATCAAGGGAAATAGTGAAAGCAAGGTAGTCCTTGGCTTGGGCAGAGGGTGGCTATTTTAGGAAACCCAGGCTCCCTCTGACCCCATACCTACCCCACTACATATGCTAACACAGTTCCAAGAGCCTTATGTGGGAGTGTCACCAGTCCATATAAAAAGAGACCATGTCTGCCTCTGAACCATTAAAAAAAAACAAAAAACCCAGAAGCCCCTCCAGTGAAGACATACATTGGCCAGACAAGTGCCATGTGCTCATCCTAAGCCATTCACCAGCAAGGAACAGGACACTCTGCCTGCCTGAAATCGATCAAGGCCCTCAGCAGGGGCTGCCGCTGGATGGGGCCAGTCTCCTGCAAGCAGCTCCTGGCTGCTGGAAAGCAGGGATCCTGGAGGAGGTTGAAGTTCTGTTAGGAAGGAGGGGAGGAGTGGAGGTTGGAGGTAACAGACACTAGCTCTGCAAATAGCAAGGAATGCTTTCAGCCCGGGCATCAGTTTTTAATTCCACTTGTTAAGCTAATGAAACCTCGGCTTTTTTCCTCTAAGTGATTTCAGTGGTACTCGATTATAGTTCAGTTTTGACTTTGGGGTCAAAAAAACTTTGTTTACATTTCTTTGCTGTACCGTCTACTGGCAACACGTTCTCTTAGGCAAGTCAGCTAACCTCCTAAACTCTGTCTTCTGGTTTGCAAAATGGGAATAATAATTCCTACTGTTGTGAATATTAAGAATCAGAAAGTACGTGAGGAACCCAGCATAGTGCCTGCCATATACCAGGCGCCCTTACTGTGAAATCCTTTTATCTGTGTTAGAAATGGTGGCGATACTGGGTGGACCAGCTGCTTACTAATTTGCTGGGGGGTTGACATCATAGATTTGCTTTCAAGGGAAACATATGAAATAATTTACAGTTCCATGTAGTCTTCTGAGAAAGCAAGAACAATAGGTACTTTTCATAAATACAGAGAAAGAGGGGTGTCTAGAGTCAGTCTAGCACATTAGCAGACTCAAACAAGAGGGAACACACTGGCATGTCCTTTCTCTCCTCACTAGGACTTGACACCGTGATTGTTCACTAGCCCAAGACAGTGAGAATGCCTGAGTTCAAAAAGGGCCCAGTTAGCCACAGCCCCCTCAGCTCTTGGTCCATAGCTCCGTGGTATCTCTCACATTGTATTACAAAACCCACCCATCTATATGAGTCATATATATACTTAGTGCACTTTCTCCTGCTAGACCAAAGGTTAGCATAGGCACCTTTTCCTGTTCATCTTGTCTCCCTAAGAGAAATTCCAGGAATAGAAGATTCTGATTAGTATGTAAATTATAAAGAAAGGTTGCCATTTGCTAACTAAATGGTGACCCCTTTTAGGGCTGGGATGAGGTCATGGGGTGTTCATTCTTGTCTTTAGGGGATGACTGCAAAGCTAACAGAACTGCCCTCAGAGGAGCCATTAGGAAGGCTAGGAAGGGCTGAGGCTCTGACCCACATTTCATTTTGAAGGGGCTGCCATCTTCTTGCTGAGTCATTGCTTTCTTATCTCAGCCTCTCTTGGCAGCTCTCTTCTTAACTGTTGCTCCTTGAGAGGGAGTTCTTATTCCTCTCTTCAGGTGGCGTGGCCCAGAATGTATGGAATCAGCTCTCTTTGATTTGCTGCTTTTCTCCAGGAGCTCTGTGTTGACCAGCCTTTCTTTAAGAAGAATGTCCAATTTCTAAGTAGTCTTGAGGTCTGGTGGTGGTAGCCTGGTCTCTGTTTTGGGATTTCCATGCAGTACTCATGCTGTAATGTTTCCTCTCTTTATATGGTTCCGTATTTGAATATTTGAGCTCAGATTGTAGCTTTGACAGCTCCGGTTCTACAGTCTGTCACATAATTAAGGTGCTTATGCTCTTCTGCTCTCAATACGTAAATAGTCCTGCTTAACAATGCAGTGTACTCCATTTCCATATTTATTATCGCTAATCAGGAATTAGGTGGGTGGATAGTCCTGGTGACACTAATAGTAGACCAGCAGTTTTTTAGGGGAGGGGAAGGAAGTGTGGTAAAGCACAACCATGCTGTGAATCCAAGTCCTTCACCCCATGTAAGTTCCAAATACCAACTAGTATCTCAATGATGAAAATTTGCTAAAGGCTTAAAACTAATAACCATACTGTCATGTGGCGCTAAGTGAACTTGTTTTTGGCCTTGCATAATATCCCCAACCTTCCCTTTCAAAGCACCTGATCTTTTTCTCAGCAGTGGACATCTTGGTGTCCCATGTTCCCCACCCCCTGTGTCGAGGTGGGGTCCAGATGCTGTTTTTCTTCTTCCTCTCCCTCATCTGTTTTCCTACCACTAGAAAGTGTTACTCTTGCCAATCTGAATTTTGTTCACTCTTCCTAGATTCTCAGGCATCCCAGCTCACTCTTTTCTTTCTCCAGCTTCCTCTGTCCTCTTCATCTGTTTCTGTCTACACAATTCAAATGCCTGCCTCTTACTACTGTGGCAGCCTCTTCAGTGGGCTGTGTTGTAAAACAAGATAGATCTTTTTCCTCTTTACTCGGAAAAACTAATGTCTTTTGTGGTCAAAAAGAAAATTAGTAGCAGCTGAAAGCAGAATTTTAATGACACTAAAACCTAATTGTTATTCAGCTTTAACTTTAAATCCTACCTCCTCTTCCACAAATTCCTGTTAATTCATCAGCTAAATAATGTGGCGGCTACTAAAGATTCTGACATCCAATTCTCTGCCTGCGCAGGTTTATTGCCATGGTGAAAAATACGTTGTCTTTTTACCTTCATTTTTTTGAAACAAGCATAATGAAAATATAAAATATTGTTTAGGATTTATCTAAGAAGACTTGGCAGCTGCTTTGAGAAATCGTTGGATGGGGAGATACGAATCAAACTCGAAAGTCCTCTCTCCCAGCTTCCTAGTCATTATTTGAATAAGTATGAACCATAGGGCATGAGAAGATCTCTCCATCTGTAGTCGTAACTATGATCCCAATCCATTTATTTCTGTAAAATTTTAACATACAGGGTAATTTCTGAGATGGCAAAGGACTAAGAATTAACATGTAACCTTGTAAATTGTGATGACTGTCATCCTTGGAAAATGCTGGGTTCACAAAATATCCCACAAGTAGTGCACTGATCTGATTATTCTCTGCTGAGGTGTAAACCTGCAGTTCTGATAGCTGCTGCCCAGAGGTTGTTGGAGATTTTAAGTGCAGAAACATCTTAAGAACTGCATCAGCAGTGAGGGTGGATGACAGGTGAGGGAAGTACTGTAATTCTGACTACATGTGTGTGCAGAATTCACCCCTACGGTACAAAGTTCTGGGTGTAGTTTACAGAATGCTCTAATTCAAGTCCAGCTAGCTAGCAGACGTCCCTTCCGGACACAGTCGGATTAGCTTGATAACCGAGGCACAGTTGGGTGTGGATTGAGTTTGCTCATTAGTTAGGTTCAAATTCATAGAAGAGAAATGAGATGAGGGAAGATGCAACTCTTTTGAGAGATGGCTAAAGGAGCGAGATTAAAAAAAGTAGAATACTTGTCCCAGATTTGTGCCATCCCTCATTAGCCTCTGATAGAAATTACTGCTTAATGTAATCTATCCCTGGGTTAAACATGTCTCCGTGGCCGAATGTATATAAACAATGCCTTCGTTGAAGCTATAGAAGGGGACCTTCGGACAAGAACCATAGTCACAGAGAGTTGCAGGAGTTTTGACAGTAACTCTGACCATTCTCTTGCCTGTCCTCCCATTGGCCAAAACTGATCAAAAGACAAGTGGCAAGGGAGCCAGGATACTGTCTGCAGGAGTCAGCCCTCCAGGAATCCAGAGACTAGAAGGAAACAGAAGGGGCAGGGAGAAGTGAAGACTAACCAGTGTCTATGTCTTAGAGATTATTAAATGGATACTAGTCAGGTACTGAGTAATGCCTGCCCTATGGTTGGTCCCATCTTGTATCACATTAATGCTCTCTGCCTGAAGAGACAATCTTGGTTTCTTTCAAGAATCAAAAACATTTTTTAAAAAGTGGTAGTGTCTTTTCAACAAATGCTACTGGGAAAACTGGATGTCCATATGCAAAAGAATGATGCTGGACCCTTGCCTTATACCCTATATAAAAAGTAGCTCAAAATGGATCAAAGACCAAACCAAAAGAGCTAAAACTATAAAACTCTTGGGAGAAAACATAGAAAAGCTTCGTGACATTGGATTTGATAGTGATTTCTCAGATATGACACCGAAAGTACAGGTAACTAAAGTAAAAATAGATAAACTGTACTAAATCACAATTTAAAGTTGTGCATCAAAGAATATTGTCAACAGAGTGAAAATGCAACCCTGGGAATGGGAGAAAATATTTGCAAATCATACAGCTGATTAAACATAAGTATCCAGACTTCCTGCAACGCAACAACAGAAAAGCAACCTGATTTAAAAATGGCCAAAGTATAAAATTGATAAACAACAGGATCCTATTGTACAACACAGGGAAGTATAATCAATACCTTGTAATGACCTATAATGAAAAAGAATATGAAAAGGAATATATATGTGAATAACTGAATCACTATGCTGTATACCAGAAATTAACACAACATTGGAAGCTGACTATACTTCAGTTAAAAAAAAAAAAATGGGCGAATGACTTGAATAGATATTTCTCCAAAGAAAATATACAAATGGCCAATAATCATGTGAAAAGATGCTCAACATCACTAATCATTAGGGAAATGCAAACCAAAAACCACAAGGAGATGCAACTTCTCACTAATTAGAATGGCTACTATCAAAAATAAAACAAAACAACAAACAAAAAACCCAGAAAATAACAAGTTTTGGTGAGGATGGGGAGAAATTGCAACCCTTCTGCACTGTTGGTGGGAATGTAAAATGATACAGCCGCTAAAGAAAACAGTATGGCAGTTTATTAAAAAGTTTAAAATAGAATTATCATATGATCCAACAATTTCACATTTAGGTATATACCCAAAAGAATAAAATGCAGGGTTTCTGCACACCCGTGTCCATAGCAGCATTATTCACAGTAGCCAAAAGGTGGAAGCAACCCAAGTGTCCCCTAACAGATTAAGGGATAAGCAAAATGTGGTATATACTTACAAGGGACTATGATTCAGCCTTAAAGAGGAAGAAAACTTTGACACTTTACAACATGAATAAACCTTCAGGACATTATGCTATGTAAAATAAAATAAACCAGTCACACAAAGACATAGACTGTATGAGTCTACTGAATTTGAGATACCTAGACTAGGCAAATTCACAGAGACAGAAGATAGAATGGCAGTTTCTAGGGGCTGAGGTAAGGAGTGGGGAGTTACTGTCTGATGGATGTAGAGTTTAAATTTTGCACAATGAAAAGAATTCTGGGAATGGATGACAGTGATGATTGCACAGCACCGTGAATATACTTAATGCTACTAAACTGTATGCTTAAAATGGTTAAATGATGGTGAATTTTATGTTACGCGTATTTTACCACAATTTTAAAAAAATCTATAGTATGAAGAGCAACTCATTACCAAAAGAGTTAAAATCAAATTTCCCAACAAGATTTTTATGCAACAGAATTTTATAAAAAGCCATAAATCACTTTCTGAATGAATTCACAGTCAAGATGGACTCTTGAGTAACTTGACTTGGTCAGGAATGAAAATCAAAACGTGACAGAGTGAGAGCTGCTTGAGGGAACCTCAATAATTAATGAACTTTAAAAATGCCCTAAGCCTCTATTTATTCATCATGAAAATACTATGCATATTCAGAGTTGTTTGTATCTGCAAGACTCTTTACAGAGCACATAAATAATTCAAGAACAAATTTGCTCACCTGGGTATGTAAGGGCAGTGAGATGCCAAAGGTCAGGATTCTTTCCTATACATCTGACGGTTACTGATTTTTGTTCTCCAGAAATGCACGTTGCCAGCATCCCAAGTCTCACTAAAAGGACCTGTGGCATGACTCAAGGTATGATTTCTCTTTACCATCCTCTTTCTACTTTTGAATATACAATGTTTCATTGGAAGGGAAAAGAACTCCAAAGCCACTTCTTGTCTGCTAGTGCTTTTGACTTGCAGCTGGGACTCTTTTATTATTGTTGTTCTTATTATTTCTAAGTGTATCCTAGACTTCTTAATAACTCTTTTTGTGGTTTGCGTGACAGTGGGGCATGAAATGGAGGAGGATGGTCAAGCAGACCGTCCACGAGGCCCATTTGGCTGGACAGGGTGGTTGATAAAATGATAGTATGTAAGATGTGAAATTTATTCTTTTCCAGTTTCCCAAGGAATTTCTCTCCGTACCTTACTTAGAAACCACCCATAAGTGTTACCTTCTCTGATGGTTAATTTTACCTGTCAACTTGATTGGGACATGGGGTGCCCAGACACTTGGTATATCATTCTGGGTTCATTTGTGAGAGTGTTTCTGGTTGAGATTAACATGTGAATCGGTAGACTGGGTGAAGCACATTGCCCTCCCTAATGTGTGTGGGCCTCCTCCAGTCAATGGAAGACCTGAACAGGACAAAAAGACTGAATAAGAGGGAACTCTGCTTGTCTGACTGTGGAGCTGGGACATCTGTCTTCCTTGCTCTTGACCTGGAATTTCTACCATCAGCTCTCCTGGGTCTCCAGCTTACCAGCTTCAAACCTTGGGACTTCTGGCCTCTGTATTCATGTGAACCAATTCCTTATATATTCCTTATTGTAATTATATATTCTATTGGTTTTGTTCCTCTGGAGAACCCTGACTAATGTACCCGCATTGTTAGAAAGATTTGCAGCTTCTCTTTTGGCCTTTAGAGCAGCAAAGGTTTGTTTATGATGGAAGATAATACTGACAGTAGCAAAGGCCGATACGGAAATAATCCCTTGAATCTGAGTCAGAAGATAAAGATTCTGAATTCAATCTGTTACCAACCGGTTGGGTGAGACTGCAGGCAATCCAGACACTATTTGCGTAAGTTAACTTTTGCTGCCTTTCAAACTATCCCAGGTCTTAGTGGCTTAAAACAACCATTTATTTAGTTAATGATTTTTTGAGTTGACTGAGCAGTTCTTGTGGTCTGGTTTTTGCTGGGGTTTTATTCATCTGGTTTTTGTTGGGTTCCCTCAGGAACCTTAGATCAGTTGGCAGGCTGGCTGGTGCTGGATGATCTAGGCAGTGGGAGAAGCTAGCCAAGGCCCCAGAGAACCAAGCCATTGTTTCCCATTACCCAGCAGGCTGGCCCTGGCTTCCTCACTGGGTGATCACAGAATCCCAATGCCCAGGCGCTTTCAAGTCACTGCTGGTGCCACATCCGCTACTCTTCTACTGGCCAAAGTGAATTACATAGCCAAGCTCAGATTCAAGGAGTGGAGAAGCGGACTCCACCTCTTGATGGGAGGGGCTAAAGTCACATTGCAAGGTGTGTGTACAGGAATAAGAAGAACTGGTGGCCGTATATGCAGTCTACCGCAGAGTCGGCCAATTTCACACTCGTCTCATTTAACTCTCCCTGTAACCTTGGGAGGCAGACCTGAGGACTGGCTTGGGTTAGCCAGGCCTGACTCTAAAGAAGTCCTGATAGACCCTTGGATGCTGGTTCGTGTCTTTTCACTTCTTTGCCAGCTTCGGAGTCCAGGTACTCTTGTTCTGAGACAGACATCATCTGCCCAGATGTGATTTCACTCAGGAGGAGCGAAGGGGCAGCTGCATTCAGTATAATCAGTATAAAGCCAAGTTTACGTAGTTAATACGTGTTTATAAAGCATTGATTTATGTGCTGGGCACTTTTTACAAGGAAAGGAGGGACCCTCGGTGGAGAAAGGTAACTAAGAAGTCTGGCCATAAGGTGTAGACGTAAATTGTATAAAGTGTCTAAAATGTACAGTATTATCAGAGACTGACAGAGTCCCCTGTTAATCTCATGGGAAAGCATCATCTGTGGGAAATGGACTTGGTCCATTATAAGAATTACAAGGTTCCTGCCTTCCCCTTGTGGCTGTCAGAGTCCGCCACCAGGCGCATCTTTTCTCCCCCTTTTTTAAAGTCTTATCCCCTGGATGCTGCTAAGACATATTGACACACGAGGCAATTTCGGTCACTTCTTCGCTCATGCCCCTTTTCTTCCAGGAAGGCAGCACCCTCCCCCTTCTTCCCAGCTTCCTGTGAGCAGGTTTCATTTCTTTATCAACGACTTCTCAGAGACCCTTCCTGAAACACATCCTGGCCAGCCTCTTTGCCTCTGTTTATGCCACTTTGCATTTCAGGACTGTCCACCTCCTCCTCCCACGTGTCTCGTTCTTCCTTGAAGGCCTAGCTCAACTCTTACCTCATCTATGAAGCTTCAGAGCATCCCCGTCTTGGGACACAGATTTGATCTCAACTGACAACTCCCATGGACCGGCCTGGGGCCCTGCTTTATTGGCCTCAAGGACTGAGTCCTGTCTGCCAACAGTGGAAAAGGGAAGGGGATGATCTGTGTTGCCTCCAACTCAGTCCCTCCCTGAGGGCCTGTAACCTTAACCAGAAACCAGTCAGGTGGGACTTACCTTCTCCTGTGTATTTTAATCACCTTTTAAAATCTGTGCATCTGCTGCCACAACTATAATGCAAATTTCTTTTTTTAAAATTGAGTTATAGTCAGTTTACAATGTTGTCTCCATTTTCTGGTGTACAGCACAGTTTTTCAGTCATACATGAATATGCATATATTCATTTTCATACTCTTTTTCACCATGTGCTACTGCAAGATCTTGGCTGTGTTTCCCTGTGCTATACAGTATAAACTTGTTTAGCAAATTTCTTGATGAAAGAGGCCAAGACTTGAACTTTTACATCCTCAGCACCCGAAATAGACCCCTCTTCCATAGGTTGTGTAATCAGGTGGTGATAATAATGACCTGGGTGTTTCCTGTGCTTTACATCACAGCCTGCATGATTGCTTTCCCACAAAGCACCACTGTTCCAAACTCGCTCTTACCTAGGTGAAGTATATTGTGCTTCTTGAAGTGGATGGGTATGGTGGGATTTCTTGCACAGCTCATTCGCCTGGCTTCTGTTTGCTCTTCCTTCTGTTTTTATTATTTAGTGCCATTGGGATGCTCTGGTTATTAAACCTCATGTCTCTCAAACACCTTTTCCTTTCTGTCCCTCCTATGATGATTTCTTCCTGAATTCCTTCTGGTCTCCTTTGACCTTCTTCTGAATGTCCTAGCATAACTTCTTCAAGTCCCCCTATCTTCTTCCAGAAGATTTCACACAGTCCCTTCTGGTCATCATTTTAACATTTTAATCATTTTGATCTTAAGTTGTTGTGACTTCCCTGATGAAACCTACTTTTCTGTCTGTGAAGAAAATCTGAGCTAGAAATTCTCAGTAATCCTTATCCAGTCCTCTGTTCAGATTTTATTCATGACCTGATGCTTGCAATTCTTTTGCAAACAATTCTTCACTGGCTTGATTTTTCTGCCTTTGTCTATGAGCTTTTAAGACTATCTCTTCCTCGACTGCAATTTTTATCTTTGCTCTCAACACCAGTATCTGATACAGGATATCTATTATAGGACACTCTGCAAAATGCCTTTGATACTTGTCTGGGACAGATATTATTCAGCTCAGTCAAATCTTGCCTAGACTGTATTCAGCCCTCCCAGCCCAATTAATTATTATCACCATAGTCTGAAGACAGCTGATTTCTGCAGAAATAACAAGTGAAGTCCCTCATTTATTGTACTGTCTTTTCCCAACTTTTTTGATAATTTTACTGAGGCTCGAAGTATCTGTCTGACAGTTTGAAGGGCCCTTCCGTATACACTATATTGAGTCAGGAGGGCCCCAGGGGATGTTCTATTGGCCCCTAGATTTTCCATTCTTAGCCTTTATGACAATTGAAATAGATGGTTATTTGTGTAACTATGTGCCTAATGTCTATAGACCCACTGAACTACTATTAGATAATAAACTTCCTTCTTTATGAATGATCATCCCTTCTTCATAGAAAGGAATAACAAAACATAAAAGAATATGATATTAATGCATCAAATTATTTCAGATTTAAGGTCTTCCCCTGTCATAGTCAGTTTGGGCTGGATTGGGTTATAGACAACAAGACTTCATTTCTCACAGTTCTAGAGGCTGGAAGTCCAAGGTCAGGGTGCCAGGTTCAGGTTCTGGTGAAAACCTTCCAGGCTGCAGAAGCCACCGTCTCCTTGTATCCTCACCTGGCGGGAAGAGGAGCTAGCTCTCTGGCCTCTTCTTACCCCACTGAGGAGGGTTCCACCTTCAAGACCCAATCACTTCCTCGAGCCCCACCTCCTCTTACCATCACGTTGGGGATTAGAGTTCAACGTATGAATTTTGGGGATCACAGAAATTCAGTTCATAACATCCCCCAGGAAGTTTTACTAAAGCAATCGAGTGGAGTACAGTGTTTTGATTAAGGATGTGGGCTGGGAAACCAGACTCTCTCCATTTGAGTTCTAGCTTTGCCACTTGTGACAAAGTGGGTTGAGTGGGTTACATGACCCCTATATGCCTGTCTTTCCTCATCTACAATGTGGGGATAATAATATTAATCTCTACTCTGTAGGCTCTTTGCAGGGAGAAAATGAGTTAATATATGTAAAGTATTTATAAGGGTGTCCGGCACATAGTTCTTACTCATAAACATTAGTTGCGGTTCTATTTTCATTGTTATTAGTATATCGGTGGCACCTTCTATGGCCTATCTGCTCTCACCATGTCATGATATTCTGTGAAAATTTAAGTGTTCTATCAAAAACACCATGAGTTCAAGATGCTGCCACCTCAACATACCTGAGCACCGTTTAACCTGTTTGTCTCTCTCAGCACACTAGGGAGGGGGTATATATACATGAACCGGATGGAGCATAGGTTCTTTGCTTTGCCCAGGGTCTACACGCCTGGGAAGATGCTCTCCCCAAACACAGGAAGCAGACGGTTCTTCCCTGCCTTTTCTTTCCATTCTCAATGAAGTAAGGTCTTATACCAAAGGCTGGCTCCAGATATGGGGAGACCCCTGTTCTACACAGAAAAGTCAGGGTAAAGGTCAATGATAGTACCAGGGTAAAGCTACCAAGTAGCCAAAGCTGGTAGTTAGCACCGTCTTCTAAACTTAAGCTCTTCACCCCTTTGATTCCCCCCTTTCCATAGCCTATCCCAGACATCCTCTCAAGAGAGGCACTCTTGAGTGTCACAGCGACACTCTTCCTCTTTCTTCTTCCTCTCACCTAAGTGGGTAAGGATCCAGGGCTATCACAGAAGACCCTGCTCTCCTGGGTTAGCATATCCCACTGCCTCTGCCCACCCCACTGTGCTTCCCTGGCTTCAGAAACCTCGAGTCTTCCTGCCTGGCCCCCAGCATCCCCCCCCCCACACATACCCCAGTTTTCAGTACCTCACCAGGGCCTGGTGCCTCACAATTACTTCCTGAGAAATTAATTCATACTTCTGGAGAAAGCAGAGTATTAATGGTTAAGATCAGAGGCTTTGGATCCAGGAAGACTTGAGTTGGAATTTTGGTTTGGATACAAGTTGTGTGACCGGGCAACTTGCTTAGCATTTTTGAGTGTCATTCTTCTCCTTTGTAAAATGAGGATATCAATTCCTATTTCAGAGAGCAGTTGAAATAATTATAACTGAGATATGTTTATAGCATGTAGCACAGGCCTGGTTTCCAGTAAGCAATGAATAAATGGAAGCAATTATCGATGTCTTATGCTAATAGGAAACGTTTAGACAAAATACTCCCTCCCCTCACCTCCTCTCCCTCTGCCAAATTCTGTCTTCCCCACCCAGTAGAATAACTTTTATAGAGACAGTGCCTTTTGTTTTGATGCCCAGAATCCCAAAGAAGGGATTCTACTCATACAGTTCCAGCATATGGGGCATTTTGGTGAACTAGCAAAAGCAAAGATTGAGCAAGGAGAGGTCTGGACTCTTAATTCCTTCTTGGCTGCTAACAATTCAGAGGCTTGGGGGCAAGTCATTGTCCCTGGAGGACGATCAGTTTCTTCTTCTGTAAAAGGGAGAGTTGGGATGAGCTTTTAAATTCTTTCTAGTTCTGACATGCTATGATTCTGATATGACAGGGTTATTCTCTGAGTGAATTCTTTTGTTTATACATAAGAACATTACCTGATAAGTGGTTTTTCTTCTGAGACCTATTGTGTACCTTGATCCTGCATCACATTTTCCACCTGCAGAAGCATTAGTTGAAGGTAGACTGTGGAGCTGGTCATCCTAGGTTTGGACTTCAGCACCACTTCTTGTCCTTGGGCCAGTTATTTAAATTCTCTGGGCCTCAGTTACCTCATCTGTAAAATGAGGATGGACAGTAAGTAGATGTGAAGGTGAAAAGAGAGGAAAACTTTAGAAATGTATAACTCCAAAGGCTAAAGTTTAATGTCCCTTAGGGCATTAACCAGTTTTATCTCTAACTTAGCAAACTTACTTCAAAATGTCTTTTCTTTATGGACTGCAAATACCCTGTTACCATCTTACTGGTTCCCTCATCAATTAATGAGTAGAACAAAAACCTTCCACATGTGTTTCCCTCTATTTTTGGATGATAATCATCATTTTAACTTTCTGAAAAATTACTCTTTGACAGATCTTAACTAACTCTGCCTTACAACACTTTTCTCAACAGACTGACATTGCCAAAACTCACTTTGCTAGAAATGCTGATTAAGTTATTGAAAAAAAAAAACAAAAAATGCACTGGGTTTCCATTTTTATACTTTCTGTCCCCTTTGTCCTTATGTCAGTCAGCTAGATCCAGGGCCTCTGGGGGTAAGGGTGGAGAAAAGCCCCTTGGAGGAGTTTCTACCCACTGGAAAAGAAGCAAGCAAGCTGTAAGATGAGCCTAGCCGAAAGAGAAACTTTCATTATGGCCTTTACATTTATGATGAGCAAGATAAAGAAGGAAGGTAGTTCTGAAGGCTTTATGTCAGTTCTCACAGGCCCTCAAGCACTGACAAAGATAATAGTCAATGGATGGTGTCCATAAGGATTTTTTCACCTTCTCCCCTGACAGCCATTGACAGGATCATTTTGTATTCGCAAGTGCTATCACTGAAGCATGGAGAAAAGGCCCTGTAAGGCCAGCAGGATGAGGGCAACTTCCCTGCAGGGATCTCTCTTGTCATCACTATGGCAATAATAGTTAACTTTCATTCTGCTTTTCTATACAGTGTCTATTTTGTGGAGCTCAAGGCTATGGGATTTGGGTCGCATGAAATCACACTAGCATAAAATCATGCTTTGTAATCTTGCAAGAGTATTTTATAAAAGTGTGAAGAGAACTCATGCAACAAGATGAAAATAATTAGCAGTGCAGGTCATTGGCTAATACAGTTATTTAGGGGATGCTGACAGCTTTACAGAGGCTTTCAGATTTGATGTCAGTTTTTGTTTTTGTTTCTTTTAAAACTCTATTTGGACTGTTAGACCACAGCCAGTTTTTCTCCCCAAGGACACAGCTTATCATTTCGAGGTAGAAACGTAAATTGCAAACCAGCTCTCAGTCATCGTTGTCTGGTATTATCTGCAATTAAATAAGGACAGGAGCCATGCCTTCTATTTCATTTGTGCTCACCGCACTGCAGCGAGTAAAATTTCAGGATTACTAGCTTTCAGACAGACGGCTTTAGGGACACCTGACACTAACAAGTACGACTGGGCAGAAAGATCCCTCCTGAATGAAGCCAGATGGGACACTCTCTGGTGATCTTAGGGTGAGATGAAAAATCTCTAAGAGGGGCCTCGAGGTCAAGAGAAAATAGAGTTGGACACAAAAGGATGTGCAGAAAAGAAGTGAAGACGAGAAAGACAAACAAAAAGAAACAAAGCCAGAGACTGAATGGACTACAAAGAGAAAAACACCAGAACAGGAGGACAAAAAGAAAAGGAAAGTTGGGCGCCCACACCAGCTCAAGCCGCAAGTGAGGACTTGCGGAGGGACGGAGACTACAGCCCCCAAAATCCCTTGCGGCACCTCCTCGTGGGGCGTCAGTCTCCTAGGCAACCGGGTAAACAAGATGGCGACCTCCGGGAGAGATCCCCAGTTGCCAAAGCCCTCCTCTCTCCAGGGAGGTTCGGGCAGTTCACGAATTGGAGCCCAGTCGAAACTGTTGCACTCAGAAAAGGAACGTCAGTGTTGCTGGTCTCCTTTTCCCATGGGGCAGAGGTCGAAAGATACTTTCCGCAGAGCCTCCTCCTACCTGTTCCAGCAGCTCATTCACCGCTATCAGGAGTCAGACGTGGACAGAGAGGAGTACCAGGGCGAGGAAGAGGAAGAGGACGAGGGCGAAGGCGAGGGAGAGGGCGAGGGTGAAGTGGAATCCGAGGAATCCTCAGAGTCAGAAATGCTGGATTTGGAGGTCTGCCCCCCCCCCGCCCCATCCCCTCACTTTCTTCTTTAGCAGTCGGACCCCTCACCAGCCCATGGCTGAGCTCTTTCTTAGGGCTCCTCGCCTCCAGGAGCGCCTCTTTCTTACTGCTCCGAGACTCCCCCTCTCTCCTTCCCATTTCTGTTGTCCTATTTCCTCATCCTCTGCCTAAGATGTCTCCAAGTATGTCCTTTATTTTTCGTTAGCATGTTTGATTTCTTAAGAGTCAAGTTACATAGCGTTGCTACTAAAAAGTATCTATTTATTTGTGTGGGAGTTACGGCTTTAACTTTTTCAAAATTATGCATTGACAGTATTGAGAATGAGCAGAGTGCTACTTCTGCACCCCTGCACATTTTCCCCATGATTGTGAAGTATTCTAACACTCTCCCCAACTTCTAGTCCCTTCACCCTGCTTCTTCTAGGGAAAAAAAATTACTCTCTTGAAATAATCTAAATGCTTTCTCAAAGACAAAGTGACTTGGAAGTTTTATATATGACTTCTGTCTGGGGTATGTGATGCATTATACAAGCAACACTCTCACACACAATACACTGTGGGGGTATTTCAGGATGTGGGGAATGTTCCCAACATCCCCATCTGTAATGACCTGTTGGCAGCTTGACCTTTCACATTAATATCAATTCCCTCTTTTCTACGATGCCTCTTCTCAACACCCAGTTCCACTTCTTTCTTACACTTATTGTCGTATTGTCGTCTTGTTTCTTACTTAGTCGGTTGCTTATCTTCTTGTCCCTTTCAACTTCTCATCACATCATTTCCTGCTCTTGACTTTCTAATACATTGTTTGCTTTTGCTAAAAACATAAATTGATTTGCTTTCTTTCGATACACTGTTAGGTTTTCCTCTTTGTCTTGGCTGCCAGGAAACAATTTTTTTTTCTTAATTCAATGTTTGTCTTAATTTCAGTGTGTTTTCTTTAGATTAGGGTTTTTTTCTCCCCTTTCCTCTTCCTTCACTGCATGAATTGCTTCAAATTCTTTTCCTAAGTAGATATACTACAGAAAAATAGAATGTTTCCAGCATCCTCGTCCTAGGATCTTCTGGCATTTCCTCTGCATCATTGTACCTTTTCCTAGTCACCTTTTCCCCTTGAGGCCAGACATGTTTCTCTTTGTTATATCTGTTCTCTTTCACTGTCTCCTTTCCTCATTTGCTTTATTTATTGATTGATTGATTGATTGATTGATTGTTCTCCACTCTGCAAATTGCAGTGTCTTCTGTTACTCTGAGTCTGCCATTAGCCACTTACACTCTGTCCCCGACTTGGGTTCCTTTCTTTTGTAAAGTCCTTTTGTTCACTTTCCACATTTGGCCCATTTGTTTCTGCCCTCATCCCCTGTTTTGTCTTTCCTCTTCTTCTATCTCCTTCTGTATGGGCTAATTACACCTCAACTGTGCTTAAAGTGGACTGCAGAAAATTGACTTCTGTTGTTCATCTTTTGTTGATTTACTTTGCCATGCTTAAGGGTGACTCTTGCAAAACTGTAGCAATGTTTTTACAACTTTAAGATGTTGGTTTGGTTTCCACCAGCGTCCACCCCAGAGGAATTAACAAATGAATCACCAGTTTATTATTCTAATTAACGCATGTTCTTTGGTTACAGGGTTCATTAGTAGCATTGTTAATCTGTCTTCAGTATGCCGTTAACAAACCATAGAGGGAGGGGGTTGACTGGAACTAGTTAATCCTTTTTGGCTTGTAGACTGTGTGGGGGGAAAGTTTATTATTTCTTCCATTTCTATTCTAAATATTTATTTTGTATTCTCATGTTCTATTTTAGTTTTCTATAGTGTCTCATGTTTTGATATGCTAACTAAACTGAAAAGTTTAAAGAGGAAACATTTTATGTTCAGTGATTTATTTTCCATATCCTAGCCTGATTAAGATTTATAATGTTATGATGGTTGCAGTGATTGTGAAGTGCCTATAATGCAATTAACCTCAATGAACTTGAGCGAGATAGGGCAGACCAGCTGTTCAGAATATCACCTTTGGACTCAAAGAATTGTACAAAGCCTTTTGTTAGTTCTGAGATTTTGAGCGAGTTACTCATACTCTCTCTGTCCCATCTGTAATATGGGAATTATAATAATACCTACGTTATAGGAGAGTTGTGAAAATTAAATGAAATCCTATGTGTAAACTACTTAGCACAATGTATTATTTATACTGTTCCTAATACAAATGATAATTTACGTGTTCTTATCTGCTAACTACAGGCCATTAAGTGATTTCACTAATTTAGCCTTCACTGCACAAACATTCACAAAGTGATTGCTATATAGGAAGTTCTCTTTGATTCTATAAGGCAGAAGGGGTGCCTGGACCCAGGACATATTTCTGCTGCATGAAAACCACTCTTTGCCAATATCTTTATGTGGGTAATAATGCCTATTCATTAGATAGTTATGAACATCAAATTTAATGGGAAAGCCTCTGTTAAAGTTTTTAGCATAGTGTCTGGTACAGAGCAGGCTCTCAAAAAATTATAGATGTAATCCATAATGGCTACAGTAATGGTGGAAGAAGGTGAGAATGTGATGGAGGTTGTACATGGTTGTCCCTGCTCCCAAGGTGAGATAAGAAGGTGAGTAAATCGTAGCTGTTCAGCCTGTAAAGAGATGTGTGCAGATCACAGCTAGATTGCAAGGATTGTGGAAGACATGAAGGGAGCCCAGACCCGTGTTTGGGTGGAGAGGTGACGTATGGGCAGATAGGTGGCAGCTTTTCCTAGTGATGGGTTACAGGTGAGAGCAGAATCTCTGGGGGAGAGGCAGGAGTCTGGATTAAGGCAATGGGAATGGAAAGGAAGCTAGATAAGTGTGTCTGTAAAATATTTAAGATGAGACAGTCCCTAATTGACCATTAGAAGTCTAGGTTGACCGCCAGGTCTCTGGCATGATCTGGGGAGATATTCAGGCCATTAACCACCGTGGGAAACAGGGATCGGTGGAGCTGTGCTTTGAGCTGAATGTATGAATCATTTGACTCTGTAAATCAAAAGAGGACTCAGAATGGGAGGCCTGGGAATCACCAGCATTGGGGTCTGTGAGACCATCCAGGAAGAGAAGAGAGAAGCGAAGAGGAGAGCCAGGAAAAAACCCTGGAGCTGCAGGCATTTCAGGGGCAGGCAGATGAAGAGGATTCAGGGAAGGAAACTGGAAAGGACTCGTGAGAGAAAAAGGAGAAGAAAGCTGCGTGGTAGGGGAGCCAAGGCAAGAAAGCCTAGAGAACATGGACATGGGTCATGCAGCCAAGAGGTTGAGTGGGAAAAGGCCCAAAAGTTCCCCTTAGCTTTACCTCTGGGAGGATCACTGGAGACCTTGGCCTCTGTGGGGCTTGTGATGTGGTGAAGGCAGCAGCAGCCTAGCTGAACGGAGTTGAAGAGTGAACAGGAGGGGAACAAGGGGAAAGAGTGAAAAAGCAACCCTGCAGGAATCCGGTTAGTACGGAGGTGGAGCTCTTTGGGACAGAAGAGGGTCACGTGCTTGTGTAACTGGAAAAGTGACAGGTAGGAGAATGACCATGGAGAGTCATGAGTTGAAACCTCAGGCAAAAGAGGGCAACTCTGATGGTCCCTGCACACGGTCCCCGGGGACACAGGGAGGGGGAGCCTGAGTGCAGAGAAGGAGCCGTCCTCCTCTGAGACCCCAGCAGGAAGCCTCAGGACGGATGTGGGATGTCCAGGGGGCTCATGTCTGGTGGTTTCTACTGTGCCTGGGAAGCTGGAGAGAAGGGCTGGGAGGTCCTCTGCTGAGAGTGAGTGAGGACAGAGAAGCGGAGGCGCCAGGCGGCTTGAGGAGATGCCTGGGACCTGACCAGCCAGGTGGGGAGGTGAAAGGCCGCCGAGGGAGAAGGGAGCCGGTGAGAGCATGAATAGCACCGAGGCCCCAGAATGCACATGGGAATGCAGACTCGGTAGCTCAGGGGAGGAGTCAGCTCACTCACTCATTCAGCACATGTCGGAGCTCCCCCCATGTACTGAGTGCTGTTATCCCCCCTCCCACCTTACACTTTAGCTATTTTGAACTCTGTAGTCTCCCCAGTGGTCCACACTCATCTGTTCCTGTGGGATTTTGTACATGTGGCCCGCTGTGCCTGCAGTACCCTTCTTGGCCCTCTTCTGCCCTTTCCTCCCCTTTGCCAGAATAACACAACTTTGGGTCTCATTTGCTCTTTCCCCAAGGAAGCCTTTGCTAACCTTCTACTGCCACCTAGAGCCAGCGTAACGTGGGGGCCCTGCTTCTAGGCCAAGCACCCCGCTTACCTCTGTTGTGATATATCAAGCTCCTGAAATGGCTTGTGTCCTTGTCTGGCATGTGCTTGGCATGCTAGAAAAGTTTTTATCCCAGATTTTTATCTCAGCACAGTAGGCGAGTGTGAAGTTAATTGAGGTCTGGGTGTGTATTGGGCAGTTGCGATCAGAGGCCAAGGAGTCAGAGACTTGAGGATAGAGAGACATTGAAATTGTCTGTGGGAAGTATATAGTCAGGAGGGGCCAGACAGACTTTGAGAAATGGAAGAATGAACAGACTGAAGATTTTGTTGTGGTCAAAGACCAAGTTCAGTAGATGCTGAAGAGGTTGAAGGGTGGGCAGCTGTGGGACCCGAGAGTAATGGAAGACTGCGGTCTGAGGTGTCTAGGGTGGAGCAGTTAAGCATGAAGACTAGGTCCAGGGAATGCCCAGGGGAAGGAATGGCTGAAGTTGGTTGATGATCAATTTTAAGTTGTCTAGAGTTGAGAGATTAATGCGTGTATGTGTGTTTGTGTGTGCGCGGGCACGTGCTTGGAGTGGTAGGGGTGTTGAGTGGCCCTCCTTAGGGGTTCTGAAGCCACCCAAGATATAGACAGGGCTGGTAAAGGTCTGAAAATGACCAGAGACCAGAAGGGAGAGGGATGACACTGACAAATGACAGGAGCCTCAGAGGAGGTGTGAAGGGGTTGCCAGGGGGAGTCTTGCCTTAGGGATCTGGGAAAATGCTGACAGGGTGGCCAGTCTCCATACCATTGCCCATGTTGGAGAGCAGACATCCACCTGCTGTGAGTAAGGGATTCCAGGAAATGGAGGGGGTGGGCCAGGTGGACATTTTTGGAGAGAAGTTAACACTCTCTCACCTCTATTCCTTCTTAGGTCTTCTATAAAAAATTGCAACTTTGTTTAGAAAAGTAAATCTATTTCCCCCATTTTGTGAACAGGTTGGTTGGTGTGGATGAATGAAACATTAAGATGTGAAATTTTCAAATTCATCAATTTGTGATAACTGCCATTTATTGGGAACACTTGCTGTGTTCTAGACATCATGCTAAGAACTTTATGTTCACAATTATTTTTTTATCCTCTCTAAAACACTAAGAAAAAGTAGTACCATATCCTATTTAGAGATGAAGCTCAGAGAAACCTTTATAAAATTTATATAAAGTTATCTGTCCAAAATGGTAGCTCTGGGGTTCCAACCAAGCCTGCCCAGCTGTGCAGTATCTCCCTGTGAGTGGTACTTGCTTCTCTGGGATAGTGGAAATTTGGGAGGAAAGAAACTTTACAATAGCACAAGCCCATGTACTTATGTCCTCAGTACCAGCAGCCTGAGCAGCACTGGAAGCTCCTGAATTAACATAGAAGAACTGAAAGGGTACTTTGCCATCACAGTCCATGTATTGGTTAGTTTTGTTAGTGTGGCTGATGTGACTACTGTGTTTTGTGTCCTCGTACTGATGTTAGTGTTAATGTGTTGGTCATTATGGAGTTGAAGGCAGCACAAACAGAGCAGCACTAACCCATCTGCTATCTTTTCTACCTGTCATTTTTTGGGAAAGGGCATGTTGGGCCATCACTGGTCCATGGTGTCTATAGATTAAGGGCCAACCTCCTCCTAGAAATGGTTTTTACCCTTTTAATAAATCTTATAAATTGTGTGAATTCAGCAAAATCAACCAAAAGGAATTGAACTGAGGACCTGTTTTCTCCAGCAAGAATATCAGATTTAGGGAAGTAATTGCCTTAGTCTGATGTCACCATCCTTTGGGGTGTGGGCAGGCAGTCAAGTGTAGTGGTTAGAACTGCCCTGGGGTCAGACAGATAAGGGTTTGTGTTGGGGCTCTGTCTCATCCTACCTATGCGGTTTCAGCCAAGTTAACTTCAGTGTCATTGAGCCTTGGTTTCTTCATTTGTAAAACAGAGCTAAGAGGACCTACCTCAGGACTGTCAAAAGGAATGAGTTGACCCACTGAGAGCTCTTAGCCGAGTTCTTAGAGCAGAGAAGCATTCACTCATCAGAGCCATCACCACTGATAACTGACGCTTCTTCCACTGCTACCGTGAATACGAATTCCCTTTGAATACTAGTGCAGGCAACCACTTGCAAGTTCAGAGGCAATACACTGATTTGATAGCTATTTCTCAATCGTATGTAATATGTGTGAGTCTTCAACACAGAATTTTCTGGGAGGCTGGTAAATTCTGAAGGGCTTAGCTTCCAGATACATGATATAATAAATAAATGCTAGATATGATGAGGTGGGTTATTTCTTTAAAGTCTAATGGAAGTCCTTTCTTTGTCCATCTCTCTGGTTTTTTGTTTTTTGTGTGTGTGGTTTTTTTTCCCCTCCTCAGGAGGAATTTGATGGGGTCCTGAGAGAGGAGGTTGTGGCTGAGAAACTCTACCAGCTGGGGCGCTCGGGCTCCGGGACTGAGCAGGTCTACCTCAGTCTA
This sequence comes from Vicugna pacos, assembly GCF_048564905.1. Classification (NCBI taxonomy): domain Eukaryota; kingdom Metazoa; phylum Chordata; class Mammalia; order Artiodactyla; family Camelidae; genus Vicugna; species Vicugna pacos. The sequence goes on along the minus strand of NC_132993.1, from coordinate 16,833,793 downwards.
ACGTTATCAGTGAGTATGACAAGATCACCGTGGCTACATCTTGACACTGGTTGGACCATATCCACTTTCTCTGGTACTCATAGCTTTTTTGGTGGCCCCAGATCTCAGAGCCTTGCATTTGATGGAGAATGGCTAAAAGAATTATTTCTCTTTGACATCAAAGAGCCCTGGCCAATCCCGTAATCAACCCCCTCAAGTTCGTTTGTTTTCATTCCCTTCACAGTCTATTTCTTTCATCTTAAGTAGTCTATTTTATAGTAATCAGTGCTTTCCTTCCAGGAGGTTGAATTTGATTCTGTAAAACCAATCAAAAATTCCTTAAGAATTTTCTCTCTGATCAGTGCCAGGACTGAAATTTTGTATCTGAATCCAAGGGAATAAAGTCTTTGGGTATTGACTTTCCCCACTAAGTACATCAAGAAATAAGTAGCTTTTGAGCTATAGCACACTTTCTAAAAGATACCCATTATGAAAGAAAAAAATGTATTGTTATTCATCAATTTTCAAGATTTCAATACTAGACCAGAATCTTGGCTCTAATTTTATCATAAGAGAAGCTGTTAGAGCAGAGTATTCAAAGTATTTCAGCTTCTTTCCTTCTTTTGTTTCTCTGTAGTCCTAGAAAAACAATTTAACTCTTTTTGCCTCCTTATATTGTAAAGCATTAAATATTCCTTGGAGGTTGACAGAGTAAATGCAGATACATAGGTTAAAAAAACACACTGAAATTTTGCTATAGCACCTGAATTTGGCTCAAAGCATATGTAATTCACAGCAAGGCTGTTTTGCCTTGGACTTGAACTGTACACTGTCCAAGAGATGTTAAGCTCTTCTCACCCATGCCGGTTCCATGACGTGTCCTTTGAGACCAGCATACAAAGACTCTAATCTTTTGCTATTATCACCTTATAATCTTTTACAGATGACTCAGCCAGTCAGGCATTAACATACAGGGAGCACCGTGTGTGCCCTGCACTGTGTTAGGCATTGGAATGATAGATAATTCCAGCACCCAGTACATCCCCATGCAAGTCCCTTTCAGTCAATACTCTACTTATATACGTAGTGGTATGCCTTAAATTGATCTCCCAAAAGAGCACAGTCCTTTAAATCTGATTTCAGCTAGATGGTCCGAAGCTTAACCTATTTTCCCACTGACCTCCTTACATTTAAGATATTACGTGTTGAATTACTTTGCCCTAATAACCTGTTTTACTGAATACACTTTCCTAGGGTTGGCTAGTTTGGTGATTTTTTTTCCTCTTTATATCTTACTTACCTTACCTTTTTTTTTTTTTTAACTTTTGCTTATTACTTGTGTACATAGTTTCTCCCACCGAAGTCATGTTTCTTAAGGGCAGATATAGCTCTAATCCATCACTGTACGTACTTCTCATCTTACCAAGCATAATGCCTTGTACATAGTAGGTCTTCGGTAGTTTTCTTACTGTTCCAGCAGCCTTCATTAAACATTCTTATATAAGAAATGTTTGAGACATTGCTTATGATAACACTTCATTGATTGGTCTTTTCTGACTCTTGGCACCACAACATAAGCCAGTGACATGAGTCTTTGTTCCAAGGGACCAAATTCCCCTCCCACCCCTCTAGGAGTTCACCAGAAGCAAGATTTCATGGAAAGGATCCTGGACAAGGGCTCAGGAGACCTGGGGCTCCTTCTCCATCACTAACTTGCTAAGTGATTTTAGGCAATTTATGTACCTCTCTGGCCCTCACCTGCCCCGTCTCTAAATTGGGGATAATCTGCCCTGCACAGCTTTGTTTGATCAGATGAGATTATTGTGAGAGAGCTTTGAAAAGGAACCCTGGGAAAGCATAGGAGATATTGTTTCTAATGATCTCCCTGATTAGGTGTGAACTCTTTCAACCTTTCATTTGAATTCTAGGCATTTGCTTTTTCTTTTCTTCTACTAGATAAAGGCTTGGACTTTATTGCTTTTATGTGTGTGTGTGTTTTTAAAAAAGTGTAAAACTCTGCTCTAAAGGTCTTCATGAACACTGCTTTAATTTGCCTTTTCATGTCGTATTTGTTCTCCCCAACAACACTAATTTTCCGAGCTATTATTTCCTTCAGAAGAATGCATTTTCTGTTGGGGTTTGTAGTCTATTTTGAGAGCATATTAGTAATAGGCTTCAGGTTTTGTTCTCTTCTATTATACTTTCGAAGGAAATTCCAGATTTCATCCTATCAACTTTTACTTCCAGATGTTTCGAGAAGTCTGAATACTAATCTGTTAAAGCAACATTAAAGTCCTTTACCTTTTGTTTTCTTAGGGTCTCGATTTAATTGATATTAGCATCCTCTGTGGATACGTTCACCTACACAAGTTGGATCTTTCAGTAAATAAAATTGAAGGTATGTAATTATCATCCTAGTAAATTGATGGATCGCTGAACTGTTTGAAAATTTAAGCTTTGCAGAATGCAATGTACTTTAATACTACCAAACTAGACATAAGTGCTATTGTGGATCAGTTTACATATTGATCCTCTGTTTTCCATGACGATGAGTAAAGAAAAAGGCAGAGGTCAGCAGACATGCGGCATTACGCTGTGGTTGAGACGTACTCAGTGACATTGAAGACTATCAGATGGAATGTTTGCTTTGCTCTTTCCTTTTAAGAGATGGATCATTACTTCTTTAATGCTTTCTGAATATTGGATGACTCCCTTTTCTTTCCCCCGATTAGTTTATTCAATGTAGTTGAATTAGTCCTCTCCCCACCCCCTTAATGGATTCTTTTCTTTATTTTGTATTTGCATCTACATCTTAATCCTGGCTAGCTGCTTCTCTTCTTATTTGAGCACCAGGGATTCCAAATTTATTTTTTCCCCCTCTCTTTGTTGTCTCTATATAGCTAGTTGATTCTTTCAAGTCTCAGTCTGCCACTTGTAATTCTGTATAAGGTGTCTAATATGATACCTTGCTTACATTTAATGAAATTAGTCACGTTTTCTTCAAACTTGATCCTTGTTTCTAATTTTCTGATCTTATTTGAAATTTCCGACCTGCTTCTTCCTTCACAGATAATCTTTCTACGCGCTTCTTTAGCTTTTTTAATGACGATTAAGTGTTGCTGCTGGTCTTCTTTGATTCATTTTCTGATTTCTTCCTCTCATCTGACTGCAATAATTAAAATTCACTCTTTCTTTTCAATGGCTAAGAAACATGCAGGCAGATTTTAATTCTTCAAATGCTACTGATTTTCAGAGGTTTTTAATTTTTTTTCTGGGTTCATAAAACTTTTTTAATGGAAAATTACAAACTTGCACAAGTAGAGTGGTTTGTAATGAATATTCAGGTTCAACAGTTATCAGCCTGTGGCCTGTCTTGCTTGACCCATCCTTCCCTGCCCACCTTCCTATGGTTATTTTAAAGCAAATCCCGGATATCATATCATCAGAAAGACCTCTTAGCGTTACTGGCAGGAGCTCTCCCCACACTCCACACCTGCAAGGCTGGTTTCATTTACTGGGTGAGGGATTGCAGAGTGCGAGAGACTTCGACGATCTTCAGTGCTCTTGAGCAAGCAGTCCCCAGTAGCAAATGAAGCTTTCCTCATCAGATGTCTCCTTCAGTGTTTTATGGCTCCTTTTATTAACTCATCAAGTGTTTGAGAACCTCCTGCGTGTAAGGTACAGTATTTTTTTTTCCCCAAGAGAACAGCTTTATTGATGACCTGATACAGACTAGATTTCAGCTTGCACCAGAATTACCTGGAGGGGGCCAGTTAAAACGTGGTTGCCTGTGCCCCACCCTCAGGCTTTCTGACTCAGTAGATCTGGGGTGAGGCTTGAGAATTTGCATTTCTAACTAGTTCCCTGTGAAACCTAGGCTGCTGGTCCAGGATCACAGTTTGAGAACCACGGATGTAGATGTGAGGAGCTCCTGCCATCTGGTGGACACGGAGGTCACTACACTGAGTAAGGAGAGTGAGAAGCCCAGCAACCCAGGCAGTGGGCTTTTCCTATCACAGTGATTGGAGACGTACTTGCCATGCAAGCGTAGCTGCTGCTTCTGTTTCAAGACAGAGCTCCATGGGACAGCACTTAACCTGCCCCCTGGGAGATCAGCTCCAAGGGGGTGTGAGGGCCCGTGGAGTTAAGAGGGTAGAGACCACTGGCGATAGACGTCCAGCTGAGCTCGGATGGACAAATAGGCAAAACCTGTAAAGCAGTTATAGTTTCCCCTTAAGTTTCCTCTCACAGGCAGCCTTTCTGGATTTGCTCCTGTCACTGTCTCAATGTATGGTCCCTCCTAGAACAATTTCATAAAATTAACAGGCTAAAGGAGGGTATGGTTTAGACCAGAGAAATGCAGTAGAAATTGGTGGGGATCTTCTGGCTTCAGCGACCTTGAGAAGGAAGGATGTTGGGGGAATGGGGCGGGGGCCCCTCACATTGCCGGCTCCAGCTGCTCAGCCCTGCTTCCTTCCCCCCATCGGGGTGTGTCTTCGTCACCTGGTAAGAGGGAGAAGCACTTTGCTTGGCCTCAGGTGTGGAGGCTCCGTTCTCCTGCCAGAGGCCATCTTCTGAGGGGCTGCGATTCAGCGATTCTGGAATGACAAGACAGGTGGAAAAGCAAGTTACTGATAGCGATGGGCTGTAAATCCTCATCATGTGATTCTTCCTGAGACTTTCCCTAATTCCCCTGCTGCCCCGAAGTCCGTCTGCTGTAAAGGGGCAGAGAAAGGCAGGTGGCACAGTGCTTCACCGTTTTTATGTTTTATATGCAATTTCATGAACTTTTATTAGCACAGTAGTCCTTTCCTTAGTATTTCTAGGTTCAGAATATTGGCTTTGGGATAAAATGCAAAACACGGACATGCTTTTGAACCAGTCCAGAGTCAAAGTAAAATAATAACAATAATTTAAATCACTTCAAATAATGAATGAGTTTTAAGATTAAGTCCATCTAAAGCAAAATTTAATTGATAACAAAGAATTAATTGTGGCATTTTCAGCCTTTCCGAAAAGACCTAATTCAGTGATTTAGGGGCTAATTATCCAGAGGATTATCGAAGGTTTTAGTTTCTCCAAGGATGGCAGGCACTCTTTGAAGCATTGACTGTGTGCAGCTCGTGAGAGAGTGAGCTGGGACACCGAGGAGGCCTGAGTCATTTCTTGCTTGGCTGTGCTTGCAACTGGCATAATTTAAAAAGTGTTCTGATGTAATGTATGCTGTTTTTAATGACTTTGTCTAATTTGTATTTTGTTGGCTTGCCTTATTCTGTATTCATTCCCCACCCCCAGATTTGTCTTGTGTGAGCTGTATGCCTTATCTTCTCGAACTTAATGCTTCTCAAAATAAGCTGACTTCATTCTTCAATTTCAAGCCACCCCAAAATCTCAAGGTAAACTTTATTAATACACTAGTTACATATGTTAACTGGTTTGCAAAGTGTACTAACCAGCAAAACAGCACTGAAAGAGAATTCAGAGAGAATAAGGCGTAGGAGTAAATAGTGTGTGTCTGAAATGAAATAAAAAAGAAGGATTTGTATATCATTTATGTTAGGAAAGGGAGACCTATCAAATATCATCTTTTTAGGAAGCTTTGCTGAAACCTAGTGTTGAAACCAAAGAACTAACTTCCTTCCTTTCTCTTAATTTAAGTACTAATTATTGTGTGTATATTTTTATTATAGCAGAACAATTTTATACCTGAAAAATCTGTTGAAAATTTCCGGGGTTTCAAATTTTGCCTTCCTTATTGATCCAGCGTTTACTTTTGTTTAGAAAAACCATGATTTCAGCTCTTCACTCTTGCTTCTCAGCCCTTGCTTTCGCATTTCGGAGGCAGAATTAAGCTCTGTTGATGGCGTGGTGGACGGAGTCACTTGCTCTTCTGTAGAGCGCTGTGTCTCACGCTGTAATGTGCATGTCGACCACATGGCGTTCTTGTGAAAGGAGATTCTGCCCCAGTAGGTCTGGGGTGGGCCTGAGACTCTGCTTTCTAACGACCTTCCAGGTGAGCCATGGCTGCTGGTCTGTGGACCACACTCAAGCAGAGAGGTCATAGATTAACAGTACCCAGTATTTTCTGCATGTTGGCATCATCTGGGGAGTTTTGAAAGCTACTTTTGCCTGGATCCCACTGCCAGAGATTCTGATTCAAGTGGTCCAAGGTAAGGCCTAGGTGTGGGAATTTTTTTTAAAGACCCCACCTCCTCCCACCCCAGGTGACTCTTAATGTGCTGACAAATTTGGGAACTGTTGCCACAAGCCTGAGATTAGAGTTCTTCAACTGGACTCAAATATTTCATTAAAAAGTTATTTTAAGGAAGGGACTTCAATGATTGCCTTTTATTATCTATTAGTTTCATTTGACTTACAAACCAGATTAACTTAAATCCAAAGTCTTCTGCCGGGACTTGCACAAATATGAGTCTGTTTGAAAGCTAGAATCTGACCTCCTCCGTACTGCCAGTAAGACGCCTTTCTTAATTTCTCTTCTGTTGTTTCACATCACTCCATTTTTATCAGGAGAGCATTTTCCCCCTTTGAAGTTACAGTAATTGCTGGGGTGGTGTTCCTTTATCCAGATAAGCCATACAAGATACCTAACTGTAGTCAGTGTGGGGCCCTGTGGCCTCCAGGTCAGCAGCAATTGTACGTGCAGAGCTGTCTTGATTCTCCCCCTTTGCCTCCCCTTCCGCCTTGCCCTGAGTCCCAGGGATGCCAGTCATGGCAACAGCGTGACCCCTTCCTTGGGAAATCTTCCCTGGAGTTTCTTTCATTCACAGTCTTACCTCACTCCCTCCCAAAAAGGCTGCACAAATGAACAAAACCAAATCAGATACCCCATCTTTTCTTCTTAGAGCAGTTTTAGGTTCACAGCAAAATTAAGGGGGAGGTACAGAGATTTCCTGTATAGCCCGTGCCCAGACGTGTGCCCAGCCTCCCCATCATCAACATCCCCCACCAGAGCGGTACCTCTGTTACACTCACACCCGCACAGACACATCATCATCTCCCAAAGTCCACCGTTTACCTTAGGATTCATTCTTGGTGTTGTATATGCTGTGGGTTTGGACAAATGTATGACATGTATCTCAATGCTTAAGGTTCCTAGAGAATTAAGAGCAAATACATTGGTAACCTTAGGAAAATGCTTGCAAAGTGCCAGACTGTCCCTGATGAGATATTTCAACCTTATATGAACCCTAAGTGAACCTGGGAGGGGAATAACTGAGACCTTCCTGTGTTTTCAATTGAGTATCATTTTAATCCTCCCAAAAGAACTGTGAGGCAGCTGGAATGAACCCATTTTACAGATGAGTTTGCAGGAGCACAGAAAGGTTAAATAACTTAATCTTTGCTGGCAGGTAGCAAGGCTGAGATTGAACCCCATGTCTGAGACCCAAAACCCGTTTTTCCAGTAAGTCAGGCTTGCGTCCAGTGTCCCACCCTGTTGGGAAGCTCTGCTTCTGTTTGTCTCTGTGCCTTGTGCCACCAACCAGAAAAAGCATACATTTGCCAAAGAGCAGGAGCTTGGACTTGCTCCCCGTTCTGTGTTTCCTAGAATGATTTTGCTCTTAGTAGGTGAAGAAGGTTCATTTGACGGACGAGCACTTGTTACAAGCTCTGGGTTCCAATGGAACTCCCAGTGCGAGTCAGAGCAAAATCATAACCCTTTCAAGGTCTCAACAAACCCAGCATCACAGATGCATGTGGGGCACAGTGCACACAGCCCTGGCAGGGGAGTAGCTAGACGGGTATCATGAGCAGATGCAAGCTGTGGCACAAGAATGAAAGGTGTCGATGAAAAACTGTCAGTTATAAGTAAGCCTCAATAATTATAAGTTTATTTCTAATCCATCATTATTGTATAGGAAAAAAAGCAAATATTAAACTTTATTCCATCATGCCACACTGACTTTTTAATTCATTCCCTGGATGCATCTTACGTGGTTGCAATTTGTATATGCATGAAATTTTGTGTTCTGGTTGTTTTTTTACTATTATTCTGTTCGCACATTTCTGTTTGTTCACATGGTTCGTGTACTTGCATTTTACTGACCGTGCAGTCCTGTTGCTGTATTGTAATCAGCCAGTTTTCTACTCTTGCCACTTGAGTTGTTTTTAAAAAAAATTTTTTTTAGTATTCAGTATTTGAAGTATTTAGTGTTTAATACATTAATAAAATAATCTTAGTGCATTTTGGGGGGTGGAATTACTGTATTAAAAGGCACAAGAAGAATAGTACTTATATAATTGCTTGGTAGTTTTCCAGAAAATGATTACACTATGCTCAGCAAGTTATCAGTTCATTGGATTTTTTTCTTAGTTTTTTTTGTTACTTTTTTGCCAGTAGGTGGATAATTAAACAAAGTTATTTAATGTTCTTTTTCTTTAGTCTCATATTTTTGAGTAGGAACCAGTGATGCTTTCCGAAAATACACACTTTCCTGAAATAGTCAATTTTGAGAAACGGTGCTGAGTGGAAGAGGAATGGCCTGAGGGATGAATAAGAAAGACTTTTCAGGCATTTAGGGGGTGACATGGGAGAGTAAATTGAGATAGAAATAGAGAAGGCAAAGGAAACAGAAGAGAGATATGCATGGAAACTGAGTGAGTACAGGCTGCTGGGCATTAGAGGAAAAAGACATGGTGGGAAGTAAGGGTAAAATTGAGGTAAATTTTGAAGAAAGATCAAGAAAGTTTAAAATAAATGCTGAAAATAGGGAGAGTGACTGCAGATATGGGAAGCATTTCAGTTGTGGGGATGTCTGCGCCCACCGCGGGGAAGGGATCCCCTTAGTACCCTTCAGAGTGCACAGACAAGGGTCCCAGCTAGGGAATGATGAAACGTGGGTGAGTATGTTAGCCTATGTGTAACTTCAACAATGAATTCTAAACCCTCATCAGAAAATACATTCTTCTTGTGCCAGTATTTGTGTGGTTAAGATGGATGAGAAGTGAAGTATTACAGACTGCTCTCTTTCTCTCATCAGAAGGTGGATTTTTCCTGCAACCAAATTTCTGCAATGTGTGATCTGTCAGCATACCAGGCTCTCACGAAACTAATTCTGGACAGTATCCTTTGAATGAGTAAAGGGGATATTTTGGTTAATAGACCCATTAATACGTGTCTACCACATGGCATGGAACAGTACCAGATAAGCAATTTCCTAGAGAAGTGTGACTCATTTAAATGATTAAGAACTGATATTCACAAAATGAGGAAAGATATTTTATTGACCATGGAGTAAGACTGTATGTCAAAGCTTGACAAGAACATCTTATGCCTGAAAAGCTAAGACAGTGGTTCTTCTGATACACGCAGGCTTATTTTTAATTCTAGAACCAGATAAGAGATTCTTACCCGACTCCTTTTGCTGAATTTACTTAAACTGGTACTCTATTTTGTATAAATTCAGTATCTGAAAATCCAAATACAGCCAAAATTAGTGATTATTTATTTTACAGAAGAATTCATATTAAGCTCCCTTTAAATAGCAAGTTTCTCTAGGGTATTTCTAATGATGCTTTCATTAAAAAAAAAAAAAAGTGAAACCAACAACTTTTGATTCGCAACCAACCTGAGGAGCAAACCTGTTGCATGAGCCAAGCTCCCGTGCAAACACAGCACCTGCTTTAAAGGGGGCACCTCCAGCTCCTGGAGCCTAAGGGGTTGATTGGGGATGTCTGAGTTTAATGAGCTCGAGTTTCTTCTTTACACCAGAGACTGATGTTCCCTGGGTGATAAAGGAGCAGCGCCTTCTCTTTCTCAGTAAGTATCCTCTTACCCACCTGAGGATTTTTCAGGGCCGAGTGGAGAATGAATTGATTGCCCTCGAGTGCCTCATTCCAGGGATGTGGCAGCAGCTAGTCCACACTGCACTTGTAATAAGGCTGGGTTGTGGGGAAAATGAAAGGTACATTTTCTTGAAGACATATTTTGTAGGAAAATATGTGTGTTCATGTATGATGGAAAGCTTAAAACATAGCCCCACTCTCTTTAGAACTTGTGTGTGAAAATGAGCAGTTAGGGGACATTTAGACGGTGCTCTTGAAACGAGCAAGTTTTCCTGCATGTAGCCTAATGAGAACATGATCAAAACGAAATGTTCCATAGGCAGTGCACGTTAGCAGCACCCGTCCATACAACCGTCACTTTATGCTTGGCCATTGTGTATATTGCATTCACAAGGAGGCAGAGTCTGACAGCCCGGAAGCTGTCTGGCTCAGAGATCTGCTCGTCTCAGGGCATCTGCAGGAATGCTGCTTGGGTACCACTGGCAGTGTTAGCATTGCCTTGAACTTCTTAGAAATGCAGACTCTTGGACTCTACGCTCAACCTCTGAAACCAGAATCTGCATTTTTAACCAGACTCACATGTGATGAGAGTGCATATTAAAACTTGAAAAGCACAGGTCTAGAAGTCAGCTGGCCCCCTGAAGTCCAACCAGCCAGAGGCGCTTGAGTGTCCAGAGCCCCTTCTAATCTTCAGGGAACCCTGTATGAGGATGGTGACATGACAGCCTGAAGCTTTGTCTCCCAGAAAAAACATTCTTCTGTGTCCAGCGTGGAATTGCCAGAGAAAACAACTCCACAGTATTTTGGACTCAAAACAGAAGACGTACTTTAAAACGTTTCTATTATGAAAGTCTTGATTTCTATATGTATTTTTCTTTCCATGTAAAAAGCTAAACTGTTATGATTTTGCAGATGTCAATGGAGGAAGGAATCGGAGTGGTTTTCTTCTTTAACTTGAGCTGGAGCAATTGCATCTTATCTCCAAAGTATAAAAAGCTGTAATCATTACATCAGAACCAACTGAAATTCATGGCCATGTAGTTAGAATGTAACCTGGCACCTTTCCTCACCTGTGTTTTTAAAAAATGCAAAGATGAATATCCAGAACAAGCTACCCTTCATAAACTACTTCTTAGATAGCTTACGATTTTGAAAAGATAGTAGGCTGGTTTTTAACCGGTTCTCACTATGCCTCTTTCTTTTGTTCTTTTCAAGTGTATCATATTGTGTGTAATTACGTAATTAGATTAGATTTTTGAAAAGACTAAAAAGCTTTAAGATAAAAAAGAATTTCTAAACAGCCTTTTTATGCCAGTACATTTGAAAAGTTAGGTGAAATAGATAAATCCCTTGAAAAATGTAATGCACCAAAATGGTGATTGGGAAATAGAAACCCTGAGTAGTCCTGTACCCATAAAAGTAATTCATTACAAATTAAAATTAATTAAATTAAAAATCTTTATGCAAAAAACCCCACCGGAGCCAAACTTTTAAGAACAAACCTTTCAATAATGAACACATTCTTTCAAAGATTAAAAATAGAAGGCATATTCACAATTCATTCTAATGAAGTTACTTTGATATCCAAACCAGACAAGGAACAATAAGACATTTTCTGTGATGTAGCACTTTGATTCTTATTTACAGGAAGTTTAGCGTATGTGTACCCGAAGGCTTGTATGAGAATGCTCATAGCAACATATTTAGCAAAAAAATAGCATAATAGCAAAAAATTGAAATAGCTCAAGTGTTCCTTGATGAGAGAAAGCATAACTAGATCATGGTATACTGCTACAATAGCATTACCACCCAGCAGTGAAAATGAATGAAATATCTCCATGCATCAATCAAGCTGACTGTTAATAAAACTAAATGTAATTTAGGTATAAAACCAAAGGGAAGAGAGGGGAGGAAATAGGCAGTTCAGCATAGGGGTACCTGTGAGAGGGCTACATCAGGATGTGACAGGAGAGATGAGCAGAGGTAGGTAGAAGTTATTGCTAATGTCCTTCTTAGGCTGGGAGTGGTGCTGCTTTCAAGAGTGTTCATTAAATTTTTACAGGGAAGTAAAAGCAGGCTGCGTATGGCCAATGATGTGCCTGTGACCATTAAATTTTTTTTTAATTTGGAAGTGATAAATTCATTTGCTTGAAAGCAATTATTTACCAAACTTCAAATTTCAGCTCTCTCAGAATTCCCTGGAGGCCTTGTTGGAACACCTGTTGCTGCTCTCCACCCTCCAGAGCTCCTGGTTAAGTAGGTCTGGGGTGGAACCTGAAAATTTGCATGTCTAACAGGTTCCTAGGTGGTGCTGATACTGCTGGTCTGCAGACCACACTTTGAGATCCACAGCTCTAAGCTGCTCAGTCCTCCCTGTTATAACCTGAGAGTCATGCTTTTCTAATCTGATGCTGTCCATTTGTCCTTTTCAGAATGCTTTAGAAATTTGGCTATTATCCTTTTTAAACTTTATAGTTGTTGAAGCTTTCCTTACAGGGCATATGGGTTTTCTCTATTTGAGGGAGGGAAAAGTGCACTTTTGTGTAAAATAAAATTAAAGTGTGATTATCATTAAAAATAATTATTTAAAATAAGAACAAATCAGTTAAGCTTGTAGTGCTGACAGTGTGATTGTAGTAGATTATGTTAAAACCTCAGAGTAGATTGTTGACTATAAGATACCCGCTTTTTAGTTTATCTTATGCTATTTTTTCCTACTGTATGTGGGCAACTGATGACCAATTGATAATCATCCCAAATCAACAGATGGTAAACTTTGCCAAGGTTAAGTAGTTGTGTGGTCTTAAGAAAGGATGCAGTTTATTCTTTACCTAAAAAATATTGACTGATTGTTCATTAAAATTTATTCTATGATTATAGAATCATGAAATTTTTAAAAAAAGTGATTCATAGAATGTTTAAATCCAGACAGGAATTAAGGATCATGTATTGCTGTTATTTTATGGAATCAGAGCCCAAGACCCAGGGAGGTTCTATGACATGTGACATGACATGAGATTATTTGATAAATGGTTGAACTGAGACTATGTCTTTTGAATTCCATTGATGTCCCCATGTTGCAATTCATTGAATAATTACTACTTTTATCATAGCCATTTATAGAGTATGCATGTTTCATTTCTTAGAGAGACTCACCCCTAAACTGAAGAACATTTTTCACTGGTAAGGTGATATAGATCTTTCAGGACTGGTTTTGATTAAAGCCATCATTGTGGTTCTTTCCACTCAGAGAATTATGATGGATTTCCTACTTTTTTCTTAGTAACTGTTTTCTATACACCCGGCCCATATTTTATGATTGTAGACAAATGAATAAGAGCAAATACCGAACTAGTGAATAATTCATGTCAGGCACTGTGAACTGCTGACAGCATCGCCAAAATGTAAAAATATATTGTTGCGCTTTTCTCTAGCTGTAAAGTTATGCTTATGTGCCTTTGGGTCCCTTCATTCAGTTCCACTGTAAAAGATTTATTCGCAGAATCGTAAAAACTTTAGAGTTGGAATGCAGTATGATGATTTTGAGTTCTCTGAGTCTCTTTCTCTTGATAGTGGCCTTTTAAAATTAAAATATACCCAAGAGGATTAGCCCAGTAAGCTAATTCATTGTAATAGTTTAGTGACTTATCTGATTATATTTCTTCTTATCAGAAAGTCCCAAGACCTATGAAAGAACATGAAAGAATAATGTTAAAAGGAAGGGCAAGGTTCTTAAGATAAGAAAATGGGAGATGAAGAAGATAAAGATGTTCCTGAATTTAGGGCTCTGGATGGGCCAGCCCTGCATATTGACCATTGTCATTGCTGGTAGTCACATTTGATGTGACTGTGGGAGGAATTGGAGAAGGGGAGGTGCTACATCATTGTTAAAAGTATTCTTTACTTAAGCGCCTGATTGCAATTGACCCTTGAATAATAGCAAGGGTTAGGGGACCGACCCCAGAGCAGTCGAATATCTACGCATTACTTTGAGTCTTTTGCATCCACAGCTCTGCATCAGCGGAAGCAACCTCAGATGATGTACTACCGTACTGTGTATTGAGTGAAAAAAATCCAAGCATACATGAACCCATCCAGTTCACACCCATGTTTTTCAAGGGCCAGTTGTAACTTACTGTGTCTGAAATTCCTTGAAATTCAAAGTGAAGAGTTGGGAAATAGGAGACAATTTTTGTGAAATGAACAGATTTCTCAACAGAGATGTTCCATCAACCCTCACCCTTTGCCCAGTGCTGTGAGCGACCGCAGTGGCAGCTGCAGAAGCCATGGCCCCGGCTGCAGTGAGGCATCTGTATCCCTCCAACTGTTGGCCCTTGCAGCACTAATGTCATAAGCCGTGTCTTGTCCTGCTAGTCAAAGCTAGAGAGTGGGCCGGATGCACCAAGGGAACTGCCTCTGGTGTCTTGGAAAATTGCTGTATACGCAGTCAACAGCCTTTCCCATTTCAGGTCCCATTATCTCTTGGCGGGTTCAGGATTCCTGTTTTCTAGCCCCTCTTGTGTCCCGTGGGAATGCTTCCTGACTCAGCCACCCGTAATTTGTTTTACTCTCCTTCGTAATTCAGTGTGTCTTGATTTTGGTTGAAGTGGAGCCGCCAAGACACTAGTGGCCCTGAAAGAGGACTTAAAAGACTGTTACTTCCTCTGCTAGACTGAGACAGATGGGCATTTGAAGTTTTCCATGCTTATTTTTTTTTTAACCTGAGGTTGCCACTCCAAGAATGTTTTATTCCATCTATATCTGTGTGAGAGTTTAAGCTCCTGTTTCCTATATTTCACATCCTTCCTTACAATCTGTGTCTACAAAGATCTAGTCTTTGTTCTAGTTCCAGAATGATGGTTTAGAAATAGCCCAGTGAAAATGGAAGCAGAAAGAAGGACCATGTTTGTGGGCGTAAGTGGTACCGCTCTATTTGTAGTGCTGTTCTGGCAGGAAGCTTAATGAAAGTGGTTTTGAAATGCATATTGATGACAAGCGGAACTGAGCTTCAGCCCAAGGATTGAATCTGGAACCAGTGAGGAAAATCTAGAAATTTCTAGGAATTTCTGGTTCATTTGGCAGTGTTTTCTCATCATTGCTGCTAGTTTCCTAATAACCTCTTTCTCTGGCCTGGGTCTTCTCAAAATCAATCCTGGCCTTGCATCTTCCATTTTATGTTATTGGCCAAGAAGTGGAGGATGTGGTTAGCCTCATGTGCTTGTAACTTAGTAATGATAACAATGCCTCTGTAATTATGAGGTACTTTATGTTTTGTGCAACTCATTCACAATCATTTAAAAAATTTTTTCTCATGATCTAACTTTTGGCCTTCATGGCAACTGATATCATCCCCACTTTACAGATGAAAAATCTGAGCAGAAAGAGATTATGTCACGTAAGTAGCAAGTAGTAAAATTAGGATAACTACAAATAATTATGAGACAAAATGTATGACTTTGTGATACTTGTGATCCCTTCCTTTTTCTTAAAAAAAAATTGTTGATTCTGTGATTAATGGAAGGAGATAGATGGGGTGTCACAAGTTGACCAGAAAAAGTTTGAGGAAGAAATAGTTTGTCTAGAGTGGATGCCAAGAATCGGAATTGCTGTGATATTCACAGTTATAACAGACACTGCCAAATTGCCTCTGAAGTGACTGTATCATAGTGAACCCTCTCACCCAGTAGTAGGAGAGAGTCTGTTCTTCAAAAGCTCTGAAATGTTTGCCAAACTGACAGGTGGAAGAATGGCATCTCGCTTTGCTTTCTCCTGACTACAGCTGAGGCAGAATGTCTTTTCATGTGTTTATCATGTTGGCCACTTGGATTTGCTCTTCTGGGAATTTCTTGGATGTGTTCTTTTTCCATTTTCTGTTGGGTTATTGTCATTCTTTGTTTTCTAGATAGTAATTCCTTGTGTACTGTCTATGTTGCAGATATATTCTGCTAGTCTGTCATTTGTACATATGTAATTAAAATGTAATAGAAATAAGAAAGTGAGGTTTGTCAAAAAGAAATACTTAAGGTGTTGCTTTAATGTGAACGTTAAAAAAAAGAAAGAAAGCAAGCTTTAACATGTGGAATTTGAGTTAAGTCCTGAAGAATGGGCAGGGTTTAGAAAGAAATAGGAAAGCAGTATGAAAAAAAGACACAGTGCCAAGTCTGAAAGTCGTTGGGATATTCCGGAACTATTGAGAAGACTGACCTGACAGAATTGGAGAATTCTCCCTGGATTGTAATGGGGGTGATATTGCGTAAGTCAGTTTTGCTTTTGCTTAAACTAATGGGCCTTAAATGCCAGAGTGAAGAATTTGAAAGTTGTCCTGTGAGAATTTTTTTAACCAAAGCATGATATCCATTGAATATTTTGGGAAAAAAAATTAAGCTGACTACAGTGGGTCAGGTGGGCTCGAGGGCAGGAAGAAATGGATGTTAGAGGTGCCCATTGGTACCCAAGCTGAATTAAGTTGGCAGAGGAGTGAATGAAAAGGAAGGGTGTCATTGAAGAGCTGTTTTAAAGCAAAAGATGTCCGGTCTTGATGATTGATTGGATGCCCTGAGGATTACAAGTGGCTGAGAGAATGGTGATGTCTAATCCTACTTGGGAGGGAAAACTGAGCTTTGGTGGGGAAATTGGCCAAAGAGATTGAGGACAGAGAGAGGTAAGTAGACTTGGCGACTTTGAGTTTGCAGTTTTAGGTGACTGTAAGAATGGAACACAAAAGGTTAGAAGTTCAATTTAAAAATGACTAGAAACTTAATCAACAGGTGAGGAAATGAAGGCTGAGTTTAAGCCTCAAATATTTTAAAGAGAGAAGCCAGTATAGATAGAAGAAAAGGCTGTTCCTCTCGGCCTCACCCATTTTCTGCACCTGCCGTCTCCCAGCCTCTTTCCCTGCTTAGGGGGATGAGAAAGCTGGGTGCCTGTGCCTTTCCAGGGCGACCCTGTCTTCAGAAGTTCTGCCTGTGGGAAAGCACAGGACCGTCTCATGGAGACCATTAAGGAACCAAGGAAGGAACACTGCCAAGGAGGCAGCTTTGAATCACTCTGAAATATTTTTCCTCACCAATTAAATGAGTCACATATGAATACAAATGCATCCGAGCACACTCCAAAGCTATGCCTTTTTAAAAAATGAATTTTAAATGTGCTAGTATTAACTTCTATATGATAAAATAAATTTTAAGATTTAGCGTTCATCCTGTACTGGGTAGTAAGTACTTTTTAAATGTATGCCATTGTCTGGTTTTTCTAATGATGATTGGATACTGATTCTTTTATTCTTCAAAATGTTGCTGATAACATTTTCCTTAAACATCGCTGTGGTGTCCAGGCAACGAGATAACCCACATCAGTGGGCTAGATCAGTGCAGCAGCCTCACCCACCTCAGCCTGGCCAGGAACAAGCTCACAGCCATCGGTGGTTTAGGCATGCTGCCGATCAAAATACTTTCCCTGGTGAGTCTCACAAAAATGGTATTCTTTATAGGAGTACGTGTTAATGTCTTAGTAAATATATGAATGACAATTAGGCTTTTTAAATTTTATGAAGAGCTAACTCCTTCATGAAACGTCATTGTCTTCCGTGTTGTTTGCTCCTTTCTGTAACTTGTGTGCTGTGTGCGTGCATGTGATGAATATTTGATGCTAAAGTAAAATGATTTTCTAATTTGGCATACAAATTCCATTTTTTAAAAGATCAACTTTAACACTGAGTAAGAAAGGCATACTTTTAATCACTGTTTAAAGTATATTTATAATGTCTTATTGATGAAATAGCACTTAGACATATTTGAGCGTAATATCTATTGCAGTTAACACTTCATTGCTCTCAAATGAATCACTGGGCACTGAAATTTTGGCAGTCCTTTAACATCACTATATGCTCATCTCCCATTCTAGAAAACGAGAGTTAGTGCTGAGAATAAGTGAATGAGTCCAATCAGAATGTTAAAAATTTTAATTTTTCCCATAGAAAGCACTCTTCTTAAACTGTGACACTCTATATGACTGTGACTGAATGAAAATACAATTTATTTAAAAATCGACAGGATCATCATAGTTCCAGAGATACAGTATTTTTGAAGTAACAGTCTAGCTCACTAATTTGGGGGCTGATAACATAGTGTGTAGATTATCTAGGTTTCTTTCTTCCTCCTCACCTCCCTCCTCTCACTTATTACCTACCCTTGGATGGCTTTATTATTTCTATCACAAGGGGGATTTTAAGCCATGAGTCTAGTAGCTCATTAATTTCTTGTGTGAACTACCCCACAGCAGAGTGTTAAACTGTTGTTTGAACTGACGTCTTGGGTTATCTGCTGATTTTTGATGTATTCAGTGTACTATTCTGTCTTACTTAACCAGACAGCTGAAAGTTGGCTGCTATGTGTTAATTTTTCTCTCCCTGAGCTTGGAGCCTAAAGTGCCTTTTCAAGACCCTTCACTCTTTACAGTGAGTTAGGTGACGGTGAAGGACTGGTTCCCAGTACCAAGGTTGGAAACAAGTATGGAAAGGTTTAATAATTCCCCTGAGGTTTCATACTTTCTGCCCATTAAGGCATGTTAGCAAAGCGTAAATGAAAATGAATTCGGTAAGTTGGATTGCAAATTAAAAAATTATAAAAGAAAGTCACATTTTAAAATTATAATAACTTGGAGGATTATTGGCAGTACATTCAGTAGCTTGTTAGAACCTTATCCTTTTCCTTTTGTATCTCTTTGTATTGGCGTTCCTGTTAACTTTTAAGTGGAGCATGATATCTGGAAAGAGATGTGGGGGTGTGCCTGAGGGAACGAGAGCTGAGCTCATTATTAAGAACAACAACACATAGCACCTTCATCCTAAGACTTTGCTTCAATAACTAAATACGTAATCTGTCCTGACAGTTCCGTCTCAAGAAGCTTTTAGAAAAAGCATCAAAGACTTATTTTTCCTACAAGTAGATTAGGTGGATTGTTCCCATTCCCCACCCACATCACCCAAGGTGAACTAGAAAATACCTCATTCATTTTCCTTAAAAATTTTTGAGCATGGGAAGGCTTTCTTTTCCATATATTAAATACAATACATAAAATATAAAATGACAATTGTTTCAACAGTTTTTAATTATTTTATTTTTTAAATTTGTAGACTCGGTAAACCAATTGGTTTGCTGTTGAAAATAATTCATTTTGAAATTTAGAGAAAAAATAACAATGCAAATACAATAACTATACAAACCGATTGTTAATGCTCTCCCATCAGCTTTCATGATAAATGTTAGGGGGAAATATGTTCATCACTTGTGGCCTGTTGTGTCAACCTTTCGCAAGTAAGGACAATACGTTCCAAACTTTAAAAATCATTTTGTCTTAGTAAAAGCCATTTGTGCCCCCTCCATGGGAAAATAAGGATATTTCTCATTTCGTTTATTTAATAAAATAGTTTCTCTCTGAAGGCCCCCTTTCCCCTGCTAATCATGCTAAAACAAGCTAGAAGAACTGTTCGTGCAGAAACTAGATGTGCACTTTGACGAGCGATGTATCACTTTAGGGTTTGACGAGATGACTTTCAACTCAGAAATTCTGATTCTGAAGGTCTCTCAATTCTGCTTTCTTTTATGACCATAGGCTATGTAATTAAACTTTTCTATGCCTCACTCTGCTTGCCATTTTGAAAGCCATCAGAGACCCTCTAAAGAAGAATTACAGGTTATCTTCCACATCTACAGCACTTCAGATTTCTTTGGGAGAATTGTATTATATATAAATTTGATATGTGTGCATATTTTAAATAGAATATTGAGGTCTTATTTCACTAAGTTGAATTAATATGGATATTATGTTCAGGTTAGTGTCGTTTTTTCTTTCCCGTTTCTATTCCATTTTCTAGAACTTCTTTGAACAGTAGAAAATTTGACTTAGGCCAGTTGGGTTATGAGTATTTTTCCTTCTTATTATGGAATTTTTCAGACATATTTAAAGATAAAGGGAGTAGTTTAATGAGCCCCCATGTACTATCATTCAGCTTTATAGATTATCAACATTCTATTAATATATTTTCAACAGCCATAGAATTATACTAATGAACATAAATCTTGCTCATTATTGAAGTGAAATCTTATGAAAATTGGGTGAAAATGAGCTCTTACTATTAAATATATTGGAAAACATGTACCAGGAAAAAATGATAGATGGTAGAGAATACTATAATTTCATCTTTTAGTTCTAAAGTGCTCAGTAAAAGTTTTAAAAGTTTAAGGATGGGTATAACGTGGTGTTAATTGAAACCAAAATTACTGTGATTCTTAACTCAAAGTTTACTTTTACTATGGCATATTCTTATAGCTCAAAGGCTAATGAAGCCAAGGAATTTTGAATCTGTTGGAAAAGTACAAGAAAATGCAAATTATTATTATCACTATAATTTGCTGTTATGTGTACATGGGAGCTAGGAAAGAGAACAACATTTAAGTCTTATTTCTTTGTTTTATGGTTATTGTCTGAGAAGATGCTTATATGCAAATTATTGAAGAATTTAGTTACCTATTGTTGCATAACATGCCACCCCAAGTGTAGTGGTGTGGAGGAATTTCATTACTTAACCATTTATTAGCCAGCAGTTCTGTAATCTGAGCTGGGGTCAGTTGGGTGGTTCCACTGGTCTTGCTATGTTCAGCTTGCAGATTGTCTGGGAGCTGGGCTCAGCTGGGACGCTGGAACAGCTGGGTTTCTCCTCTCTATTTGGTCTCAGGGCTCCTCTTCATGTGACCTGTCCACAAATTCTCTTCCACAAAAGAGCTAGAGTTCTTACACAACAGCTCAGGCCTCCAAGAACAAGAGGGGACACTGTTAGGCCTTCTTAAGTCTTAGATTTGGAACTGCAACACTTTCACCATATTCTTTTGGTTAAGGCGAATCTTAGGTCCAGCTTGGATTCAAGAGGAGGAACTGTACAAGAGCATGAATAGGTGGAGGCCTGTATCACACCACCACAGCCTCCATGATAGGAAGTGATTATATTCAGAATATTTCTGAAAACCAAATATATGTAGCAGTTATAATATTCAAGTGGTTTTTTGTGATGGCGATGAAAGAATTGCATTAAATTTACATCTCTGAAGGTTAGCATAGAGCTAGGCTGCCATTAGGCTTGAGGTTAGCAGTGACAGAAGCTTATACTACATAGCCTTTGTCTTTCCTATTGATTCAGACGTCCATCTGCTTTACCTCTAGCGAAACTATTATGCTCTGAGTCTCCCAGCTGAAGAAGTGGGATTTCTTTCTGGGATGTGTGTGTGTGTGTGTGTGTTTAAGGAGGTGAATGATGGGAACGAGAGGAGAGACAAGAATGTCTTACTGATTCTAAGAGGTTTGGGGCACTATCCAAATGAAAACTTGCCATTACACTTCTCTCTATGAGAGGACTTCAGGACATTAAGTGTATTTTATCAATTTTTAGAGCAATAACCAGATTGAGAAGATCACAGGTTTGGATGACCTAAGAGCCCTGCAGATCCTGGATCTGTCCCACAATCGGATCAGTAGCCTCCAAGGGTTAGAGAATCATGACTTCTTGGAGGTGATCAACCTGGAGGATAATAAGGTAATGTCATACTTTATATGGCTTGGTTTCAGTGTCTACATAACAGACCATATTAGGGCCCATTATTGGTTTCTCAAGTGCAGTGGCATTCAGTGCCAGCTTAGAAATGTTGTTCTAGAAAACCTTCTGAAGCAACAGTTGAAGGACTTTTTAAAAAAAATACATACTTAATAATTCTTAATTTTCAAAAATTTGAAGATTCCTTATTACATTGTTTTGAAGGTTTAAACTGCAAATAAGTGTGCAAGACTTTTCTGAAGTAGGTGTGTTCACATGAAATTTGGGGTAGAAAGATGGCATTAGGAATGTCTGATGTGTCAGAGCCCAGAAACTAGAGACAAGAGAATAGCTTCAGGCTGGTGTTGTCAGTGCCGCCATTCAAAGCAAGGAGACACAGCACGTGAACTCTTATATCCTCGTTGTAATAATAGTGTGTGTTCCCAACCTGTCTAAGGTGGGCATTGGACTAACTCAAGTTTTCCATATCTGGCTTAATTCACGTATTACTTCACAAATTATATAAAGTAGCTTTCACTCTTAATTAAATTTTATTTTTAATAAAATGTTTGTTCTCCTAATCATGGTATATCAAGATGGTACCTATAGCTAACTTATTTTTTCTTTAATTGAAGTATAGTTGATTCATACTATTGTATTAGTTTCTGGTGTACACCATAGCGATTCAGTTATAAATGTATATATATTCTTTTTCATATTCTTTTCCAGTATAGGTTATTATAAGATATTCAGTATAGTTCTCTGTGCTATACATGTAGTACCCTGTTGTTTATTTTATATGTATTAGTTTATATCTGCTAATCCAAACTCCTAATTTATCCCTCTTCGCCCCTTTCCCCTTTGGTAACCATAAATTTGTTTTCTATGTCTATGAGTCTGTTTCTGTTTTGTAAATAAGTTTATTTGTGTCATTTTTTTGGATTCCACATATAAATGATATCGTATAATATTTGGCTTTCTTTGTCTGACTTACTTCACTTAGTGTGATAATCTCTAGGTCCATCCATGTTGCTGCAAATGACATTATTTCATTCTTTTTTATGGCTGAGTAGTATTCCATTGTGTATGTGTATGTATGTGTACACACACACACACACACACACACACACCCCAAATTTTTGTCCAGTCATCTGCCAATGGACATTCAGGTTGCTTCCATGTCTTGGCTGTTGTAAATAGTGCTATGATGAGCATGTATCTTGTCAAATTAGAGTTTTCTCCAGATTTATGCCCAGGAGTGGGATTGCTGGATCACATAGTAACTCTGTTTTCAGTTTTTTGAGGAATCTCCATACTGTTTTTCCATAATTGCTGCACCAAACTACATTGCTACCAACAGTGTAGGAGGGTTCTCTTTTCTCTACACCCTCTCCAGCATTTATCGTTTGTGGACTTTTTAATGATGGTCTTTCTGACTGATGTGAGGTGATACCTCATTGCAGTTTTGATTTGCATTTCTCTGATAACAAGCAGTATTGAGCATCGTTTCATGTGCCTGTTGGCCATCTGTATGTCTTCACTGGAGAAATGTCTGTTTAGGTCTTCTGCCCATTTTTCAGTTGGGTTTTTTGTTTTTTTTGTTATTGAGTTGTGTGAGCTGTTTGTATATTCCGGAAATTAAGCCCTTGTCAGTCGCATCGTTTGCAAATATTTTCTCCCATTCTGTAGGTTCTTTTCATTTTATTTATGGTTTCCTTTGCTGTGCAAAAGCTTACAAGTTTAATCTGGTTCCTTTTGTTTATTTTTGCTTTCATTTCTATTGCCTTGGTAGACTGACCTAGGAAAACATTTCTATGATTTATGTCAAACAGTGTTTTGCCTATATTCTCTTCTAGGAGATTTATAGTGTCCTGTCTTATGTTTAAGTCTTTAAGCCATTTTGAGTTTATTTTTGTGTATGATATGAGGGAATGTTCCAACTTCATTGATTTATATGCGACTGTCCAGCTTTCCCAGCACTACTTGCCAAAGAGACTGTCTTTTCTCCATTGTATAATCTTGCCTCCTTTGTCGAAGATTAATTGACTGTGAGTGTACGGGTTATAGCTCACTTCTTATGCAATAAGATCTGCACTGTGATTTTATTCATCTTGAATATTGTCATATTTTGGGGAAAGATATCATAAGAAAGTTGAATGTTTATTTCTTCTTGAAAATAAAAAGTTTGGCTGACCCTGAAAGAGACATAGATCCTACCTGGGGTGAGATGTGCTTCTGTGTTCAGCTGTGACTATGCTTATCAGCTGCCCCTGATGACTTTCTGCAATGAACTTCCATTAGCTGTTAGATTTCTAAAAATCAAGAAAAGGCAGTCTTTAGGTCTGGGAAGAAGTGGATTTTTAATCCACTTTTTTGTTCACTGTCCCATGTGTCTCATGAAGTCAATGCAGTCTCTGTTTCATATGGTTTTAGTGTCTTTTTCATGAGATGGTCATTAAAATGGTTTGCACATGTATGCAGGGGGTGTTGAAAAGGCAGAATGCACTGATTAAATTTCAACCGGGTAATGGTAATAATAATTACAGTCATAAAATAATCTAGAGAGTTTCACTGCATGTTTATGCACAAGGCACTGTTTTAAGCACTTTGCATATATCATCTCATTTAATGGTCCTTATAAACCTATTATTATCGATATTTTACAGATGAAGAAACTAGAGCAAAGACAGGTTAAGCAACTTGCCCAAAGTTATACACATCTAGTGAATAGCAGAGCCAAGATTCAAATATAGAATGATTTGCCCCCAGAGTCATTGTCCATAATCCTGCAGGATCATATCATAAATGAAATGCTAATGACCTTCCCTTCAGAAGCATGTATGTTGTCATGATCTAGAAGAGTGGTTTCTGGTTTAAATATAACGTAAACCATGAATGTGAGCCACATATGTAATTTTATATTTCTTAGTAGCCTCAATAAAAAAGTAAAAAAGAAACAGATGAAATTAATTATTTGTTTCATTTAGCCCAGTATGTCTAAAATATTATCATTTTGACCTATAATCTACATGAAAATTATTGTTGAGATATTCTATATTCTAATGTTTCATACTACGTTTTGGACATCTGTTGTGTCCTTTGGACTTACAGTACATTTGAAACCATTCCAGCCATATTCCCAGTGGTGAGTGGCCACAGACAGCTAGTAACTACCGTACTGGAGAGCGCAGATCTAGAAAGACCTCGTGAGTAGTATAGTGTTCTCTTCCATTTCAGGAGACTTTTTGAAAAGTTGAAGGGGGTAAAAAGGGAGGATTATTAAGTGAAGGAAAGAGTTTATAATTTTCAAATGTTAAAGAGACTCCATTAAAAAAAAAAAAAGTAGCCACGTATCCCAAAGGAAGGACCCTTTGGTAACAATTGGGTCCGTAACAATAACACAGTTCCCTTGCTCCCTGCTGGGCAGGTTGGGGAGCAACCAGCAATACTTTGAAATACTCTGTGAGCCATCCAAAGATTTCCTCAGAGGTTTCTCTAGCACTACTGAGATTACTGTGTATCAAGGATGGGAAATTTATCATTTACAAGAAACGTAACATAGCTGTTGGTTCTCGTATGATTAACTTGCTGTTAGGAGTACTCTTTTACTGTTACCACTTTCATCAGCATTATTTACTTGGTTTTAACTGTTGAAACATTGCCGGACTTTCATGTGATCATTCGAACATCTCTTTTAAGTCCCTTGAAAAATGTTCACCATCAACTGATGATTTGGGGGCCTGTGTCATTCTGTAGCCCTCTTTAGATTTTATGTCATTTCTAGCATTTGAAACTTACCCCCCAAATGTTAACTCTGTTATAACCTCAGTCTTCTAGAAGCAAGATCTGGGAGTTACTTAGAGAACGCTGTTTTGCTTCTCTGAGTCTTAGTGTCATTATTCCATCCCTCTGTCTGTCCATCTGTCTGTCTGTCTGTCTATCTATCTACCTATCTATCATCTATTTTAAGAAAAAGCCTTAACAGGCCCCTTCAGGTCTGGATGGCCTAGAAGGAAATGACTGAAAAAGAGTCAGCTTCTCCCTGCTTAATGGAAGTTGAAAAGCTTCTTGAGGGTGGGGAGAAGCCAGCAGGGACAAAGGAGATTGGGGAAGAGGGGTTGACTGGAATCTGGAGATTAGCCCTGCCGGTATGACATTCTTGGCAGCAGATGGCTGAAGTTCTTTCAGAATATAACCTTTCTGGCAATGTTTCACTTTAGGTGGTTTGGGGTGCTGTGTCTCTGCACGCTTTGTAATTGCCTGTGACACACACAGCCTTGGGTCTTGGGATTTGAAGAGAGGTGGGTCTGCTGCGGGGAGAGGTCTACAGGAGAGGGAGAGCACAAGAAGGATGGCCAGGACCTGGTGCCCATCACCAGTGTGCAGCAGATGTGGAAACTGGAAGCCGGGCTACTCCACATGTGCCCTCTTTGTCCTGACCTGCTTCATCCTTCCTTCAAAAGGACTGGGAGGGCAGGTAGATTCCTCATTCGTCTCTCAAAAGACCAGCTGATCCCAACTGACATCTTTTTTTTTCTTTTAACTCTTATTTTTATTGAAGTTATTTGATTTACAATGCTTTTTTCGGGTGCACAGCCAAGCAATTCAGTTATACGCATGATTACATACCTATATATTTTTTCAGTTTCTTCTCCATTACAGCTCATTACAAGAAACTGAATACAGTTCCCTGTGCTATACAGTAGGTCCTTGTTGTTTATCTGTTTTATATATAATAATGTGTATCTGTTAATCCCAAACTCCTAACTATACCTCCCCCTCCCTTTCCCCTCTGGTAACCACAGTTCAATTTCGCTGATTTTGTTAGAGAAATGCAAACCAAAACTGCAATGAGGTATCATCTTACAACAGTCAGAATGGCCATCATTAAAAAGTCTACAAATAATAAATGCTGGAGAGGGTGTGGAGGAAAAGGAACACTCCAGCAGTGTTGGTGGGAGTGCAAATGGATGCATCCACTTTAGAGGACAGCATGGAAGTTCCTTAAAAACTAAAACTAGGCTTACCATATGATCCAGCTGACATCTTAGTGAGGGTATTTTACATAGTCTGTGACCATTTTATTCACCGTGTTTGCAGTGTTTTCAGGGAGATCTTTCCATGTCAAGCACCATGGATGTCACCATCTTCTAAAATGGGTACTTAGTGTTCCTTTTATGGGACTGTGCCATGACTCATTTAATCACATGATGATGGGGTTTTCAGGAACTTAGAAAATTTTAAACTTTCAGTGAAAATGTTAGACTGAATGTTCATGTGTCTAATTTTTGCCTATCTGATGATCTCTTCTCGAAGTGGTGTAGCTGGTTTATAGCTTATGCATATGTAACATACCAGATTGCCAATTTCTGCTCCCACCAGCAATGTCTGCAAGCGCACGTGGACATGTTGACTGAGGCAAAACATCTCCTCCTGATCGTGCTAGGTCCAAACTCAAGAGCTAGCTGTATGCTGTGGGGAATCAATCTATCGTTTGAAAGTTCTGACTGAGTGATGTGAACCAAGTTGACTCTTCCACCTTCCTGAATAACACAATATTTAAAAATTGATCCTTTTATCTCATAGATGATCCAAATGGCAGTCTAATGGAGAGTCTAGTCATCTTATGGAAAAAGCATAACATAGCTATAACCAGATTCACATGTGCAGGTTGTCTACTGTAACTCAGAATTCACCTTTCATATTATATCTTTGAAACTGGCATCCTTTGAACACGTTGCATGCGTCCTTTCCCTGGTTAAGCTTTGGGAATAGTTAACATTTCAGCTGCATTTTGTGGTTGGGTAACTCAGGGATGATCAGTGACTGCTGTTGGAGTGCTTTCACCTGCATGCAGAAATGTCTTGGGGAGAAATACAAATGAGAAAGTGATTATTAATTTTTTGCCAAAGTTCAGCAGCTACATCTGAAATAAGATTATAATTATGCTAATTTCAGAACATTTAAGGAAAACTCTCTTTAGTTTAGTGGAGAATTCAGGACTGCAACCCAAGCTCTCTCCCCAAACTAAGGAGCTGTCAAACAACTTTTTTTTCCATACTTTTTAAAGTTGTGAAATAACCTAGACAAAAAAGTATAACACATAAGTATACAGTTTAGGAAAGAATTTTAAGGTGAACAGGCATTAACACTCACATCAAGAAATATGTCATACAATTTCCCATTTTTTATCTTTTCTTGAAACAACTATCTCATTGAAAAAATAATAAAGCCACACATGTCCATGCAGTGAGAAGGCTTCACCAGTTACAAGTCACCAGACTAGCAGAAGCAGTGTTGGAAAAAGAAATTAGGGAACTGGAGGCTTGGAAGGATTAGTGATGGAGAAAACCACGGAGCCCTTGCATGCGTTTTTTTGTAGTTTCTCTGATTCTACGTACTATTTTACTTCTGCCTTAAAATAAACATGGGTGAGATGAGGAACATCTTCCTCACTGTTCTCCACCCAGAGAAGAAAAAAGAAAATGTGGCTGTGTGTTTGCATCTATTTAAGGCACATGCAACAATTCCCTTGTTCTGCGTAGCTTTGTGGAATTTTCTGTATCTCCAACAGAACAATTTTTAAAATAAGTTGAGTTTAGAGGACCCAAAGTAGCTGTTTTTATGTTTCCTGTTGTCTGTGCATTTAGTCTGTTGATAATATTTTGTGTGGTGTTTTTTTTTTTTGATTAAACAGATTGCTGAGCTGAGTGAAATTGAATACATTGAAAACCTACCTCTCCTTCGGGTGCTCAATCTTCTAAGAAATCCAATTCAGGTGAGAGATCCTTAGTAGAGGGAGGAGGGAAGATTTTTCTGAAATTCTTCTTTTTCATGAAGTACTTTTGATAGAACATCAGGAATGTGAATAAGGTGTGTTTCTCTTCATTCTCTATTACAAGGGTAAGCAAAGTAGCACCTGTGCACACCATCGGTGTGAGTAAGCCTGAAATTGAATACTGGTTGCCTACTCTGTGTGGTCATTTGTGACTCACCCGGGAGGTAATAAAGATTACAGGCGGGAGCTACTGAGATTGTAGAGCAGTGTCCCTTTACATTAGAGAATGCACAATGCCTGAGGTGTAAATGAAATGTGGTTCCTACTTTAAAACAGGTCAGGAAAAAGTCTAAGATTAGACACCTCAGGAAATTTGCCTGGGAATAGCTGTGATATTGACATTGTAAAGTGATTATAGAAAAAACAATGTATTTGCTGCTGATTCTTCACCTCTGGAAATCAAAGATCTGTGACTTTTTAAGGATCCCCCCCCACCAAGCGATAGATTCTTTCTCCTGGACTCTGTCCTTCCCTCTTTGTGCATACATCATTCATTCTGTTTTTCTACTTGTATCGTTCACTCATCTTTCCATAAACTCTTGAGTTTGTATGTATCTCTGAGTACCTTTCCTTTTGTTTATGTCTTTTTAAAAATTATTTATTATTTTTTAATTTCTTAATTAAAAATTTTTTTGTGTGTGGGGAGGTAATTAGGTTTACTTATTTTCTTTAGAGGAGGTGCTGAGGATTGAACTTTTGTGTGTGTCTTGATAAACATGTCTGGACAGGCAAAAAATCAAAATGAAAAATAAGATTTTAAAATTAAAACCATCCTTGGGATGAGAATAGTGGCAAGTAATTTAGAAGCATCTCTGGGAAAGAAAGGACTTAAAGTAGCCATCCCTCCCAGTTCCAGACCCATGAAGAGCATCTGGGTGTTTGCATAAACAAACAGCACAAACCTGTCACACATGCTGACTCATTTATATATTAACTCCGCCCAGTCTTGCACACTGAAGTACACAAAAGATACCTTTGTATATTCATTTCATGCGTATTCTTATCTATAAAATGCATCATCCACATAATATCTTTCCCTTCAAAGAGATGTAGCTTCTTATTACCAAAAAACTGTAATGATATTTCTAAAAGGCAGGTAGTCCTAACACAGCAGATGATGGGGAGTGATAAGGGAATTGTTCTATGAATGAATATTATTTTATTATAAAACAAATGCATAAATTAATTATACAAATCAATATCTAAAACAGTGCAAAGTCATAAATAATGAGAAACCAATAACAAATAATTTTTCCTTATTTGTAATAATGAAACTCTTTGGCATTAGAGGATAGGGTTTTGATCACTGGCCATGGAACCTTAGAAGAAATACTTCACATCTCTGAGTCTTACTTGTTTTTCTCTTTAGAAATGAAGATAATCAGAGCTGTCCTGTTTATCTCACAGGGAGATTAACAATATCACACGTTTGAAAAGCTTTATAAGTTACAAGGCACAGTCTGCATTTGTGTTGTTAATATAAGGAGACTGGTAACTGAAAATGTGAAGACGTGTGTGTGTGTGTGTGTGTGTGAGTGAGTGACAGAGTTAGTAGGTGAAAATCCTGTGCTCATGAAAGTAGACTGCTAGTGCTTGTCAGTTTGGGAAAAGGAAGGCAACTGAATAATCCCCTTGATGTTTTAAACAGGAAGAATCTGACTATTGGCCCTTCGTAATTTTTATGCTCCTTCGATTAACAGAATTAGATCAGAAGAAGATTAAAGTGGAAGAAAAGGTAAGTAGTCATATCATTTCATGTGTTTATGAGTTAACAGGCTCAAAAGCTCACTCTGCCTGCTGCAGGACTGGTGTGGTCCATAATGACACACAGAGCAGCACGTACACTCATTATTTATTGGGGGAGTGTTTCCTTGTCTGAGGCTGTGTTTAACCCTCTGCAAAGCGGAGCATCCCCGCAGATGCAGGGAGAGCCCTGCTGTGTGTGCAAGGCTGGCAGCAGAACGGCCGACTGCTAGTTTGGATAAGTGTCATATTTGGAGGGTGTGTGAGTCTATCTGTGTTACTCTAAAAATTCATTTCATAATGAAATGAATTATGATGTCATTCTACCACAGAATTCAAAAAGACTCAAATAAATAACTATTCTGATATTTTAAATCCTTTATTCTGCTCTGTAAGATAATGATTTCTCTGGACACACAGCTCCGGAGTAACCAGACCCTGGCACTGCCCCCCCCCCACCGTACCCGTGGTAGCTGCTGTGTCATGTTTTCGTGACTAGTGTCAGCTGAAATCTCCACTCATGAGAAGTTTCTCACCCCAGATGCAGACTTGAGATGGGAATGAAAAAGCAGGTATAAGGATGCAGAGAGGGAGATACCCCAGTGCATAAATGCCTTTCTGAAACCTTGGTTAAAAATAGGTACAGAAGCTAGTTTGTTATTACTCACACACTCAAAGGCACTTACTAGATTTCTCTTTCCCCTTAACGTTTTGCGAAGGGAATGCAACTTAAAACCACGCATTAGTTAAAGGTGTGGATGACGACAGTGTATTTAGAGGGATGACAAGGACAAGGGAATAGAGAACCGGACAGTACGAGGAAAAGGCCCATATCTCTGAGCAGAGAACGTTATTCTAAAAGAGGAAGAGTTTGGGGTAGAATTTGAGATCTCAGGAATAGTTCTTGGTGAGATGGCATGAGGAAAAATTCTGCAGTAGTTACCAGCCTGGAATCTAGAACTATGAATTTCATTCCTCCTTCTTGTACTAGAAGTTGAAGTGTTTACTATATTAAAGATCATCTTAGACCTTAGAGGTTTTGTTTTTGCTTTTTTCCCTCC
The DNA here is from genome assembly GCF_048564905.1 of Vicugna pacos. Lineage (NCBI taxonomy): Eukaryota > Metazoa > Chordata > Mammalia > Artiodactyla > Camelidae > Vicugna > Vicugna pacos. The sequence goes on along the minus strand of NC_132993.1, from coordinate 16,802,784 downwards.
CGAACCAGGGAATATATAGAAGTAGGTGGCCAAGACTGAACACAAAGGTTCCTGGTTGCACGTTTCCTAGAACATTTCATGAAAGAAAACCTAAGCCTCATCTTTGTTTTTACAATGAAATGTGTTTTCCCTTCGTGTTTCTAATTCTGGAAAAGGTTATGGCCGTGAATAAATACAAGCCGCCCCCCGAGGTGGTCGCAGCCCAAGATCACATGATCCACGTTGTCAACAGCTTGATGCAGCCACAGAGGATCTTTGACAGGTACTCCTTAGGGGTCTGCGGGGTGGAACTTGGGACGGCCAGCGCAGGACGACCTCGCCATTCCCCTAGCCCTCTGGTTTGTGACTGTTCCGTTCTGACCTCTCTGAGGGAAGGGATCAGGTCTTTTTTTACTTTGATAGGCTGTGCTGTCTCAGGTACAGCGTGTTATCACGTGCTTCAGTAGGGACTCCCTCACTTATGTTTTCCCAGGTATGGCGATGGGTAGATTCAACTTCCCTCTCTCGTCTGGACCCTTGAATGGGGGCTAGCCTGTGACATAGGATGGTGAAAGGCAAAAAAAAAAAGTGTGACAACAAACAGAACCACAGACCTTAGCCTCATTAATGGAGGCCTGTGATGATTTCTATCCATGGTCAGTTTTTCTGTAGCTGTGAGTGAATGCGAGGTACCCCTGCCAAAGAGCACCATGTCCACAGGTTATAGACTGGAGAGTCCCCAGAAGGAGGCCCTGCTCGCCTCGGGGAAACCAGGCACAGTCTTCACAGAGGCTGCACTGAGCTGCAGTCAGCCCAGCAGGGAGGAGTCGCCCAGCTGGGCTGAACACAGGAATAGAGTCTCTCACCTCTAAGTTCGAAGGCAGATTCACCACGATTTCTCCATTTCTTTTTAAACAATCTGTTGAAGCAGATGGCCACTTATGCTATAAGTATAATACAGAAATTCCATCAATACCCAAAGGCATTTTTAAAATACTTGTAAAATCTCTTGGTTATAAATGGCTTCTCTTCTTCATGTGGTTTGCTCCTGTGCTTCACATGGTTGGTTTCCCACAGAGAGAAAATGTTTTGTTTTGCATCCAGGACGTGATTTTTTTTACATGTAATTTAATAATATAGATGTTGACAGTTTTATGTATTTATGGTAGCCCTCTAGGTGAAATGATTTATCATTTATTTGCATACATCTGGAAAAGCACATTTGATTTCAAAGAAGGGCATTTATGTCTTCATTGTATTTCTTTTCTAGTTTATGAGATTGCTAGTTGTTCCATGCTTTTGGGTACATTTATATAAAAATATGTATCAAAGATATTTACAGCGGTATCTGATGAACACATCTTTCTTGATCATTTCTGGCTGTCAGGCAGACAATAGCAAATGGCCAAGCAGCCCCAGCTGCTCCGGGATGGAGCGGTGTTCATTATGAAAAACTCTTGGAGGCAGGAGCAGGCTGGCCATGCCCTTCCCTATCTGGGCCAGGACACAGCTTCCTGGCAGCCCCAGGAGTCAGGCTCCAGGAGAGGGACCTGACTCCTGATCTTGGGACTTTTTGGCTGTGATATTGGCGAATCACTGTCCCCTCTCCTGGTGGGATTGGGGCGAGGATCTAGTATTAAAATGACCTGGCAGAACCTTGACTCTGGCCTGAGATTCAGCGGTAGATTTCTTGCTGTCTCCTATGACAGCATTCTCCAGGGTCCTCTTGTACAAGCCCTGTCTGAACTCTGAAATCAGCCATTTCTCCAAGAAGCCCTGGTTTGTTTTAGTGAGAAGTGGTATTTCCCAATCACAATCTGGATGCTAGAGATAATCATGGCTCCTGGGTTGGCCATTGTTTCTAGGCTTTTTAGTGGACAGAGCTAGGAATGTATTTCCTTCCTTCCTTCCTTCCTTCCTTCCTTCCTTCCTTCCTTCCTTCCTTCCTTCCTTCCACCCATCCATTTTTTTCTATCTATCCATCCATCCATCCCTTTGCCTATTTGCACCTATCTATCTGTATCTATTCAATCTGTTATATCTAATCTGTATCTAGATCATTATATCTATAGATAGATGATAAAATACCTTCTGAATTCATATTGGTACTTACAGTTCAATTTCAAGACTACAGTTGAGCTTTTCCTTAACCTCCTGTCACATCTATATCTCCTTTTCTCTCTCACTGAAGACACAGGAAGATGGAATTTGAATATCCCACAATTACTCAATTTTAAAACCCCATATTACACCCCCACAGTATCAGATTACCAGTGCTAATACTATCACCACTATGATTACTGAAAACATTAAAAACATATTTTGCCTGTGCTCTTCCCACTGACTACCTACCTCGAGTTTTTATTGCAGAAAATATCTGTAACATAAAATTTGCCATTTTAACCGTTTTAAAGTGTGTGGTTCAGTGGCTTTAATTACATTCACAGTGTTGTACAACCATCACCATCATCTGCATCCCAAACTTTTTCATCACCCCAAACAGAAAGTCTGTAACCATTAAGACAGAACTCCCATTTCCTGCTACTCCCAGACCCTGGTAACTTCTAATGTACTTTCTGTCTTTATGAATTTGCTTACTGTATATATTTCATATAAGCGTCAATCACTCCATTTTAAAAATAGTGCACTATGTTTATATTGTCAGAACACATATCCATCACGTACTGTACTTTCTCCTTTGCTGTCATTTAATCCTAGTTCTATGGGTAACTGCATATTGATCTCTCGCCGCCAGCCCTCGTGCTGATGTCTCGAGTCATTCTAGTTGCGTGAAGCCTGTTCTCTAGTAGATTCCTCAGGAAGGGCTGTGGAATCAGTATCTCTTGAACTCTTGTGTGTTGATAATATTCTTTGCCCTTTACACTTGAAAGTCATTCTTGCTATATATAAAGTCCATGGTTCGCATTTTTTTCCTTGAATATATTAAAAATGTTTCTCTTGTTTACTTTCAGTGTAAACATTGCTGTCAAAAATCTGATGACAATTTCGTCTTCTTTCCCTTATGAATCACGTGTTGTTCTAGCTGAACAGTTTTTTTCCCTTTTTTTTTTAAAGTCTGATGATTTTACTAGACTCTGTCTTGGTATTACTGTTACAACATTTGTAGCCCAGTTGTTCCCTGGACTAATATTCTCGGATACATTATATAGTTTGTTTTTTTTAATTTCAGGAAAATTTTCTTGAATGACACTTTAATATTTGCTCTGTTGCTTTGCTTTGTTTTTCTTCTTCTGGAAGAAGATCTCTGGCCTATCCTCCATATCTGTCACTTTCAAAACTTTTTCTCTTTAATCACTTAAAATATTTAGAGGTAATTTTAGATTCACATACAGTTGTAAGAAATAATGCAGAGAAATTCTGTGTATCTTTCACAGTTTCCCCCAATGGTGTTACCTTGCTTAGCTCTAGTAGAATGTCAAAACCAGGAAACTGACATTGGTACAATCCACCAACCTTATCAGATTTGACCAGTTTTGCATGTACTCACGTGTACACTTAGTTCTATGCAATTTATCACATGTGCAGATTGATGTGAGTACCACTCCAGTCAAGATACAGGAGTTTTGTCACAAAGAACTCTTTCCTTCCCTTTTATAGCTACAGCCACCTCCTTCTTTCTCATCTTATTAACCCCTGACAACCAATAATCTGTTCCCCATCTCTGTAATGTTGTCATTTCAAGAAGGCTGTATAAATGGGATCATATTGTATATATATATATAGCCTTTGGGGATTGACTGGTTTTTTCACTTAGCCTCATTCCCTGGAGATTCATCCAAGCTGTGGAATGTATCAGTGGGTCACTCCTTTGGATTGCTGAATAGTATTCCTTGGTATGAATGAACCCAATTAGTTTAACCAGTCATGTCTCGAAGGACATCTGGGCTGATTCCAGTTTTTGGCTGCTACAAATACATCTATGAGGAACATTCACATGCAGGCTTTTGGACATGTCCCAGTTTCAGCCTGCCTGCTTTCCACAGGATACCCACTGTTCTGGGGTTTCTGGGGTTCCCTTGTTCTCAGACTCTGCCCACTGCTCCCTTGTTCTTCCTCCTGCACAGATTCCAGTGCCATAACAGTCTGGTGGGTTTGCGGCTTTTCATCTGGTTTTGTTATACATATTTTCCATGGGTTTTGGTTCTCAAGTTTTCCTCTGAGTATTCAGCGAGATTGAAAAATGATGCTGCACTGCCCCCACTCTTCCGAGAATCTACACCTCAGACGTGTATTTTCAAAATAATATTTTCTTCTGAATTTCTATAAGTTGTGTCATGAGTGGAACCCAAACACTTCAGCACGTGGCAAGAGATTTTATTAATAATTCATCCTTCAGTCTTTTAGACCCAGAAGCCATGCGTAGATTCACATAACATTTCTTATTTAGTAGCCATTACTTTGAGCAAGTTTATTAACCTCTCTGTACTTCAGTTTCTTCCTGTGTTAAATGCGGATCATGACAGAAACATCTTCATTAGCCTCCTGTGATAATTAAATGAGGAAATGCACACAAGACTCCTAGAGTAGTGCCTGGAACATAGTAATTGCTCAGGTAAATTTTAGTAATTACTGTTTTCTTTGTGTATCTGTGTTCTGATTCAACAGGTATGGATGTTAAAGTTTCCCTCTGAGAGGGTAGTCTTACTTCATTTATTTTGAATTTCTTGGCAATACTTTATCAACCAAAAATTAATACCTCTTACTGTATTTTTCCTCTTAAAATTGTTGTTAAAGTAAATTTGGGGGCATAGTATAACCAACTTGCATCTGGACAGTAGGACCATCCTTCTATACAGTGTCTACATAGAGCAGGTGCTGGATTGCTGAACTTACGGTGGTTGTGACCTGGACACTTGCCACCCTGGATACAGTTAACACGCGTGTCTGCCTCTGCCCCGTGTTGCAGCACCCTTCCGAGTTTGGATGCCCCGTATCCCATTCTGGTGTTGGCTGGTCCTCAAGCGTGTGGTAAACGAGAGCTCGCTCATCGCCTCTGCAGGCAGTTTAGCACTTACTTCAGATACGGGTAAGTTTCTTTGTTGGCTGATAAGGCTGTCACATGTCTAATATTGCAAATGTTGGTTATTAATTTTAAGCAAGTTTTTAAAAATGTACATAGAAGGCTTATGAGCATCTTTACTAGGTGTTACACTGTGATATACACTGTAATTTTTTTTTTAACTTTAATTCTCCAAATGTTTTACTTAATTCAACAACCGAAATCACTCTCCACGTGTTGGAAGGTACACGTGGCTTTAATTAAGCCCAGTGGTGTTGAAACGCGGTCTCCTCCTGTGTGTGGTGTGACAACACAAATCACAGTGTTGTGATGGGTGGTGGGTAGGTTTGTGCACCGGTGACAGCCTCTCCTGGTCTCTGCTGGAGCTCATGCTGCCAGCCATCAGCTGCTTCATTTGCACACGGGTCCTCCTCTTTGGAGGCATATTTCCTGAAGGAGGAAGAGGAAGAGGAAGGAAAAGGGGCAGCAAAAGTGTTTCTTTTCCTTTTCCTCAGGTTAGCCTTCAATATACTTTTGGTTTTCCAGAGCAAATATTTTGCTGCGTGATTCCCTAATGACCCAGTTAAAATAGAAGGTTATATCCAAAAAACTAGAACCATCCAAGAAAATCTTCAGCTGGATTTACAGACTTTTTAAAAGTTTTCAGGGAGTCAGATTTAGAATTACTGCTGTGGTCTTTAAAACTGGTTTTCTCTTATTTTTCATCTATGGCAAAAACATTACTTTTAGATTAGTGATGTTTGCCAGTGAGCCGAGAATGTGTCTGCCAAGATATATAGGACAGAAAGAAAGAGAAATGCAAATTATTTTCTAATGCTATTACAGAAAAGTTCCTTCCCTGAAGCTACACATGTTCAAACAATGTAAACACTATTTTAAACAGGTCCATTTATTTAGAGATCTAACATTACATCCCCCATTTGAACAGTTCTAGGATACAAATACATAGAACAATTTATCCATTAGTATATTCTAAACACCTTGAAGCAACAACAATAAGTTAAAACTTGATATTAGAATAAAAAAGTACAGAGTGTCATCATGCTTATATGGTGGTACGGAACCTGTTTTGAAAAATAAGTAAGACACGATGAATGGATGATCCAATTAGAGCAAAAAGGTGTGTCCCGACCACAGTGCTAATACGTAAATCTGGAACCTTTCAGCAAACCGCAGTGAGTTATGGGAGCCAAGGCTTTCTCCAGTTAAAATTCTTTTCACATTTCTGACACCAATTAGGTTGCAGATGGCTGGTAGCCCGTCCTTCATGTTTACTTGTGATGGGCACCGCTGAGGCACTCTGGGTCAGATGTGTTTCTGGAGGTGTTTATTAACTGATCATAAAGATTCTGATCTGGGGGTGAAGGGAGATAATAATAGCTCAGTGATAGGGCACATGCTTAGCATGTGCAAGGTCCTGGGCTTAATCCCCAGTACCTGCACACACCAAAGAAAGTTTCTGGTCCAGTCTGCCTCTACATTCTCTCCTGGATAGGCACCGCCAGTGTTCATTCTTATTAAATCCTCCTTTCACCTATTAGAATATTTATCCATCATGTTTGTGATGATGTATTTAACGCTTGTTTTGCCTGCTCGACTGTAAGCTGACCACCAACGTCAGCTTTGCTTACCACTGAGTTCTCAATGTTCAGCAGGTAGCCAGGCACTTAATAAATGCATGAGAAATATTTGGTAAATGAATGACTAAGTGCTTGAGTGAATTGGTGGAGGAATGAATGAATGCTATTGTATGAAATGTTTAGCAGGGAATTACTGTAATAAGAAGCATAGGTGGTTTCCCCAACTTCCACCGATGGGGATAAGAAGGGACGGAGGGATTTGTCCATCCATTCTTTTGATAAACGTTTATCGGTTTCTTCCCATGTGCTTGACCCTGAAGATACGGTGGGAACAAGACTGGTGAGGTCTTTGCCTTAATGAACTTTGTAATCTGGTGGGGGACTGAGACCTTAAATAGTTAGTGTCATGTGCAATTTGTGTGGAGGTACAAGGTGGCAAAACAAAATCCCAAAATTAGCTTCCTGCTCCTTCACTGTTACCGCTGCCACTGCTGTTTCTCGTGGTGAGTGGGAAGACACTCACAAGTGCCCCCTGCTCACTCACCCACTTCCCTCACAGGCTCAGACGCAGCATCCAACCAGGCACTGGCATCCTCCGGGAGGCAGAGGTCAGGGTTGTTCAGTGGCAAATCATTCTAAGAATTCCATCAAGGCGTGGATCAAAGAGCATATCATTGAATAAAAAAGGTGTTAGCGAACTAGTCATTTCATGCAATGAGAAAGTCAGGTAGTACTACTAATTTAATGCAGCAACTTTCTGATTAAAACAAATGATAAAACTGAAGCACATCCTCAGGAGCAAGTCATTGTTCTTGTTTAGGTTTTCTTTTCTTTTATTCTTTATCCAGCATACATTTTATTGATTTTTATTAACTGAAAAGAAAAAAGGCCATATGTACAGTCTTATTGTGAAACACATAAGCATTTACAAAGGTGCTTTCTCTGCCATTTGTCTGAATCTTTTTTTTCCCTCCTATCTATTTCATTTTCTCCTGGCACTTTTCTCTTCCTTTTTAAATTGCATTGACCCAGAACCAAGACATTCAATGAAATTTTCACATGCTAAGTTGCATATCCAGAGGTATCCATATTAAAACCATAGCTCGGTAGTATAACAAATTATTGGTGTGGCCGAGAGATTGTGCCCTTGTCCAAGGTTCTGATTTTATTATTTGTTCTTGGTTTTAAAAATAGGCTGGATGTTCTTTCTTTACCTGTGTTAGCTGTAAGTGGCATGGAAATAGGCATTTACCACCTTCCGAGTCTCTCCATTTATTTCCAATCTTAATATTACCATGCAGACCTATGGCTTCCTGGAAGCATGCTGGGTAATGAGAGAAACGTACAACAATAGCAGCGTGCGTGTTCATCTTCCAGACGTGAGGCCTTGAAAGTGATCTGAAAAGTCATAGAAGCATAACTTTATGCTTCTTCGTTAGATCTCTGTTTTATAGCAATCTCTATTTTTATGACCTTTTCCATGACGTTGACTACTAGATTTTCCTTTTAGGACTGGACTACAGTGAAGTAAAAGACCACAGCTATTTAGCTAAATGAGATGGTCTGAGCTATGGCTGCCCAAGCACCATCTATTCTCTTGTCCGTTTATGCAGATGTGGCGGACTGGTAGGATGGTGCATCCATTCCCTCAGTCAGTGTTTACTGAGCACCATCCATGTGCCCGGTTCCAGTGAGAAAACTAGAAACCAAGCAGACATGGCCCTTGTCCTCCTGGTAGCTTGCACCTAGTGTGAGATTTAGATGATGAATAAATGCTGTCTAACTGGACAGTTTGTTGGGTACTGTGGTGTGGGAAGGAAAGAGCCTCTGTGACTGAAGTGAAAGATAGTGGGATGTGACTGGGGAGTGGAGATTGCATTCCAGGCAGGCAGAACACCGGGCACATTTGGGTCACTGAAAGTACACTGTAGTGTGGCTGGACTTGAGGTGTGGAGGAAGATGGCAGAAGATAAGACCAGAAAAGTAGACCGGGGTCTGAGCATCAAGAGTCTCTAAGCAGGGGCGTGTCGTGATCACAGCTGCGTTTTAGAAAGTACATCCTGTGGGCAGTTTCGGGGAGGGCTTGGGGAGGGAAGGCTGCAGACAAGATCACTGCTTAGGATATAGTGACGGATGTAGATGGCATGAATTAGAGAGTGGTATGTAGTTACCGGAAAGTGAATAGAGTAGTGGCTTCCTGGAATCTGATGCTCAGACACAGTACGTGCTGGCATCTGCTGTGCTCATGATCTCTTAATTGTGTCCAGCAATACCGACATTTATTTGCACTGAGCATTGGGATTAATTTCATTTGCCTACCAAATGCCCTAGGAGTACCTGGGCTGTTGTGGCTCCCCAGAGAAAGAGCTCCCTAACTAACAATATGGCATGCTATAACGTACTTGAATTTGGATGAGCTCACAGCCAAGCCGCTGCCTAAATATTTACAGTGACAAGAAGTTCGTTATTTCTTGAGGCAATCTGGTCCGGAATTGAGATTCTAAATCTGCATGCTTCTGAATCACACTGAAGAAATGTCTGTGTCCTCGTCCGTCTGCTAGCTTTCTTAGATATCTTTTCTTCTTCCTATTACGTTTTCTTGGGTATATTAACGTTTCATTATTTGGCCTGGCCTTTCCAGATTCCTTTCCCTCCTGATCATGTTCTCCTGTCTGTGGAGATGGTTTGTTAGGGTCATCAATGACAGATGGCCAATGAATTGGCCTTTAGAGTGCTAACCCACTCACCCTTAGTTTAGCACCAGTGTTATATCCTGGGGCTAATTGCTAAGTCAACTCTTTTGTCTGTTAAGTGAAAGTAACAAGGGACTATGGCTCCCATTACAAACCATGATTTGACTAATTTACAGTCATCTAACTAGTAAATTAATTAGTAATAATAAACTTATGGAAATGTAAATTACAAGTGAAATTATATTTAGATACGGGAGAGGAGCAATATTCAAGGTGATGGCCCAGGCAAATTTCTTCCCTAAAGTCTGGTATCATGTTTTTTCTAAGTTTAGTCAAATATTGCTTTTCTATGAAGTATTTCCTTTTTAAAATGTTCGTATTTGGGTGGCATACTACACAGCGAACATTTCCATATGTGAGACTTGGATGACAGATTCAAAAAACCACAGGTCATCTTAGGTCTTTCTTAACAGAAAGTTCTGCAGTGGCTGCCGGTTTTGTCATCAGCATTTTCCGTGTCAGTGAAGCCATCTCTTTATTTACCTGCCTAGAAGTTTGAGTTGCTTCTTTGCTTTGTTTTCTTCTTAGAAATTCTGGACAAAAATCCCTGCCACTCAATTCCTTTGCTGGAAAATGCAAATTCAGTGCAGTGCATAAAGGATATGCTAAGGGTGTGCAGTACAGGATGTCAAGTTACTGAGTTATCTGTCCTGTAGACAGAGGGTCTCAAGTCCCTGCCAAGGGGTGTGGAGGAATGCCAGTGTACCCAAACAGCACAACAAATGTTGTGTGTTTTGACATTCTTCTCTTAGAATATGCTCTCTTTCCTGAATATACAATTTAAATGTAATGTTAAGACCTTCGAATTTATAGGATAGTTAATTCTTGATTATAATGGAAGAGGAACGTGGTATGAGCTATGAAAATCCATTTGTCTTTGACTTTGTAATGGAGAGGATTTTGAGGTTGCGACTTTACCCTTTTAGTGTGATGCTGAAAGGACTTGACTTTGGTGTCATCCTGTTGTTTCTTTCTTTTTTTTTTTTTTCATGCTAGCTATGTAGCTCTGGCTTCAGAGAGTTGCAGGATCCTGTTGTTTCTTACTCACATTACTTATAACTGCTCTGCCTCAATTTTATCCTCTATAAAATAAAAACAGTAACACCTACCTCATGGTTTTCTGTGAGGAGTAAATGAAATAGTGTATCATGTGTCTAATAGCTTGCATCTCTTATTTTAAAACCGTAGGATAATCTAAAGATCAGTTTGCATTCCCAGAACTTAACATTGGGAGGTCAGAATGGTACAAAATCAAGAGTCCTGGCCTAGCTGGGATGCCTGCACTTCTGGGTCTGGGACTGATCCTGGCCTGGTCTCAGACAAGTCATGTTTGTAGTCATCTTAAAATGGAGTTCATCACATCCATTTCATGTTTCATTAATTCATTCATGCTGCAAATATTTAATAAATGCGAGGCATTGGGGATGCAGTGGCAGATGAGATGAGCAAGATGAAGTCCTCCCCTCATGATTCGCACGTCCTGCTGGGGAAGATAGGAAGAAAACAGAGAGAAGAAGGTAGTTTTGGTGATGGAGAGTACTTGGGGGTGTGGCAGGATGGAGTGGGGATGCTGTATCAGAGGGCGAGCAGAAAGGCCTCTCTGGCTGGGCTGAGAATTCCATTCGGCACTGGCGTCCTGGATTCCCATGGGAGGTTCATGCACAGTATCGATACTGTGCGGGGACAGTGGAATGAGCTCATCCCTGCCCTCAGGCTGCGGAGGAGATGGGATCCTGAACAGGGGCTGGGAGGCAGATGGCGGTAGGCACTGAGGCTCTGGAAAGATGAAGAGGAGGTGTGAAATTCAGCGACAGGGAGTCAGGAAAGGCCTTTTAGGGAAGTGATGCTTAAACTGAGTCCTGAAAGACAAGTGAGTCAGCCAGGCAGAGGAATGGGGAGGGAAGCATGCAGAAAGCGCCCGTATATCAGAGACAGCATGAAAACAGTGGGGTGAAAAGCCTGTGGATAATAAATATTGTTATATCTCAAAGTATTATGATGTGGTATCAGAGGAGGTGGTTCAGGAGGTGATAAAGAACAAAGAGTGAAAGTTTGGTGTCTATAATCCGGAATTTGTCTAATCCCTGTAGAATACAGCAAGTGAATGTAGCCGAGCACTGTAAAACCTCAGGGTTTTCACAGTTATGTTACTTATGATTTATGATTTGTGGATCAATTTTAGTATTTTTTTAAACATAGTCTAGACCAAAACTTTTTCCATTTTGAATTTCAAGTTAATGGAACTAGATGAGGAGGTTACCTGCTTTATGTTTTCAGGCCCTTTCACACCACAAGACCACCTTACTTTGGAGAAGGAGATCGAGTTGATTATCATTTCATCTCTCAAGAAGTTTTTGATGAAATGTTCAACATGGTAAGAATGTTCTCAATTTTTATCGCACAAGAAAGACAAGTTCTCCAGTAGAAATATTAGGAAATAGTAATAAGAAAGAGAACAATTATATTTGTTTTTTCATGAGAGATGTGTTCTTACTGAGTTACTTTTTCCTTAAGCATTTAATACATCATTGTTCACATGCTGCTTGATTTTATGATCTTGGAGAAAATATTATAAATTTCCAGTGAAACTAAATAAACAGACATATTAAGAAGCTGGGAGGAAGGACACCACGAAAAGTTCTTTAGATCTGTATTGATCAGGTGCTTCTCTTCTTGATTGGATTTACTCAAGACAAACAATTCTCACAGACCTGCTGGGATGCACCAAGCTTGTGAACTGAGCACTTCAGGGGGTTGGATTGTTCTGTCCAGAGACCACTCCCTCTGTTTGCCATCACTGGTGCTTTCTGATCGTTGCAACCCTAAGCTCCATTTCACCCTGGTATATCCCATTTAGTTGGTCTGCCCTGGACATGTCCACAGCCTTAATCTCCCACCATGACATCCCTGTGTGTGAAGTCCTGAGTTCTGGAGGGCAGGCAGTTCACTAATGCAGGTGGAAGCCCTTGCCATTAGACCAGAGAGGATTCCTCATTTCTTTGAGGTCTGTGTCTTTACTAGGTGAGGCTAACTACCCTGCCCTAGTCCATTTCATACTAGCTATGGGAAATCTTACTCAATTTGAAGATTTTTTTCCCTGAACCCTGACAAATCTAGTTATTGGTAATAATTCATGACATCCTTGTCTCTGAGTTCATTTCCTAAAAAAAAAATTCATTCTTTCTTGGTCTTTACATGCAAAGGGAATTCTCACAACCCTGGTGTATTTTATCTGCCAAAAGTATATGCTAATGTCAATACATATCCACCCATGACTTCAGTTAAACAGCGAGAGTATCTCATATTCATCACTACTGATGAATCTGTAAGCCTTTTATTTTCTCTTCACCATGGGCCTTAATTGTGTTTATATTATCATCTTTTCTATCACCAAATGAATCCTACACCACTCTTGTTTTTTCCTGAAGCCTACTGAAAGACTGGATTAAGGATAAGTTTATATTTCTGCTTTTGAAAGATTACCATCCAACCAGTGATGCTTTTATAGCTACATCCCCCTCTCCCCTCTCTTCTTTCTCCTTCCATCCTTTCTCTGCCTCTTCCCCCCAAAATGGAGCTGGCTTATACCTCAGTGCACGAGCTTAGATCTTCTGGAGCACTTAAAGCAAGAGGCTCTTAGTTGCGACGAGTTTAATTTGGAACGGCCAGCGTTACACGGGGTGCGCGTTTTCTCTAGCTTTCACAGAGAAACCCAAGCGAGAAAGTCCTATAATCACCAGGATATTTTCGCTCTAATCTTGTCAAGAGAACCTCTTGGAAATTCTTTATGATTTTCTCTCCTAGGGCTGTGTTTTAGAAGTTCAGTCTAAAGTATCAGGAGTACTCTGGGACTTCATATTTCTAAAAGCCGTAATAGAAATTTGAGGAGTTATCTTGACATTAGTAAGAAGCATTCTCCTAGGACTCTGGGCTGAAAGACAAGTAGTTCCCAAAATTGATGTTAATTTCTCTCGTTAGAGTCTGAGACATTTTTCTCTTGGTTAATTCATCTGTCCTCAGTGCCTCACATGCTCCTCTGATGTTTCACTCCTTATCGTATCTGTAGTCAAGTAAGCCTGGTTCCGTTTCTAGCCTAAGAAGGAAATCATTGTGCTTCTGTACCAGATCTAGTCTTCTACTTTCACTCCCTCCACAGAAGTTCTTGCGTGTTTGAGAAGTACTCATTTTTACTGCTTCTGCTAGCATATATTACTTCACTGTAAGTTCTTTATCTTCAACTTGGATTTTGCTTCAGATCTTCTTTTCTTGAAGGTAAGCTTGAGGCTGTTTCATGAAGAGAGACAAACCTAGAGATGAGAAACTCAAGACACATGGTCAGCCTTACCAGTTACGCCCACACACTCAGCCTTCTGTACACAGAAACCCCCTCCATGGAACGCTCACCCGGACAGCCTGTCCCCCTCCCAAATCACAGTCCCCACCTTGACAGACAGCCCTGCTCACCTGCTGTGGACAGTCCCACCTACGCTCTGTGACAGGTACACCTAACTCCCACACCCCTCCATATACATTCCACCCCCACCCCCAAACACAGATCATCCCCCACCCCGTGTGCCCGTAGACACAGGAGCCCCGTTTAAGGACATAAACACAGTCACTTACCTACAGAGTCTCTTCTTCTTTTGTGGAAATAAGACCACAGATCTGGAGGTTTCTGAAGTATGATTACTGCTATTTATTAAAAAATCCATAGGGAACAATGCAAGGACTATCCAGGAGCTGGGGGACCACTTCATCTCAATTCTTAACAAATCCGTTGAATAAGCCCTGTTTTAGACACACAAGTAACAATGCAAGATTCCTCCCAACCAAACATCCTTCCAGAAAATGTTTTTGGGATCCACAGAGGGAGACCCTCGTACACACAAGTAAACAAACTCGTAGTATGTATCTGAAAAGGGGATTCAAACAGACATTACAAAAACAGACTCACAGTGAACAAAATCGAATACATACCTTATGGGGGCGTCAGATGCCTAGTTACCAAATAGATAAGACTACAGATTTTAAAAGGAAAGGAGTCACAGTGTGTGTTTGAAAGAACAAAGAGTACACGACATTGAGGAAGTCAAACAGTAAGGATATTTACTGTTGAGATTTTAACTTTCAGAATCCATGACATAAATTTCTTTCGATTATGTTGTGTGTGGCTTTTCCTCATCACTCACAGCAGACACATCCCCCAAAGACTCACCCCTGTGAGGGACACCCTATGTCTCCTGGCCTTCCAACACCCCCTCCAACAGACAGCCTGCCCCCCATCCCCACAGATCTCCAGAAAACCTGGGGCCAGGAGGCACAGGGTAGCATAAAAGACTCTTAACTCTTACTGTTTCTAATGGCGGTGCTGCCGTTTGATGGGCTTCAATCGATGGGATTCAGCCTTGGGAGTTTTCACATCATTATTTATTTCAAAATCAACGTGTGTAAGGAGTCACGGTTGCCAAGAATGTCCACATTTTTATTCCTTCTGTTGTCATCAGCCTTCCAGTTTAGATTAAACCTTGTTGTTCAGTAAATATGTTCAGAGAAAAAGTCAGACAATTTTGAGATGTGTGTTTCTACTTGCCTTTTTTTTTTTTTGGCACGGTAATACAGCTTTGGGAAGAACTGGGCTTCCAGAATAAGGAGCAAAGGCAGTATTTATACTTAAAATGACTGGAGGGCACACAATGCTGCTGAATACATCTGGGGCAGTTTCAATAAAAAGCGATGTTTATAAGGAAAAGCAGGACGGATCTGTTTTTCATGGCTTATCTCAGGCTGCAAAGGTTTTAGGACATCCCTGTAATCCATGGCCTGCAGGCTTATCTGCGAGTGCGAGGCTTTTGAGAATGGAAGCTTTTGGGGGAGAGACCTGGTGTGCTGGCAGAGCCGAAATGGCTGAGGCAAAGGGTGACGTATTAGTTTTGCCTTCTCAGTAATGGAGGTTTATAGTGTAGGTTTGGCAGGGGATGGGGAAGCCAGCAAATGATCTGTTTACCATGAGCTTCAGTGCCTTCCCTCTGCTCAAACATTTGGTCAGCAGATTATTTCCAAAAACCTAATTTGTTTTGCCAGCTGAGACTCCTGAATGAATTTCTCCATCACAATTTGTTATTATGTTTCATAAATGCATTGGCATCCTTATATAATTGCTAATATTTATAACTTTTATGAAATCATATAAAATAAAACATCAAATTTTTTTATTTATATTAAATTCCATGATGGCAGCTGTTATATGAAAATCTTTGTACTTCTTAAATTTCAGGGGAAATTCATTCTAACCTTTAATTACGGTAATCACAAGTATGGATTAAGTCGCGACACCATAGAAGGTATCGCAAGAGATGGTTTAGCAAGCTGTGTTCATATGGAAATAGAAGTGAGTACTTTTCATTCAATCAATTTTTTTCTCCTTTTGCAGTTTTATTATGTAGAATTATTACAGTTCGACTGCACATACACATTATATTGCATGTAAATACATATATACAGTATACTGCACATTGTCCTTTAGTTTACATATATGTACTAATTATTATTTCTAAGAACATATTAGATCGTTAACCTTTTAAACTTACATAGTTATCAAAGGAATAAAGCCAACTACAAAATAAGAATCAACAGAATGCAGTAATCCAATCATAAAGGACAGTCAAATGTGCTTACACATATTCAAGAAATCAGAATGGTAATTAGTCCCTTTGTGTCCTCATTATTATTATTATTTTTTAGATTCCTCATATAAATGATGTCATGTGGCATTCTTCTTTCTCTTTCCGACCCACTTCACTTTATTTTATTTATTCAGTTTATTTTATTCCGGATCAATCAGTATATTTTTAATGTGTGTTTGTGAGTTTGCGTATGTACATTTGGGATTGGGGAGGGGGTACAGGGGGCCGGCAGCACGCTGCTAGGCCCAAGAGGAATGCAAACAGAAGTGTGAGATTTTAAGTTTGTAATTAACTTAAGGGAGGCAAGATATAAATAATTCAAATGACAGGAGTTATATTACAAAACAGGAAATTGCCCAAACACTGTGGAGTAAAACTGCCACTCAGGATTTATTTTCTAAGTTATTTCCTCACTAAATTATCCCTTTTTTCTTTTTAGAGCACAGCCTCTGTTTATATAAGTGACATAAAGGAAAATCTGTTTCCTACAGGGTGCAGAACCAGTTCCCTGTCCCCACAGGACAGTGGCAGGTTCACACAGCTGACCTTGCCCCTTCCTCCCCTAGGGGAGACATGTGGGCTCCACTGCATTCCATTTCAGCTGCTCACTGGTGGCAATAGTTCCAGCAACTCAGACTTGCAGGTTTCAGGAGGTTTTCTCTCTTCCCTGGTATCCCGTCTTCCCCCAGTGATCCTCTGTAATTAGAATATAAGAAATACATAAAACGACGAGGTCCTACCTCCCTACACATGGAGGTAAATTCAATAGCTTATAATAACCTATAATGAAAAACAATATGAAGAAGAGTGAGTATGTGTATGTGTATATATATATGTATACACATACACACACATATGACTGAATCACTATGCTGTACACCAGAAACTAAACACAACATTGTAAAACAACTAAACTTCAATTTAAAAAAAAAGAATCTAGAGAAGTTTCTCTAAAATCAAATCCAGAGTAAAACCAACAATATCTCACTCATTTGTTTTGAAAATACATGGCTTTATTAAATATTTGAGATCTTCAAAGATAGCTGATTTTTTTTTTTTTTGCAAGTTACCTTCTCTGAGCACTGTTACATTTTGTAGTCAGAAAGAAGAGTGATAAAAAGGATGCCATTAGACCACGCTTACAGGAAACAAAATCTAGGCAGGTCTCATATTCCTTAGTGTCAGCTGAATCTTCCTTAAAACTTCTTTCCTCCGTAACTTTGAAAAGCAGGAGACTGTGATTCCTTTTTGGCTCCTTGTGTTGGTCTAAGTGTTGCCTCACTTCAGTGAAACTGGTCACGTTTCTTCCGGCTCATTAAATTTCCTAACTTCAAAATCCTGCTGTTCTTATCTTTCTGCAATTGATTGGTTTTACATCTTTAAGAGGGTTTACTTTGTTTCTATGCTAATTAGCCAAAAAAAGACCTTTTTCCCAAAATGTCTTCCTTGGACAAGGCAGAAACAGGAATTAATGCATCCTTCAGTGCAGAAGCTCTCCAGCAACTTGTGTCTACCTTTTCCCAGTTCAGTGGTTCTGCGTGCTGGCCCCTGTTTACCTTTTTTCCTCCCTGAGAGCTTTCTCCTACTCCTTTCCAAGAGGTTGAGTCTATAAACCAGGCTTTATTCGTGATTCTCCCAAATAAACCATTTACCAAACTGTTTTTATCATTGAATCTTTTAGAAACTATTTTTAAAGAGTCTGTATTTCTTCCCCTTGATTTTTTTAAAATGATTTTGAGCACTAAATTAAATTATTGATGGTAGGAATGAGATGTTTAGAGTCCATTTGGAATAAGTTTCATTTTACAGGTGAGGACACTGATGCTCAGGGAGTTTGAGGGATTTACGTGGAGTCACAGTAGCTGGAGAGCTGCAGTCATGACCCCACCCTCCAGATCCACAGAGCACTACCTGATAACCGCTTCCCTGGTTATGTGGCTCCCAGTTACCAGGGTACCACAAGGTTGGCCTTCCCGTGCTCTGAGGACAAGCTGTGAGATGTCATAGGAAGTAGCCGACCAGGTTGCTGGTTTCAAAATAGGAAGGGCCCAAGTTGATGACAAAGATGTAACAGAAGAGCCTTTCTCTCTGCTAAGATCTCTGTCTCCTGGGACTGCAAGGGTGCCTTTTGAAATGTGGAATTGAAATTACTTTCCAGTAATAAAGATGCAATACTGCTGTGAGTGTACCTATTTGTATCTAGCGGTTTTCTCTTGTAACAGTCAGATTCATTAGAGTGATTCATTAGAGGATAACTGGGCAGAATGAATTGGTGTATTTCCAATGATAATGTAATATTTGATGAACAGAGAGAAGCAATGCAATCCTGAGATATTAGTAGGAAAGTAATAGCTACTTATACAAATAAAATACAGTACTGTTTATTATACCTGTATTGTCTCATGTCTCCTAAATGACTTCTAAATTGTGTCCCTGGTTCTAATTTATTACGTTTTCTTTAAATGCGTAGGGTGTAAGAAGTTTAAAACATTCCTATTTTGAGCCTCGATATATCCTGGTGGTACCCATGAACAAGAAAAAATATGAGGGCTACTTGAGGAGAAAAGGATTATTCAGTCGTGTAGAGATTGAATTTGCTGTCTCCAGAGTGGACCTTTATGTTAAAATTAGTCAGGACTTCCCAGGATATTTTGATGCAGTAATCAATGCAGGTCAGTAACTTTCAGCAAGGGTAAGGTTACTGGGGGGAAAATCTGCTCTAAAGTACATCTTCATTGTTGACTGAATGCAGTTTTTTGTGGTTGTAGGACTGAGGTGTCTGATTACTTGCTGGCAGTCGGCCAAGGGTCACCCTTAGTTTTCAGAGGCTATTCCCAGGTCCTATCCACACAGCCCTCTTTGTCTTCAGGCCATCAAGTCCTCCTCATGTTTCAAGGGTCTGCCTTCTGCAACCAAAAAACCTCCTTTTATGGCGATCATGTGATTAGAGTAGGCCCACCCAGATAATCTCCTTTTTGATCAGCCCAAACGCAGCTGATAAGTAATCTTAATTACATTCACAAATATCTCTTTGCCATTGAATCTAATAAAATTGCAGGAGAGGAGTGATAGCCCATCATGTTCACAGGTTCTGCCCACACTCAAGCTGGGATGATTATATAAGGGTGAAGTACCATTGGGTCTTAGAATTCTGCCTACCACAATATTCATAAAATTAGATCTAGCTAAAAAACCATTACGATGGGTTGACTCTATTTGAATGTAATTCTGTTGCTTTAAAGCACATTGTCTCCTTTACCGTAGATGACCTGGATGTTGCCTACCAAAGGCTGAGTGAGCTCATTCGAGAGTACCTAGGGTTGTCAGAGGAAACTGCCAAGACTTTGGCTCCAACTGCAGGTACCATCCTATTCCTTTTGTGCCAGAACTATTTTTCCCTCCTATGGGAAGAAAAACAAATCTGTGGGGATTCATCAGCTAGGCTGAAGCTGCTTCTAACTCTTTAATCCCTGTGCTGCCTCTGGTGCCATTGTCCCCACAAACAAGCTACACCCGTCAGCCCTCTGCACCTGTACCTCTGCTTGTCTCGGTGACCATAATGAGCCTCAGAGGACTGTCCTTCCAGGACGTGCTGGGCAGTGCCTTGGAGGCTTAGAGAAGGGTCAGCCCCATGGCTCAGAACTCAGACTTCGGGAAGTTTGGCTCCCTTAGGGAGCTGAGGTGGTTTTCTGCTCAGCAGCACTGTTTTAATCCAAGAGATTCTTTTCCCCTTTCTTCATGTTGCCATAGTCCTCAAACTGTTGCACTGCAGAGTGTAACGGAAGAGCACTGGTCAGAGGATGTTAGCCTGATCCCAGTCCGGCAGCCCCTGGGAGACAAGCTGCTTTGCTGTTCTGACCTTCAGTTTGCCGTCTTGTCAGATGGACTTAATGCTCCCCAGCTGCCCCACAAATCATGCACAGCAAATGTCGTGGGGTATCTGAGTGCAGCTCCTTGGAATCTAGGAATTCTAAAGCCCTAACTTAGAGTTTTATTTTTAGTACATGAGTATTTTGAGATGTATTTAGCAGTTTCTACCCAAATTCACCTCACCACCCATTAAGGTGGCTGCTATGAATAAGCAAAACAAAACAAAAAAATAGAAAATAAGTGTTGGCAAGGTTGTGGAGAAAGAAAAAACGTAAAATGGTGTAGCTGCTGTGGAAAGTAGTATGGTGGTTCCTCAGAAAAATTAGAAATAGAATTACCATCTGATCTGGTGATTCCACTTCTGGGTGTATGCCTGAAAGAACTGAAAGCAGGGTCTTGCAAAGATATTTGGGTATTTGTACACCCACATTCACAGCAGCATTATTCACAATAGCTGAAAGTGTTCATCGACAGATGAATGGATAAACAAAATATGGTTTATATATATAAAAGAATATTATTCGGCCTTTGAAAAGAAGGAAATTCTGACACCTGCTACAATATGGATAAACCTTGAAAACATTCTGCCAAGTGAAGTAAGCCAGCCACAAAAACACATAGACTGTATGATTCCACTTACATGAGGTACCCAGAGTAGTCAGATTCAAAGAGACAGAAAGTAGAAGGATGCTCGCCACGGACTGGGGAGAGAGAAATGGGGGTGTTGTTTAATGGTGATGGAGTTTCAGGATTGCAAGATGAAGAGTTTTGGGGATTGGTTGCACACAGTGCGAATGTGCTTAACACTACTGAAGGGTACACTTGAAAATGGTTAAGATGGCAAATTTTATGTTACATACTGTAATAATAGTAGTAGTAGTAGTAGTAGTAGTAGTAGTAGTAATAATAGAAGAACGCTTCCACAGTGGGCTGAACTGCAGTAACGCATGGCATGTTGTAGAATGTTAATGTGAGACTTGCTGCCATGCGGAAGTGTGGATGTTCCACGGCTGTGTGTGTACTGGTGGTTTAGCCTTTGCGATACTTTTGCCCAAGCAGGATCTTGCTGGCCAGGTCGCATCCTGGCCAGGCAGGAGGAGGCCAGGTTATTGTTTCACCTGAGTCCACACTAACTGTGCTGTTGTGCAACTCTACACACTTCTCCCAGGGCAGGTGCCCCTGGAATTCTGAATGAGGTTAGTGTAACCACTGGTGGGTAATGTCTGAGGTTTTGCTTCTAGGTATGTCTCCTAGGAGACAGGTGCCCTGAAGGAACCTGAAGAAAGTGGGCACAGTGAAAGTAGGCACACCTGGAGGAGCGGGGACCACGCTCCATCCACAGAGGGGACGTTCAGGGAGGAGCGGGCATGGCCACCCAGCACTGCTCTCCTCCTCTGCGCCAGGCTGCACTCTTTAGAAAGCTGTGCGTGCCTGAGGCCTCTGTAGCTCCATGGAAGTTTCTCTTGAGGAAATCTGGCTCCCGCTGCTTTCATTCTTTGCTAGCCCAGCAACCTCTGGTGTTTAATTTAGTCCCCCGGGGTGGGCTTGTCTCTAGGGGGCTCCCCTCTGTAAGAGCACCCTGCCCCATCCCTGAGCCAGCCTGTCTCCCACTGTAAATTAATAAGTGGGTGTTCTGGCTTTTAAATCAGCCCCTCAGGGGTTTGGGGAAACTTGAGTTGATCCCCCGAGCCTGAGTAGCTCTGAGTACCTGAGGCGAACGTGGTTCTCAATCAGCAATGCCCCAGGCGCCTCTGAATCGTGGCTCTGGAGCTTGACCGGCCCTCTGGCTTCTCTTATTCTGCCACCACCAGGAACACAAACTGTTGGATGCAGCTGCCATTTGGCAAATTAATAGACCAGATAATGTGTGCAGAGGAAGATAGACTTCTGTTTTAAAGGGTATCTTGAAACTTCATTTATTTGGACTAATTAGGTTAGGCCTGTCTGATTTAATGAAAAGTATGAATTATGGAATTTGTAGTAGTGTTATCACTCACAGATACATTTAATAACTGAAACTGGGCCATCCAGTTATTGACTAATAGAATCCCAGCTTTAAAAAGTACATGAGAGGGTTTGTAATTAATATACCAAATCTCCGGCCCCAACAGATCTCTGCTTTTCTGGCAGGTTTACTATTTTGGAAAATAATGTGTTTTCTTAAGAAGTCAAACTCTTTATTTTATTTATACAGTTAATCTGGGGAGGAAGTTACTTTTTTCAGTTGATGGCTTAAGGATACACTTGCACATAAAGTGACTTTGTGGAGCCCAGATATTATTCAAGTATTTAAAAATTCCAATTAACCTAGTCCTTATTAATAAGCTCTTACAGTGTCTCTAACGGCCCAGGAGCAAAGCTAGTGGCCCTCTGGGTCTCAGGGCTGTGCGGGCAGGTGTTAACGGGTTCCCTGCAGGAGAGCAGCGCCCAGTCATAATCATCGCAAAATGAAGGCTGTGACTCCCAGAGAAGGGCCTAGAGCCCCAGCAGGGTCACTGCCACAGGCCCGGCTGCCTCTCCACTCTTGGTCTCTGCTCTGAGCTGGGTCACTCTGATGTTAAGCTCTGTGGTTTAGGTATATCTGCATAGAGACTTACATCACTTACATAAATGTTCATGGCATTCCTAGAAACAAAAATCCCTAATTTTAGTATACTGGAATAATTTTTATATATAATTGAGCTATCAAAGGTAAGAAACTGAAATAAAAGATAAGTAAGATTCTATGAGCGTTAGTTTTGTCTGTGCCATTAGAAAACTGGGCCGGAAATAGGAAGCCTTAGTTTTGTATTCTAAATTTCACCAGTAGTCATTCATTTGATTAGAGGAAATCACTTGAACTCCCGTTTCTAAAAAACAAACCCCTGATGAACTATATATAATGTTCTAGGACATTTTATGCTCTTCCAGAGCCAAGCTGTTCTCTTCAGTTGGGTTAGACCATCTCCATGTTCAGCTTCAGTTCAAATAGAAATCTGATGGCCAATGGCATTGTTTTCATAGAAGCAGTAATCCTGTGTCAGTGCAAACTGAAAATGACTGCCAAACATTTGAAGTAATAATACATAGCTTTATCTTTAGTAATTTCAATGTTGCTAATTTGTAACTGAGAATGCAATTCTAAATTCTTCCTCTTAACGATGAGAGTGGAATAAAGTAATGGAAGTAAGCCCAAGGTCTGTCAGTTCTGAGTACAGCAGCCCCTCAGCCTGGACCTAGAAATGTGAACCTTAACTGGAGGAGAGATTAATTACATGTTCATTTAATGCATGTGTAAAATAGTAACTTCGGGTACAGAGTGATTATAAGCCCTCAAGATCTTTAGACATACCATTAATTAAAAATGGGTATATCAATTAAAGTACAGAATTATTTTATTTTTTCTCCTGTAAGTAATATTCATTTCTAAAGCAGGAAGACTAAAAAAATCCTGAGTAAATAATATTGTTTCTACAAAATAAGGAAAAACTCACTATATTCACAACTCAGTTTCAGGGATGTCTTTATCCTCCATTTGTTTCTGTACAGCTGATTTCTGGATTAGTCAGTACTTCCAGTAAAGCTTTTAAAAAGCTGATTCAAGTACCACCCTGGGTTCTCATGATAGAGATCATAAAATAAAATTATATTTGAAAATCATTATTCAGAATTCTGACTAATGGTAGAGAAAAATGATGATGGTGATGATGAGTCAAACGGGGAAATTGAGCAATTTACTAGTCCATAAAGTGGTGCCTTTATCTCTAATAAATGGCACGGTATCATTTGCCAAATTATGTGAATTGTTAAATGGTGAAAGTAGGGGGAAAAAATCCTTGTGTGTCTGATTACAGGAAGCCAGAAGGGCTTAAAGATGGAAAGAAACTTCAGCATTGGATTTCACCGTTCTTATATTTTTCTTTTTCTTAGTGACTTTTTTATTGTGGTTAAAAAATAACAAAAATTTTGCCATTTTAACTATTTTAAGTGTACAACTTAAAGGTATTAATTATATTCACAATGTTGTGTAACCATCACCGCTACCGGTTTAAAATCTTTTTCATCAGCTCAAACAGAAACTCCATACCCATCAGGCAGTAACCAGCCACCCGCCCCTCCCAGCCCGTGGTAACCTCTACTCTACTTTCTGCCTCTATGAATTTGCCTTTTCTAAATATTTTCACTCTTCTTATGTTTTATTTTAACCTTGTTTAACTAAATTTGTATTTTAACTTATAACTGTTATAAGCTAGGGTGATAAGAATAGAGAACAGGGCAGCCCCTCAGAAACCCCACCAGAGGCAAGAGTTTCCTTGTCCCCCCTCTCTTTCTCACCGCCTCCACCCCCCCCAGGACACCTGGCTTGACTGGATGCACGGGGTACACGCCCAGACTAGGAAGTTCCGTGAGAAGCCAGAGTAGTCCAAGCTCATCCTGCTTTGTGGGGAGAGAGAGGAAGGCGGCCAGGAGCCTGGTTTTCTTCTGGGGCTGGACCACCGTGGGTTCACCTCCGAGGTCTGATTTGGTGTGGAGTGTCTGAGTGTCTGGTGTGCCCCCAAATAAGAGGAGACTAGTTTCTTCAAGGCTGTTGCAGACTGGGGTGCCACCTCTGACCAGTGGCATTTCAGAGCCAGACTGGGTTAAAGTGGTACGTGGGCAGAATATATCAGGGCTTCTGTCGTAAGCAGGTGTCTGTGGGGTGACTGTGTCCGTGAGACTGTCCGTGAGACCAGAATGTTTTCCCGTGGTGGCGACTGAAAGCAGGGACACCCCTCTGCAGCATCAGTATTGCTAGTGGCCTCTGAGAGCCAATTTTAAAGCCGGTAGAGACTTGGAGGGAAGAGGTAGCCCTTGGGTGGGGGTGGGGGTGGGGCAGCAGCTTGGACGGTGGGTCCTCAGGAGCAGCTCCTCTGAGCCCTGGAGCCTTGTGAGTCCATGGGATCTGTTCTTTCCCTCCTTCCACTCATCGTTTATTTTTTGAGTGCTCGCTGAGCTTCTGCGCCTTGCTGGTCACTGGTAAACTGGCACGACTCCTCAGAGAGCTCACAGTTTCTTTACAGGACAAGGAGAAAGGCCATTAAACAAGGAAACAAATGCGACTTTATCTGGGTTAGATGGCCATCGTCTAGTTTCTACCATCAAAAACAGCACTGACCTCTAAGGTGGTGAAAATTTTAAAATCTCATTCACTTAGAAAATTTTCTTATCACTCTCAGACTTGAGTGTAGATTTTGGTTCTGTGAATAAGCCTTTTTATGTTTATTCATTAAAGTGTATGTCTTCCATTGACTAAAAATTGCTCTAATTCCACTAAATAAGAAAAATTGTAGCCAAGGAGAAGGGGCAGTTAAATTCTTCTGTATGTGTAATTTTATTCTTTTCAAGGGCCTGTGTGCATCAACCAAGGGAAAGATTTTTTGTTATTAATTTCTAAAGTTACATCGTCGTACCTGTTGAGATGTTTTTAGCTAACTTCTTTTTATATTGAAGCAGGAGCTCCCTCTAGCAAGAAGACTGCCTCTGGGGTGCCAGCACACCTGGTTCCATCCCCAAGGCGCTTGGCAAAACTGCAGGCCGATGGCCGGATGACAGAGCATCTCTCTGGAATGCAGGTTCCTGCCAAGGTCCCTGAAAATCAGAGCCTAGCTCCCTCCCAGAACCAAGAGCTGACTCAGGAGGGAGCAACCCATCAAGAAGAGCTTTCTCCCCGTGGCCACGGCAGCGCCGAGCCTCCTCCACAGCCCAGCACATCAGCGCCTGGTATTCCCCAGGAGGCTCCAAACCAGAAGGATGAGGGTGTTCAACAATCAGATCTTTCTTCCAAAACGGCAACCACAAATCTCCCTGAAAATGAGGCCCAGACATCCGGGGTGAAAGCCAGTGAAGGAGGGCAGCCTTCCCCAACTCCTTCCCAAGGGCCTCCTCGGCACCCTGACCCACTGCCAGCGCACAGCCCTCAGCTGAACCAGGATGAGGAATCCGGGGAGGCCACAGTGCTCCCCACCGGCCCTCCCCCGTCTGAAATTGCACAGAGGTCTGGCCCAACATCCCTCAGCCCCCAGGGAACGCAGGATGAGGAAATTGGGTCAGCCAGCCTGCCACCCAACAGTTCCCATCATGCTCCAAGAGATCCTTCTGGTCCTGACAAGGCCAAGACACCTGGACCACCTCTGGGAGATTCTCAACAACCTCTAGAGGAGGGAGTCCCCAAAGCTGAAGTTGTCCGGGTCAGCACTCCTTACCCAGAATTGTCACACCCTCAGGGCTCAACAAACACCAGACAGACCCAGGACAGGGAAGACCTAGTGGCTTTGCCTCCCACAAGCCGGCTGGCTCCCACCAGGTTGCCCCAGCCCCGGGTCCTTGCTCCCCTCCAGAGTCGGAGACCCACACCCAAACTCCTCTCACCCAGCCGGGCGGGGGCCTCAGGGACCGCCTCAGATCAGACCCTGACTCCCTCTCCCAGGCCCCCGCCAGCTCAGGAAGGAGACCCCAGTAAACTGCCTCCCATCAGTTCCCCTCGTCCCAAGCAGCCACAGACTCGGAGCCCCCATCAGGGCCACAGTCCTCGGCAAGTCCAGGAGGAGAAAGTCAGGGAGGTGAAACTCCCTCTTGTCAGTCCCCCCGCCCAGGACCGGGCTCCACAGCCTGCCCCTGATCCGCCCCAGGAAGAGGGGGCTCAGGCAGTTCAGCTCCCGCAGATCCCCACTTCTTTCTCCGAACGGCAGCTGCCGCAGAACACCAGGGCAGCCCAGCGTGACTCGAGGCCTGCAGAGGAAAGGCAGGCTCCCAAAGCAGGCCTTTCCTCTAGCAAGAAGATTCCAGACATACAGGCCTCGCCCCAAAACCAAAAGCCAGTGCAGCAGACCGGAGCTAGAAAAAAAAAACTCCCCACCCACGAAGAGACTCCTAAGGGGCCTGCACATCAGAGACGGGCGCCACCTGGAGGCCAGCAGGCAGCCTGGCAGCCAGAATCCCAGAGAGAGCCCACTCCCCCAGAGGCGCCCAGCCCCCCTAACCCCAGCCCTCTTGGGAGCCGTCAGGGGGACCAGAGAGAAAAAGGCCATACACCAGGCATTGCTGACCCACCCCATACAGCACCGTTACTTACAGAGGCCCAGTTACAGGAAGAGAAAAGGGGAAAAGTACATTATTCCAGGAAAAAGGCCCATACCAACCTCCCCCTAAATGCCCAGGTTCAGAAGGTAGCCATGTCTAAAAAGGGACCACCTTCAAAAAGAAATAATCCTGGAGGATTATCTCAGGAAAATAAACCTACTGAGGATGCCTCTGCAGAGTCACCACCAAGCACTTCTGCTCCTGGAGGACATCCAAGAAGAAAGAGAGAGAGTCATAGAAGAGGAAGTTCTCAGAAGGGAGAGACTGCTCCGGAACCCTCAGAGCAGGATGGCGTGGCCCCCGCCCAGCAGCCTGTTAAAGAGACGCACACCCATCAGGGGACCAGCCAGACCAGAGAGAGCTCGGTCCAAAGGGACAGTGCTTCCAGGCAGCAAGCCAGAAAGAGACATCCCTAGAAACATGGGGGAGCACCGCGGAATAGCAGCCCAGCCGCAGCCCAGGAGCAGGTGTCTGCCGAGGAACAGGGCAGCTGGAAGGGAAGGCTGCGGGCTCGGGGCAGTCAGAGCAGCGAGGTATAAGCCATCCCAGGGCACTGTGGTCTGTACACCAGCTTCCCTCCGCAACCCCAAGTCAGTGAGGGTGGGGCCCGTGGATAGAGTCTTAGAAGGCTGCCAGTGTTTGCACATTTGCGTCTCTTTTGTGGCCTGCCATCGCAGCCTGGAAGAGCGCCCTCTGGAGGGATACCCAGCAAGTGGTACCCCTGCTGCCAGCTGATAGAGCTGGTCTTAATAGTTGGTGTCAGCAAGGAGCCTTTGGTCCAGACTTGTGCGAATTCTAACATGAGTTCCAGCTCCAGCTGAAGCAGTGCCATACTGGCAGTAAGTTTCGTTTTCTTCATTAGGGAAATTCACTTCTAGATTAGAAAAATTTCTCAGGCTTCTTGCTTTATTGAGAGGTCCAGAAGCAAAATAAACTCTGAGAAAGGAAGACTTTGCAGTTCCTCAGTCTTGATCTCTTCCACAAGGATTCCAAACCCACAGTTAATTTGTGGGAAGAAGACAAGTCCTTTACACCCATGACACTGTGATCGAGAGCGTCAGATTCACGTTGACACATTGCCTGAAAGTAAATTTTGCTTGAAATGAATACCTTCCCTCTCTCTCTGAATAGGAACCACAGATAAATTAGCCCATACCTTCATTATGCCGAACCATCTGGTTGAATCACTTAAAGGAATTAGTGGGGAGAAAATTCAGGCGAATCTGTTTTTTATTTATCTATTCATACCATCAGGATTCTTTTGCTGGAGAGTGACAGGAATCCAACCTGAGCCACTGTATGTGAATCTATTAGGAGGGAGTGGAGTATCTTACACAACCAAACTATGGGGAGGGCAGAGGTGCAGCAGAACCTCAGGGAGACTGAGGACCATCTCTGAACATAACCTGGCCTCCTGTCATCCCCAGTGTTTTCGTCGTCTCCTGGACTCTTGTCACCTCCAGGACTCTCATCATTTCTCATCTCTGTATTTTCTCCATGCTGGCTTCATCCCCTATACTTTAAATGACTCTGTTATTTTCTGTACATGGCAGAGAACATGACCATCAAGAGCTCTTAAATTTTACATCTGGTTTTACATCTGGCAGCTCCCACTATTAGAAAGGGATTAATTCACGTGCTCCTTGGCCCTAAGATTTTATATATATATATATATATATATAAATATATATATTTTATATATATATAAAAAATATATATATATATATTTTTTTTTTCCAGGGAAAGACTGGCTCTGCTTGGGTCAGATGCTCATCCTTCAACCAATCTCCTCTGACTGGGGACAGGGTCACATTTAAATATATTCAGTGGGTTCACTCTTGTGAATCCTAGCATTCACATAAAAGAAAATAACCATAAGCAGAGCAACCGATCTAAGATTTAAGAATTTACAAGAGATTTATTGAGTACTTACTGTGTGCACAGCAGCATGCTAAGCTGTGTTGGGCATCCCGTGTTTAAAAGTGGAACTGATGACTGCATGCCTGTATAAGTGTGTTTTATCTTACACAAAAGGCATGTGTCCACAAAAATTGTATGCAAAGTGTTACTTCAAGGGCAGTAGAGGAAATTGATATTTTTACAATCCAGGATGCAGGACTCCTCCTGTATAATGAAGAGCCTACGTTATACTAGTAATTACCCTCTGATTTATCTGGTTTGCCCAAGATGAAATTAATACAGTGAATTTTTTTTAATATATCATAGCTTATTTTTTATAAGGTTAGTTCCAGTCCTCCAACAGGATTGATCGGGCACTTCTTATACACCAGACACCATGATGGTGGCTACATATAGTGAGCTGATGAGGACACTTAAAGAAGCTCTCTCTCTCATCAAGGAGATAAGAGGGTTCATTATAATACCATGTGATTAGGGCAACTGGAGGCCCCACAGTGAGCTAGGATAGGTTTAGCATCAAATAGACAAGAAAACCCAATTCTTAACTTTTCCAAAATGTCATAAGAAAACTAAGGAAGGACACTGAGTTCAGCCTGGGATGTGAGAATTGGGTCAGAAACCACTTCCAAGAGGAGCTCATCCTTCAGCTAAGCCATCAAGGTTGCGAAGTAGTCAGCAGACAGATGGGAGAGAGGGCAAGGTCCCTTAGGAGAGGGCACAGCGTGTGCCTAAGCATGGAGGCAAGAGCAGGCGTAGCATCTTCTGAGCACTCAGCTGTCAGGAGTAGGTGCATGTAGAGCCAAAGGGCACTTTGTGCTATGTTAAGGAGCTTGGAAACTTGACCGTCTAACCACGGGGAGCCATGGAATGGTTAGTTTTTTTATCTAAGAGGCACCCGTCTCAGAGTTGGCATGGAGGATCACTTTAATTTAAGGAGAGCAATACAGATGGCAGGAAGAATGGCTGAGAACCATGGCAGTAGTCCTGACAGAAAGGTAAGGGCCTGAATAAGGCGTCGTAGCAGGAATGGGCAGATGCAAGGTATTTGGACTGGATGTGGGGACAGAGCAGATTGTGCAAGAGAGGAGTATGATCTGGATAACCACCCAGTCTTTATGACCCGTGCACGGGGCATTTCAGAGGCACCAATACCTCACTGAGGTGAAGAACTTTAGAAATGTACTTGGTCTCCTCCTTGGGCAGCTGTTTCTGAGGTGTCTTAGGGCATCTGGGGTTGCATTTTCATCAGGGTCCTAATGCAAAGTGAGATGCCAGATTTCCCTTCATTTGACTTGGAAGAAGCCTTAGCGCCCTTCCTGGGGGCCCGTGATGGTGCCAGCTCTGCGTTTGTGTCTGTGTTTTGGTTGTGCAGATGTCTCCAGTTCAGTGCAGCTAGACAACCCTTTGTGTTTCAAGGAAAGGAGTAGAAAAGACTACCAACTCCTCGCTGGTAAGAGGTTTTTACTATTACTGATTTTTTTGGTAGAAGGGAAACTCCTGCCTTTTAATTGTAGAACATAAATATTTTTAAATTGCCATTTTCCATCTATCTTTACAAGCAAAGTTGATACCACTTTCATTTGCTGTGTTCCTCAGCAAAATGCTCTCAATGGGGGAGAAAAAGAACTTTGTGGACTTCAGTCATTCTGTTAGCTAATATAATCTTCAGCTTTTTAAAAGAAATCTGGCACATAGTATTCAAATCAACAGAGATAATTGTTCCCCTGTGCACAAGAGCCCTCTTCAGATATTTAAAGAGCTAAATCAATTATTTTCAAACCTCAAAAGATAATTGGACAAAGGGTATATGATTGGGTAATTTACAAAAGAAGAAATTAAAATGGCCAGAAAATATGTTGAAAAGTATTAAACCTTCACTATCACTGTAAGTCAAAACAGAATAGACTTTTTTGGGTACCAAAATGGCAAAGATGGAAAACAAATTAATGGCTGTTCTTGGTGAGGTAAAGAGTAAATGAACTTTCTGTATCGTGGAGACAGCACAACTTTTCTGGGGACAGTTTCACAGTATCTGTCAAAGCCTTACAATGTTGCATATTTTTAACCTAGCAATTCTAATCTAAGAATTAGCATGAGGAAGTAATTTAAGTACAAGGATGTTCGTATTACTGTCTTATAATAAAATCTGAAAATAATCTAGCCATCAAATGGGATTTTAAAAATGAGTTATGGGAAGGAAGTTTTGATACAGCTCTATGTTGCCATTGTAATCATGTTGTAGAAGAATGCATAGAGAAAGAAAATGTTTGTTACTTATTAAGAAAGCAGGTTAAGGAGGTGTGGCTAGTGTGGTTCCAGTTGTGAGCTCTGAGTGGTTAGATTATGGATAATTTTAATTTTCTCATTTATGCCTTTTAGTGTTTTGTAAATTTTCTACAATGAACCTGTGTTTATTCGGAAAAAGTTATATAGAACTAAAGTCCCACACATAAAAAGCTGTCCTATGAAAGCAGCAACCTCATGTTCTGTTTCTTTTTTGGCATAATGAGGACTTTCTAAGAGTCAGAATCATGTACAGGGGAACCAGCAGGCTTTCTCCAGAACTTCGACGCTCTATGACAGGAATCTTCCAGAAAGTCTCCTTACGTTGGGTGACTAGTTGGACCGGCTGAAATACAAGGTTCCTCTTATAATCTATGATCTGTTCACTACAACTGGCTCTACTTGCTGGCTCTGAAGAACCCAGCAGGCTATTTTATTAAATACAGAGCTTAGTGCTAGAAAATTGCACACAGCTAGTCCTTGTTAGATCAGTGGCTTTCGAACTTTCTAGTCCAAAACCCATAACTAAAAATACATCTCACAATATCATGACCCACCTACACACAGACACATAGGAAACAAAAGTACAATGAAATACCTTTACTGTGGTGGTAAACCCTGATACTTTCTATTTTATTCAATCTTACTTTTCCAAGCTGCTCATGACCTACTAAAGTGATTTTGCAGTTTAGTCTGCAGTTTGAAAAACCCAGTCCTGAGCGCTCTGGAGCTTTGTTGTGGTGCTGTTCTTAGAGGCCAACTGTCCAGATGCTTCCCTGCTCTGCTTGCCTTCAAGTGAGGTGGAATACGTTGGCATGATTGATGCTGAATTGTTTTCCGGGACAGTAGAAGGACCCAGGGTATTGGCAGTTATGTTCTTTGTTAGTGTTAGGGCTCCAGAAAAGATGTATCGGAAATGTTTATGCATAGTAGTAAGTTCTTATGTAAAGCAAAAAAAAAAAATCAGTCTCAAAATAATCCTGATCTATAGTATTTTAACCACTTAGCTGGTTGCATTTCCTCTTGCTCCATAACAGCACTGAAAATCACCTTTTTACTATAAAAGTTCCTCCAAATTCCACTTCAGATAATTGTACCATTTCTAAAGTGTCTAGCACAGTATGTGCATAAGTGAATTTGATTAATTGCTTAGTTCAGTTTGAAAAACATCGTTCTAGAAATCACTTTTCTTTATTGACCAGGCATTCAGAGAAGACCATAAGAAGAGACTGTTTCTTTGTGTTGATGATAAAGTTAGACCACCAGATCTTTGTTCTCAAAGGTGATCATGAGAAAACAGTCATGATTAGCAAAAGCTGGAGATCTTTTTTAAAAGTTTGTAACCTTAGAAATTTATGATTTCAGATAACACTAAAAGTCAAAATTATCATTGGAAATTCTGGCTCTAGCTGTGTGACCTTGGGCAAGTTACAAAATTCCCATGTATAAAATTGAGATAATTGATAGTATCTATCTCAAGATTATTGTTAGGATTAAATGAGTTCAATTTATTGAAAAACACCCAGAACAAAGTCTGACACACCGTAAGTGCTTATATGAGTGTCTGTTAGCTTTAACCTGTAAGCAGAAAAAAAATTTTTTTAAATAACATTTTATCCTTAATTGGAATAGAACAACACTGTTCAGAGTAGGTAAAATATTTGGCAAATGGCATGGTCTTCTCTGAAAATCCTTTTTAAAAACTTTGACAACCTTAATTGAATTAAGGGGCTTAAACAGAATTAGAATAATATTGGAAAGAAATTGTAGTTCAGCAAAACATTTCTGAGACTGAGTGTTTTTCATGCACATTCACAGGTAGGCTTGTATCTTGGAGAACGAAGTGGGGAGACATCAGCTCTGAGGTTTTTATGAAACTGACTCATGATACACACAGAAAAGACTGTAATAACACCTGGAACATAGTACCTACTCAATAAATGTTATTTATAATTTTTGCTATTTTTTGTCATTGATAATATCAAAGACATAAAATCAATCTGTGTTTCAGATTGATTAAGTGGTAAATGCCAACAAGCTACCTGATTCAGGAATAAAATACCAGATAAGTGGGGATTTTGTTTTCTTTTACGGTGGTTTGAAACAAACATTGGCTTCTACAAGCTACCAGATCTAAAGACCCTTGGTTTCCAAGGGCAAAGATAGCAAAAGAAAGACAAAAGATGTCTTTGCTTGAGAAGTGACCAATGAAACAACATCTTTGAAAATGTTGTTCTTGAAGGATGAGCCCTTGAGCAAAGACCACACTTCCCGGAGGTGGGGGTATAGGGTTGGGTCAAAATCACATCAGAAATTTAGTATCAAACCTATATTGCTCAAAGGAGAGGAAACCTTTAGTGTGTGTTCAAGCTCCCTGCAGGTGTCTGTCTGATTTCCTGCCAGTCTTAGCTTCCCTTTTCTCCTCTGCCTTTCCCTGATTCTGTACACATCCAGATCTTATGCATCAAGTTTCCACTCTTGAAATCTACCTGTCTTATGTCCTGTCTCCTTCAAAGTGTCAGTTCACTTCTTCATGATAAAGTCATCCATTAAAAGAACACTCTTGAGATTCAGGGTACTATTGTTATTATGTTTTTTCTGGGACACCCTGGATAGGGTATTCCAGTATTGAACCCATTAGTTTGGCTCTACTGAAGACATTTCAAAGTATGAAGTTCAACAGAGAGAAGCATTTATTTTGTACCTCATTCTCTGTGAGTGGAAAGACGCACTCACGTGCTTTCCTTTGTCCTGCATCTGTTCTCTGCTTAAATGCCTGATTATTCCTTTGATTGGACACTCAAGAATATAGCGCTTTACTGTTAGAATGGTTTCGTGTGTTCATTTTACCATGTATATAACATGAACATTATTACTGTATTTTTTTGGACTCATATGGTAGCTTTCTACTACAAAAGCTATTTTGCTGTGGAAAATGATTATGGACATTATGTGAAATGATTATTTTTCTAGTTGCTATTATTCCTTTCTCAGAAGCACAGAGAGACAAGACTTTTAAGATTTAATTCTGTCCTGGGAAAATGGCTTCTTTCAGCACCTTCAGTTTTGTGATAGTAACTTCCTTAATGAACTGAATATTTCCCTTAATTTTCCGCTATGAATTATGTAACTATCCTATTAAAAGTAAATAAATATTTTAAATTGTGCCGATTATTGTTTTCAGCCCTTTTTATGGTTACATATTTTGGTATTGAAACACTTTTACAGGGATTTTTATAGCTATTTATATTTTATGTATATATATGTATTTAATCATGGTAGGTATAAATTACTCTTGTTAGTTTCAAAAAACTCACTATTACCTAAATAAACATGTGTTTTTTTTAAAGTCCCATTTGAGTGGGAAGGAAAAATGAATGATTCTGGCTGAGAACTATTGTCTGAAAATTAAAGCCTGTTTCCAAGTCATACATTTCTAAGTGTTTTCAAAGAGAGACAGACTAGTGTTGATTTATTTTTTTTTTTTGGCAAGGTTTTATTTAAATGTCAAAAATGTATACTTTAAAGTGTTCAGTCTTGTGTTTTTGGACAGGAGAATGCCTTCGTTGCTTTGCTATGCAAGTAATCTTACTGCTATAGAAAAATTGGTTATGAAAGTAGGGATCTTTTGCCTTTGAAAATATTCACAATCTGATTCAAATTCTAATTTTATTACCAGTTATTGAAATGGCTTTGTGCCTGTAATATCAGATCAACATCTTTTCTTTCCTCCTTTTTTTTTTTTTTGTTTTTTGCAGTAAAAGAACCTATTTAGTCTGTGCGATGATACGTTAGGAAATACACATACAAATGTTTTATCTTAGATTTGTGGCTTCTACTACATTTGTTATTTCGGTTGGGTTGTATGCCTATTCTTTTAAAATGTTTTAAAATGTTATTTTATTATTTTAATTCACTTGACTGCCAAGAGATATAAGTCTAAATAAAAGGTCTAAGTTATTTTGAATTAATTTGAGATGTAGTTCCAGTTGTTCCACATATTTCATTTATATTTTCCTGCCTTTGATAATGATACCAACCCATAAAATAACTTAAAAGTCTGTCATACCTCGTTAGATTCATGTATGCCTCATTGTAGGTGTTTAATTTAACTAGCCTATACACTGAGGAACTTGGTAATTTTTATGGACTGGACAGTAACTTATATATGTATATATATATATATTTTTTAACATTGCCTCAAGGTTGGACAGTAACTTATATATATATATATTTTTTCTTTTTAACGTTGCCTCAAGGTTGACTTTAATTGAGATACTTTGAATAAGATCACTTTAAGAAACTTTGTTGCATTATGATGTTGGTAATTATATTTTCTTTTTTTTAATTGAGAAATAGAATCTCTTATCCATTAATGTATTAAGACATTAGAAATTATATTAAGAACTATATGTAACTCTTTATTATAGGAGTCCAAGTCACTGAAGTGGTGGCATTATAATGTAATTTAATAGTAATCTAAACACATTATCTTTACCCAAAATGTTTTGTTGCTGAGAAGCCATTAGGACATTACATGTTGAATTATAGCTGCATTGTATCATCAGATAGAACTTGATTTGTCTCTATTGTAGTACAAATAGCATATGTCTGAGAGAGCTAGAAGAAGGAACCCTGACACAGATACTGTATTTTAAAAAAGCTTTTATATATAAAGCATCCTTTCTATGGAAATTATATAAATATGCTTTCTATTTCTTTACATTTTATCCTAACTTCTTCCAAATTCAACTGGCCTTTTTCACAATGCTCTGTTCTTAGAGTCCCATCAAGAGGACAAGAGTTCCGGTTTTCCATTTGTTTGCTTGTTTGTTTTTTAATGAGCACAGAATCCAGCCCCACCATCTCCTTTTTTCTCCTGTGCTTCAGCCGTGCTGAATTCTTTACTGTAACTCAGTTGTGTTAAGCACGCTTCTGGGTCCTTATGTAAAGCCACTCTCTTTGCCTGAAATGCTTTCACCCCAGATGTTTGATGCCTTCCTTCTTTATGACTTGAGATCACTGTCCAGATGTCACCACGTTAGAGAGGTTTTTCTTTGACCATCTCAGTCTGTCTCCTTATCTGGCTTCCTGGTCCTTCAATGCACTTATTCCTACCTGACATTATCTGACGTGTTATCTGTCTGTCTCCAACAGTAGAATGTCAAGTCCCATGGGTCAAGGACTTTTTATTGACTGCCATATCCCCAACGTCCAGAGCACTGTCTGGCAGGCACATAGCATATGCTCAACGAATATGAGTTGAATGGCTTTTCCATCACAGGGATTTAACAGAGAATGTTTCCATAATGATAACAGTTGTCTCCTATCATGTCTGTGATTGTTATAAATATAGTTACTACAGTGTTCCTTTCCAGAATGCTCTATCACCTTGGGACCTTGGCTGTGGATTTGCCCATTTGTTGCGTCTTCTGAGTTTCTTCCCCTCTCTCAAGACAGATGCTGGGTTGTGGAGCTTCTGACTTCCGTGCCATGGTTAAATAGTTGTATTTGTCTGAAACACTTTTTACCTTGTTTTTATTGGCTCGGGATTGCCACACAATTTGGTGGGAGTTCAATTTCAGATTCCATACCAGCAACACGGCACAGGATTAGAAGTCTGATTTCCCACAGGTGTTCCTACCCTCAGTCCAGGTGAGACTGTGCCCAGGCTAAGTCCTGAGGTCCATGGGCTGAGATTTCTGGACACTTCCTTTCCAACTTCTCGGGTCTTGTACATGAAGCACACAGGGACTGGTCTCCCCTCTTAGCCCAGAAACCTTAGCCCCCAAAACACTCTGCCTCTTGGCTTCAATTCCCAACTCCTCCTACGTGGAATCTTCACTTCACTTCTAGCACCTGGAAATTTTTCTTTCTTGGTTTCAATTTTGCTGTGTATCAAAAACAAACTTCTGTAATATATTATCCAGTGTTTATTTTGTCTTGGCTGGAGATAGCTTCCCCCAGTCTGCTCAGTCGGCCATATTGGCTAGTAGTCCATGTGGAATTTATTTATTTTGGCATTTTTAGAGTGATACTGAAAGTGTTGATGTTCCTATATATCCAAAGGTATTTACACCTGGGCCCCCTATACGTGTGCAGTAATAGAAACTTGGACTCTTTATATTGTAAGTGTCTGGATGTTCTAATGTTTTAAAGGAAACATTAGACATTATTTATGAATACTGTTAAATAGTGACCTCATCATCCATTCCACTCTTTTTTAGTTTCTTAGCATTGCATGTTTTATTATTATTATTATATTGTTGCTGCTATTATTATGTTGCTGCTGCTGCTGTGGTTATTGTTATTATTATTATTATTATTATAGCCTTTTAGGATAATTTTGTCAAATGGAAAGTAATTATAAAGGGAACTTTTCAGTTAAGTATCTGAAAACCATTGTTTTTGCCAGGTTTTACTTCCTTTAATTCCATTCATAAGCTTACATTGATTAAACACTAAGTATACTCTCAGGACGTATCTACTAGGTGCTACAGGGTCACTTTATAATTTACAGTCATAATTATTATCATAGCCTAAGACATATTTTTAGCTATCTTATTTTCAAATTGAAATTCACAGACTTTAACTATATACTTTGTTGTGTTTGGGCAAATCCAGATATAAAACATTTCTCTCACTTCAGAACGTTGCTTTGTCCTGTTTTATGCCTTTTATTTTAAACTTGATTTTTTTTCCCCCTAGCAGATATTAAACAACCTCAGCTGAAATCTGAAAAGTCTCCTAGGAAGTTTAGAGGTTCGAGTGACTGGGAGTGCCTGAATTCTACAGACAGAAACTACTTTGTGAAATTATGGGCCAAACTTTCAGGCAAAAAAACGTCAGTGGTAAGAAGGGACAGATGGGGGGAAGTGGCACCTGAGCATTACACAGTTCAGACAAAAAGAGGGTTTGATATTTTCAGACTAGTAAGTTTTGCCAAAACTGTTCTCTGACTGGTATTGTCCGAAGACAAGTTTTCCCCCTGCCTCCTTCTACACCTCTATGAATAGACTCAGGTTCTAAAAATAGAATATTCAGTGTAGATTTTGTGAGTACCTTTTCCCCAGGCTCCTAGTCAAAACTCTGACACTCATTTCTTCTACTTAGCAGAGTCGAAAGCACTACAACAGAATTAATGCTGTAAATATGTCCATCAAGGGAAAACTTGCTTTGCTCTTGGGATATAATTTTGAGTATTCTTGTGCTGAGCCTTCAAAGCGAGTCCACTCAAAGAGCCCATGTTTCATAACCTTGCAGCACTTAAACTAGTCCTATGACTTATTTCTGATCCTGTTCTTTAGCTCAGAGATGTCAGGATGGCACTGAGTTCAAACTAGGTCGCGCTCCTTTCCCCTCCGTGATGGTTTTCCTGTGATGGTCTGGGACACAAAGGGACCTAAATCATCGCAGCTGCCACAGAAGGCACAGAACTTGCGATTTGGTTCTCACCTCCTTGGTCGTAGTTTCCTTTAAGCCTCACCTGTTCTAAGCAAACAAGCACGTTATCTTCTATAGTCACAACCGTAGGCAGTGGTCACAAGAATCAGACTGGTGACTTCGGATGAAAAGTGTAGGGCCGTGGTGTGTGCAGGCATAGCTGTTCATTCTGCTCTGAGTAAGTCCTAAGGATGGGGTGTTTGAGGTGCAAGAAGACATGAAAGCCAGCTTAAGTAAGAGGTAGTTTCATTATTAAAAAATACAGTGCGTGGCTTCACAGTACATTGTGAGCAGGGAGGACGTACAGCTCTCACAGCAACCGGACATAGGGTCGGAGAGCGCGGTGCTGAGGCTTCTCTGCCTCCCAAGTTCCTCTTGCCTCTGCCTCTGCTTTCCATATGTTCTGTTGTTGTCCTCTCTCTCTCTCTCTCTCCCAGCCAGCCTTCTCCACTCACTCCGCTTCCCTCCCGCATAATTTGAACCCATTCGCGTGCGTGCCAGCCTTGACCCTCCATGACCCTTGGGCTCTGTGCCCACAATTCCTGGCCACTTCTCTCTCTCTAATTCATATTGCGGGAGGCAAAGCAATCTAGTTGGCCCAGCAGGACTTTTCAGGCCATCCCACATGGATCAAATTAGACTGCTCTTGTGGTCACCCGTGGCAGGTCGAAAGGCAGGGCCACGTGGTACAGACTGTGGCTTCTTAGAAGCAGCAGAGGGTGGTGCCCTCTAAATAAACATCGATAAATAATATAAATTTGCAAAATGAGACTGGAGAGCAGAAAATGTCCTGTTTATTTGTCCAAAATAAATCAAATCTGCACTTGTTTCCATCTGCCAGGACCTGTGGGAAATCAAATGTCAGTCATGAGGAGTGGGGGTCACTCCCATTCTTTGGATTAAGTTCAAGAATCCTGAGGTTTTCACCATCCTGGAAAGTTAGGGAAGGGCCCCTGGTTTCAGACCATCATGGTTACCGTGGAGATGCTCCTTGTCTGAAACCCTGAGTTTCATTCTGAGCCAGTGGCTCTTTTTCCTCCATATCCTCTCCTACTAGTACCTTTGCCTAGAGCTGACCCCTGAGATCTTGCCATACCCTAGGTGCTCCGTCTCCCTGAGGAACCCATCAGCCTCTGTCCTCCCAGTCCTGGGAAACCCAGCCCCCTTCAGCTCAGCCCACCACTTTCTCTGTGTACTTGATATCCCGTCCTCCTCGGATGATGTGGCTATATGCTTCTTAGAGCTTAGACTTTCAAATACCAGTTCTTTTTCCATCTTCCAGGACATGAATTATCCGGGTTATTAACTCCAGAACTCATCCTTGGCCAACTGTTTTCTTTAATGATAAGTCTGTGTCCTGATGACCAGAACTGGCTCATGTCCCTGTTAGGCTGTCCTGCCACACAACCTCAGACACACCAATGAGAAATCCACACTTTTGATTTGTAACTTCTGCCAGTTAGTGGGTTTTCATGATATGTTTAAACATGACCAACCTGAATAGTACCTGTTAGGAAACTTTCAGGTCTAATTAAAGACAGCTTTTCTCTGGTCCAGGGCACTCAGGTACCCAGGAACAAGAACAGAGGAACAGAGATAACACACACACCCCAACACACACACCCCAACACACACACACACGTGTTCTCAGCTATAATTCATCTCCAACATCTCAGTATAAAATAAACGAGCAGTATGGAGGACCTGGAGGGGAAGGTATGATGAAAAGGCAATGTGAGAGTACAAGCAGCCACCTTGGTGGTGGGTGGAGAGCAAGTGGACAGACCAACTGCTGTCAAACAGTCTCACGAACTTTGACATGCCCAGTGTCACTCCTTACCTGCAGTCCTCCCTGAGAAAGCATTCAGCCCCCATAATCCAGGGCATCTAGAGCCTAGTCTGGAAATCTACTGTGTCCTGTGTTAGAGGGTTGGCAGTTACCGATTTGTGATGGCAGCAATGCTCAAATCTCTTGCGACCTGAGGTTCTGGTACCTTCACCTGCCAGTCCTGGTGGAGATATAATGCAACAGAGTGGTTTCACAGAAAAGCAAATCAAATCCCATAAGAACCAACAGATACACTCATCAAAAATCAGTGCAAAGATAATGCTAAATTGCTGCTGTCATATATATGGAGTGAATTTGCCTAAGATTATTTTTAGTGCCTCATTTTCTTATAAAGATTATGAATGCAATGCTATTTTGAAATTGTAAGTATTTATCAAATTTTAGGGTATTTCATAAGTTGTTAACCTCTTAACAGCTGTTATAATGCTGCAAATGAGCAACAGCTCTTTTGAGATCATCAACAGAAGCTTTAATGAGATGTTATGGTGCCGTTGGAGACCAGAAGTAGCCTTTATACAGCATTTATAACTTGGAAAGGGCTTCATGTAAGTTGTCTCGTGTACCCGTCATTGCAGCCCTTAGGAGATGTGGTTTTTCCTCATTTTACTTTCCCAGCATAAATTCCCATGTGTTTTTGGAACTCTTTGGTGGGTAAAAAAAGGGAATTGCAACTTCCTCTGTAGAAAACCTGTATCGTGAATTGTCAAAGAAGAAAAGCAGGAACGTCTGTGCTTTCTTAGCGTCTTAACTGTAGATTTGATGTATTCCTATTTACCTTTATAAACTGTCAGGAGAGCCATTTGAGATGATGGACTAAGCAGAAATTCCCATCGTCGGTGCTTTTTTGGTTCTGTTTCTCTGAAGCACCCTTTCTGCTTCTGTTGAGGACGGCGTCCTCCCGTCTGCTCAGAACTAGCTCGCTCTCACTGCGGATGTGCGACCTTTCAGCCTAACCCCTCTGTTCTAAGATCCCATTCTTTCCTTGTGCGTGCTTTCTAACTACGTGCATGTCAGGGTATGATTATAAAATAATAGGGTTGGTTTTGTGTCTTATGGAAACTGGTCCTATTCCCGGGTAGTCACATATGCACGTGTCTTCACTAGGTGGGTGAGTGTGTATTTATGTGTGCGTTTGTGTGTATTTTC
This sequence comes from Vicugna pacos, assembly GCF_048564905.1. NCBI lineage: Eukaryota > Metazoa > Chordata > Mammalia > Artiodactyla > Camelidae > Vicugna > Vicugna pacos. The sequence goes on along the minus strand of NC_132993.1, from coordinate 16,761,139 downwards.
AGTCTAGGCTTGCTTCTATCCACATTTAACAATTGACTCCTTGACCCAAGAGGAGATGCAGCAACTCTGAGTTCATGTGACAGTCTTGCCGCCTACTGGGTGATCTTACAAAAGCCACTTATCTGCTATGAGATGTCATTTTCTCTTCTGTAAAGTAGCGCTAGTAACAGTACCTTACGATGGTATTGGATCAGATGCATATGGAATTTCTTTATATATCATGGACCACAAAATGAATGTTTTATTATTTTTGAGATAATGTTTGACAATGAGGGCAGAAAGAGTTCAGGCTCTCAGCTATTGTACGCCTTAAACGTAGACAACATTATATGTCAACTGTATTACCAATAAAAAAGAAATGACTGGTATAAATTTGGTAGCAGGTAATAAGTACATTTGTCAAGGCTGTTAGATACAATGTCAATATACAAAAATAAATTACATTTCAATAGCAATAATCTGAAATATATTTTTAAAACTTTATATTTTGAGTAGTATTCCAAACTATCAAATATTAAGAATAAATCTAATGAAAGATGTATAGTATCTCTACATGGAAAAGTGCTAAACATATTATTTAGAAAAAATAAAGATCTAAATAAGTAAAGGGGTAGAGACCGCATTCATAGTTCCAAGACTCAGTATTGTACAAATATCAGCTCTTCCCAAATAGATGTATAGATTCAGTGCAATCCAGTCAAACTCTCATAAAATTTTTTGTGGGGATTTATAAGTAGGTTTTAATATTTATATGGAAATGCTGAAATTGGCACAAAAATAGGCTAATAGACTGAATAAGAGGCCAGAAACGTGCCCATGTACGTATGGAAAATTAACTTATGAAAAGAGTGTCACTGCTGAGCAGTATGAAAATGATGATATTTTGCATCAATTCCATAGAAATATGGAAAAATTTAAACTTAACCCTGATCTCACACCATACACAAAAGTTACCTTATGGTAGATTGTATAAATGTGAAAGACACAGCAATAATACTTTTAGAAGACAATGTATGAGGTTTTGATGACTTCGGGGTGGGGCTAGATTTCTTAAATGTAGTTAAAAGGTATTAAACTACAAAGGAAAAATTTCAAACATTGAGGAACATTCAAATTAAGAACTTCTATTAATCAAAAAGCAGCATTAAAGAGAAAAAACCACACAGAGGGAGAAGATATTTGCATTAAGTATAACTGACAAAGTACTGTGTCCAGAATATATAAAGAACCCCTATAAATTTTTAAGGAAAATATAGCTAATCCATAGAAAAGTCCCAAAAGATAATGTCTAGATGACCAATAATCACGCGAAGAGACATTCAACCTCGTACTCAGGAAAAATGCAAATTATCACCACAGTGAGATACCATCATGGATAAACTAGAACTGTTAAAGTCGTGACCTGACTCTCAAGATGTGGAGCAATGGAAATCCTTATAAGGCAATTGGTGGGAGGTTCAGTGCATACAGTGTAGATAGTAGTTGAACATTATCTGCTGAAGTTGAGCAGACACATGCATTCCATGACCCAGCAGTGGTAATCCTGAGTATAAACCCACCAAAAATGGGTAGCCATGCACACCAGCAGGTATGCACAAGAATGCTTATAGTAGCACTGTGCATAGTTTCCAAAACTGGAAACTCAAATGCCCATCAGCAGTGGATGGGCCAAGCACGATTTTGAATACTCCTATAATAAAATATATACAGTGATAAAAAATGAACAAACTTCACCACATGGATATATCTCTCAAACATACTGTTGAACCAAAGAATTTGTGACTCAAAAGAATACAGGCTCTATGATACTTGTAAAATACAATTAAAAACCAGGCAACACTAAACTATAATGTTTAGGGATGCAAGTTAAGATAATAAAAGTATAAAGAAAAAGTGGTTGCCATAAAAATCAGTGGATTACTTATCTCTGGAGGGGGAAGAAGATGGTAATTGTTGAAAAGGGTCCTAAGGGACTTGAGGGATGCTGGCAATTGTGGAATTTAGCAGGGCATTTGGTGTAGTGGAATGAGTGTCATTAGCTGGACAAGCCTCAGTGAGTTACTTAGCAATTCCAGGATTGGGCAGGATTTCCTAGAGCTTGAAAGATCAAGGGAACTCTATAAGGTGATGCTGAAACCAAAACCAGACAAAAGTCCAACTAGATGATCAATCTGAAGAATCTGAAAATAGTGAGAAATTCAGATCACGGTGATAGACCAGATCAGGGTGGGAACTTTAACGGCCAAGACTTAGCTTCCTGTCTCGTGGGTGCAAATCTGAGAAAAGTAAAATAATGAGTTAAGGGAGGTGCAGCCATGTGTGGAAGTAGTAGTGCCCATGGTCTGTGTGGCAGTTCATTGGAGGATGAGTTCACTACGGCTTTGTTAGTTTAGCAAGCCTAGGAAGGGCCTTTGTTCTCAGCCACCCTCTCCAAACCCATATGCAAAAGGCTCCCTTCCCTTTCTTCCCTTCCCTTCCCATCTCCTTCTCCTTCTCCTTCTCCTTCCCCTTCTTCTCACTCATTCATCTGTCTACCTGTCCTAAATTTGCTGAATTCCTGCCCATGTATGTAGGATCTGGATTTACTTTTCAGTGTAGACCAAGTATTTTCTGACCAGACCCTGTTCTAGACACTGAACAAGGTGGGCCTGGCCCCTGCGCTTATGGAACGTATAGTCTATGGAACCCTCTGCTCTCCTCTCCTCGGTAGGGTGAAGTCAGTGTATCTCTAGCCCTTCTACTACTGCCTTCTTTCTTTGGGTAGGAAATGGGCTAATGGAGATGGAGATCCTCAGTACTACTGGCAGCTGGTTTTTTCCCTCATCTCTAAGGTCTCTGGGGATTTGCTCTAGGTCCCTACCGATTTGTCTTTGTTTGGAAGAGATATCCAAGAATGGTAGTCTTTGCTCTTCAAGTCTGTATAGTATCTGCTAACATTGCTTTTCTTGCTTGTTTCTCCAATAGTTTATCAATACAAAAGGCTTTCTATGAATATGACCATAATTTAATATGAATTAAAATAGTCAGTTTCTTCATTTCCTCATCCCTTGTTTATATAATCCTTTGTTGCTTTATCTTTTTCTCTCTTTATAGCCTAAATGGTATTTACTTTTCCAAATGACTCCCAAAGCACATTTATTTGAACATATCTAAAAGATTCTTGGAGAACTATAAATATAATTTTAATCACCCTTACTTCTTAAACACTGACAATTTTCTTTTTTAGGTTTGAGTTTTAAAAAATGCAGTGCTCTTTTCTTACTGCTGCAAAAAGTATATAATAAACACTATCTAGTGATAGGTTTTTATTTGTACAACCCTCACACATACCAGTGATTACAGAAATGTAATTCCGCATGTTTTACTTGTCAGATATCACTGTGCTTCCATTTCCCTTGCCGGAGGCAACCCCGTTTCGCATGATTGGCTCCCTGGAAAACACACACGAAGGTTACGATGGCTTAGTGAAGATTTTTTGCTCTGAAATTGTGACTAGGTTTTTGCCTTCTAGGGAAAGCTTGATTTTCAGAACTTCAGTTGTATCTGTTTGTCCAGCCTGGAGGAAGGCTACATTGGCTTTTAACATGACCCATGTAGTCTTTGATAGCCACCTTGCTGGTTGGTATAACAATGTATTCTGTGTTCTTTTGTTCATTACCTGTCCTAGACCTGGAATCAGTCTTTTCTCTCTGACCTCCTTAGGGGAGACCCTTACTCCTGAGGCAGGCCAAGTTACTAAAAGTCAATTCTCCAGGGAAAAAAAATTGCTGAAAAAAAAATTGCTGAATGACCAATTCATTCAAAGCCAACTTAACAAATGGATGCATGTGGCAGAGAAGGCCAGTACAATCCTGTAAATCCTATAAAGTACCCAAAAATATGAAGTCTGGTGAGAAACTGGACTTGTGATAACAAAATACTGAGCCCTACATCTACTAAGCACAGTTTCCTTTCAACACTATGAGGCAGGTCAGCTCAGCGAGCTTGTTCATAGTTACACAGCTTAGAAGTGTCTATGTTGACTCCAAAGGACAAGTGCTTTCTTCTACTCAGTGTGTTTTTCAGGGCATGGTGTTCAGTACCACATTTATTACCTAGAATAATACTATAAAGGGATGCCTTTAAAAATAGAACTACCATATGACCTAGCAATTCCACTCCTGGGTATATATCTGAGAAAAATAAAAGCACTAATTCAAAAGGGTACATGCACCCCAATGTTTATAACAGGATTATTTACATTTGCCAAGATATGGAAGCAACCTAAATGTCCATCAACAGATGAATGGATAAAGATGTGGTTTATATATGTAATGAATAACTAAAAAATCAGCCATAAAAAAGAATGAAATAATGCCATTTACAACAACATGCATGGACTTGGAGAGCATTTTGCTAAGTAAAATAAGTCAGACAGAGAAAGACAAACACTATGATATCACTTATATGTGGAACCTAACAAATACAAGAGACTAGTGAATAAATCAAAAAAGAAGCAGACTCACAGATATAGAGAACAAACTAGTGGTTACCAGTTGGGAGAGCGAAGCAGGGTAGGGGTAGCATAGGAGTAGAGGAAAAAGAGTTATTTGGGGATTATGTGAAATCAGGTGTGTGAATCTTTTGAAAATTATAAAGCAATATAGAAGTTGGCTCTTGTGTCCTTTTAACATGACCCATGTAGTCTTTGATAGCCATCTTGCTAGTTGATATAACAATGTAGTCTATGCTCTTTTTTCATTACCTATCCTAGTCCTGGAATCAGTCTTTTCCCCAAGAAGTCTTGGTTTCTTTAAATAGGAGATGGTAGTACAAGAATACAACATGGTTGCTAGAAATGCTTATTGCTATTGGAATGGCCATTGCTTCTAGGCCTTTTCTGTGGCTAGAGAAAATATTTCATGGATTCAAGTTAATATTTTCCAATTCAGATTCACGACTTCAGGATTTTTACTTTGCTTTTTCCTCTATTACGTTATTTTCTTCCACACTGAAAATCCCGCTTCTCAAAGGCATGGGAGATGATGGAATCCCAGTTTCTTACTGTATTACTCATTTGTTTATCCACATTACACACAGAAGATTATCAGAATAACAATACTAAATACTACCAGCACCTATTATAAAAACTGAAAATAGTTTATTAAAAAGTTTTTTGCAAATGTTTTCTCCCATTATTGATTATATTATAGCTGTATTATCAGAACTTATTGTCATATACTTTCTCCCTTTTAACTCTCATTTTGTCTTAGTTTTCAAATATATTCATACATAATATTCATCATTAGGTCAGTATCTGTCTAGTTGTTTTATTGCCTAAGCTTACTCTCTACTAGATACAGAAAGCACTATGGGGAAAATATTTCCTGCATTCTTGCCTGTTGGTAACAGTCTATTATACTTTACACTTGAATTGTAGTTTTTATCATCTATCCTGTCTATTTGTTTTGGTTTACTTTATCAAGAGCTCTTAATGTTGATATGTTGGATCTTCTTTGTCTATCTTAAATGTTTGTCACCTCTTCAATCGTTTTACCTCTTTCTTGACTTCTTTTTGAGTTACATTTTTTAATTTATATATTTTCTATTTCTCTTATTATTATTTGTTGTGTATATTCACTCTTGTATTCCTTCTATTTTAGTTTTCACTTCCTAAGTGAGTTTTTTCTTAAATTTTAATTCTTTCCTGAGTTCTGTCACCTCATTTGTGAGTTTGTAAAATTGTAATTTATTCCTTAATGTTTTGTGTCATTTTCTTAGTGTCTTTTAGTTTATTTTGAAATAGTAGGTTATGGATTTTATCTGTTTTCCTTTCATTGTGTATAGAAGTATTATTCTACCCCTTTTCCTCTTACTTCTTATAATAACTTTGTATGGGATTTGACTAGAAAATTTCTCATTTTTATGTGAAATTTGTTTTCTCAAACTTTTAGAAGGAAGATGGTTTTTCAAATAGTGTTAAATGCATGGCAGTTTCCTTCCTGAGATGTCCTGGCTCTGTTGCCCTCCCCCCAGGAATTTTTAGTCCTTACTTCCTTTTTTTTTTTTTTTTTTTAATGTAGAACCTTCTCTTAGAAGGGAGCCCTATAGTGGATTAGTTTCAAGAATTCATTGTTGATTCAGCTCCTTCAGAACTTACCATGGACCCCTTGTTCTTAGCCACTATGAGAATGGGAACAGCCCCTCCTAGGTTTCAGCTAGATTCCCGGATTGTCCTGCTTTGCTTTCCAGTGACTACTTCTGAGCTATTTTGAGCTTCTTCTGTTCTCAGGTCTTTGAGTCGCCCTGTTGCTTCCTTCGGCTTCCTCTTGCGTGGACGCTGATCCATGCAGGTATTGTGGCTGTTATCACCTGTGTTGGGGGGGGTTGAGGAGAGCTTGTCACCTGGCTTACCTGGTTTTCTTGTAAATGTTTTCATATGTTTCTATTTTGCAATTTAGTTGCTATATCTATTTTTATGTGGAAATTCTGGGAAGTCCAAAAACTGTGCTTCCACTACCCTTGTCATCTTCCCAGTCACAATATAATTTAAATCAAGGATCAAGATAGGAAAAAAATAAGGATGGTATATAGTAAAATCATGATAGAAAATGTATATACTAGTATAAAGTGACAAGGAAGAATAATAACAAATCAACATGAGAGTAAGACTGCAGATTTGGCTGATGTATAGTCATTTTATGGTAACATGAAACAATTTAGATGTATTTATGGAGCTATTTAAACATAGTTTTTAAATGATGAAATTTAAGTAGAGTTTGTTTATTCCTTTCTTGTACCATTATAAATCCCCTCCCTCCCACCAGCAGATACTTCCTCCTCATTGTGCTTACACCAAACTGCAGAGCTAATGGTCAGGGGAACCATAAAGTGGTCTTGGCAATCACATATCCACCTGAGAGGCTGTGTTCAGTGAGTCCCCTTGTCAGCCCTCATGCCATTTGTCTGAGGAACAGTTTCAAAAGCTTGACCTAGAGTTTCTCAACAGCATGTGTATGTATAATACAGTCTGTTTTTCCTCCCCGTCTTTTTAGATGTCTTTTGGCACCAGGTTATAAACCTTTTGCATGTAGAGACTATTTTTTTTATATCTTTGTATCTCCATCATCCAATACTTACCAAGTACTTAGTGATGGTGATGGGATGTTGGTGAAATACCAAAGAAAGACCTCCCAATCTGTCCTGTTTCAGGATCATACCTAACATGGGTGGATATAGCCAACCAGTTAGTTACTATATATGTGCTGAGATCTGGTAAAACTAAAAAGACAATAATAATCTATATCCTTGGGAGATCATCTCATTAGAAAGATTTTTAAAATGTAACTAAAAATTGTCATAGTATTATTTAGATGTCAAATGAAGTTTACATACTAAATTGCAGTCTTCATAAAATATTTTTCATTTTATTAATAAATTGTTCTTTCTTTCCACTGAACAAATATTGATTCTATTTTAGGCCCATTTCTTTTCCCCTTTTCCTTTCCACACATTTGGCAATCTCTAGCAAGAAGAGAATGACTATAGCTGTTTTAATCATCTGACATTTTTGAACATCAATATAATTTTAGATCCTATTTCTTGCCTAGGAAAGAGAGTCTGTGGTGAGACAGTATGAGGTAGCCCGGCAGGCTCTAATGGGAAAGACACCGCCTCGTCATACACTTCTATTTCAAAGGTAGCGATTTCTCACATTTATTTATACCTGGGCATCTTTAGATCGATTTTCTAGTATCCAGATATACTAAATGAATCCTAAATCATCAACATAAACGGGGACCTTTGTGCTAAAATGGACCCAGTGATTCAGTAATAAACCTAGTTCTAGAAGTTGTATTTCCCTTTCATTTATATATATTTTTAAAGGCACAATATGCTAATAGTTATTAGAAACTGATTATTTTTTGCAGTCTCTGAAGCCTGCAAAGACTGATATTTCTGGTGGTGTTTGAATATCAGCATTGGCCTTCACCAAGGCTTTGATGACTGAAGGTTAATTATATCCTGTCCAATAGCCTGTTCTTGTCCCTCATGAATCTCAAAACAATAGTGATTGATGATTTGTGGGATCATTTGTTTAATGTCTTCTTTCCATATTAAACTTTAAATTCCATGAGGATGGAGACCATTGTATCTTTATTAATCCATGAATTCTTAGTCCTTAATGTGAAATGTTTCTCTTTGTCCCTGATGCATAGTAAAGGCTTCCTAGATATTAGCGGCTGTAATAATTATTGTACTATTAATTATTACATGTGAAAAGGCACATTTAGGCTTTAAGATGTACTCAAAATGAATAACCAAGATGTTTATGAAATGTTCGCATTTTATTTTCTCATTAATGTCATAGGCTTCAGTGTTCTGAATTCTCTTTTCTGTGTGACCTTTTGGAAAATATGAGCAATAAAGTCAAGTCCCCGTTTTCAGAAAGTTACTAAGAGCACTGACAAGACCTTAATGATAGTGTTTTAAAGAGCTTTTTAACATGCAGTGATTCAAGGAAATGGAATAAAAAAGCCATTTAAAAGTTCTTTTCAATTTTACTCCCCTTTATTGTCTGTCATTTTAAGCTATCTGTTCAAAATCTTTAACCAATATAAATAAAATTCAGCTTTGTCTTGTCTGTCATGTATCAAAAAAATTCCCCCACATTGATAAGTCTGATTCAAAAGACAGGCTGTGTGGAATATGCAAAGTTCCACTGAGGGGTTGGAAAGGTGGTGGCAGGAAATGGGCGGTGTCCCCTCGAGCAGCTAAAGCTGGAGCCTGTGCAACCTCTGACCAGCACAGTGACCGTGCCTTTTAAAACACTGTGGACAGAGACACAAAGCCATTTTAAATGCGTGCTCCAAGTGGGTCATACTAGGGCAGAACGATACCTTGAATTTGCATGCATTTATATGCAGTCGGGCGACTTTGCACATAGCTCCTCTATTTAGCAAGTCTAGGGTGAACAGCAGTAGGATTTATTCTCTAAAAATAGTTAATGATTCTCTCAAGTCACTCTGGGGAAACAGGCAAGCATAGATGAAAAAAGGGTATTTTATACTAAAGTTCGGTTGAAAGTACAATATGAGAATTTTTAGAAATATTTTATTTTGGTATTTTAAAGCCTTAGATCATAAACAAAATTGGAAGACATCTATTTCAATTTTTATAGCAGTTGATCTATTGCTGGACTTCATGTAACAAATGGATGAGGGTTTACAACAGAATACATACAAATCAGTAGGAAGGTAATTTGCCTCTATTAATGTCTTAATGGATAAGGAATATTCCCCAAAATACAAATTTGCTTAATCTACAAATTAGAATGCAGTAATGCCAGACTCTAAGACTGGCTCTAACATGAACGTTTATAAATGCATATGTTACATTATGTCAAATAGATTTTATTGGCACTTGCATTTACTTGCGATGTAAAAGTCAGTATTTAGGTATTACATGTGTATTTGCTTTGCACCATTATAAAATTCTTTGAATTTTTTTTTAAATTTCTAATTTCAGGGGTCTAGTACCAGCACCCACCATCTGTAGTCTACATTATTTTGCAGCTTTAGAACTAAAGAAAAGTTTTGAGCTTTGTGAAGATTATTTTAAAACTCCCTTTGGACCTCCTGAAAAGAGGTGAGTTGAGTTTTGTTGGATAGAATCAGTATTTTCTTCTGGTTAATTAAGAGAAGGCACTCCTCCCTAAGCTTCAGAGAAGTCCTAAAACTGGGAAGCAAGGACCCATCTCCCACGATGGAATTTGAGCAGAGTGGATCCTGGCCCTCTAGGTTAACCTGGCCTCAACCTAAGTTAACTGGAACCTAGGAAGCTTCTCTCTGGGACTCTGAATCTTGAGAGAGTGACACAACCAATGATGCAGGGCAGTTAAGAGATCATTCAAGTGGTAGAAGAGTCAAGAATCCATTGTGGAGTGCAAGCAGCGATGTCTACCAGTCTTTCCCTGCATCGCAACTTGGGTGTGTTCTTGGCATGTACCAACCTTACTGTGTTCCTGCCCAGTTTTAAAACATGGTTCTCTAGTTTTCTATTAAGTGTATAAACTACCCAGTAGCTTTTCAGTAACTCCCTTTTTGATATTTAAATTAACCAGACACAGTTGGCATCTGTAATTTGCAATCATCATCTTTGATTAGTACAGTGCTGTATTTCAGAATGCTTCCCAGCTGATGCCCAATTTATAAAAGGCTATTTCCTGGGTTCCAATGCTTAACATGCCGACGTGTGATTCAAAACCTGAATCTGTGTAAGCTGATAACCTCGTACAGACCACAGCAGAACCCCCGCCACTGATTTGAGAGCTTGGCATTTGTGGGCGTGCCACTACATTCTGTTTCTGCTTCAGCTGTGCCTGCCACTACCACTGACTTTCTGTAGGTCTTGATCCCAAACTTCCCAAGCAAAGATCTGGCTGGTTGGGTCAATCACCATCTAGTATGGGTATCACTCTTGGGGAGAGCTCTTGTAGTTAACAGGCTGGTCTATAGATTGGTTGCCCTTAGGTCAAGTACCCACCCTTTATCCAGTCATCTGTGTCCAGAGCAGTGACAGAGAGGCAGGTAGAAAACTCTTCAGAAGGGGTCTGTGGGTTTGGTCTCTCTGAATGCATGGCAACGTAATAGACAAGAGATGTGATTGGAACGAAGCACACCAAAATATTAGCAGTGGGTATTCTCTAGAATTTTTTTATTTTTTATCTTTTTTCTGTAACTTCTAAGTCATCTGCATGGAATATGTATGTTTTATTTTTATATCCTAAAAAAAAGCTATTAAAAATCCATGAGAATTTGATGAAATATTCAATAAATGGGAAACACTGGTGCTCTAGATACAATTAAGTATCTCATGTCACTCTATAGATTAAAACAAACTTTAGATAAATTGTTGAGTTAAATACAAATTAATGCTTATAATATAAATGACGTGCTATAAGTCAGATGCAAATGTATATCCAGCATAATGCAGGTTTAAAAATATTCATGTATATGTATAGAAAAGAAAACACTAAAAAGAAACACACCAAAATATTATCAATTATTATCTTCTGGTGATGGGATTATGGGCAACTTTAATTTTCCTTGTTCTTTTCCATATTTTCAACAATGAGCATTTTATGATTTTTAAGTATTAATATCATTTTAAAATGTTATTTTAAAAGTCTGCCACAGTGAAGGGCTATTTTATGAGGGTGATGTGTCATAATGAATAGGACAATTTAAAAAATCAGTAATGCCTTCCTTTATTTCTGAGTTTTATTGTAACACTTTGGATTTCCTGTCATAAATTTGATGATGGAAAATAACAGGCCCCTCTAAATGGTCCACCCGAGTCTGTCCACCTTACCAGAAACTAGAGACTCCAGATTATAGTCAGTTAATTAACTTCCTGTGACAATGTTGAAACTGTAGATCTCTGAGGATTTACTGATGCTCTGAACTTTGAGTAGAGTTGGGTAGCATGATGGGAGAGAGGATGTCTTAGTTTGGGTTGCTGTAACAAATTACTGTAGGCTGAGTGGCTTAACCAATAGACAATTATTTCTCACAGTTCTGGAGGCTGAGAAGTCTGAGATCACGGGGCCAGCGTGGGCAGGTTCTGGTGAGGCTCCTCTTCCGGGTTTGCAGATGGCTGTCTTCTTGCTGTGTCCTCACATGGTGGAAAACAGCGAGAGGAAGCAAGCTGTCCCTTGTCTTTTCTTGTAAGGGCACTAATCCCTTTCATGAGGGCTTCACCTCCTGACCTAATTACCTACCAAAGGCCTCACCCCCTTCTGTTATCACACTGAGGGTTAGGATTTCAACATACACATTTGCGAAGGGGTGGGGAGAGACACAAACATTCAGTCCATAGGAGAAGAAAAAATAATAATAATAATAATGCTTAATAGACTGCGATGGGTTTATATATCATCTGTTCCCACAGTGGAAAGGGTGGGTCAGATCTGTCACTCAGGTCTGCCAGCTTCCCATGTGGTAACACATGTGTGTTTCAACCCCACCACTTCTTGACTTCTGACTGTTGAAGCATTTTCATTTACTACATCCTATGATACAGAGGAAAAGCAATTGTTGAAAGGCAGAACTTGCTCTTTGATCCCTTTTTTGGTGTGTGTTTTAAATGAAGAGGTATTCTTTTCCGAAAATAAGACCAAAATGAATATGTTTTGGGTTGAATTGTGTCTCCCTCACCACATGTATATGTTGGAGTCCCAACTCCAGAACCTCAGTATGTGACCTTATTGGGGAGTCCAGTCATTGCAGATGAATTTAGTTAAGATGAGGTTGTCCTGGGGAAGGGTGAACCTCTATTCAAATATAATTGGTGTTTACATAAAAAAGGGAAATTTGGAAATAGACACACACAGAGGGAGAGCTTGGGGTGATACAAAAGCCGAGGAATACCAAAGATGGGCAGTAAACCTTCAAAGCTAGTGGAGAGGCCTGGAGCAGATACTCCCTCACAGCCCTCAGAAAGAACCAACCCTGCTGACATACTGATCTTGGGCTTTTAGACTCCTGAACCATGAGACAGTGACTTTAAACCACTCAGTCCACAGTACTTGGTTATGGCAACCCTAGCAAACAAATACAATAGGTATCAACAATCCAGTGACATTTTCATGCCATTTTCCTTCTAATTCCCTTCAACATGCTCTATTTATATCACTTTAGAGATCTGGCTGTGAAATCTATGGGTTATTATTATTTTTTTTACTAAAATGAAAAAGAACATCTTTATGCTTCTATAGTTTGGAATGAAAGATCTAGCCCATAAAAGGGAAGTGCGTCTAAGGCTGTATTCAGGGGAAAAGACTCTGTCTAGTTATACTTCTAGAGAGAAGATCCCAAGCACTGGTTAATAGTGACACTTTCCACTGCAAAGGGTAGAGGAAGAGTTGTCAGTGACTGGGAAATCCAGATATTGGCAGTATTGGTCTCAGGGTATATACTTCTTTAGGAAGTGCTTCTTGGAAAAGCTCACTTACCTTATGTGGGAGCAAGAGATTAGGAAACAAGGTCTTCTAGGAGCATGAATGCTCTATCCAAAGGGGCTAGCATTCTATGAGGGGTTTCCAAAAGGTGTTGTCTATCAACAAGAAGACTCCAAAACTCTGCCCAACCTAGTAAAAAAGACTCTTGCCTTCAAGAAAGCCATTAGACTTCTCTAGTTGATAACAAGTAGCCAGAACTTCTAAGCAGAACCCATAGGCACAGGAAGATTACTCCATTCTGGACAATCTCTTCCTGGGAATTTTGATGTCATCCAGCCCTGGCTGTAGTTGATAGGAAGCTTAGATCCAGCCAGAGGACAGTGACCATGCTCAGCAGTATGGGAGCTTTCCAGGAGAGCTGGTTCTGGATTCCAGACTCAAACTACCACCCAAGGGCTGCAGCCTCTGCTTGGCATTCAAACACATTGGAAGTGTTCCCTTAGTATGTCTAGACCACCCACTATATTTCATCCTGGGTCAAGGACAGGCCCAGGCAGCTAATTGGACTGTGTTTCCAGTGATAGAGCCATGACCTCTGGGGACACCCCATCAAGACTTGCTTCTACCCTTTCCATCTCTGTTACAGTCATAACATCATCCTGGTAGATATGGACTCATTTAGATATCCTCATATAGATGACAGGCTTCATCTTGAATAGATCCAGTTTGCATCAGCCTCTGCTACTGCCAGATATGAGCTTAAGTTGAGCTTGATCCTAGAAACGTACTTCAGTGCTGAGATAGGAATCATTACATAGAAAGTACAGAGAAGAAAACGTAATCACAGCCAACTACGAGGCTCTGTAGTAAACAGTTATGTATTGATTTTCAACATTGTTAATCAACCCTTGGCTAAATCATGAAGAGACATAAGTGTGAATACAAAACTTAATACAATCAACTTTGACAGTGAAAAGTTCTAATGACAAAGGTTAGGAGGTGGAGGTGGAAAGTCAATTATTTTTCATTTGTGGTTGATGGAACAAGAAATGAGGATTTAAAATACGGTACATGAAGAGGTAGATCTGACTGATGGAGGAACTTAGAATAGTGATAGAACAGTTTGTGGGGAGAAAAAATGGGAGGAGTGTTATTAAGTGAGCTAAATCCTTTCTGATCATAGCAGAAATCTCTGTCTATCAAAGATATGTTTAGAACTGATAAGTCAATAAAAGTCAGTGACATTATTTAGAAGTAAAAAGATTATTGGCAGAATGTCTGAAAACAAAGTTAAGAATGGTTGGCTTTGGGGAGAATGCAATTGGGGTGACTGTTACTTTCTATTATCAGCCCTTCTATATAATATGACTCAGTTTTAACTGTATATGTTTAGTAGGCTGATAAAAGTGCTAATGAAATGTTTTTGAAGAGATGAGAAAAATTACAGAAGAAAAGATGAATATATTTCGATTATATAAACATTTTAAATTTCTCTAGGTTCAAAACAAAAAGGAAAATAGCAATCTATATAAAATACATATTAATAATATATAATATATGTGATATACAGTATGTGTAACAACATGTAGAATATATTGAATATAATATTCATAATATATATTTGTAATATATATTATATTCATTTATATGATATACATTATGACTATATCATTAATATATTCTATAATGAATTAAATATAATTTATATATTCATAATATGAAGTATTTCTAATTATGAATATATAATATGTATTATGAACATGCTATAACATATTCATATATTATAACATTCAATATTATATATTTAATTTGTAATATATAATTCAATATAATATATATTCAATTCAATATGTAATATATAAAACATATATATATATTCACACAAACTGATATGAAAGCCACTAAAATTCTCAGAAGATAAATGAAGAAAAGACGTAAGTAGTTCACAAAAGACAGGAGAAAAGCTATTGAATAAATACAAGAAACAATGTTTTTGCCATGAACAAAGCTCACCTGTTCACAGTGCTCTGCAGAATGAGCTCCCCCGCGGTGAAGCTGCCTCCCCCAGAGGAAACCAGGAAACAGGCTGGTCCCAAAGGAGAGCAACCTGCTGGTAGGAGGCTCACTGGCCCAGACACAGAGACTTCAGGCACCCAGGTCACATCCCAACCTTGTCCTAAGACAGGGAACAAAGAACTAGCATTCGGTATGCCCAGCGTGTGGTCCAGATCAAGCCCCCTAACACGCTTTCATTTTCTGTGTCCTTGAAATAGCAGGAACCGCCGTATATAAATTGTGCTTGATTCTAAAGTCCTGTGCCTGACTCATCTTGTTTTATACTCCAGCACTTATCACGATGCTTTGCTCTCAGTGAGTATTCAGTGATGCTTCGCACAGTGGACGAGAAGTTTATGCTAGTATGTACAGTACTTAATATGTTAACTGCTAGGTCTGGTTGCCTATGTATCATTGAAAACTTTAGCTCAATGGAGATGTGTTTGCAAACTACTGAAATGACTTGACAAAGGTAACCCTATGAACATACGGCCAGTGGTGGCTTTACATCTCAAAGATATCATTCTTTGCTCATTTTTCAGTGACAAGGACTCCAATGGTACCATGAAACATTCTGTACTATTTCAGCCTTGTTCATGGTCCAAAGATCTGCCTTTCCGGCCTCCAGAGGACAGTATTTATTCACACTCAAGATCAGTAACAAGTGATACTCAGGATCAGGCCCTAAAAGGTAGGAGTCATTTACATATGGTTTTTATATAAATATTAATATTGCAATTATATATATTTCCCACTGTCTTTCTGATTTTTTTTAATTAAGTGAGTGTTTTAAGTCAGAATCTCTCCTTTGAGGCAGGGTGGATTATTTATCCCCTAGTGTAATAGATGAGAAACAAAGTTCAAAAAGGTCTGGAATGTGCCCAAAGTTACTTAGCTACAAAGAGTGGATGCAGCTGCTCCACCCACCTGACCACACTCCCTGCAGGGGTCTTCTGGGGCGAGGGGCACATGCTCCCTGTAGGGGAATTAAGCAACTTGGACTCCATTCAGGGAAGGTGAAGAAAAGCAGGGAAGGTTTCATATTGCTGGCTGATCTCCTGCTCCGGGGGTCTCACAGAATCCTGATGGTTTTAGGTTTGAAGGATCCGGCCCAGCTTCTCTGCTTCACCTCCTTTTTGCACCTTGCTCCCCAGCACACTTGTGAATGCACATCTCTAGGCACAGACAGAGTGGCCATTGCATTTTTGTCTCTGGCAATGTTCATAAATCACATTGAGTATGTAACAGGCATTACATAGAGGTGTTAGAGGTGAAAATGAGACAGGGAAACAGTAACCCAGCAAGCGGTTCTGCTAGCAACTGAGAGAAGACTGAATAAATTAGGGGGGATTTGCTAAGACCTGGAGGCTACGAGGAGCCACCATTTGTATCCTGAGATTGAGGGGAGCAGGGAGTCTGCCTGACCCAGAAGATGACGTGAGGATTCCCTGCTTGCTCAGGTGACCAGGGGACCCAGAAAGAGAATATAGGCTTGTTGGGTTGCCAGGGACAAGAGAATATAGCAGATGCACCTCCAGAAGGTTGTTCCTAAAACAGGCATCTTGTAACCATTTCAAAAGTGGACTCCCTCCTTAGGGGTAGTTGTATTCAGGACAGCTGACTGAGACAGGGTCTTTTCAAGGATTTTACTCATAAGGGAGGACACAAACAATAAGAATTAGAATCTGTTGGCCTGGAACAAATAGACTGTCAGACATTTCTCCAGCAAAGATGGGTTTATTCAGGATTGCATTTGGGGTCTGCAACCATGGCGAGCCACGTGCAAGTCTCCACAGGGCAAGAGGAGAAAGCTTTTTATATGAGGGAAAGGGGTTGGGAAGGCTTTAGTAAACAAAGAGGCCATGGCTTTTCATTGGCTGAGTCCTTGCCAGGAAAGAAGAGGAGTCTTAATTCCTCCTGTTGGGCTCTGCTATGGTCACAGAGTGTGAGAGCGCCCGCCTTCTGGTCTCCCAATTCCATTTAATTGCGGTTTCTGTTGATTAATTTTTTACTAGTCCCAAGACCAGATTTTCAGGAAATAATCCCAAGTACTCAGAAGTGGATATATTATGTCATCTCACAGGATGTGGCAAGTGTTCTAGGACCCCTTTAAAGGCTGTGACCTGCCACTTCAGAGCCTGAGGGAACACAAGCGCTCTGGACCAAACATGTCCCCAGGGCCCATCATGGTTCTGGCTTCCCTTGGGACAGTGTTCCCAGACCTTTCCCGTCTCATTTTCTCTCCTCTGCCTGTGTCCTTCCTTAAATGGGATGCATAGGGTTGAAAGCTACATTCCAACGTAGTCTGGCCAGACCAAAACTGGGCTGTTACCTGTGGGGAGGGTATGTGGAAAGAACATTGTCTTAGGAATCAGAAGACCCAGCTTCTGGTTCCATTTCTGCTGTTGCCTAGCTGCACAGTGTTGCGAAAATCTGTTAATGTCTGAGCCTTGGGGATAATAATATCTGTTCCACAATAATACAGCAATATCCTGTATTACTGTACATTACTGTAATATGTATGTATTATAATGTTATACATAATATAATACTATAGGACCAGCACGCTGGGGTGTGGTGTAAGTAAGAAGTAAAGTGCTAGATACCTGCTAGGTATTATGATTGCATATGTTTATACACTTAGAAGACTGTGGTTATTTTCTGCAGGTTTTTGGAGGTTTATTTTATTTGAATGGGCCATTTTTTCCAGTTTCTTTATGTGTCTTGTGAGCTTTTGTTGAAAATTGGGCATTTGAAAAAGCAGCTGCCTCTCCAAGTCTAGACTGGTTCTGTTTAGGGGCAGACCTTCCCTAATTAGCAGGACGTGCTCTGAGCCCAGGGTCGGCCCAGTGGGAGGGCTCAAGGGCTTTTCAGTCCTTTTCTGGGCGTGGCCTTTCCCTGGGCCTGTATGCGTGCTGTTTTCCAATTCCCCAGTATACACAAATGCTTTTAAATGAATGCATTAATTTCCTTAAGTGACTTACTCCTGCTGCTTCTTGGGGCCCCTACTGTATTCCTCAGTTAGGACTCTCTTGTCCCAGGCCCTTTGGGTCTGCGCCCCCTTGTGGTTTTCAAGAACCCTGCCCCCAGCTTCCTGTGGCTTCCTCTAGCCAGAGACCCCAGCAGTGGCACTTTTAGCCCTCTGGGCTCTGAGTTAGGTGACACAGAGACCAAAGAGACTGCCCCAACTCAGGTTAGAACCTTACTCTCTCTGGTTCACAGGAGGGCCCTGGAACCCAGCCCTCTCTTCCCCCAAGCTGTGCCTCAACCCACTGGGGAGAGGGTGGGGCAGAGGTCAGTCATGAGCTCTCCTACCCTCTTCAGTGTGGCTTTTTCCTGACTGGGGCGCTCACTTGGTTGCTGTAGGTCATTGACTGATTTTGGGGGCTCCTATAACGTTATTTTCGCTAGTTTCTAGTTGATTGAATGTGTCCCTGGGGGAACAAGGGCCTGGAGCTTCCGGGTCGGCCATCTTGCCAACATCTTCCTGTGGTGATTTTCTTAGAAATCACGTCCCACTACTGGCTCTGGGTCAGTTAAACCCTCATGTCTTTTTTCACATGAACTGCTAAACCAAGTTTTAATCATGCAATATGCGTGCAGTTGATTTTTTTTTCCACATAAATGCAACTTTTATTTTCATCTTTTTATCATTTTGTTTTCCAAGTTGATTAGGTCATTTTGGGTCTTGATTCCTCTTCCATATTTACTACTTAGAGATTTCTGTAAAGCCAGCAAGCATGCCACCCATGCCCTTGTCATAGTTGCTGTCAACGTTGGGACCCAGGACTTGGCCAAGAGCAGCATCCTGTGGAAGCTCTGTGGAGACTGACTTCTAGGGCCAGTCTCCCTGCTTTGTGAGCCCTACTCCCATCTCTAGTGTCTTCTCCCAGAAAACTGTGATATGTGCTTTGCATTGTATCAGTGGCATTTCTAACTCAGAGCTCAACAAACTTTTTATAAAGGGCCAGACAATAAATGCTTTTGGCTTTGTGGTCTACATAGACTTTTTTTGCTCCACTACTGCAGTGCAAGTGCAGCCACAGACAATACGTAAAGAAAGGGGCATGGATTGGGTTCCATTAAACTTTATTTACTAAAACAGGCAGCAGAGCAGATTTGGCCTGTGGGCCATAGTTTGTTGACCCCTGCCTTACTAAAAGGGAAATTCGATTAATTCAAAATGATTTCTCTTTGTAAATCTCGCCCAACACTTATCACACACTACATTATTTTCGAAATGCACAAACCATTTCTTTAATAAGCTCAAATTTGCTAAGGTCTAAAATCAGTTGTATTGGTTTATAGATCTTTATTTCCATTTTTTAAATGGCAAGAGTATTTGCTTCTAGTACTTTCCTCATTGTGATGAATTCCCAAAGACCAGAAACTCTAACACCACCTCTGTAAGTTACTTCAGCGCCCTGGGAGGTAACTTACTGGGTATGAGGCCCACTCTTCTACTGTCTTCTTTCCTCTTCAGGGCCCTTATTCTCTTAAGATGTTTTTGTTACCTTTTCCAGCTTTAAAATATTTCCATAGCGGAAAAAAACAAAGAAGAAGAAGAAAACAAGGAGGAATTTTTTTTTCTTTTTCTGTCCTCTGTAACACAACATCATCTTCTTAAGGAGTGCGCCATTCTTGCTCTAAATGTACCCTTAAAAGATCCATTTTGCCTTCAACATTCTGGATTGCTTTGGTTTGCCCAGTGAGTTGAGTCTTCCTGATCTTGTGTTATAGGTCGCTCCATTCTTCTCACTCCCTGTAGAATCCTCTGTCTCCCTCTCTCAATCCCTCCTACACTACTTTCTCCCCACTGAGAATTCAGCTTCCTCTGTGGCCACATGCTTCTACCTTCAGTCACTGTCTTCCAAACTCTTCCTGCTTCGCACAGTCCCTGCAGGAACCTAGCTCCATGGTTCATCTTTGGTATCTTCATCCTTGGTGAACAACCAACTTTAAAGGGCACTAGATAAGGTTTCTCTAGGAAGGACTTCAGGGTGTGTGTGTGCGTCTGGACTAAGTGTGCTTATGTACAACTGAAAAGGAGTATGGTGCAGGGCATCGTTACAGACGGTACGAGCAGCATAGCAGGGTAGCATAGGAATTGCTGGCTGTAGCAGCCTTCCAGTCACTGGGCAAGTCTACACAACCTGAGGTTTGTCCAACTACGCACATGATACAGTCTGAACCTCATCCCCTGTTTTTCTTGTTTGGATGTCATTTATTCCTTATAGTTTGTTATGAATGAATTCTAAGGATTATTCTTATTTATGCTTATTTTCTTTGTTTACTGTACCAAGGGATTAACTATATGTACTATATCTTTCTTTTTCTTAATGTTTTACAGCACTAGATAAACAGTCATTTCCATGTGACAAAGGATCCTTCCAACACAGAAGACACACAATCACACTCATCAGTCGCCCAGGTTCCAATACGAAACCCACCCTCCCTCCAATCCCTCAGGGCCGCAAGTAGACCCGTGCTTGACATCTGATCTTAACATGGAAAACTTGCTCTGATCATGTCCAGTGCCTTTGTCTTACCTGACCGTGGATCCTGGCTTTTCTTCACTCAACCAACTACCTATGAAAGAATGTTCTAAATGCCTTAAACCCCTCAATCAATTTCTTTTGTGATTCTCTGAATAGTGCCTATCTTTCTAAAATGTTAGTTATTCTTAGCTTTTATAAATGTGATTTCAGTTTTTCCCACAGCTATTAATGACTCTTCCAGCTGCTTCCTTCTCTGAAATATCAGATGGCAAAATCTCTCAAGATCTCAGCATTGCTATGTGCGTAGTGATTTTTGATATAGCCAATGGGAGTTGTGATTTTGAAATTTCAATGTGTCCGTTTATAACATCAGTGTATCCTTTAGGGGATTGAAATGTTTTATTCTTCTGATTATGAAAGGAATGTAGAGTTCCATTTAACTTGTAACCAACATGATGTCTCAACCTGCTTTAGCAATATGAAGGAATAAAGAGTATGCGGTATTTCCTTTATTTCACCCATTCCTAACTCTGATTATGGAAAGTTTATAAACTGATCATCTTTGTGGTTTCATCACCTGCTGTTTGCAGTTATAGATGAGGCTGGTATTCAGCTGATCTGTACAGGTAAGACTATCCTGGTGGTTAAAGCATTGAAACACATCCCTTTGGATTGATAAATGGTCCTGTTCTCTGAATCCTCTGTACATGATGACTGGTGGGAACAAGAGCCTTCACAAAGTGCTGTATTCATTGCTAAATATTTTAAATATCAAAATCCTCTAATGCTTTCCCTTTGAAAAATATCAACCCCCTCTTTTGGGAACCCCCTTCCCCATAACTCAAATTTGTTTTGTTTTGTCTTTGGAGGGGAGGTGGTTAGGTTTATTTATTTATTTTTAATAGAGGTACTGGGAATTGAACCCAGGACCTCGTGCATGCTAGGCATGCACTTTACCACTACCCACCACCCCAATAACTCAAATTTGGGTGTAATGTGATTTGTTAATGGCTCCTATTTTCCACCTAGCCCTATTCTTACTGGGAACTGGTTAAAGTTCTTTTCTTGGGGTTGGTGGGAAAGGATAGCAGAGTAGAACACGGAAGAGAATAAGGCTGAGCCAGAGAAGGGAGGCTGTCCCCTCTGGAGGAGCGGCGACACAGAGAGTGGGTTGCTGTGTCCCAAGAATCTTAAAGAATAGTTTAACTTTCACCACCATCATCTAATCTTTTAAAAAGTTATTATGAACTATTTTAGATAGCCAGGAAGATACAATTTCAGATGGTATGGAAGAGATGCATTTTTAAAAAATTTCTCCCACTAAGTACAGCTAAAATCCTAGAAATTATATCTAAAACAAACATAAGAAGATTGAGAGGTAAAAAGAAGAAGGCAAACCACCTGGGGACCTTTGGACCTGGGTAATGACATAGTGGTAATTTCCCTGGGTTTTCTTTTGGCCTCAGATATCCTGAACTGGGTGCTGGAGAAGCTACCACCCCTAAAACAGTAATGATACAGACAACCAAAGTTCCAACAGAAAGCCTGCTTTGTCTAGCTGAAGGACTAGGGAGGGAGCAAATTAGCAAGACAGAAAACTTTTAGACAATAACTGCCTTCCTGCAGCCAAATACTGTGAGTAAAACTGTGCCCCACCCCTTAGCCTCACCCTTGTGAGCAAAGGCTTCCGCCCTTTTCTGGCTGTAACAAAGTTCCCCTCCTCCTCCCTGCTGTCATAGTATCAGAGAAGCTCTCTTGGAGAACAGGGATGTTCACCACCACCCAGTCTTTTCTTTCTTTTTTTTTTTTTTTTTGTATACGAATTTTTTTTATTGAAGTGTAGTCATTTTACAATGTTGTGTCAGTTTCTGGTGTACAGCATAATGCTTCAGTCATATGTGAACATGCATATATTAGTTTTCATATTCTTTTTCACCATAAGTTACTATAAGATATTGAATATAGTTCCCTGTGCCATACAGTATGAACTTGTTGTTTATCAATTTTATAAGTATCTGCAGATCTCGAACTCCCAATATATCCCTTCCTACCCCCTTCCCATCCTGGTAACCATAGTTTGTTTTCTATGTCTGTGAGTCTGTTTCTGTTTTGTAAATAAGTTTATTGTCTTTTTTTTTTTTTAGATTCCACATATGAGTGATATCACATGGTATTTTTCTTTCTCTTTCTGGCTTATTTCACTTAGAATGACAATCTCCAGGTCCATCCATGTTGCTGCAAACGGCATTATTTTATTATTTTTTATGGCTTCCCAGAGTATCATCGAAGGCCACCTAGGAACCTCGACTTCCATTCCCATCTGGTGGTAATGAGGTACCTCTTCCCTTTCCCATCACAGTGGTGTCAGAGAAGGTCTTGTGGAGATCCAGCACTTCCACCACTGACCCATCTCCTTGCAGTGTCAGGGGAGGCCATGTGGAGACCCTAAACTCCCACCCCAGCCTAGCATTAATAAGGCATCATGCCCACCTTTCCCACCCTAAGTGTCAAGAGAGGCCAAGTGGAAAAGGAAAACTTAGACTTCCACCTCCACCTGGTAGTAATGAATCAGTGCTCTCTCCCCGACTGGCATGGTGTCAGAGAAGGTCAGCTAAAACAGAAGAGTTAAATAAGATCCAGAGTCTCATAACATACTATCTAAAATATCCAAGATATAATATAAAAATTCTCCTCAGGAATCAGGAAAACCTTAACTTAAATGAGAACAGTCAATCAACATGCCAACACCGAGATGAAACGGATCTTGGAATTAGCTGAAAAGGATTTTAAAGCAGCTACCATAAAAATGCTTCAACAAGCAATTATACATATGTCTGAAGCAAATGAAAAACATAGACAGTCTTAGCAAAGAAATAGTAAGTCTCAGCAGAGAAATAGAAAATATGAGAAGAATCAAATGGAAGTTTTAGAACTAAAAATGGAATAACTAAACTTTTAAAACTTACTAGATTGACTCAAAAGTAAAATGGAGAGGACAGAGAGAACAATCAATGAACTTGAAGACAGAGCAACTGAAATTACCCAATCTGAACAACAGAGAGAAAATCAAGCTGAAACAAAATGAGCTCCAGGGACATGTAGGACTATGTGAAAATGTCTAATGCTTATGTCATTAGAGATCCAGAAGGAGAACCAAAAAGAGTGTGGGACTGAAAAAGTATTAAAACAAATAATGACTGAAAATTGTCCCAATTTAGCAAAAGCCAAAACTCTACAAATTCAAGATGGTGATGAATCCCAGATGGAATAAGACCCCAGCAAATTTGCAATAAGACACATCGTAGTCAAACTTCTGAAAACTAAAGAAAAAATACCTTCAGCAATAGAGAAATGATATCTTAATTATCAAGAAAAAACAAGTCAAATGATAGCAAATTTCTCTTTAGAAATCATGCTACCACCAGAAGCCACAGGAATTGAACAACATTTTCTAGTGCTAAAAGAAAAAAACCCCATCAATCTAGAATTCTCTATTCAGTAAAAAGTCCTTTGGGAATGAAGGAGGAAATCAAGACATTTTTCAGATGAAAGAAAACTAAGGGAAATGTTGCCAGTAGATCTATCCTAAAAGAATGGCTTAAAAAATTTTTTTTTGAAACAGAATGAAAATGATAAAAGAAGGAAATCTAAAAATATCAGAAAGGAAAAAAGAACAATGGAAAGTAAAAATATGGGTAAATGTAATAGAAATTCTTTCTCATCTTGAGTTTTCTAAATTATGTTAGCTGCTTGAGCAAAAATTATAACATTGTCTCATGTGGTTCTCAATATATGTAGAAGACATGTATAATTTAAGGCAATTATATTGTAAACAGAAGTCAAGGGACTTAAAAGGAGGTAAGCATTCTACATTTCTCTCAAACTGTTAAAATGTCAACACCAGTGGAGTGTGAAAAGCCATATATGAATAATGTAATACCTAGAACATCACCAAAAAAGCTACTTTGTGAGATATAGTTGAGCATTATGTATAAATAAAAACAGAATTTTTAAAATGTTCAAGTGACACATAAGAAGTCAGGAAATAGACAACAGAGGACCGAAAAACGAAACAAAAAGTGAAAAGCAGCCTTAAGCCCTAATATACCAATAATTACATTAGAGTAAATAATCTAAATACACCAATTAAAAGGCAGAGTCTGGCCAAGTGGATTAAAAAAACAGAACCCAATTATAAAGTGTCTCACTTGAAATTTAACAACATAGGTTGAAAATAAAAGAATGGAAAAGTATTTGCGTATATCATGTAACCATTCATCAAAAGAAAGCAAAACTGGTAATATTAGTATCAGATAATGTAGGCTTCAGAGAAAAAAAATTTCTCAGAGACCGAGATATATTGCATAAGGATAAAAAGTGTCAATCCACTAAGAAGACATACTAAGATTATGTATGCAGTAAACAACAGAGCTGCAAACTGTATGAAGCAAAACTGATAGAACTGAAAGGAAAAACGGATTTACAATTACAGTTGGAGATTTCAGTACCTCTTTCTCAACAACTGCCATATGGAACAATTAGACAAAATCAGCAAGTATATATACAAATTCAACATCATCCACCAAGAGGATTTAATTGACATGTATAGAACATTCCATCTAATGACAGCCCAATAAACCTTTTCAAGTGCTTGTGGAATATTTACCGAGATAGACCATATCCTGGACCATGAAAAGACCTAACAAATTTAAAAGAATTGAAATCATACAGTGTGTATTCTCTGACCACAATGGAATCAAACTAGAAATTAATAACAGATGATAGGAAAGTCTCCAAGCATCTAGAAGCAAAACAACAGCCTTACATAACCTATGGGCCTAGGAGAAGGTTTCAAGGGAACTGAGAAATACATGGAACTTGATGGAAGTGAAAAGACACCATATCAAAATCTATGGGATGAGCTAAAACAGCGCTGAAAGGGAAAGTTATAGCATTGAATGCCTGCATTAGAAAAGAGGAGGATTCTTACATAAGAATCTCCTACCTTAAGAACCTGGGAAATAAAAACAAACCCAAAGTAAGTAGAAAAAAATGATAAAGAGCAAAAATCAGTGAAAATGAAAACAGAAAAACAACAGAGAAAAAGCAATAAAACAAAAAGCTAGGTCTTTGAAAAGTAAAATTGACAACTTCTCTCTGGTAAAACTGACAAAGGAAAAAAGTCAGAAGACACAAATTACCGATATTAGAAAGAAACAGGACAAAACTACAGATTCTGCAGCCATCAAAAGGATGAGGGAATACTGTTAACAACTCAACACACGTAATTTGACAACTTAGATGAAATGGACCAATTCCTCAAAAACAAACTACAACTCACACAATATGGAATAGATTGTTTGAATAACCCAATACATATATTACAGGAATTGAATAATTAAATTGAATTAAAGAATTTATAATTGAATTATGAAAAAGAAATCTCCAGGTCCAGATGCTTTCACTGGAGAATTTTACCAAATACTTACAGAAGAATTCACACCAATTCTACATAATCTTTCAGGAAATGAAAAAGGAAAGGACAATTCCCAACTTACTTTATGAAGCCAATATTACCCGGATACCAAAATCAGACAGATGGTACAAAAAAGAAAGCTACAAATCAATATCACTCATGACTGTAGATGTAAAAATCCTTACCAAAATATCAGCAAATAAAATTCAGCAATACATAAAAAGGATTACACACCATGACCAACTGAGATATAACTCAGGGATGCAGGGCTGTTCACTAGTTAAAATCAACCAATGTAATCTACCATAATAACAGGCTAAACCAGAAAAATTATATGATCAGATCAATTAAAGCAGAAAAAGCATTTAACAAAGCCAAATACACCCAATCACGATAAATCTAGGAATTAAGGAGACTGTCTTAAATTTGATAAAGACTTTAGTATATATGTCTTGATCCCTAAACAACATATGCTTGTGTTCACCATGACTTTAAACTTTATTTTATACTGTATATATCCATCAATTAACTTTTTTCTCAATATCATGTTTGTGGGTTTAAGCCATGAACATTGTATTGTTTTAAAGATTTTTCACTGCTATATAATAGTCCACTGCAAGAGTTTATCCATAATTTATCCACTTTCCTGTTGATGAATGCTAAATGTTTTTTGGTTTTTTTTTTTTTTGCTACTTCAAAAGGGGCAGCTAAAAAACATTTTTATTTAGGAATGGAATGGCTGTGTTATAGTATATAAATTTTTAACTTTACAAGATAACACTACATTAGTTACTCTAGTATGCCTTCACAAATATGTAAAAGAGTTTATTTTTACACATCTTCACCAGCAAGTGGAATTAGCAGTGTTTTTATTGCTAATTCAGTAGTTGTTAATGTAAACTCATTGTGGTGCTTTGAATTTCTCCAAAGTTGAACATTTTTTATGTTTATTAGCTATTTATGGCTCATCTTCTGTAAATTCCCTATTTATATGCTTTGTCTAGTTTTAAATTGGATTATTATCTTTTTCTTATCAATTTGCAGGATTTATTTATATATTCTGGTTATTGATTCTTTAGTTGTATGTATTGCACATCTTTTTAAAGGCTGTGTCTTGTCTTTTCACTTTTTAAAATGTTATATTTTAATGAATAAAAGCTTTCAATATAGCCAAATTTTTCAAACTTTTCTTGATAGTTTATGCTTTTTTATGGCTTATGAATTCCTTCCCTATGCCATAGTCATAACTATAGTTCCCTAGATACTATTCTAAATGCTTTTTTTTTTTTTTTGAGTTTGCCTTTCCAGTTTAGGTCTATATTCTACCTGCAATGGATTTTTGTGTGTGGTGTGAGGTAAGTCTTAAATTTTTTCCAGTTGTTCCACCTCTTTTTCTCTCTAATCTGTAAGACCATGTCTTTCATATTGTTTCCATAAGTGCTTGGATCTGTTTCTGGAATCTCTGTTCTTTGTTACTGTTTTATTTACTATATATTTATAATAAATCTTACAGTATGGTAGGATAAGTTGTACACTTTGATTTTCTTCAAAATTATCTTGACTATTTTTCACATCTTGCCTTTCCAAGTGATTTTAGAATATGTATCAAACTCTACCCAATGCCCTGTTTGAAGTTAGAATTACATTTAGTTCGTGAACTTGAGGAAGCTTGTTTTCTTTATGTTGTATCTCTCTGTCTATAACTTGCTCCCTCTGTGTAGGTTTTCTTTAATTCCTTTAATAAAGTTATTAAATTTTCTCTATGAAGGACCTTGTATCTTTAGAGAGATTTATTCCTGGGTACCTTTTATTTTGGTTATTGTAAGTGGAATATTTTTTAAGATTATATTTTCTGTGACTGGTGTATGGAATGCATTTCATTTCCACAGATGTCATGTGTATTATTAAGTCTAACAATATGTTTGTAGATTATTTCAGGATTTCCTTCCACATATCATCATCAAAAATGGTAATTTTCCCCTTTCTTTCCATGTCTATTATTGTTCTCTATTTTTAAAATTTGTTTATTTCATTATTTTTTCTTTTAAAAACTTCCCTGGAGAGAACCTCTAATATAATGTTGAGTAGAAGCAACGATAGCGTGTGGGTTTTGTTCGTCGTGGGTTTTGTCCAGCAAAAGTTCCACCGCGGAAGAACAAAATGACTCAAGACTTTGTCAGGTCAAGAGAGTGAGAGGCAGCCGGAGTCCAACTCTCCGAGCCCTCCAGATCTCTTGTATTCATTGAGAAGAGTCAAAGAATCAAAGCGAAGTACATCATAGGAATGAGTAAGGGGCACAGTGTATGTGCAGGGATGCAGGTCAGTAGTTTCAGTTCGTGAAAAACAGAAACATTATATAATCTTAATTTATACTGAGAGAGAAGGTTACAATATTGATAGTACAAACAGTCAGTTCAAGCCCCAAACAGTCATGAGCAAGTTTACAGTGTTCTGAATAATTGATAATGAAAACCCAGACCACGACAGAGTCTCCATACAACCATCAGAAGTCATCGCAGCACGCGAAGCAGCGCGGCTGTCCCCAGCTGAGGGCTGAGTCACGGTCTTCCGTGAGCAGGAGCGGCCCGCACTGTCCGCCTGCGCCGGAGAGCGACGCGTGTCCTGCCGGTTAGGGCAGGGGACGAGTTACGGCTTTCCATAAGCACAAGCAGCCCTGAACCTATGACCTCGAACTAAGCAACGCAAGCAAAGCATGTCTCTGCTTTTTACAGCGAGGAGACAGGTTGCAGCAGATTCGCGCTGGCAAAGCAGCTTCAAGGCAACTAAGCTAAGCTCTGTCGATAAGGTGGTGACTGGTACTGCGAGTTCAGTCTTTTGTGCTTTTGGACATTTTGCTTTGAAGCAGCAGTATAATGACAAATATAGAAAGCACTGGTTTTGATTTTACATTTCTTATGTGTTTACATACAGGTGAGAATATGCCTTGGTAGAGCAATTATTACAGGATCAAAGTTTGTTAACCCAAGTTTGCACTCCCACAATAGCGGGCATCCTTATCTCACTTACAATTTTAAAAATCTTTCTAGTGTGTCTCTATTAAGTGTGAAAAATGCTGTAGATTTTTGGCAGATCATCTTCTCTGGAAAAAGAATTTTCATTTAATTTCTGGTTTACTATGCGTTTTACAATGAATGAGTACTGAAAAGAAGGTGTTTGTAGCATACAAAAAATTTGAGGTGTGTATTAGTTCACTCATAATTGTATTATTCAAAACATTTATTTTCTTTGTTTTTTTCCTTCTTAACTTATATTATATAAATAAGAGCCCTCTTACTAGGATTGGGTTTCCCTTTCCTTCCCTTCCCCTTCCTCCTTCCTTCTTTCCTCTTCCTCCTTCCCTCACTGCCTCCCTTCCTGGATTACCTGCTGACTGTAGAGAAGTTAATGGTATGTAAAGAAATGCTTACAGAAGCATCAAAAGTAAGCATCACACAAATTAAAAAAAAGCAGGGGTAGCAATATTGTAATCCGATGAAATAAGAGGTCAAGACAAAAATCATTAAATGATACATAAAATACCCTTTCACAAAAACAGGTACATCCCATTACTAAGATATAACGATCATGAACCCTTTGAGGTGTATGAAGTGAGTCATATAACGTCCACATATATAAGGCAAAAATTGTTGGAAGTGTAAATTGCTTCCTATCTGGATCACAGTGCTCTGATCTATAAAATTAGGATTATAACAGGATTGCCTGTTAGGATTCTTTCGAAAATTAAGCTAGATGTTGTGTATGTAGTGAGCATGAGTACCTTCGGCCACAAACTCTTAATTGTAAGCTCAAATCGAAAGTGAAAGAAACAATCTCATTCTCTGTCAACTCGGGCCAGTCTCAGTCAATTCTGTTGCCTCTGTCTTGCTTTTAGCCTGGAATTTCATCCAACTTCCAGGGTGTTATGATGGAGTTTTAAGGCATCTGGGGGAGGCATCTGGTTCCTGCATTAACAAGAAAGTCTTGGGATTTGCCTCCTCTCCAGGGACCATGCCTGTAGCTGCTGCCACGTCCCCATTATTTTGACCATTCCAGGTACGTCA
The DNA here is from genome assembly GCF_048564905.1 of Vicugna pacos. NCBI lineage: Eukaryota > Metazoa > Chordata > Mammalia > Artiodactyla > Camelidae > Vicugna > Vicugna pacos. The sequence goes on along the minus strand of NC_132993.1, from coordinate 16,731,109 downwards.
GCTCTCTTTTTTACGTAACTCTGGTTCTCTTCATGAAAGCACATCATAAGCCAATTGCTCCACTGTGCCAATCCGCGGCCAGGGGTCTGTCTCGGCCCCTCTCTGCCTTGACACCCATGCAGTGTTCGGTCCTTGCTGAGTTCCCAGCACATGCATATATTGGGAATGCAGTCAGCTGGCTGCCTGGTACAGCCCCACATGGGGAGTCAAGCAGTGAGGTCCTGCGCTTCACGTCCACATTCCCTGGACCTTGAAGTTATGTCTCTGGAGTGATGGTTCGCAACGTGGTCAGCACATCAGACTCTCCATAAGATTAAACAACAACACTGTTCAGGCTCCCTCCTGAGCCAATTCATTAAGAAACTGGGGACAGGGGCGTGCTAAAGCATGGTAATTTTTCAAAAAGTTTCCAGGGTAATTCCTTTGGGTAGCCAGGTTTGAGAACCACTGCTCCTAATGGGTTGGGTGGAGGCTTTTCTAGAATGAATTTGTCAATTTTTTTTTTTGTCTTCAGCAGATGACTGACCATTTCACCACACCCTTATTAGCATAAACTGTATTACAATTTTTTATCACTACTAATTTGATGGTTCACAAATGTTATTCTGTTGATTAGGTTTAATATTTCTCATTTTTATTTTTTATTAGTATTTCCATCCTAGTGAATTGCTGGTTCATATCTTTGTTACATTTTTATCCTGGGATGCCAGTGTTTTCTCCTATACTTTTGTGAGAGCTCAATCTATTAAATATTAACTGTTTGGTTCCCGTTTGTTTTAAATACCCATCTCGCTTTGTCATTGGTCTATATTTTAAATAGAGAAGCTTTTAGCTCTGTTTTCTTCTGTAGCGTTTGCTTGTGTTTGATCATGAAATCTATTTTCTAAAAGCAGTACTTGTTCAGGAGAGCTTTTGGTGATGATGGAAATAGGTAGGAATATCTGCACCGTCCACTGTGGCCACCACTAGCTCCACGTGGCTATGGGGCACATAAAGTGTGGCTAGTATGACTGAGGAGCTGAATTTCCAATTCTGCTTACTTTTCATTAATGTGGTAGTAGGTGACTACATGTTACTAGTGGCTACGACATTGAAGAGTGCAGTTCTGAAGGGTGTACCATTGTAGTTTTGGGACTTTTTGTGCTTGCCAGTTACTCTGAGAGTTTTTTTTTTCTTTATACATTCTTGGTGGATTTCAAGGAAGAAATGAAAATATGGCTTATGTAATTTATATTTTATAAATGTTATTGATGTTCTTTATGCCTTGGTATGTGCTGGATTTTTTTTTAATCATCAATGAGATTGAAAAGAAAGCCTATGGTATAAAATTTTGCTACATCTATCAATTTGATTTTTCTGATTGTATCACTCAAACTACCTCTTATTTTTGTCAACTTGCCCTGTCATAAATGATACTGGTATTATAGTATCTCGCTATAGTTGTGTTTCTGTCTCTTTCTTCTTAAATAGTTTTTTTGCTATTTGAATGTTTTTCCTTTATTTTGTTTGCTTTTTACAGTTTTCTAGTTTTCTTGTTATTTAGATTTTGATGTTACATTAATCAGCTTATACATGCTCAGGACTTTTATTTCATAATTATGGATTTCACCTTGTTTCAATATAAAAGGGTCCCTTTGTTTCACTGAACCCTTTTTGCTTTGAACCTTCCTCTGAGGATGCCAGTGCAACCTCTGCTCAATTTTGTTTGCCTGAATCATTTTATTCTCTCCTCTGTGTTATTCTATGTAACTTGACTGTGGTCTCGCTGTTGTAAGAAACATGCAGTTGAATGTTCTTCCTTAACTCAGTCCGAGTTTCTGCCTTTACTTCAGTGGTGGAGTAAAACTATTTTTATTTATTTTTAATACTGATGAGTTCAGCCCTATTTCTATCATTTCACCTTATATTTTGATAGTTTTAGACTTTTTTGACCATTTTGCTTATTGGTTTATGTCTTTTGCTATTATTTTGTCCTTTTCATTGATAGTAATTTGAAAGGTATATTTTCCCCTACTCTGATCTGCTGCATGGAATTTAAAATGTTTGTATTTTTCTCTGCCTTTCCCATTCCCACAGTTATAAATGTAATCAGGGTTTGTAGACTTAGTTTATTAAACCTCACCCCTCTTTCTATTTTCCTCAAATAAATCTTCAAGAGCTGTTTTGACTTTATATTCAATACTTATTTCCTCTCTCTCTGGCTTTCTCAGCAATGTCAATGTTTACTACCAATTCTTTTATAGGGTTACTTTCTTACTGTCAAATTCTTCATCTTGAAGCCTGAAGGGAAAGTGAGGAGGGGGAAGCATTTCAGAAAATAGTTCTATAGTAACGGAGGAATCTGACTTCTGTATTCTAGTAGGAAAAACAAGAGGGGAGAGCTGACTGAACTTTTCCTACACCTTTTAACATTTACTCTGCTATTCCCAGGATATATTTTCTTTCTGCTCTCCCAGGATCCTGCACTCAGTAGATATTCCAAGACTTTGCATGTGAACTTACCTCTAGATTTTATTCTTAGTGCCAGTTACTTTTGTTACTGTTGTTTTGTTTGGACTTTATAAGGGCGGTGTCTTTCGTCTTTTATTAAATGGGAAGTCAGGACAGGTAGCTGCAAATATACTGCTGTGTGAACCTGGATGCCTGCATTTCAACTTCTAGGAAACGCAAAATTTTCAAAAGTTCATAAAGATGGGTGGATGGATGGATTGTTGACCACTGCATTCCAAAAAGGTTTGAGGACGCAGACGGTGGTGCATTCAGTTTGATCAAATAGCACATGAAAAAGCGAGGATATTAAGGTAAAGAGAAAAAAGACAATGCCTTATTACATCAAATGCGAACCCTAACTGTTAGAGGTTGGCTGCAAAATTAACCTTCCTGGGAGGCTCAGGGAAGAAGGAAGCACAGTCAGTTCCACAGTTTCGAGCGTCATGGTGACCTCCAGATAAAGTCAAGCGGTCGCCCAGAAGCAGCACAGCTTTTCTTGTTAAGGAGACTTAGGAGGCCTTTCTTTCCCAGTTCGCCCCAAGGGGGCGCTATCTGAACACGTGGACCACATCCTCCGCACCTTACAGGCAGTGATTAAGCTTCAGTTTGACACAGCCATTTCTTATCATGTCCTGCAGTATAGACTATATGATACAATCACAGCCCCCGCCTCCCCCTGCAAAAAAGCAAACTTTTGAGAGGCCCTGTCTAAATGTGTAGAGAGGCACTATGACATAATGGCTAACTATGTGAGACTGCTGTCAGAATTCCTGAGTTCAGACCCGGATTCAGCCATTCGCAGGAGTCCGACCTTAGGTAATTTGCTCAAGTCTCTGTTTCCTCCACTGCTAGGCTCAGTCACGGAGGGACTGATGCAGATGTCATTGCACAGAGCTGGGGGTGGGCAGGGGTGGGGCAGGTTGTAATGAATCATGTTGTAATGAATGAGGTCTCCAGCCTCAAGTCTCCAGCCCCCTGTGGTGGGTCTTGGTGGAGAATTAATAATCAAGTCGTGAAAAATTGAAGGAAAAACAAAGTATTCTATTGATTCTGAGACACATTTTTCACATTTTAATATTTTAAAAATCAGGGCACATTTTAAAATTGATGGCATGCCATGGTTGAATTGGCAGCATTGTTTTTCTTTCTTGGTGGAATATAAAATGATGGTGTATGTTACAATTTATAACATCTTAGATTCAATAAAATATGATAGGGGTAATTATTGTAAGAGACCAGCTTTTCCTCGGGGACAGCTAAGATCTGCTTGGGGAGGTAGCATGGATTTTTCCAAACTTCTAGCCATCAAAGAGAGCCATGGACGTCCAGTTAGGGTTCTGTGTGAGAAGGTGTTGAGCAGAAATATGGCTCTCCCATTTTAAAAAGATGTCCTTTTAGGGCTAACCATGGCATTAGCCATCTTCCCCAGATGTAATGAGGCGAAAGAGCTGCATGTACCGGAAAATTTGTTTTGTCAATAGAGGAGAAGAGTCAAACTACAGAGAAGCATAAGAATCCTCAATTAGAGGGAGGTAGAGAGGAGAGTAAGTGGACAGCCTGCCGGGGACCCTCCGGTGCCACTTCCCTAAGGTTATGTATTATTTCACCAGGTCAGCCAGGACTATTGAGAGGTCATTGCCAGTAGACCATCCCTCGGCCTTTTCCCTCTTGTGTGGTAGCATGTTGTTGGCAAGGCTGGCCCCAAATCCACCAGGAAGGGAATCAAAGACCACTGTGCGTGAGCTCTCGGAAACTCACCTCAGCGTGGGAAGGGCAGACAGGGAGTAGCCACCCCATCCCAGTCCGGGAGGAACCTGCATCTACCTTCAGGGGAAGTTCATACCTTGTTCCCCCCAGAACTGTCCACACAAAGTGCTTATCGAATGGTAAATGCTCGATAAATATTAACTTTTTAAATTTTTATAAGGACTTTTGGCAATGCATGTTTGGAAGATAGGAAGGATCTATTAGGGAAAACCAGAAATGCTACAGTGTTTTGTGGGGCCGGGGAATGCTGACATGGGGAGGAGCTGGAAGTTCCCTTAGGGGCTGAGTGATCACGCATCCTGGTTTGCTTGGGGCAGTCCCAGTTCATGCCTATTGTCCCAGCAAAATTATGAACAGGGCTCCCTTTTGTTCTCAAAAGCATTCCAGTGTACATAATAATAGATCAGCTTACTCTATGTGTAGGTTATGCGGGGTCAGTTTTCCGCTTCTATTCATACAATGTGAGAAATCAAATAATTTAAATATAGAAAGCTAAAACTTTAAGTTCGTGTGATACATAAAAGCTTAGGAACAAGAATTTAAAAACCAAGAAATCAAGAATAAATAAAAACTCAAATTTAAAAAAAACATAGTAAAAAGTCCCCAAATTAGACTTAAATGAAAAACATTTGAGAAGGCAAAACAGCTATTTAAAACTAAAACATCAAAATAAGTATTTTAAAAGTGTTAACACTAAGACATGTACATGTACACTAATACATTTTAAAAGACAAAATAGAGAACACAAAGATTAAATAGATAAATTTTCAAACAGGATAGGAATATAAACAAAACAATACAAATAGAGTGAGGAAAACTCAGTAAAATAACACATATCTCTGTACATAATAC